>NC_050101.1:102129424-102791212 GCF_902167145.1 Zea mays
CAGACGTCAGACTTGCCCATACCGGTGCACCGGACATCAAACAGTACATGTCCGGTGTGCACCGGACACCCAGGCGGGTCCACATGTCAGAGCTCCAACGGTCAGAATCCAACGGCAACGATGACGTGGCAGGGGGCACCGGACTGTCCGGTGTGCACCGGACTGTCCGGTGCGCCATCGAACAGAGAGCTCCC
Organism: Zea mays; assembly: GCF_902167145.1. Classification (NCBI taxonomy): domain Eukaryota; kingdom Viridiplantae; phylum Streptophyta; class Magnoliopsida; order Poales; family Poaceae; genus Zea; species Zea mays. The sequence continues at coordinate 102,129,619 of NC_050101.1, forward strand.
AGCAACGACCACATTTGGTGGTTGGGGCTATAAATACCCCAACCACCCCACATTCATTGCTATCCAAGTTTTCCACTTCTCAACTACTACAAGAGCTCTAGGCATTCAATTCTAGACACATTCAAAGAGATCAAATCCTCTCCAATTCCACACAAAACCCTAGTGACTAGAGAGAGTGATTTGCCGTGTTCATTTGAGCTCTTGCGCTTGGATTGCTTCTTTTCTTTCTCACTTGTTCTTGAGATCTCAACTCCATTGTAATCAAGGCAAGAGGCACCAATTGTGTGGTGGCCCTTGCGGGGAAGTTTTGTTCCCGGCTTTGATTAGAGAAGAGAAGCTCACTCGGTCCGTGGGACCGTTTGAGAGAGGGAAGGGTTGAAAGAGACCCGGCCTTTGTGGCCTCCTCAACGGGGAGTAGGTTTGCAAGAACCGAACCTCGGTAAAACAAATCTCCGTGTCTCACTTGCTTATTCGCTTGGGATTTGTTTTGCGCCCTCTCTCGCGGACTCGTTTATATTTCTAACGCTAACCCGGCTTGTAGTTGTGTTTATATTTATAAATTTCAGTTTCGCCCTATTCACCCCCCCTCTAGGCGACTATCAATTGGTATCAGAGCCCGGTGCTTCATTAGAGCCTAACCGCTCGAAGTGATGTCGGGAGATTACGCCAAGAAGGAGATGGAGACCGGCGAAAAGCCCACTACAAGCTACGGGAGCACTTCATCGGAAGAGTCCCGCACCAAAAGGAGGGAGAAGAAGAAGAGCTCCTCCAACAAAGGGAAGGAGAAGAAATCTTCTTCTCACCACAAAGAGAAGAAGGAGAAATCTTCTTCCCACAAGCCACATCGGAAAGGCGACAAGCACAAGAGGATGAGGAAGGTGGTCTACTACGAGACCGACACTTCATCAACTTCTACCTCCGACTCCGATGCGCCCTCCGTCACTTCTAAGCGCCAAGAGCGCAAGAAGTATAGTAAGATCCCCCTACGCTACCCTCGCATTTCCAAACATACACCTTTACTTTCCGTCCCATTAGGCAAACCACCAACTTTTGATGGTGAAGATTACGCTAGGTGGAGCGATTTAATGCGATTTCATCTAATCTCGCTCCACAAAAGTATATGGGATGTTGTTGAGTTTGGTGCACAGGTACCATCGGTAGGGGATGAGAACTATGATGAGGATGAGGTGGCCCAAATCGAGCACTTCAACTCTCAAGCAACGACGATACTCCTCGCCTCTTTAAGCAAAGAGGAGTATAACAAAGTACAAGGGTTGAAGAGCGCCAAGGAGATTTGGGATGTACTCAAAACCGCGCACGAGGGAGACGAGCTCACCAAGATCACCAAGCGGGAAACGATCGAGGGGGAACTCGGTCGGTTCCGGCTTCACAAAGGAGAGGAGCCGCAACACATGTACAACCGGCTCAAAACTTTGGTGAACCAAGTGCGCAACCTCGGGAGCAAGAAGTGGGACGATCACGAAGTGGTAAATGTTATTTTAAGATCTCTCATTTTTCTTAATCCCACTCAAGTTCAATTGATTCGTGGTAATCCTAGATATACTAAAATGACCCCCGAGGAAGTTATCGGGCATTTTGTAAGTTTTGAGTGCATGATAGAAGGCTCGAGGAAAATCAACGAGCTTGGCGACTCATCCGAAGCCCAACCCGTTGCATTCAAGGCAACTGAGGAGAAGAAGGAGGAGGCTACACCAAGTCGACAACCAATCGACGCCTCCAAGCTCGACAATGAGGAAATGGCGCTCGTCATCAAGAGCTTCCGCCAAATCCTCAAACAAAGGAGGGGGAAAGACTACAAGTCCCGCTCCAAGAAGGTTTGCTACAAGTGTGGTAAGCCCGGTCATTTTATTGCTAAATGTCCTATATCTAGTGACAGTGACCGAGGCGACGACAAGAAGGGGAGAAGAAAGGAAAAGAAAAGATACTACAAGAAGAAGGGCGGCGATGCCCATGTTTGTCGGGAATGGGATTCCGACGAAAGCTCAAGCGACTCCTCCGACGACGAGGACGCCGCCAACATCGCCGTCACCAAGGGACTCCTCTTCCCCAACGTCGGCCACAAGTGCCTCATGGCAAAGGACGGCAAAAAGAAGAAGGTTAAATCCAACTCCTCCACTAAATATGAATCTTCTAGTGATGATAATGCTAGTGATGAGGAGAATAATTTGCGTTCCCTTTTTGCCAACCTCAACATAGCTCAAAAAGAAAAATTAAATGAATTAGTTAGTGCTATTCATGAAAAGGATGACCTTTTGGACTCCCAAGAGGATTGTCTAATTAAAGAAAACAAGAAACATGTTAAGGTTAAAAAGGCTTATGCTCTAGAAGTAGAAAAATGTGAAAAATTATCTAGTGAGCTAAGCACTTGCCGTGAAATAATTGACAACCTTAGGAATGAAAATGCTATTTTAAATGCTAAGGTTGATTCTCATGTTTGTGATGTTTCATTTTCCACTCCTAGAGATAATAATGATGATTTGCTTGCTAGGATTGAAGAATTGAACATTTCTCTTGCTAGCCTTAGAGTAGAAAATGAAAAGTTGATTACTAAGGCTAAAGAACTAGATGCTTGCAATGTTACAATTTCTGACCTTAGAACTAAAAATGATATGCTGCATGCTAAGGTTGTAGAATTAAAATCTTGCAAACCCTCTACATCTATTGTTGAGCATGTATCTATTTGTACTAGATGTAGAAATGTTGATATTGATGCTATTCATGATCACATGATTTTAATTAAGCAACAAAATGATCATATAGCTAAACTAGATGCTAAAATTGCCGAGCACAACTTAGAAAATGAGAAATTTAAATTTGCTCGTAGCATGCTTTATAATGGGAGACGCCCTGGCATCAAGGATGGCATTGGCTTCCAAAGGGGAGACAATGTCAAACTTAATGCCCCTCCTAAGAACTTGTCTAACTTTGTTAAGGGCAAAGCTCCCATGCCTCAGGATAACGAGGGTTACATTTTATACCCTGCCGGCTATCCTGAGAGCAAAATTAGGAAGATTCATTCTAGGAAGTCTCACTCTGGCCCTAATCATGCTTTTATGTATAAGGGTGAGACATCTAGTTCTAGGCAACCAACCCATGCTAAGTTGCCTAAGAAGAAAATTCCTAATGCATCAAATGATCATATTGTTTCATTTAAAACTTTTGATGCATCTTATGTTTTAACTAGCAAATCCGGCAAAGTAGTTGCCAAAATTGTTGGGGGCAAACACAAGGGCTCCAAGACTTGTGTTTGGGTACCCAAAGTTCTTGTATCTAATGCGAAAGGACCCAAAACCGTTTGGGTACCTAAAACAAAGAACTAAACTTGTTTTGTAGGTTTATGCATCCGGGGGCTCAAGTTGGATACTCGACAGCGGGTGCACAAACCATATGACAGGGGAGAAAAGGATGTTCTCCTCCTATGAGAAAAACAAAGATCCCCAACGAGCGATTACATTCGGGGACGGAAACCAAGGTTTGGTCAAAGGTTTGGGTAAAATTGCTATATCCCCTGACCATTCCATTTCTAATGTTTTTCTCGTAGATTCCTTAGATTACAACTTGCTTTCTGTTTCTCAATTATGTCAAATGGGCTACAACTGTCTATTCACTGATGTAAATGTCACTGTCTTTAGAAGAAGTGATGATTCAATAGCATTTAAGGGAGTGTTAGAGGGTCAGCTATACTTGGTAGATTTTGATAGAGCTGAACTCGACACTTGCTTAATTGCTAAGACTAACATGGGTTGGCTCTGGCATCGCCGACTAGCTCATGTTGGAATGAAGAATCTTCATAAGCTTCTAAAGGGTGAACACATTTTAGGACTAACCAATGTTCATTTTGAGAAAGACAGGATTTGTAGCGCATGTCAGGCAGGAAAGCAAGTTGGAGCCCATCATCCACACAAGAACATCATGACGACCGACAGGCCGCTTGAGCTACTCCACATGGATTTATTCGGCCCGATTGCTTACATAAGCATCGGCGGGAGTAAGTATTGTCTTGTTATTGTGGATGATTATTCTCGCTTCACTTGGGTATTCTTTTTACAGGAAAAATCTCAAACCCAAGAGACCTTAAAGGGATTCTTGAGACGAGCTCAAAATGAGTTCGGCTTAAGGATCAAGAAAATAAGAAGCGACAACGGGACGGAGTTCAAGAACTCTCAAATTGAAGGCTTCCTTGAGGAGGAGGGCATCAAGCATGAGTTCTCCTCTCCCTACACGCCACAACAAAATGGTGTAGTGGAGAGGAAGAATCGAACTCTATTGGACATGGCAAGAACCATGCTTGATGAGTACAAGACACCGGACCGGTTTTGGGCCGAAGCAGTCAACACCGCCTGCTACGCCATCAACCGGTTATATCTTCACCGAATCCTCAAGAAGACATCATATGAACTCCTAACCGGTAAAAAGCCCAACATTTCATATTTTAGAGTTTTTGGTAGCAAATGCTTCATTCTTATTAAAAGAGGTAGAAAATCTAAATTTGCTCCTAAAACTGTAGAAGGCTTTTTACTTGGTTATGACTCAAACACAAGGGCATATAGGGTCTTTAACAAGTCCACTGGACTAGTTGAAGTCTCTTGTGACGTTGTGTTTGATGAAACTAACGGCTCTCAAGTAGAGCAAGTTGATCTTGATGAGATAGGTGAAGAACAGGCTCCATGCATCGCGCTAAGGAACATGTCCATCGGGGATGTGTGTCCTAAGGAATCCGAAGAGCCTCCAAGTACACAAGATCAACCATCCTCCTCCATGCAAGCATCTCCACCAACTCAAAATGAGGATGAGGCTCAAGTTGATGAAGGGCAAAATCAAGAAGATGAGCCACCTCAAGATAATGGCAATGATCAAGGGGGAGATGCAAATGATCAAGAAAAGGAGGATGAGGAAGAACCAAGACCGCCACACCCAAGAGTCCACCAAGCAATACAACGAGATCACCCCGTCGACACCATCCTCGGCGACATTCATAAGGGGGTAACTACTCGATCTCGGGTTGCACATTTTTGTGAACATTACTCGTTTGTTTCCTCTATTGAGCCACACAGGATAGAGGAAGCACTCCAAGATTCGGATTGGGTAGTGGCGATGCAAGAGGAGCTCAACAATTTCATGAGGAATGAGGTCTGGCATTTAGTTCCACGTCCTAACCAAAATGTTGTAGGAACCAAATGGGTCTTCCGCAACAAGCAAGATGAGCATGGTGTGGTGACAAGGAACAAAGCTCGACTCGTGGCCAAAGGGTATTCACAAGTCGAAGGTTTGGATTTTGGTGAAACCTATGCACCCGTAGCTAGGCTTGAGTCAATTCGCATATTATTGGCCTATGCTACTTACCATGGCTTTAAGCTCTATCAAATGGACGTGAAAAGTGCCTTCCTCAACGGACCAATCAAGGAAGAGGTCTATGTTGAGCAACCTCCCGGCTTTGAAGACAGTGAGTATCCTAACCATGTCTATAGGCTCTCTAAGGCGCTTTATGGGCTCAAGCAAGCCCCAAGAGCATGGTATGAATGCCTAAGAGATTTCCTTATTGCTAATGGCTTCAAAGTTGGCAAGGCCGATCCTACACTCTTTACTAAAACTCTTGAGAATGACTTGTTTGTATGCCAAATTTATGTTGATGATATTATATTTGGGTCTACTAACGAGTCTACATGTGAAGAGTTTAGTAGGATCATGACACAGAAATTCGAGATGTCGATGATGGGGGAGTTGAAGTATTTTCTAGGATTCCAAGTCAAGCAACTCCAAGAGGGCACCTTCATTAGCCAAACGAAGTACACTCAAGACATTCTTGCTAAGTTTGGGATGAAGGATGCCAAACCCATCAAGACACCCATGGGAACTAATGGGCATCTCGACCTCGACACGGGAGGTAAGTCCGTGGATCAAAAGGTATACCGGTCGATGATTGGTTCATTGCTTTATTTATGTGCATCTCGACCGGACATTATGCTTTCCGTTTGCATGTGTGCAAGATTCCAATCCGACCCTAAGGAATCCCACCTTACGGCCGTAAAACGAATCTTGAGATATTTGGCTTATACCCCTAAGTTTGGGCTTTGGTACCCTCGGGGATCCACATTTGATTTACTTGGTTATTCGGATGCCGATTGGGCGGGGTGCAAAATCAATAGGAAGAGCACATCGGGGACTTGCCACTTCTTGGGAAGATCCTTGGTGTCTTGGGCTTCAAAGAAGCAAAATTCGGTCGCTCTTTCCACCGCCGAAGCCGAGTACATTGCCGCAGGACATTGTTGCGCGCAATTGCTTTGGATGAGGCAAACCCTGCGGGACTACGGTTACAAATTAACCAAAGTCCCTTTGCTATGTGATAATGAGAGTGCAATTAAAATGGCCGACAATCCCGTCGAGCATAGCCGCACTAAGCACATAGCCATTCGGTATCATTTTCTTAGGGATCACCAACAAAAGGGGGATATCGAGATTTCTTACATTAATACTAAAGATCAATTAGCCGATATCTTTACCAAGCCACTTGATGAACAATCTTTTACCAGACTTAGGCATGAGCTCAATATTCTTGATTCTAGAAATTTCTTTTGCTAGCTTGCACACATAGCTCATTTAAATACCTTTGATCATATCTCTTTTATATGCTATGACTAATATGTTTTCAAGTCTATTTCAAACCAAGTCATAGGTATATTGAAAGGGAATTGGAGTCTTCGGCGAAGACAAAAGCTTCCACTCCGTAACTCATGCTTCGCCATCACTCCGAGCAACTCTCTATTCCTTGGGGAGAAATGAGCATCAAAGAAAAGGATTTCATCCTTGGGGGAGAGAGTAAAAGCTCAAAAGCAAAAGGACCGGACTTCATCTTTGGTATAATCTTAACTCATTTACTTTTTGACCAAAGGGGAAGAAATTACTTTGAGGGCTCTAATGATTCCGTTTTTGGCGATTCATGCCAAAAAGGGGGAGAAATGAGCCCAAAGCAAAAGGACCGCACCACCACCACCAAATTTGAAAACTTAGTGCTTTCCAAAAGTCTTTATCATTTGGTATCCTATTGTGTTCAAAAGGGGGAGAAAGTAGTATTTCAAAAATGGTATATCAAAACCCTCTTGAACACTAAGAGGTGGATCTCTTTTAGGGGGAGTTTTGTTTAGTCAAAGGAAAAGCATTTGAAATAGGGGGAGACAATTTCAAATCTTGAAAATGCTTTGCAAACTCTTATTCATGTACCTTTGACTATTTGCAAAAGATCTTTGAAATGGATTTACAAAAAGAATTTGCAAAAACAAAACATGTGGTGCAAACGTGGTCCAAAATGTTATATAAGAAAGAAACATTCCTTGCATATCTTGTAAGTAGTTATATTGGCTCAATTCCAAGTAACCTTTGCACTTACATTATGTAAACTAGTTCAATTATGCACTTCTATATTTGCTTTGGTTTGTGTTGGCATCAATCACCAAAAAGGGGGAGATTGAAAGGGAATTAGGCTTACACCTAGTTCCTAAATAATTTTGGTGGTTGAATTGCCCAACACAAATATTGGACTGACTAGTTTGCTCTAGTGTATAAGTTATACAGGTGCAAAAGGTTCACATCTAGCCAATAAAAAGACCAAGTGTTGGATTCAACAAAGGAACAATAAGGCAACCGAGGGCACCTCTGGCTGGAGGCACCGGACTGTCCGGTGTGCACCGGACAGTGTCCGGTGCACCCGTAGACTTCGTTTTCTACCCTTCGCCAGAGGACTTCGACTTCAACCCTTCGCCCTCGGGAATTCGCGGAGGCCGGCGCGCTATAATTCACCGGACTGTCCGGTGTGCACCGGACATGTCCGGTGCGCCAACGAACCGCGGCCTCCGGAACTCGTCAGCCTCGGGTTTTCACGACAGCCGCTCCGCTATAATTCACCGGACTGTCCGGTGTGCACCGGACTGTCCGGTGTGCCAGCGGAGCAACGGCTCTCTTCGGCGCCAACGGCTCTCTGCGGTGCATTTAATGCGCGCGCAGCGCGCGCAGACGTCAGACTTGCCCATACCGGTGCACCGGACATCAAACAGTACATGTCCGGTGTGCACCGGACACCCAGGCGGGTCCACATGTCAGAGCTCCAACGGTCAGAATCCAACGGCAACGATGACGTGGCAGGGGGCACCGGACTGTCCGGTGTGCACCGGACTGTCCGGTGCGCCATCGAACAGAGAGCTCCCAGCAACGGCCACATTTGGTGGTTGGGGCTATAAATACCCCAACCACCCCACATTCATTGCTATCCAAGTTTTCCACTTCTCAACTACTACAAGAGCTCTAGGCATTCAATTCTAGACACATTCAAAGAGATCAAATCCTCTCCAATTCCACACAAAACCCTAGTGACTAGAGAGAGTGATTTGCCGTGTTCATTTGAGCTCTTGCGCTTGGATTGCTTCTTTTCTTTCTCACTTGTTCTTGAGATCTCAACTCCATTGTAATCAAGGCAAGAGGCACCAATTGTGTGGTGGCCCTTGCGGGGAAGTTTTGTTCCCGGCTTTGATTAGAGAAGAGAAGCTCACTCGGTCCGTGGGACCGTTTGAGAGAGGGAAGGGTTGAAAGAGACCCGGCCTTTGTGGCCTCCTCAACGGGGAGTAGGTTTGCAAGAACCGAACCTCGGTAAAACAAATCTCCGTGTCTCACTTGCTTATTCGCTTGGGATTTGTTTTGCGCCCTCTCTCGCGGACTCGTTTATATTTCTAACGCTAACCCGGCTTGTAGTTGTGTTTATATTTATAAATTTCAGTTTCGCCCTATTCACCCCCCCTCTAGGCGACTATCAGGTATCATGGAGGTCATGCAAGCAGACCATTTTGACGAGGTCAACCATGGAAGCCGAGCTAGCTGCACTTGACACAGCAACCGTTGAGGCAGAATGGTTGCGTGAACTCTTGATGGACTTGCCGGTGGTTGAGAAACCAATACCAGCTATCCTTATGAACTGTGACAATCAGACAGTGATTGCTAAAGTGACGAGTTCTAAGGATAATGGAAAGTCATCAAGACATGTCAAAAGACGATTGAAGTCTGTCAGAAAGTTGAGAAACTCCGGAGTTATAAGTGTGACTTATATTTCAACAGATAAAAATCTGGCAGATCCTTTTACCAAGGGACTACCACGTAATGTGATAGAAATCGCATCGAGAGAGATGGGTATGAGACCCGAATAAAGTTGCCATGGTGGAAACCCAGTCTATGTGATCGGAGATCCCGTGAATTAGGTCCTGGGAAGAACAAGCCATTGGTGAACTGAGGAGAGTAACCTTTGACCCTCTCTAAGTAAAGATGCAATACTCTCAAATGCTGTAAGGCAGGTTGGCTTTGTGCCTTAATGTGTTCTGTTGGCTTGTATTAGCGAAGATGTTGTCCTGCAGAACATTCTTTGAAAGAACACACCTATATGAGTTAGACTGTCTAACGTCGCAGTCTATGAGATTTGGGTGATCTCTAGTAAACTCATGAAGAGACCTTGGAGTACGACGTATATGCTCCACCCGAGAAGGGGACTACTGGTAGCCAAGTACTGGTCATGACTTCAAGTGAAACCCATTCACGCAAAACTTGCAATTCAAGGCATAGTCCATTGTCCAAGTTGTGGGTTGGTGTAGCTTGGAGTTCTAGGCGGAAGTTCAACTTAACAGTCTCTGCTGAAAAACTAGTATATTAAACAGTGGTGAACAGTGGCGAAAACTGCAGATGGGCATTTGAGATCTGGTGGGGGATTGTTAGGATTTATGGGCTTGGCCCAATTAAGAATTTCTAATAAATCCCAGGAAAATCTCAAAAGCCCATATAAGTGGATGACAAAGGGATAGGTGGAACCAATAGCACCATATTGCTAGCTCTTGTGGAGTAGAACTAACTTAAATATGGAAGCCACACTCACTCACCAAGTCATGGATGAGAGGAGAGAGTGTGGAGAGCCACACGCGCGCGCGCTCGCTCGCCTCGCCTCGCCTGGCCTGGCCGGGGCGAAGGACGCGGGCGCACGACATGCGCGTGAATGGTCCGCCGAAATCCGGCCCCTCGCCTTGCGGGGGCGCGGCTGGCTACCTTTTGCCGTTTGATTTTTTGGTTTCTTGGCTGTTACGCTTATCCTAACCGATCGCTATAAAATCTCAACTGATTGCGAGATTTTCGTGGGCGGATAAGCACGGGGGTCGCGGACTGCGGACTTGGCCCTATAAAAGGAGCCCGGCAGCCAGCCTCCAAATCATCCCAGATCCCAGTTCGCCTTCGCCTCTCTTCATAGCTGAGCCGCCTTTTAGTTCCCTTCGTCCCGACCGCAGAGGTGCATCTGCGATCAGGAGAGCAGGTCTCCGGAACCCTTCGTCTTCTAGATCCTGCACCGGGAGAGGGCGAATAAGGTTTTTGGGAAGCGTCTTCACGCGACTGCTCGTGATCTTCTGACATCGTCGACCGAGCTGATCCTGGCGCGCGCCAACAATCAGTAAGTCTAATCAGTACGCATCATCTGATTTGGCTTTTATTTTAGTTCTTCTAATTTGGTCATGATTTATATTCGGAATTTAATTTGGAATTTGTCTAATTACTCAACACGGGTCACATCAAGCGTTTGACTTTCAAGTAGGAGTATGAAATATAGACCCAACCAACTGTACTAGATTCGTCTCACTTTTTAATCTTCGACTGAGAAATTAGTTTTATAATCCGACTACATTTAATACACCGAACGGAGGTTGAAACATTCGATATAATAGGGGCTAAATTTTAGCATGGGAAACCAAACACCCCCTTAGTAAGTACATCGGAGTATTGTTAAGATCTCAAAACCCCTAGGCGAACGAAGTGTTCAGTCACTACTACTCCATTACAACAACCACTGGAGCTGGAGCTTGAGCAAGAGCAAGACTGCCATAGCTAGATCGAGACGAAGACTCAAAAACACGGGAGGAGCAAAAAAAAAAGTCCTATCAGACAGACAGCAGGCGCAAAAAACTGTTGTTGAGCTGCAGGAGAAAATCCCTGCCGTGCCCACATCCATCCAAGGATCCACGGCACAGTTAACTTAACTAACCCTCCCGTATGTACAAGCAAAGCAGCACTTGGCGCTGCAGTCACCGAGGGGGCAAGGGCAAATCGCAATTACGCCCTCCGCGGCAACTGCGGCGAATGTTTCTTTCTTTCTTTCTTTTTTTTTTGTCCTTTCCGCCGGATTGGATGGGTGGAATGAGAGCGGTGGCGCCAGAGAATCGCCTAGCAGTAGTGGCAGCAGAGCGCCGCGTCGTCGTCGGGCTGGTCCGCGGAGGTGGAGGAGAGCTGGACGAGGAGGTCGCGGAAGTCGGCGACGGGGCAGGGGATGCGGAGCGCGCCGGGGCGGGCGTAGCCGTACTCCTGCGCGGCGCGGCGGAGCAGCGCGGCGAAGGCGGGGCGGGCGAGGAGCTCGGCGCGCACGGCGTACCGCTCCAGGGGCCCGCCCTCCTCGCCGACGCAGACGGGCACGTGGCCACCCGGCGCGCGCGCGCCGCCGCCCAGCCGCCGCGCGCCGGAGAGCGCGGCCGCCTTGGCGCCCGGCCGGAGCGGCTGGTACGCCGCGGCGGCGGCGCAGGCGCAGGCGTCGGCCGCGGCCACGCGGGAGAGGCGCCGCAGCAGGCGCTTCATCGCTGGAGACTGGAGAGGACAGCGCGGGAGGGAGCCCTGCGGTGGGGTCGACGGGCCGTGCGGCGGCTGGCTGGATGGCCGGTGAGGGACGCTGGGACGGCGGTGCTTGGTTGGAGCAGGTGAGAGGAGGACACCACGGCACAGCACGGAGCAGCAGGCAGCAGCACACAGTGCGTTTGCGTTTGTAGTTGTCCTGTGGGCTGGGGGAGTGGCCATGTGCCTCCTCCTTGTCTGCTTTATATGAGGGGCGGGCGGCCGGGTCGTAGGGATGGATTCGGATGTTTGGGGATCCGAAATATTCGTATTCGTATTCGGATAAAGCGCTAATATAGATATTCGTATTCGTATTCGATTTTAATATGTATGTTAAATAAACATATTTGGATTCGTTTCTTCTCTATCCGATTTAAAATTCGTATTCGACAATATTCGACAAAACCGTGAAATATCCGATACTATTCGTATCCGAAAGAAAAAAGTACTCAATAAAATCAATTTAAACTTACTTTTATTACTAATTACAAGTGATTTTAAACATTAAATAGTATACTAAAAACTGAAGTACACCATTTAAAATGTTAAAAATATTTATATCAAAAACAAATGACTGTGTTAATCGTACAGTACCAGTGATATACAATGATAAATTTTAATAATATTAAAAAGTCTAATTTTGAATACATTAGGTTATTGGAGTTTGAGTCCAAAATACAAATATACTTAATATACAAAAAGATTATAATTAGAGTCCAAAATATAAATATAACATGTATAAATATTTTATTTAAAAATATGATATTCAACTAAGTTTCAACTAAATAATGTATATGTACTATTGTTCATAATTTACTTGTAATGTGATTTTTATCAACTATAAATTCATCGATAAAACAAATTAATACTTGTTATGATGCTATGTTCTAAATCAAGTAAGTATCCGAATGTAATCCGAATTCGAACTATCCGTTTTGTATTCGTATCCGATAGTATTCGTATTCGTATCCATATTTAGATTAAAACATGGTAAATAGTGACATTCTAATCCGTTTTTATGCGTATCCGGACCGGTGGAGCAGCAGACGGAAGTTATTGGGTTGCTTGCCAACAAGGTACCTTTTTTTCATTCTGTGATTATTTTTATCCCCGTTTGCCAGTTGCAAGCAGATCCTTTCCGGTCCGTCCGATGGCTTTGTGGGCACGGACCGCGACCGGTGGCCAGGCCGGCCAGCTTCCGTAGTCCGCTCGTACGGTTCCGTCCCGTCCCGTCCGCCGCGCGTCCCAGCGCCGGCCAGGTGACGAGGGCTTTGGATTGGAATGCGCGGCGTCGCTGTCGCAGGGCCCGCCCACTGACCTGGCACATGGAGGAGAGAGACAAAGGGAGCATCAGAGAAGCGTGTGGGCCGGGGTGACCCGCGCGCGCTTGTGCCTCTCACTCTCCTGTTTGTTTGTTTCTTCCCTCACTCATCACACAGGTCAGCAGTGAGCAGAGGAGAGTGCGCGTCCGTACGCGCGGTGCGTTGAGCGGCGGTGGGGTTTTTTTTATAGTACAGACAAGCTGGTAGCGGTTGACACGGTCCACTTTCCAAAACTAAAACTGTACTGGTACAGAACTACTTTAATGACACTACTAGGTGAGTGCCCGTGCGTTGCAACGTAACCGAATAAATCTCAACATAAAGATTAGTATGAATGAAGAAATAGGTAAAAAAGATTTTAGGGCGAACCTATATGTCTGCTTTGCATATCCCATGTCTATTTCTCTGAGCGGCTAAGAAGCAACTTGGAGGTCTGGCCACATGTGGTCTTTTAACTCCTTACGTTGAGATATCATATCAATTTGTCTTTGGAGTCCTTTAATCTTTATATATTGTAAAACAAAATTTGAGATTGGGATAAGTTAATAGTGAAAAACCACCGGGAGCTGATTGCAGCATCGTTGGCGCTCCCTTGAATGAAACAAACACCACCTCAATGTTTCTCAGTCAGCAGATGCAGAGTATATTGATTCTGAAAATCTACTAAATCTCCCAGATGTCGATGCAGCTCTCAGTACCTTAGCTAAAAGGTTGGAGTCAAAGGACTGGGTTAGGACATGTGAAGCTCTCAACAATGAACGTCAGTTGGCAATGTATCACAAGGAACTATTGCGAGAGCTTCAGAAGCCTCTAATTCCTCTTACAGCAGGGGAGGTCTGGGTTCATGAAAGGTATGCGTATATGAACCACAAGGATCCAATCAGATAGCAGAATAATAAGCACACTTTTATTGTTATGTGGTTAGTTTGTCACTACTGTCAAATGTTTCATATTGACATGGTGTTTCACAAGGAACCAACATGAATGTCTAAGTCTGATGCATTTGAACTTATAAATCTGGAGTGCTTGGGATAGAAAAATTGTATCTCGACCATCACCATATTGAAATTTAAGAGCATGAGTAATGAGTAATCAAACATTTTGGTAATTATATTAACCAGACTCCTACTTAATTTCAAATTTCCAAAAATGGCAAGGTATATTATTAGCATGGATTCCAATATGCAGCCTGGACCAATATCTTCCTTAGTAGTATGTCGGCTAAATTGACATGATCTAAATACTTTAGTGCATTGTGCATATGACAACCGGTTTAAAATGTTTGATTACAGGCACTCTATGTTACCATCCATTTGAAAACAGGAAAAAAACATCTATTTGGAAACAGGGAAATTACAAGTTTAATGAAGTTCTCGTTTCTCAGACATAATTTTAGCCACCTTGACTTCTTACAAAAAGGACTGTCAGGGGAAAATCATAGACACAAGTTCGATGTGAACTACGAAACTTAAGCAGTTAAGCTGTTCGGTATTTCTCCGAAGATAATATATTTAAATTCGTAGTACTGTAGTGGCAACTTTCCTCGAGTGATGTATATAACAGTAACAACATTGGGTGACACTAACATACCCATCTCCCAAAAACTCAAAAGGAGCAATGCCGAAACTGAAAATCCACGAATTATCACAGAAGTTCTACACTACAATCCACAAAGTACCAGCAGCTGCTGCTACGCGCGTCGTCGTTGTAGCGATCATTTGATTAGGAGTCGACGTCGATGGCCTATTGGAGTAAACCACAGTAAATTCCTCTGTGAAAGAACCAGCTGACCATATATTTGAGAAGACACCATCTGAAAGAACAACTGAATGGACAAAAATTGTAACATAGTAGATACATGAAAGTAACAGAATAGACACATGAAAGTGCAGACCCAGTTCCTCATCCAAATGTTAAATACTGATCTGATCATCGTAAACATATAAAGACAATTTTACAATTGCATGTCTACAGGCAAGGGAACAACTACTACATCGGAAGAATGTGGAGAAACAACAAGCTAGTATACATTGACATCTAGTTAGAAAGCAGGCTTCAAAATCATTGCAATGCCAATGAAATGAACAAAGTAAATGTTGGATAATATTGAGCCACACCTGAAAGAGGAAGTTGCTAAACTGTGCTAGGGTTCATGTATTACATGCATGCCAATGAAATGAACAAAGTAGTTACAAGCTTGAGAAGTTATCATTATTAAGTCAGAAAGCAATAACCCATTTAAGAAATCCATGCAATCCCTGCTTCTCGCACACCAAAGGCCTGACGGCACGAAGAACCGTTGAGTAATAGCATGAAAATTTTTTGCTGCCGACTGAAATTTTTAACACGAGATCACAACGTTCCTGCACTGGGAACATAACAGAATAAACTGGCATTGGCCATGTCGCAGAATAAACTGGCAACGTAGGCCCTGGCAGGCTGGCAGCGATTTTTTTTACTACCAGGCTAGAAGCCTCTGCCCACTGAGCCAAAAAGTAAATTGATTTGCAATTGGCAAAATAGCAACTGACCAATGGGACCGATAGATTTGTTTATTAAAACGAGACCACAATTTCGGCATTGGCAACATTTAACAACAAAACAAGGCCAAAATAACCCCACTTCAAAAAAGTTGCAGTTCACGACTTCTGCTCAAAATCCAAATATGTTTAAATAGTGCTTACTCACAATTAAGCTTTCATGAGAGCAGATTATGTCTTATAGCACAGAACAATATATATTCCAGTTGAACACTACAGACCAAATTAGTAAAAGAGCACTGCTCATCTTGTACCAGTGAAAAAAAGAAACTCCAAATCGAAATCCTAGCTCATGCAGTAATGTCTTATAAGAAAGTTTTGATGAGTTTTGACCATGAGAGCAGATTATGTCTTATAGCACAGAACAATACATATTCCAGTTGAACACTACAGAGAACACTACAGACCAAATTCGTAAAAGAGCACTGCTCATCTTGTACCAGTGAAAAAAAAGAAACTCCAAACCAAAATCGAAATCTTGTGCTATAAGAAAGTTTTGATGAGTTTTGACCATGAGAGCAGATTATGTCTTATAGCACAGAACAATATATATTCCAGTTGAACACTACAGACCAAATTCGTAAAAGAGCACTGCTCATCTTGTACCAGTGAAAAAAAAGAAACTCCAAATTGAAATCCTGTGGGCAGACAGCTCATGGAGTAATGATACCTGACATCCATAGCACAACAACAGGGGCAGTCGGATGAGAATCTCTGTATGGCTGAGGGTACCGGTCTTTGAAGTTTAATCTAGGGCGGTCAGCCTGAAATGCAAACCAATACAGCCAAAATTACTTCTCCGGTGGAACAAGATCCATTCTGGTAATGTATACATGAATGGATTACAAGAACAATATCTCACCATTAAGTATATAAAGGGAATTTCTTAAAGAAAGAAAGAACCTGAATATTCATTCAGATTTCCTCACATGGTCAAAACTTGGAAATAAAAAAATATGAATGCTAAGTCATGAAAGAATAAATTCATGAAAACTAAAATAGCATTTTATAGTTTCAGACCATCATGTACAAACGTTAGATCTCAAACGTGCATAAAAGAGAGAGAAACTACTTCTGGGCATGAATTATTTTAGATAAGAGAGGAGATTTTGTATACCTATTATGAAGGCAAACACAAACATAAACAGCTAGCAGTAAGATTTGTGCATACCATACTGAAGAAAATAGTTATTACGGTGGCACAAAAATAGAATAAGATCTCAATTTGTCACATAGGTATATCACTGTCAATCTGAAACGGTGTGTCAGGACGGCGAAGCCATAGATTATCATCTTTTGGTTTCAATAGAACAAATATACATAAGAGAAGTCAAAATCAATATGTATCATTGTTAGGTAGAAAACCAGGCCAATTTACGAGCAATAAATCGAAGGCTACAAATAGGTCCTGTTTCGAATCCACCAACCGGTCACCAGAAAACAACAATCCGAAACCTATAGCTTGAAGAATGGTGGTGGGATTGAAATCACTCCAAGGTCACCGGAAAACAACAATCCTGTTTTGATTACCACCGTGGGAATCATTCCAAGGTCTCCAAGGAATGAATATCAGGATGCTGCAAATCTGCACAAAAAAATATCAAATAATAACTGGCTGAAACCCGCACACGTAAGAAAGTAGGCATACGTCTAAATGATTGAAATCACTTAAGCTACATAAGGGCTTGTTTAGCTGCATTGCAATATCTATTGCACATTTTTAAACACAAAATGGAATGGTAATGCAAATAAAAACTATCAAAAGCATCCAGTTACACCAAATAAGGATAGGAGTATGAATGATTTGGCAAACACATCACGATGTGCAGAGGATCTAATCCTCTAATATTCAGTGAGGATGGCATTTTTTGCTTTAATGGAAAAATCACATCTGTTTGCATATCTCCAGCTTCTATGTGTGCAACACATGAATCATGAAAAAATAATTATGCTAGTATCTAAAGTGCAAATATAACAGACATGTTCGGTAGGGTTTATATATTAGTAAACAATTTGCAATTGTATGTGTGCCATCGGTGATAGCATCATAAGAAAAAAATACATTCTATACTGTGAGACGTCGACAATCAGGGACAGAAAATCCATATATTCTCTATAGGATTTCAAGATCTACTTTTCCTCTCAAATATGGTGATGAAGCATGAATATTTACATGTGTGTATACATATGAAACAGTCAGTTCCACTAAAAAGAGAACCAGAAGAATAGTGCACAATCGAAGAATCATTACCATCAGCCACGACATAGGTCAACTCAAGGACCACACCTGTATACTGTAATGGTCTTGTCCCCAAGCAACTTATTAATGATTTTAACCTGAACATATAATTCATTTTTTGTAAGAATGGATGGAAGACATATATATTTAAAATAAGCAGCCAAATGATACGGAGGAATGAAACAAACAAGACATGAGCAAGGAAGGTTGCCTTGAATTCATTCTCAACAAACATTTCAAGAGCTTCTGCCTGCTGACCTAAGTGTATACAGGTTTGGTGGCTCCCAAGCTGTTACCATATGTTGTAGCACCTGGATATAATCCTCTCTCAGCACCAATAATCTAGGTCAAGAACACAATAGATTATTTTGCAATCACCTTCATTAGGAACCAAGGTCTTATCACATTTACTTTAATGGTCTTCCTGTACTCATCTTCACTTATATTGAGGCAATATCGCACCTTCCCTGGCCACACAGTAAAGACAATTATTTTTTAAGGAAAAAAACACCAGAAGCAGAAACATAAACACAGACCAAACTTGCATTTATGGTGTTTAACATGTTTCAAGACTACATCCAGCGTTGAGTTTGTTTAGGATGCCAGATGCTAAATGTCGGGGAGTGGCCATAGCTGGTGAGGGTAGAGGTGATCCCCGCGAGATGTTGATTGTCGCTGCAACGGGCAAAATGCCCCCATGAAGCAAACCAGGGATGGGGCCAAATCTTGGTGAGACAGGACAGCTAGGGAAGGGGATCAACGAAGGCATACCCGACGATGCTAGCAAGGAAGAGGGTGAGGACCTCGGTGAGGCTGGAGCTGGGGCCGATGCCGTAGCTGTGCAGTGCCTCCACGATTTCTGCCGGCTTCATCAGTGGGAAGGAGGAGTTTGCCATTCCCTTCGTCGCGAGCACCGCAGGCAAATCGAATCGAAGTCATATGGGTTTTGCCCCTTTGCAAACAGGCAGGCGGCGACGTTGGGGTCTTTGTCTTCCTGCCATGGTGGTGCCTGGTGGAGGCGGGGGGGGGGGGACACCAGGCCGTGGGCGGGCTGGGCTCCAGCGACCCGTGGAAGAGGCGGAGGGGGGCACAAGGCCATGGTCGGGATGGGCTCGAGCGACCGGCGGCGGGCTCAGGAATAGTGGAGGGCGGAGCAAGGGAAGAAGGCGATCGGGAAGAGGGCGAGGGCATCAGGCACCACCCCGGGAAGAAGGCGGCCGGGAAGAGGGCATCGGGCCATGTCGTCGCTTGGTTTGCGCGGAATGGGAGGGAGGGAGGGAGACGTGAGATGGGGGCACAATCATCGTGCGGTGATGGGGGTCGGCCCACGCGGTGATTGGGGCGATGGCATTTTCGGGAAGGTGTGGGGCGGAGGACGCACTGCCGCGGCGAGATTAGCGCGGGGGAGACGAAGACAGAGGCGTGCGCGGTGGCAGCGACATTAGCGGGGTGGGGAGGGCGGAGCCGTGAAGGTGTGGACGCCCTCCTTGCCCTCTTAAGGAGTAGTATAGACTAGTATGCCACCAGCATGGTGCTTGGTCCACCCTAAGACTGTCCGCAACACTGTTAACTAAATTTTTCTTCCTATATAACATACTATGCATCCACCTCACTTATATTTCACCCCTATTTTTCTTCTATCTGCAGTAATTTCCGCTAAATTTTTTCCTTATACCCTACTACAATCATAAATTCTTTCTGCACGCGCGGACCGTCCGGCCTGTAGGCGCGGACCGTCCGGCCTGTAGGCGCGGACCGTCCGGCCGTCAGGCAGGGAACCTTTGCCCCAGCTCCAGGTCGCGGACCGTCCGGTCCCTGGTCACGGACCGTCCGCGCCTGTGCAGAGAGCACCGCCGCCGGTTCTTGTTGAGTGTTTGGCGCCCGAAAAAGGTGTCAACATACTTTTGGCGACTCCGCTGGGGAAGGTGTTTAGATCTACTAAAAATCAGGCCCTCAAATGGCCGGTTCTAAAGATCACACCGATATCTCCCCGGACAATATCCTGAAGCCGGCTGTTGAAAGTCTGACGGCCGATGAGCAACAGCAATACGAGGACTACATGCGTCAAGCGAGGGAGAAATTCTTATCACAATATACGGTGGATCGCCACCAGAAAGTTGTCAAACATGGAGAGACCGACATCGCATCTCTTCTATCTTCGCTTCAAGTCCCCAACGTAAGTAAACCCGACGACATCCAATTTATTAAACAGTATGTAGATCATCAGCAGAATCAAATGAAACAACAGATTGGAGGGTTAGAAGAGTCAATTAGAAAATTAACACATACGTTGGAGAAGTCTGTTGCTCCTAGTTTTCCATCATATGAGACTAGTAACAGGATATCTATGTCTAATACATCGGCAACAAATGGGGATTTGCAGACCCAACCATTATATGGTATGCCGATGAACTCATATCCAGGGCAAGTACCACCACCGCCATCCCTGCTTGGTAGATCGGCGCCCCTGAATACGGTCGGACCGTCCGAGCTTCTGCCCGGACCATCCGGCCCATACGCAGACCGTCCGGCTTGCTCTGCCGGACAGTCCGGGGCCGCCCTAGGACCGCTGCCGTCCCTGTTTGGCAGATCGGCGACCCTAGACGCGGTCGGACCGTCTGAGATGCTACCCGGACCGTCCGACCCTTACGCGGACCGTCCGGCTTTCTATGACGGACAGTCCGGGGCCGTACCGGGACTACCGCGTGGCGCCCCAATAATGGTGAACACGACCGGCCAGTTCGGATGTACCACCGTACAAACCGGATACACATATGCGGAACCTGCTGTTGCACACCATGCACCAAATTATTACATACCACAACAGCAGTATATTTCGCCTTCTACATATTTAAACCATAATGCACCATATAATCACAGACCGATCAACACTATCGATCGGTCACGGCAAGAAGGTCGGTATACTATAACCCGACCAAATGAGCCCCACAGCCCAGGATCCGGTGGTCTACCACCGGGTGCAATGGAAAAAATTTGGGAAGAGATGACTGAACTATTTCGAGATAAGTTCGGAGTTAATGTAGCCAGAGTAGGGCAATCATACCAAAAGCCATATAATCACCGGTTTGACACTGTCCCATATCCACAAGGGGCAAGGATACCGGAATTTTCTAAGTTTTCTGGTGAGAATGGGAGAAGCACATACGAACACATAGGCCAGTTCCTAGCACACCTAGGCGAATTGGCTGATGGAGAAGCATTTCGTGTTCGGTTATTTTCTTTATCGCTTACTGGTACTGCTTTTGCATGGTACACCGCCCTGCCTCCTAATTCCATTAATTCCTGGAATGAGTTAGAAAATAAATTTCATGAACATTTCTTTGCCGGGGAATATGAATTAGGATTAGCCGACTTAGCTTCAGTCCGACAAGGACGCGAAGAATCGGTTAATGATTATATCCAGAGGTTCCGGGACACTAGAAACCGATGCTTTCGGATCCATGTTGCAGACAAAGAGCTAGTAGGGCTAGCTTTTAATGGGTTGCTATCCTACTTAAGAGACAAATTAGATGGAACCTAGTTCTTTTCGATAGCCCAGCTACATCAGCGGGCTTTAGCCTGTGAAAGCCGATTTAAAGAGACATCAAAATCGGCCGCCCGTACTATACATCTAATAGAGCGTGATAGTTCAGATGATGAATCCGCAGATGTATATACCGCTGAGTTTATTTGGCCAACAAAGGCCAAATCTTCAGCATGTTCTTCCTTACAGCCGGTTCAAAAGAATCGGCAAGAAGAGATTAAATTCACCTTTAATGTTGCCAAATGCGATAAGATATTTGATGAGCTACTTAAAAATGGCAACATTAAATTAACTCATAATATCCCTCCTATAGATGAATTAAAGAGGCGTGCTTATTGTAAGTGGCATAATTCTTTCTCTCATGCCATCAATGACTGTAATGTTTTTCGTCGACAGGTACAATCGGCCATAAATGAGGGCCGGTTGGCTTTTCAGGAAATGCAAGTGGACACACAACCATTTCCTGTTAATACAATAGTTGTCGCATGCGAAAAGATCTTAGTTCGGCCCGAAATGGTCGATAAAGGCAAAAGCAAAGACATCATCATTGACGATCCTCACACGTCAAATATATCGCAAAAGGAGATTGCTCGAAAGGCTCCGGACGATAAGGCTAAAAGGTCCGGAGGCACCGGGGGGCAGGCACAATTAATGAGCCAAGCACGACAGCCTGGCCTGAGCATCACAGACGGTATGACACCTACGTGCGGACGGTCCGGTGCTCAGACAGACGGTTCGGCTAACTCTGCCGGACAATCCGCCTATGGCCAAGTCAGCCTCCACACAAAGCCTTAAAAGGGAAAGAGACGCAACGACAAAGCACATATGGTCGGTTGATCAAAACTGGCTCTACTTTTGATCAGTTGCTCTCCAAGAATACTAGCAAGAAGACCGTTCTACGTGATCGGTCAACGAAGAAACCTCGGTCACCTGCTAAAACAAAACAGGTAAACAAAACGGCTCGAAAGGCGACACAACAAGCATCGCCTATTCATCCTATGAGACCAAGGTACTTTCCACCCGTTTACTCATCGTCGGTATATTATCCTGTTCACACATGGAATGGTACGATGATGAATCCATGGTATATGTATAGTCCCTTTGTCTATCCAGGCTGGGGGGCACCTCCATTCTATTCCTTTTGATCCATTGATCAAACGGTCATGGCCGAGAAAGATAAAATCCGAAACGGCCTTTATATTTGTGCTTTATTGAATGATCTCCATATTGAAAAGCCGGTGACTTACATCAGGTTTAGTTCATATGATTTTGGTTCGTCAACCTTCACCAAAAGGCAGGGGGGCATATGTTGGAGACCAAAAAGAGCAGCGCGGACAGTCCGCGGTGATGGCGCGGACGGTCCGCGCGTGCGCAGAGTCAGTTAGGGTTCCTAGTTTCTCGTAGGATTTGTTACCTAAAACCGCGGGATTAACTCGGAAATCAGTTGGAAGCGGATCCAGACCTCCCCCTTTATATAGATGAAGGGCTACGGCCGATTGAACCCCCAACAATCGAACAAATCAAGTCTATTTCTCGTTTTTACCTTACGCATTAGGAATAGTTCTAGTCTAGTTCTAGTTTAGCCTCTCAATCTCCAAATTCTTCGCCTCTCTTCGACTCTACGTCGATTAGAGGAGTCTAGGTCGGCCTGCCGAGCCTAGACAACACCTAGGATCTCTCCTCCCCGACGGGGTCCCTCCCGGGAGCGAGATCCAGGCGCCGCCGGCGACCTTCGCCACCCCCTGCGCACGCGTGGACCGTACGGCCTGTAGGCGTGGACCGTCCGGCCGTCAGGCAGGGAACCTTTGCCCCTGCTCCAGGTCGCGGACCGTCCGGTCCCTGGTCGCGGACCGTCCGCGCCTATGCAGAGAGCACCGCCGCCGGTTCTTGTTGAGTGTTTGGCGCCCGAAAAAGGTGTCAACAGGTACTCCTCTAAAATTTCCCCTCTATACCATACTATGCAGCCACGTCACTTAGATTTCATCCCCTATATTTTTCCTTCCCGTAGCGTTTGCCCCTAAATTCTCCCCCTTAAAGCCACTAAAACTATAAAATATTATTCTCCAGACCTATTCATCATCCAACATCATTTTTTATCAACTAACAAATAATGCATGTGCACGACATTCAAGACAAGGGGACGAAAGGGGGCCAGTTTGCTCACTTCTAATCTAGCGGATTCCTATTGACAACTCTTGTACTGTAGCGCATAGGGAGCTATATAGAGGGCTCCGCTGCAGCATATGGAGGGCTCCTGTAGCCTCTACAAGCAGGGAGGGGGAAGGGAAGAGTCATGCGCCGCGGGTAGCCTAAGACTCTTGACACCCTTCCTCTACACACCATTGCTGTTTTAGGCTATCCGCAACCGTTACTGTCGGGGACCATAATTAGGGGTACCCTCAAGACGCCTAATTCTCAGCTGGTAACCCCCATCAGCATAAAGCTGCAAAGGCCTGATGGGCACGATTAAGTCAGGGATCAGTCCACACGAGTGACTCGATCACGCTTCACCCGAGCCTAACCTCGGCCAAAGGCAGCCGACCTCAAGAGACTTCCGTCTCGCCCGAGGCCCCCCTTTTTATGGCGGACACATCACCGGCTCGCCCAAGGCCTTGGCTTCGCTCAGAAGCAACCTTGACTAAATCACCGCACCGACTGACAAAATTGCAGGGGCATTTAACGCAAAGGTGGCCTGACACCTCTATCCTGACACGCGCCCCCGGCAGAGCCGAGGTGACCGCCGTCACTCCACCACTCCACTGGCCAGTCTGACAGAAGGACAGCGCCGCCTGCGCCACTCCGACTGCAGTGCCACTCGACAGAGTGAGTCTGACAGGCAATTAGGCCTTGCCGAAGGCGCCACGGCGAACTCCGCTCCGCCCGACCCCAGGGCTCGGACTCGGGCTAAGACCCGGAAGACGGCGAACTCCACTCCGCCCGACCCCAGGGCTCGGACTCGGGCTAAGACACGGAAGACGGCGAACTCCGCTCCGCCCGACCTCAGGGCTCGGACTCGGGCTAAGACCCGGAAGACGGCGAACTCCGCTCCGCCCGACCCCAGGGCTCGGACTCGGGCTAAGACCCGGAAGACGGCGAACTCCGCTCCGCCCGACCCCAGGGCTCGGACTCGGGCTAAGACCCGGAAGATGGCGAACTCCACTCCGCCCGACCCCAGGGCTCGGACTCGGGCTAAGACCCGGAAGACGGCGAACTCCGCTCCGCCCGACCCCAGGGCTCGGACTCAGGCTAAGACCCGGAAGACGACGAAACTCCGCCTCGCCCGACCCCAGGGCTCGGACTCCGCCCTGGCCTCGGCCGGACGACTTCCGCCTCGCCCGACCCCCTGGCTCGGGCTCGGCCACGGCAGCAGAAGGCAGACTCAACCTCGGCTTCGGAGGAAACCCCACGTCGCCCTGCCTAGAGCACAGACCGCCACGTCAACAGGAGGCGCCATCATCATCCTACCCCGAATTGACTCGGGTCACGG
Source organism: Zea mays (assembly GCF_902167145.1). Classification (NCBI taxonomy): domain Eukaryota; kingdom Viridiplantae; phylum Streptophyta; class Magnoliopsida; order Poales; family Poaceae; genus Zea; species Zea mays. The sequence goes on from NC_050101.1 coordinate 102,154,445, forward strand.
AGAACAAGACCGGCGTCTCGTCCGGCCAGCTCCGCCAGAGGGGCAATGATGGCGCTCCATAAGCTCTATGACGACGGCGGCCCCCAGCTCTCTTACGGAAGCAGGACTGAAAGGGAATTAGGCTTACACCTAGTTCCTATATAATTTTGGTGGTTGAATTGCCCAACACAAATCTTTGGACTAACTAGTTTGCCCAAGTGTATAGATTATACAGGTGTAAAAGGTTCACACTCAGCCAATAAAAAGACCAAGTGTTGGATTCAATAAAGGAGCAAAGGGGCAACCGAGGGCACCCCTGGTCTGGCGCACCGGACTGTCCGGTGTGCCACCGGACAGTGCACAGTACCTGTCCGGTGCACCAGGGGACTCAGACTCAAACCCTTCACCCTCGGGATTTCTCGGAAGCCGGCGCGCTATAATTCACCGGACTGTCCGGTGTGCACCGGACATGTCCGGTGCTCCAAGGAAGCTCAGCCCCCGGAACTCGCCAGTCTCGGGCTCGCGCGGCAGCCGCTCCGCTAAAATTCACCGGACTGTCCGGTGTGCACCGGACTGTCCGGTGTGCCAGCGGAGCAACGGCTCCCTGCGGCGCCAACGGCTCCCTGCGGTGCATTAAATGCGCGCGCAGCGCGCGCAGAAGTCAGAATCGCCCATATCGGTGCACCGGACATTAAACAGTACATGTCCGGTGTGCACCGGACACCCAGGCGGGCCCACAAGTCAGAAGCTCCAACGGCTAGAATCCAACGGCAGTGATGACGTGGCAGGGGCACCGGACTGTCCGGTGTGCACCGGACTGTCCGGTGCGCCATCGAACAGAAGCCTCCAGCCAACGGTCAAGTTTGGTGGTTGGGGCTATAAATACCCCAACCACCCCACATTCATAGCCATCCAAGTTTTCCACTTCTCAACCACTTACAAGAGCTAGGCATTCAATTCTAGACACATTCAAAGAGATCAAATCCTCTCCAATTCCACACAAAACCCTAGTGACTAGAGAGAGTGATTTGCCGTGTTCATTTGAGCTCTTGCGCTTGGATCGCATTCTTTCTTTCTCTTTTGCTCTTGTGATCAACACTCAATTGTAACCAAGGCAAGAGGCACCGATTGTGTGGTGGCCCTTGCGGGGAAGTTTTGTTCCCGGTTGATTGAGAAGAAGGAAAGCTCACTCGGTCCGAGGGACCGTTTGAGAGAGGGAAGGGTTGAAAGAGACCCGGCCTTTGTGGCCTCCTCAACGGGGAGTAGGTTTGCAAGAACCGAACCTCGGTAAAACAAATCCACGTGTCACTCTCCTTATTTGCTTGCGATTTGTTTTGCGCCCTCTCTTGCGGACTCATTTGTTATTACTAACGCTAACCCCGGCTTGTAGTTGTGATTATTTTTGTAAATTTCAGTTTCGCCCTATTCACCCCCCCTCTAGGCGACTATCAATTGGTATCAGAGCCCGGTGCTTCATTAGAGCCTAACCGCTCGAAGTGATGTCGGGAGATCACGCCAAGAAGGAGATGGAGACCGGCGACGACAAGCCCACTACAAGCAAAGGGAGCACTTCATCTTCATCGGAAGAGTCCCGCACCAAGAGAAGAGAGAAGAAGAAGAAATCCTCCAAGCGGAAGGAGAAAAGATCTTCCTCTTCTCACCATAAGGAGAAGAAGGAAAAATCTTCTCACAAGCCGCATCGGAGTGGGGACAAGCACAAAAGGATGAGGAAGGTGGTCTTCTACGAGACCGACACTTCATCAACCTCCACCTCCGGCTCCGACGCGGCGTCCGTCACTTCTAAACGCCAAGAGCGTAAGAAGTATAGTAAGATCCCCCTACGCTACCCTCGCGTTCCTAAACATACACCTTTACTTTCCGTCCCATTAGGCAAACCACCAACTTTTAATGGTGAAGATTATGCTATGTGGAGTAATTTGATGCAATTTCATCTAGCCTCTCTCCACAAAAGATTATGGGATGTTGTTGAGTATGGTGTACAGGTACCATCCGTAGGGGATGAGGACTACGACACGGACGAAGTGGCCCAAATCGAGCACTTCAACTCTCAAGCCACAACCATTCTCCTTGCCTCTTTAAGCAAGGAGGAATACAACAAAGTACAAGGGTTGAAGAACGCCAAGGAGATTTGGGACCTACTCAAGACGGCGCATGAGGGTGATGAACTCACCAAGATCACCAAGCGGGAAACGATCGAGGGGGAGCTCGGTCGCTTCCGTCTTCGCCAAGGGGAGGAGCCACAAGACATGTACAACCGGCTCAAGACCTTGGTGAACCAAGTGCGCAACCTCGGGAGCACAAAATGGGATGACCACGAAGTGGTTAAGGTTATTCTGAGAGCCCTTATTTTCCTTAACCCTACTCAAGTACAATTAATTCGTGGCAATCCTAGATATACACAAATGACCCCCGAGGAAGTCATCGGGAATTTTGTTAGTTTTGAATGCATGATTAAGGGCTCCAAGAAGATCAACGAGCTTGATGAGCCTTCCACATCTGAGGCGCAACCCGTGGCCTTCAAGGCAACGGAGGAGAAGAAGGAGGAGTCTACACCAAGTAGACAACCAATTGACGCCTCCAAGCTCGACAACGAGGAGATGGCCCTAATCATCAAAAGCTTTCGGCAAATCCTCAAGCAACGGAAGGGGAAGGACTACAAATCCCGTTCCAAGAAGGTTTGCTACAAGTGTGGTAAGCCCGGTCACTTTATTGCTAAATGTCCATTATCAAGTGATAGTGACAGGGACAACGACAAGAAGGGCAAGAGGAAGGAGAAGAAGAAGTACTACAAGAAGAAGGGCGGCGATGCCCATGTTTGTCGGGAGTGGGACTCCGACGAAAGCTCAAGCGACTCCTCCGACGACGAGGACGCCGCCAACATCGCCGTCACCAAAGGCCTCCTCTTCCCCAACGTCGGCCACAAGTGCCTCATGGCCAAGGACGGCAAAAAGAAGGTAAAATCAAAGTCCTCCACTAAATATGAAACATCTAGTGATGAGGATGATAAAAATGAGGAGGATAACTTGCGTATTCTTTTTGCCAACCTTAACATGGAACAAAAAGAAAAATTAAATGAGCTAATTAGTGCTATCCATGAAAAGGATGATCTCTTGGACTCCCAAGAGGACTTCCTAATCAAGAAAAACAAGAAACATGTTAAGGTTAAAAATGCTTATGCTCTAGAAGTAGAAAAATGTAACAAATTATCTAGTGAGCTAAGCATGTGCCATGAAACTATTGCCAACCTTAGAAGTGAAAATGCTAAATTAATTGCTAAGGTAGATTCTCATGTTTGCATTGATCCTAGAAATGATAATGCTGATTTACTTGCTAGGATTGATGAGTTAAATGTTTCCATTGCTAGCCTTAGAAATGAGAATGAGAAACTGATTGCTAAGGCTAAGGATTTTGATGTTTGCAATGCTACTATTTCCGACCTTAGAACTAAAAATGATATGTTGCACGCTAAGGTTGTTGAACTAAAATCTTGCAAACCCTCTACATCTAATGTTGAGCATATTTCCATTTGTACTAGATGTAGAGATATTAATGTTGATGCTATCCATGATCACCTAGCCTTAATTAAAAAACAAAATGATCACATAGCTCAACTAAATGCTAAGATTAGAGAGCATGACTTAGAAGATGAAAAATTTAAATTGGCTAGAAGCATGCTTTATAATGGGAGACGCCCTGGCATCAAGGATGGCATTGGCTTCCAAAGGGGAGACAATGTCAAACTTAATGCCCCTCCTAAAAATTTGTCTAACTTTGTTAAGGGCAAAGCTCCCATGCCTCAGGATAACGAGGGTTACATTTTATACCCTGCAGGCTATCCTGAGAGCAAAATTAGGAAGATTCATTCTAGGAAGTCTCACTCTGGCCCTAACTATGCTTTCATGTATAAGGGTGAGACATCTAGTTCTAGGCAACCAACCCGTGCCAAGTTGCCTAAGAAGAAAATTCCTAATGCATCAAATGATCATGCCATTTCATTTAAAACTTTTGATGCATCTTATGTGCTTACTAGCAAATCCGGCAAAGTAGTTGCCAAATTTGTTGGGGGCAAACACAAGGGCTCCAAGACTTGTGTTTGGGTACCCAAAGTTCTTGTATCTAATGCCAAAGGACCCAAAACAGTTTGGGTACCTAAAGTCAAGAACTAAATTTGTTTTGTAGGTTTATGCATCCGGGGGCTCAAGTTGGATACTCGACAGCGGGCGCACAAACCACATGACCGGGGAGAAAAGGATGTTCTCCTCATATGAGAAAAACAAAGATCCCCAACGAGCTATCACATTTGGGGATGGAAATCAAGGGTTGGTCAAAGGTTTGGGTAAAATTGCTATTTCACCTGACCATTCCATTTCCAATGTTTTTCTTGTTGATTCATTAGATTACAACTTGCTTTCTGTTTCCCAATTGTGTCAAATGGGCTACAACTGTCTTTTTACTGATATAGGTGTCACTGTCTTTAGAAGAAGTGATGATTCAATAGCATTTAAGGGTGTGTTAGAGGGTCAGCTATACTTAGTAGATTTTGATAGAGCTGAGCTCGACACATGTTTAATTGCTAAGACTAACATGGGTTGGCTCTGGCACCGCCGACTAGCCCATGTTGGGATGAAGAATCTTCATAAGCTTCTAAAGGGAGAGCACATTTTAGGACTAACCAATGTTCATTTTGAGAAAGACAGGATTTGTAGCGCATGCCAAGCAGGGAAGCAAGTTGGCACTCATCATCCACACAAGAACATAATGACGACTGACAGGCCACTGGAGCTCCTGCACATGGATCTATTCGGCCCGATCGCTTACATAAGCATCGGCGGGAGTAAGTACTGTCTAGTTATTGTGGATGATTATTCTCGCTTCACTTGGGTACTCTTTTTACAGGAAAAATCTCAAACCCAAGAGACCTTAAAGGGATTCTTGAGACGAGCTCAAAATGAGTTCGGCTTAAGGATCAAGAAAATAAGAAGCGACAATGGAACGGAGTTCAAGAACTCTCAAATTGAAAGCTTCCTTGAGGAGGAGGGCATCAAGCATGAGTTCTCTTCTCCCTACACGCCACAACAAAACGGTGTAGTGGAGAGGAAGAACCGAACTCTATTGGACATGGCAAGAACCATGCTTGATGAATACAAGACACCGGACCGGTTTTGGGCCGAAGCGGTCAACACCGCCTGCTACGCCATCAACCGGTTATATCTTCACCGAATCCTCAAGAAGACATCATATGAACTCCTAACCGGTAAAAAGCCCAACATTTCATATTTTAGAGTTTTTGGTAGCAAATGCTTCATTCTTATTAAAAGAGGTAGAAAATCTAAATTTGCTCCTAAAACTGTAGAAGGCTTTTTACTTGGTTATGACTCAAACACAAGGGCATATAGGGTCTTTAACAAGTCCACTGGACTAGTTGAAGTCTCCTGTGACGTTGTGTTTGATGAAACTAACGGCTCTCAAGTGGAGCAAGTTGATCTTGATGAGATAGGTGAAGAACAGGCTCCATGTATCGCGCTAAGGAACATGTCCATCGGGGATGTGTGTCCTAAGGAATCCGAAGAGCCTCCAAGTACACAAGATCAACCATCCTCCTCCATGCAAGCATCTCCACCAACTCAAAATGAGGATGAGGCTCAAAATGATGAAGAGCAAAATCAAGAAGACGAGCCACCTCAAGATGATAGCAATGATCAAGGGGGAGATACAAATGATCAAGAAAAGGAGGATGAGGAAGAACCAAGACCGCCACACCCAAGAGTCCACCAAGCAATCCAACGAGATCACCCCGTCGACACCATCCTCGGCGACATTCATAAGGGGGTAACTACACGATCTCGGGTTGCTCATTTTTGTGAACATTACTCTTTTGTTTCCTCTATTGAGCCACACAGGATAGAGGAAGCTCTCCAAGATTCGGATTGGGTGGTGGCGATGCAAGAGGAGCTCAACAATTTCACGAGGAACGAGGTATGGCATTTAGTTCCACGTCCTAACCAAAATGTTGTAGGAACCAAATGGGTCTTCCGCAACAAGCAGGATGAGCATGGTGTGGTGACAAGGAACAAAGCTCGACTCGTGGCCAAAGGGTATTCACAAGTCGAAGGTTTGGATTTTGGTGAAACCTATGCACCCGTAGCTAGGCTTGAGTCAATTCGCATATTATTGGCCTATGCTACTTACCATGGCTTTAAGCTCTATCAAATGGACGTGAAAAGTGCCTTCCTCAATGGACCGATCAAGGAAGAAGTCTATGTTGAGCAACCTCCCGGCTTTGAAGACAGTGAGTATCCTAATCATGTCTATAGGCTCTCTAAGGCGCTTTATGGGCTCAAGCAAGCCCCAAGAGCATGGTATGAATGCCTTAGAGATTTCCTTATTGCTAATGGCTTCAAAGTCGGCAAGGCCGATCCTACACTCTTTACTAAAACTCTTGAGAATGACTTGTTTGTATGCCAAATTTATGTTGATGATATTATATTTGGGTCTACTAACGAGTCTACATGTGAAGAGTTTAGTAGGATCATGACACAGAAATTCGAGATGTCGATGATGGGGGAGTTGAAGTATTTTCTAGGATTCCAAGTCAAGCAACTCCAAGAGGGCACCTTCATTAGCCAAACGAAGTACACTCAAGACATTCTTGCTAAGTTTGGGATGAAGGATGCCAAACCCATCAAGACACCCATGGGAACTAATGGGCATCTCGACCTCGACATGGGAGGTAAGTCCGTGGATCAAAAGGTATACCGGTCAATGATTGGTTCATTGCTTTATTTATGTGCATCTCGACCGGACATTATGCTTTCCGTTTGCATGTGTGCAAGATTCCAATCCGACCCTAAGGAATCCCACCTTACGGCCGTAAAACGAATCTTGAGATATTTGGCTTATACTCCTAAGTTTGGGCTTTGGTACCCTAGGGGATCCACATTTGATTTAATTGGTTATTCGGATGCCGATTGGGCAGGGTGCAAAATCAATAGGAAGAGCACATCGGGGACTTGCCAGTTCTTGGGAAGATCCTTGGTGTCTTGGGCTTCAAAGAAGCAAAATTCGGTCGCTCTTTCCACCGCCGAAGCCGAGTACATTGCCGCAGGACATTGTTGCGCGCAATTGCTTTGGATGAGGCAAACCCTGCGGGACTACGGTTACAAATTAACCAAAGTCCCTTTGCTATGTGATAATGAGAGTGCAATCAAAATGGCCGACAATCCCGTCGAGCATAGCCGCACTAAGCACATAGCCATTCGGTATCATTTTCTTAGGGATCACCAACAAAAGGGGGATATCGAGATTTCTTACATTAATACTAAAGATCAATTAGCCGATATCTTTACCAAGCCTCTTGATGAACAAACTTTTACCAAACTTAGGCATGAGCTCAATATTCTTGATTCTAGAAATTTCTTTTGCTAAGCTTGCACACATAGCTCTTTTAAATACCTTTGATCATATCTCTTTTATATGCTATGACTAATGTGTTTTCAAGTTTATTTCAAACCAAGTCATAGGTATATTGAAAGGGAATTGGAGTCTTCGGCGAAGACAAAGGCTTCCACTCCGTAACTCATACTTCGCCATCACTCCGAGCAACTCTCTCGTCTTTGGGGGAGAAATGAGCATCAAGGAAAAGGACTTCATCCTTGGGGGAGAAAGTAAAAGCTCAAACGCAAAAGGACTTCGTCTTTGGTATAATCTTAACTCACTTATTTATGACCAAAGGGGAAGATTGCACTTCAAGGGCTCTAATGATTCCGTTTTTGGCGATTCATGCCAAAAAGGGGGAGAAATGAGCCCAAAGCAAAAGGACCGCACCACCACCAAATTCAAAAACTTAGTACTTTCCAAAAGTCTTTATCATTTGGTATCCTATTGTGTTCAAAAGGGGGAGAAAGTAGTATTTCAAAAATGGTATATCAAAACCCTCTTGAACACTAAGAGGTGGATCTCTTTTAGGGGGAGTTTTGTTTAGTCAAAGGAAAAGCATTTGAAACAGGGGGAGGAAATTTCAAATCTTGAAAATGCTTTTGCAAACTCTTATTTATTTACCTTTGACTATTTGCAAAAGATCTATGAAAAGGATTTACAAAAGGTTTTGCAAAAACAAAACAAGTGGTGCAAACGTGGTCCAAAATGTTAAATAAGAAAGAAACATTCCATGCATATCTTGTAAGTAGTTTTATTGGCTCAATTCCAAGCAACCTTTACACTTACATTATGCAAACTAGTTCAATTATGCACTTCTATATTTGCTTTGGTTTGTGTTGGCATCAATCACCAAAAAGGGGGAGATTGAAAGGGAATTAGGCTTACACCTAGTTCCTATATAATTTTGGTGGTTGAATTGCCCAACACAAATCTTTGGACTAACTAGTTTGCCCAAGTGTATAGATTATACAGGTGTAAAAGGTTCACACTCAGCCAATAAAAAGACCAAGTGTTGGATTCAATAAAGGAGCAAAGGGGCAACCGAGGGCACCCCTGGTCTGGCGCACCGGACTGTCCGGTGTGCCACCGGACAGTGCACAGTACCTGTCCGGTGCACCAGGGGACTCAGACTCAAACCCTTCACCCTCGGGATTTCTCGGAAGCCGGCGCGCTATAATTCACCGGACTGTCCGGTGTGCACCGGACATGTCCGGTGCTCCAAGGAAGCTCAGCCCCCGGAACTCGCCAGTCTCGGGCTCGCGCGGCAGCCGCTCCGCTAAAATTCACCGGACTGTCCGGTGTGCACCGGACTGTCCGGTGTGCCAGCGGAGCAACGGCTCCCTGCGGCGCCAACGGCTCCCTGCGGCGCCAACGGCTCCCTGCGGTGCATTAAATGCGCGCGCAGCGCGCGCAGAAGTCAGAATCGCCCATATCGGTGCACCGGACATTAAACAGTACATGTCCGGTGTGCACCGGACACCCAGGCGGGCCCACAAGTCAGAAGCTCCAACGGCTAGAATCCAACGGCAGTGATGACGTGGCAGGGGCACCGGACTGTCCGGTGTGCACCGGACTGTCCGGTGCGCCATCGAACAGAAGCCTCCAGCCAACGGTCAAGTTTGGTGGTTGGGGCTATAAATACCCCAACCACCCCACATTCATAGCCATCCAAGTTTTCCACTTCTCAACCACTTACAAGAGCTAGGCATTCAATTCTAGACACATTCAAAGAGATCAAATCCTCTCCAATTCCACACAAAACCCTAGTGACTAGAGAGAGTGATTTGCCGTGTTCATTTGAGCTCTTGCGCTTGGATCGCATTCTTTCTTTCTCTTTTGCTCTTGTGATCAACACTCAATTGTAACCAAGGCAAGAGGCACCGATTGTGTGGTGGCCCTTGCGGGGAAGTTTTGTTCCCGGTTGATTGAGAAGAAGGAAAGCTCACTCGGTCCGAGGGACCGTTTGAGAGAGGGAAGGGTTGAAAGAGACCCGGCCTTTGTGGCCTCCTCAACGGGGAGTAGGTTTGCAAGAACCGAACCTCGGTAAAACAAATCCACGTGTCACTCTCCTTATTTGCTTGCGATTTGTTTTGCGCCCTCTCTTGCGGACTCATTTGTTATTACTAACGCTAACCCCGGCTTGTAGTTGTGATTATTTTTGTAAATTTCAGTTTCGCCCTATTCACCCCCCCTCTAGGCGACTATCAATTGGTATCAGAGCCCGGTGCTTCATTAGAGCCTAACCGCTCGAAGTGATGTCGGGAGATCACGCCAAGAAGGAGATGGAGACCGGCGACGACAAGCCCACTACAAGCAAAGGGAGCACTTCATCTTCATCGGAAGAGTCCCGCACCAAGAGAAGAGAGAAGAAGAAGAAATCCTCCAAGCGGAAGGAGAAAAGATCTTCCTCTTCTCACCATAAGAAGAAATCCTCCAAGCGGAAGAAGAAATTTCAGTTTCGCCCTATTCACCCCCCCTCTAGGCGACTATCAAGGACAACGTCAGCAGGGACTCGACCGCCCCAACAGCTGTCCCTCCATCAGGCTCCGCCGCACCTCCGATAGCCACGACATCACGCCAGCAGGATGCCCAGATCTCTCCGGCTGCCACATCGGCATGTACCTAGGGCGCTAGCTCTCCCTCCACTAGACACGTAGCACTCTGCTACATCCCCATTGTACACCTGGGTCCTCTCCTTACAACTATAAAAGGAAGGACCAGGGCCTTCTCAGAGAAGGTTGGCCGCGCGGGACCGAGGACGGGACAGGCGCTCTCTTGGGGCCGCTCGCTTCCCTCACCCGCGTGGACGCTTGTAACCCCCCTACTGCAAGCGCACCTGACCTGGGCGCGGGACGAACACGAAGGCCGCGGGACTTCCACCTCTCTCACGCTCGGCTCCGGCCGCCTCGCCTCTCCCCCCTCCGCGCTCGCCCACGCGCTCGACCCATCTGGGCTGGGGCACGCAGCACACTCACTCGTCGGCTTAGGGACCCCCCTGTCTCGAAACGCCGACAGTTGGCGCGCCAGGTAGGGGCCTGCTGCATGCTGACGAACAGCTCCCCGTCAAGCTCCAGATGGGCAGTCTCCAGCAACCTCTCCGGCCCGGGACGGTGCTTCGTTTCGGGACTCTCGAGTTCATGTCCTTCGACGGCAGCTACGGCATGACGCTTCTTCCACCGCCGCGCGACTACGACAATGGCGGCCGACAACCCGCCCGCCGGCGGCGGAATCGACGACGTCTACCCCGCGTGGTGGAAAAGCAGCATTCGGGCTCGCTCCGTTCTCTCCCCCGCCAACGGAGGAGGAGGCGGGGCCGTCAAGGCCACACGGGAGGCCACGCTTCGCCGGCCGTCGAGCGAATCGACGCCCCCGACGCCCCGACGGAAGGCACGCCGGACATCGACCTCGCGTTCAAGACGGAGGCAAGCGCCGTCCCCCCGCGGCACGATGACCCCGAGCAAGAAGACGACGCCGGCGCGCTCGCGGAAAGCCTGCAGGACGTCGCCCTCGAACCAGAGATGACGGCGCAACCAGTCCCCGATGTGACTACGTCGCTCCTCGTCGACCAAGAGGTAACGACTGACTCCCATCTTGCGTCATTTCGACTCGGCCTCAACCCGCCAAACGACCTCGTTTTGGCGGGCGCCCTCATTGAGGCGAGTGCAACCCCACTGAGGTTCTGTATGCGATCGCCTTGGGACCGACTGACGGACGTCTCGACCTACGGGCCCTCTGGGTCCGAGGAAGATGATGATCCCAGCATCGGTTGGGATTTCTCCGGACTTGGCAACCCCAGTGCCGTGCGGGACTTCATGACCGCATGTGACTACTGTCTGTCCGACTATTCCGATGGAAGCCACAGCCTTGGCGACGAGAGCTGCGGCCCAAGCCGCGAATGTTTCCACGTCGAGCTAGGGGATCCCACCGAAGGCAACCACCTTGGCATGCCGGAGGATGGTGATCTCCCTAGGCCGGTGCCTCGCGCCGACATCCCACGGGAGCTAGCTGTGGTCCCCGCTCCGGCGGGGGGTTACGACCCACAACTCGAGCGAGTCCGCGAGGCGCAGGCCAGGCTTAACGAGGGAACAGGAGCACTTGAGCCGATCCGTCGAGACGTCGGACAGGCATGGGTGGGCCAACCCCTGGCCGGGGAAATACGTCATCTGCCCCAAGGTCCCCAGCACCGCGTCGCCAACGACGTCAGGATCAGGACGCCGCCCGCATCCAGCGGGGTCGGTCAGAACCTGGCAACTGCAGCAATGCTCATCCGCGCGATGCCGGAGCCGTCAACCACCGAGGGTCGGCGAATCCAGGGAGAACTCAAGAATCTCCTGGAAGGCGCTGCGGCCCGGCGGGCCGAGAGCACTGCATCCCGGAGGCAAGGATATCCCTCGGAACCTCATGCCGCGACTTCCCGATTCATGCGGGAGGCCTCGGTCTACACCGGGCGCACGCGCAACACCGCGCCTGCGGCCCCGGGCCACCTCGGCAACAAGCACCATCGGCGCGACCGTCGTGCTCACCTCGACGAAAGGGTGCGCCGAGGCTACCACCCCAGGCGTGGGGGACGCTACGACAGCGGGGAGGATCGGAGTCCTTCGCCCGAGCCACCCGGTCCGCAGGCTTTCAGTCGGGCCATCCGACGGGCGCCATTCCCGACCCGGTTCCGACCCCCGACTACTATCACAAAGTACTCGGGGGAAACGAGACCGGAACTGTGGCTCGCGGACTACCGCCTTGCCTGCCAACTGGGTGGAACGGACGACGACAACCTCATCATCTGCAACCTCCCCCTGTTCCTCTCCGACACTGCTCGCGCCTGGTTGGAGCACCTGCCTCCGGGGCAGGTTTCCAACTGGGACGACTTGGTCCAAGCCTTCGCTGGCAATTTCCAGGGCACATACGTGCGCCCCGGGAATTCCTGGGACCTTCGAAGCTGCCGGCAACAGCCGGGGGAGTCGCTCCGGGACTACATCCGGCGATTCTCGAAGCAGCGCACCGAGCTGCCCAACATCACCGACTCGGATGTCATCGGCGCGTTCCTCGCCGGCACCACTTGCCGCGACCTGGTGAGCAAGCTGGGTCGCAAAACCCCCACCAGGGCGAGCGAGCTGATGGACATCGCCACCAAGTTCGCCTCCGGCCAGGAGGCGGTCGAGGCTATCTTCCGAAAGGACAAGCAGCCCCAGGGCCGCCCGTCGGAAGAAGCTCCCGAGACGTCTGCTCCGCGCGGCGCCAAGAAGAAAGGCAAGAAGAAGTCGCAATCGAAACGCGACGCCGCAGACGCGGACCTTGTCGCCGCCGCCGAGTATAAGAACCCTCGGAAGCCCCCCGGAGGTGCAAACCTCTTCGACAAGATGCTCAAGGAGCCGTGCCCCTACCATCAGGGGCCCGTCAAGCACACCCTCGAGGAGTGCGTTATGCTTCGGCGTCATTTCCACAGGGCCGGGCCACCCGCCAAGGGTGGCAGGGCCCACGACGACGACAAGAACGAAGATCACCCAGCAGGGGGGTTCCCCGAGGTCCGCGACTGCTACATGATCTATGGAGGGCATGCGGCGAACACCTCGGCTCGGCACCGCAAGCAAGAGCGCCGGGAGGTCTGCTCGGTGAAGGTGGCGGCGCCAGTCTACCTAGACTGGTCCGACAAGCCCATCACTTTCGACCGAGCCGACCACCCCGACCATGTGCCGAGCCCGGGGAAATACCCGCTCGTCGTCGACCCCGTTGTCGGCGATGTCAGGCTCACCAAGGTCCTGATGGACGGGGGCAGCTGCCTCAACATCATCTACGCCGAGACCCTCAAGCTCCTGCGCGTCGATCCGTCCTCCGTCCGAGCAGGTGCTGCGCCCTTCCACGGGATCATCCCTGGGAAGCGCGTCCAGCCCCTCGGGCGACTCGACCTCCCAGTCTGCTTCGGGACACCCTCCAACTTCCGAAGGGAGACCCTGACGTTCGAAGTGGTCGGGTTCCGAGGAACCTACCACGCCGTGTTAGGGAGGCCATGCTACGCGAAGTTCATGGCCGTCCCCAACTACACCTACCTGAAGCTCAAGATGCCGGGCCCCAACGGGGTCATCACCGTCGGCCCCACGTACAAACACGCGTTCGAATGCGACGTGGAGTGCGTGGAGTACGCCGAGGCCCTCGCCGAGTCCGAGGCCCTCATCGCCGACCTGGAGAACCTCTCCAAGGAGGTCCCAGACGTGAAGCGCCATGCCGGCAACTTCGAGCCAGCGGAGACGGTCAAGGCCGTCCCCCTCGACCCCAGCGGCGACACCACCAAGCAGATCCGGATCGGTTCCGGGCTCGACCCCAAATAGGAAGCAGTGCTCGTCGACTTTCTCCGCGCAAACGCCGACGTCTTTGCGTGGAGTCCCTCGGACATGCCCGGCATACCGAGGGATGTCGCCGAGCACTCGCTGGATATTCGGGCCGGAGCCCGACCCGTCAGGCAGCCTCTGCGCCGATTCGACGAGGAGAAGCGCAGAGCGATTGGCGAAGAGATCCACAAGCTAATGGCGGCAGGGTTCATCAAAGAGGTATTCCATCCCGAATGGCTTGCCAACCCTGTGCTTGTGAGGAAGAAAGGGGGGAAATGGCGGATGTGTGTAGACTACACTGGTCTCAACAAAGCATGTCCGAAGGTTCCCTACCCTCTGCCTCGCATCGACCAAATCGTGGATTCCACTGCTGGGTGCGAAACCCTGTCCTTCCTCGATGCCTACTCGGGGTATCACCAGATCCGGATGAAAGAGTCCGACCAGCTCGCGACTTCTTTCATCACGCCGTTCGGCATGTACTGCTACGTCACCATGCCGTTCGGCCTGAGGAATGCAGGCGCGACGTACCAGCGGTGCATGAACCATGTGTTCGGCGAACACATCGGTCGCACAGTCGAGGCCTACGTCGATGACATCGTAGTCAAGACACGGAAGGCTCCCAACCTCCTCTCCGACCTTGAAGTGACATTCCGGTGTCTCAAGGCGAAAGGAGTCAAGCTTAATCCTGAGAAGTGTGTCTTCGGGGTGCCCCGAGGCATGCTCCTAGGGTTCATCGTCTCTGAGCGAGGCATCGAGGCCAACCCGGAGAAGATCGAGGCCATCACCAGCATGGGGCCCATCAAGGACTTAAAAGGGGTACAGAGGGTCATGGGATGCCTCGCGGCCCTGAGCCGCTTCATCTCACGCCTCGGCGAAAGAGGTCTGCCTCTGTACCGCCTCTTAAGGAAAGCCGAGTGTTTCGTTTGGACCCCTGAGGCCGAGGAAGCCCTCGGCAACCTAAAGGCGCTCCTTACAAAGGCGCCAGTCTTGGTGCCGCCGGCGGACGGAGAAGTCCTCTTGGTCTACGTTGCCGCGACCACTCAGGTGGTTAGCGCCGCGATTGTGGTCGAGAGGCAGGAGGAAGGGCATACATTGCCCGTTCAGAGGCCGGTCTACTTTATCAGCGAAGTGCTGTCCGAGACTAAGATCCGCTACCCACAAGTTCAAAAGCTGCTGTATGCTGTGATCCTGACGAGGCGGAAGCTACGACACTACTTCGAGTCCCATCCGGTGACTGTGGTGTCATCCTTCCCCCTGGGGGAGATCATCCAGTGCCGAGAGGCCTCGGGCAGGATCGCAAAATGGGCAGTGGAGATCATGGGCGAAACGATCTCGTTCGCCCCTCGGAAGGCCATCAAGTCCCAAGTGTTGGCGGATTTCGTGGCTGAATGGGTCGATACCCAACTACCAACGACTCCGATCCAACCGGAGCTCTGGACCATGTTTTTCGACGGGTCGCTGATGAAGACGGGGGCCGGTGCGGGCCTACTCTTCATCTCGCCCCTCGGAAAGCACTTGCGCTACGTGCTGCGCCTCCACTTCCCGGCGTCCAACAATGTGGCCGAGTACGAAGCTCTGGTCAACGGATTGCGGATCGCCATCGAGCTAGGGGTCAGACGCCTCGACGCCCGCGGTGATTCGCAGCTCGTCATCGACCAAGTCATGAAGAACTCCCACTGCCGCGACCCAAAGATGGAGGCCTACCGCGACGAGGTCCGGCGCCTGGAAGACAAGTTCTTCGGGCTCGAGCTCAACCACATCGCTCGGCGCTACAACGAAACCGCAGACGAGCTGGCGAAGATAGCCTCGGGACGAACGATAGTCCCCCCGGACGTCTTCTCCCGGGATCTGCATCAACCCTCCGTCAAGCTCGACGACGCGCCCGAGCCCGAGGTACCCTCGGCTCAGCCCGAGGTACCCTCGGCTCAGCCCGAGCCAACCTCGGCCTGGCCCGAGGTACCCTCGGCCCCCGAGGGCGGGGCATTGAACGTCGAGGAAGGGCAGAGCGGGGCCACGCCAGACCAAGATTGGCAGGCCCCGTACCTGCAATATCTCCGCCGAGGAGAGCTACCCCTCGACCAAGCCGAGGCTCGGCGGGTAGCGCGACGCGCCAAGTCATTCGTCTTGCTGGGCGACGAAGAGGAGCTCTACCATCGCAGCCCCTCGGGCATCCTCCAGCGATGCATCTCCATCGCCGAAGGTCGGGAACTGCTGCAAGAAGTACACTCGGGGCTTGCGGCCACCACGCAGCACCCCGAGCCCTTGTTGGAAATGCTTTCCGGCAAGGCTTCTACTGGCCAACGGCGGTGGCTGACGCCACTAGAATTGTCCGCACCTGCGAAGGGTGCCAATTCTATGCGAAACGGACACGCCTGCCCGCTCAGGCTCTGCAGACAATACCCATCACCTGGCCCTTCGCTGTGTGGGGTCTGGACCTCGTCGGTCCCTTGCAAAAGGCGCCCAGGGGCTACACGCACCTGCTGGTCGCCATCGACAAATTCTCCAAGTGGATCGAGGTCCAACCTCTGAACAGCATCAGGTCCGAGCAGGCGGTGGCATTCTTCACCAACATCATCCATCGCTTCGGGGTCCCGAACTCCATCATCACCGACAACGGCACTCAGTTCACCGGCAAAAAATTCTTGGATTTTTGCGAGGATCATCATATCCGGGTGGACTGGGCCGCCGTGGCTCATCCCATGTCGAATGGGCAAGTAGAGCGTGCCAACGGCATGATTCTACAGGGGCTCAAGCCTCGGATCTACAACGACCTCAACAAGTTCGGCAGGCGATGGATGAAGGAACTCCCCTCGGTGGTCTGGAGCCTAAGGACGACGCCGAGTCGTGCCACGGGCTTCACGCCGTTTTTCCTGGTCTACGGGGCTGAAGCTATCCTGCCCACTGACCTGGAATACGGCTCCCCAAGGGCGAGGGCCTACACCGAGCAAAGCAACCAAGCCAGCCGAGAGGAATCGCTGGACCAGTTGGAGGAAGCTCGGGACAGGGCCTTACTACACTCGGCGCGGTACCAACAGTCCCTGCGACGTTACCACGCCCGAGGGGTCCGGTCCCGAGAACTCCAGGTGGGCGACCTGGTGTTTCGGCTGCGACAAGACGCCCGAGGGAGGCACAAGCTCACGCCCCCCTGGGAAGGGCCGTTCGTCATCGCCAAAGTTCTGAAGCCCGGAACATACAAGCTGGCCAACAATCAAGGCGAGATCTACGGCAACGCTTGGAACATCAAACAGCTACGTCGCTTCTACCCTTAAGATGTTTTCAAGTTGTTCATATACCTCGCACCTATGCAAAGTTTAGTTGTCAAGGAAGGGTCGGCCTAGCCTCGGCAAGGCCCGACCCTCCCTCGGGGGCTAAAAGGGGGGAGACCCCCTCTGCGTCGAATTTTTTCCTCGAAAAAGGACCTCTTTTTAGCAGGATTTCTTCCGTGCTTCTTGACTACTTTGGAAAGCGGATCCTGGAAACGACGAGGTACACGTAAGCAGCCAAGGCTGACCGAGCCGAGGGACTCCTACGCCTCCGGGATACGGATACCTCACTCGTCCCCTTCTGCGATAAGTAACTTGCGCTCGGATAAAGCGACCCCGTGGACCGAACGAGTCATCACGTTCGGAAGCTCTCCCGCCGAAGCAGTCCTTCAAGCTTTCTCGACTAAATCGGGGACAGGGCCTCATGGACGGGTGAAAGTACGCGTAAGCGGCAAGGCCGACCGAGCCGAGGGATTCCCACGCCTCTGGGATACGGATACCTCACTCGTCCCTTCCGCGAAAAGCAACTCTCACACAAACATCCCTATTACCGACAGAGTCCAGAGGCTCGAAACAAGAGGAAAAAAGGACGCAGCTTCGCAAGCGCGGCGAGGGCGTGTTCTTCTGGCCTCGGCGGCCGCAGAAAACACACGCTACAAGACGATCTGATCCTGCAGGCTCGGGTCTTCACGCCGAGGGGAGCCGTAGCACCCTCGGCATCGACGACGTCTACAACAAAGCCCGACCCAGCCTCGGGCGGCGCCGAGGTCCAGGGGCACCTCCGGGAATCCGGCCCGAGCAGGCGGCTCAACCGGTTACCCCTGGGGCCTCGGGCAACCGGCTTCCAAGGGCGCTAGCCCGATCCGAGGCCTCGACTGACCGACTTGGGCGTCGGCACCGCTGATGGGCGACACGGCTAGGCTCCGGCCAACCAGGTTCCCCATTCTCGAGCCAACTCCGCCTCTGTTCATACTGATATCGCTACCCCCGGCCTCGATCCACCAAAGGGCGGCCGAGGGGTCCCTTCAACTAAGCTAGAGGAGCCTCACGTAACAAGGCCGAACGGGCCGAGGGATTCCTACGCCTCCGGGATACGGATACCTCACCCGTCACCTTGACACGGGGCAACCCATGCTTGGTAAAGCGGTTCAGATAATAAAACAGGCGAGACTTAGTGCTCGGAAATGAGGAAAAAACACGGCTCCGTGCCAAACTTACATACACGTTCAGGCCTCGACAGCCACAATGAACGAACTCACTGGCATTCGAAGTGCCATTACAAACGGAACTCCGGTTCCCCCTCCGCAGGTACAAACAACCCCACTCCGAGGGGGAAGGCCTGCGGAGCAACGGAAGGCCGACGAGTGGTGCGCCGTCGCCCGCTCCAGCAGCAGCGACGACAACGCCTTCTGCTCCGAGGGACCAAGCAGCGGCAGCGCCAGCCTCGGGCTCGATGCCGCTGCCAGGAAGCCCCCGCCCGTGCCAAAACTTGTGAGGCAAGGACGGGCAGAAGGCCATAGAGTCGGAGGTCAGCCCGCGGCCGGCCCCGGCCATCTCGCCGGCGGGAGAACTTCTTCAAGCTGCCGCAGCGGATGCCGGCGCCGCGAGTGGCTCCGAAGCCACTCACGCCTGAAGGCCAGGCACGCTGCAGCTGCCAGCGCCACGGGCGACGGCCGCCTTTCCCTCCGATCACTGAGTGAAGGAGCGGGCTGCCGCCCACGCGGGGGCCGACCTCAACTCGGCGCACTCCCCTCCCAAGCCCTGGTGATGAAAATCCTTGAGGCTGAGGGAGAGGAAGAGGCCGCGGCCCGGCTCGCTTTCCCTCACCATCAAGTCGGAGGTCGCCATCTCAGGTGACCGCCGGCGGAGGGGAGCAGCCGGGCAGCATGATGAAAATCCTTGAAGCCGAACGATGGCTGAGAGGTACCAACTCCCATGGAGATGCGCTCCTCCAACGAGGAGGCGGAAAGGCGGCGGATACCCCCCATCCGGGGGCTTGGAAGACGGGAAGACCCGACGCTTAAGGGAGGAAGAAGACATGGTTGCCTTACGAAGGGAGCCTCCCTCCTTTTAAAGGCAACTCCCCCTACGTGCGCCCCCAAGCGCCGCGGGCCGAGTCTTCTCCAACACGCTCCAAGACCCTCCCCTGCGACTCGGGGGCTGGGTCCCGCATGTCATACAAGCCGGCTCAGGGCAGAAGAAGCCAAACCGCCGCGCATGGTGCGCACGACCGTCCAGCGGTTACAGGCGACCCCCCATTTTCGCCCAGACCAACGGGCAGAAGGGGCGAGCAGCCATGCAGGCGGCATGCAACCGCGCCAGATGGACGCGCTTCTCCAACTTCTGACACGCCAGCCTGGGGCCCAGGCCCACGCGTCGAGCAACTGGCGTGCCAGTTGCTGCATGCAAGCAACCGCACCGCCACTTGTGCCACCATCGCGCCTCTTCGGTTGCGAAGCCTATGCCACGACTCGAGGCGACCCAACAGCGCCAGACTGGCGCGTCGGTCAAAGCAACCGAAAGTGGGACGGCAGTAATGGCGGTGGCAGGCGGGCGGGCGCAGCGGTCGCGTCGTCAGCCGGGCTCACGCCCCATCCTGAGACAGCGAGAGAGCCTCCTCTCACGGCGTGAAGACGGTGCACCCGTGACCCGTTCCTCGAACGGATCGCACACGCGTAGCGGCCGCCCCGCCAACCACTCGCCCCGTCGCATTAACTCCGCGGCGGGACACGCGGCGCTTCTGGCAGGAGGAGCGCGCGACGCTTCACCTTCGCCTTAATAACCGCGTCAGAAAAGGTACGCCACGTCGTCCGATTTCGTATCCTTTTCCGTTTTCCTCTTTCTCTATCTCTTGCAACAGGGACCGGGGAAGGGGGATACCCCGAGAGGGATCCTTCTCCGCGAAGGAACCGGGCTCCGCGCCCCCCATTACTGATCAGGGGTTCGAAGGCTGGCCCCCCGAGGGTTCAACAGCCGCCTCAGATCGCGTGGGCCCGACACCCACTACTGGTCAGGGGTTCGAAGGCCAGCCCTCCGAAGGGCTCCATGGCCGCCTCAGGCTACTCGGGCTCCGCGCCCATTACTGATCAGGGGTTCGAAGGCTGGCCCCCGAAGGGTTCACAGTCGCCTCAGACACCGAGCGAGGGATGACCAGGGGTACGTTCGATACATAACCGAGGCTCGGGCTGCGCTCCCGAGGTACCCTAGGACATATCCGAGACCAGCGGGAACGATCTTGTAACGGAATCCCATCGGAGGGAGGCATCGAGCCCTCGGACCCCGTCGCCAGGGGACCGGGTCCGGCAAGTCACCCGCAGGTACTTTTGGGCGTGCCTCTGGGCCCCTAGCCGACCCCCAACGAACGGGGCACGGACGTTCACTCGGATTACCCGCTTGCAGCTCACCGGAGACACCATGTTCGGTGCCCATCGAGGGTAACATGGCGCACTCCCCCCTCCTCCTTGCGGAAAGGCGACGTAGGGGCGTATGTAAAAAGCCGAGTCTGTCCCTGATCGTCCTCTCGCCCTGTGCAGAGGCTCGGGGGCTGCTCTCGCAAAAACCGGCTCCGGCCAAATCGTTGACAGCGTCAACATACCAGCCCGAGAGCTTGGGCCCCGACCGTGCACCCGGGCTACGGCCAGTTCGCATGAGGGAACGACCAGACCAGCCGAAGCGTAAAGCGAAGCATTAAGACCTCGAAGGAGTGTAACCACTCCTCCGAGGCCTCGGGGGCTACACCCGGCGGGTGCGCTCGCGCGCACCCGCCGGAACGAAATGCAACCGAGAAAGGCTGGTCCCCTTGCAAAAAAGTGCGACAAAAGCCTCCAAGCGAGTGCTAACACTCCCTTCGAGGCTCGGGGGCTACTGTCGGGGACCATAATTAGGGGTACCCTCAAGACGCCTAATTCTCAGCTGGTAACCCCCATCAGCATAAAGCTGCAAAGGCCTGATGGGCACGATTAAGTCAGGGATCAGTCCACACGAGTGACTCGATCACGCTTCACCCGAACCTAACCTCGGCCAAAGGCAGCCGACCTCAAGAGACTTCCGTCTCGCCCGAGGCCCCCCTTTTTATGGCGGACACATCACCGGCTCGCCCAAGGCCTTGGCTTCGCTCAGAAGCAACCTTGACTAAATCACCGCACCGACTGACCAAATTGCAGGGGCATTTAACGCAAAGGTGGCCTGACACCTCTATCCTGACACGCGCCCCCGGCAGAGCCGAGGTGACCGCCGTCACTCCACCACTCCACTGGCCAGTCTGACAGAAGGACAGCGCCGCCTGCGCCACTCCGACTGCAGTGCCACTCGACAGAGTGAGTCTGACAGGCAATTAGGCCTTGCCGAAGGCGCCACGGCGAACTCCGCTCCGCCCGACCCCAGGGCTCGGACTCGGGCTAAGACCCGGAAGACGGCGAACTCCACTCCGCCCGACCCCAGGGCTCGGACTCGGGCTAAGACCCGGAAGACGGCGAACTCCGCTCCGCCCGACCTCAGGGCTCGGACTCGGGCTAAGACCCGGAAGACGGCGAACTCCGCTCCGCCCGACCCCAGGGCTCGGACTCGGGCTAAGACCCGGAAGACGGCGAACTCCGCTCCGCCCGACCCCAGGGCTCGGACTCGGGCTAAGACCCGGAAGACGGCGAACTCCACTCCGCCCGACCCCAGGGCTCGGACTCGGGCTAAGACCCGGAAGACGGCGAACTCCGCTCCGCCCGACCCCAGGGCTCGGACTCAGGCTAAGACCCGGAAGACGACGAAACTCCGCCTTGCCCGACCCCAGGGCTCGGACTCCGCCCTGGCCTCGGCCGGACGACTTCCGCCTCGCCCGACCCCCTGGCTCGGGCTCGGCCACGGCAGCAGAAGGCAGACTCAACCTCGGCTTCGGAGGAAACCCCACGTCGCCCTGCCTAGAGCACAGACCGCCACGTCAACAGGAGGCGCCATCATCATCCTACCCCGAATTGACTCGGGTCACGGAGAACAAGACCGGCGTCTCGTCCGGCCAGCTCCGCCAGAGGGGCAATGATGGCGCTCCACAAGCTCTATGACGACGGCGGCCCCCAGCTCTCTTACGGAAGCAGGACAACGTCAGCAGGGACTCGACCGCCCCAACAGCTGTCCCTCCATCAGGCTCCGCCGCACCTCCGATAGCCACGACATCACGCCAGCAGGATGCCCAGATCTCTCCGGCTGCCACATCGGCATGTACCTAGGGCGCTAGCTCTCCCTCCGCTAGACACGTAGCACTCTGCTACATCCCCATTGTACACCTGGGTCCTCTCCTTACGACTATAAAAGGAAGGACCAGGGCCTTCTCAGAGAAGGTTGGCCGCGCGGGACCGAGGACGGGACAGGCGCTCTCTTGGGGCCGCTCGCTTCCCTCACCCGCATGGACGCTTGTAACCCCCCTACTGCAAGCGCACCTGACCTGGGCGCGGGACGAACACGAAGGCCGCGGGACTTCCACCTCTCTCACGCTCGGCTCCGGCCGCCTCGCCTCTCCCCCCTCCGCGCTCGCCTACGCGCTCGACCCATCTGGGCTGGGGCACGCAGCACACTCACTCGTCGGCTTAGGGACCCCCCTGTCTCGAAACGCCGACAGTTACCTCTAAATTTTTCCTCCTATATCACTTTCCCCCCCTATTTCCCCCCTGTTTTTTCATCTCCCGCAGCGGTTCCCCCTAAATACTCCCCTATACCCCACTACAACTATAAAATATCATTTTGTATATCAACTATCAATTTTTTATCTACTAACAATTACTCGTGGACCCACAGCATAGTGTTTAGGGTGATGAACAGTGACACACTATATCTGGGGGGAGAGAGAAGGGGGCCGACGCGTAGGGGGCGCTGTAGGGGGCACCGCTGCGGCCGTGGAGTGCCCCCTACAGCCCCATGCAAGGGGAGGCTAGGGGGATGCCGAGGGGGCTGCGTTGCGCACAGCCTTATAGGTGACTCCATTTGTTGCTACTACCTCTCCCCTTTCACTCACTCTACGCGCTACAGTACAAGGGAGTCTACAGTTTTAAACAGGTAAGTCTAGGGTGCTGTAGCCATCCTTTGACCATGTTTTTGCGTGTATGGTTGTGTTTGTTAGTTGGGAAAAAACGACGGTAGATGGTGAATATGTATGAAAAAATTGATATCTTATGGTTATAGTGAGGTATGTAGGAGAAAAATTTAGTGGAGACCGATGTACGTAGAGGAAGAGAGATAACTGACGTGGCGGAATAATAGCGAGGTATAGAGATAGAAATTTAGAGAAGATCATTGAAGACGGTCTTGGAAGAAGAAGAAGAAGAAAAGGAGGAAAATGTGACATGCCGTGCCCATGCGCTAATTGCACGAGAAACATTTCCGGCACGGGCGGCGTGTGCGGGGTTTTCGAACGAAAACAGCACCGATCGATCTGCACGGCGCTTCGCTTCATCATGTACGTGTGTGCCAAACCGTTGTGAGGCAAGATCGACCGACCACGCACGCGGCGTCCTCCATGTTCTGCCGGTGAAGATAAACGAGGACGTGTGGTGCAGCCAGCAGCAGCATGCAGGAGGAAGGAGCTGCCCAGCAGGCCGCCAAGGCGCGACTACAGTGCGTAACAAATGCGCAACACGCAAGCAACGTGCGGGATACTGTAGGAGCGAGATGCCACCGCCGGGAAACGGCGAAGCCAGACGTGTTAGGGACCAGGACGTCCCCGTGAGGTTCGACCCCCTCCGATCCCTTGCGTGCGTGCTAGGCTGCTAGCAGTATATGCCGCGCTGTGTATCGCCCGATCTCGGTCACGTACGGTGCTCAGCACATCGTACCAACAACTGTGTGCTGGATGTACAAGGTATATATACAATACAACACGAGAGGCAATTTGCACAATTCAACATATGCTTATTTTTATTTTCCTCTCTGTTGACGCCTTTTTGGAGCGCCAAATACTCAAGAAGAACCGGCGGCGGTGCTCTCTGGTCAGGCGCGGACGGTCCGCGGCCTGGGGCCGGACGGTCCGCGACCTGGTGCTGGAGCTCGGTTTCCTGCCTGACGGCCGGACGGTCCGCGCCCTGGGGCCGGACGGTCCGCGCGTACGCAGGGACGGCGGAAGATCGCCGACGACGCCTGGATCTCGCTCCCGGGAGGGACCCCGTCGGGGAGTAGAGATCCTAGGTGGTGTCTAGGCTCGGGTAGACCGACCTAGACTCCTCTAATCGACGTAGAGTCGAGGAGAGGCGGAGAATTTGGGGATTGAGAGGCTAAACCTAAACTAGACTAGAACTACTCCTAGGATAAAATGTGAATAAAAGTTGTATTGATTCGATTGTTGATGATTACAAATCGGCCGTAGACCTCTCTATTTATAGAGGAGGGGGGCTGGACCCTTTACACAACTGATTCCGAGCTAATCCCGCGAATATAGCTAACAACCGTAGCACAAAACTCGGAACCCTAATCTGTTCTGCGCACGCGCGGACCGTCCGGCCCACAGGCGCGGACCGTCCGGACCGCGGACCGTCCGGCCTCAGGGCCGGACCGTCCGGTCGCTCAATCTAGTGCTCAACATATGCCCCCCTGCCTTTTGGTGGAGCTGAGCAAACCAAAAGCAACTAACTCGATGTGATTACATCGGTTCTCTTAGGCATCCTGCCACATACTAGGATGGTACTGTTTGAGGAAACGCCCATTCAAAGCCTTAGGCAAGTCCTTGCCTTGTAATGTTTGTAGCAAATAGGCGTTGCCAGACATCACCTGTTTTACTTTATAAGGGCCTTCCCAGCTTGGTGACCATTTCCCGAACTTCCGGTCTTTACTCTTTAGCGGCAGAATGGTCTTCCACACCAGGTCTCCTACTTGAAATGATTTTGCCTTGACCTTCTTGTTGTAGGCCCTGGCTACCATGATCTTGTCCTTTTCTATTGCTCCCAAAGCTATCATCCTCTTGTCGGTCACCTCATCAATATTATCAATCATTGAATCATAATAATCAGTAGCAGTTAGATCATTTTGTCTGGCGAACCTGACAGCATTCAAACTTATTTCCACAGGCAACACTGCTTCCTGCCCATAGACAAGCTCAAAAGGAGATACTTTAGTAGCCCTATGTTTGGATATCCTATGAGCCCATAAAGCTTCAGACAAAATCTTATGCCAATGTTTAGGATTATCAGATATTTTCTTTTTTTATCAAATTAATCAATGTCCTATTGCTAGACTCGGCCTGACCATTGGCCTGAGCATAATATGGAGATGAATTAAGCAGCTTAATTTTGTATAATCCAGCAAATTCACGTACCTCCTTTGACATAAAAGAAGTACCTTGATCTGTAGTTAAGGTCTGGGGAATGCCGAATCTATGAATAATATGCTCAGTTATAAACTCGATTACCTCCTTGTGTGTCATGTTCTTTAGAGCAACGGCTTCAGTCCATTTGGTGAAGTAGTCAGTGGCAACTAACACAAACCGATGCCCCTTTGATGATGAAGGATGAATTTCTCCAATAAAGTCTAATCCCCATCCTCTGAACGGCCAAGGCTTAATAATAGGATGTAATTCGGCTGCAGGGACCAACTGTAGGTCGCCGAATTTTTGACACACTTGGCAACCCTTGTAGTACTTGAAACAATCAGCTATCATACTAGGCCAATAAAAACCAGACCTTCGCAACAACCACTTCATCTTTGGAGCTGATTGATGAGTACCACAAATTCCTTCATGTACTTCGGCCATGGCTAATATAGCATCATCTGGGCCCAAGCACTTAAGCAGGATATCATTGACTGTTCGGCGGTAAAGTTCATCACTCATCAAAACATACTTGAAAGCTGTTCGCCGAATGTTCTTATCTGTCCTTATATTGGGATTTCGTAGATAATTAAGTATAGGTGTCCTCCAATCATTTGCATCGGCCTCATTGTCGGCCGAATTGATCAAAAGAACATTTCTGGTAACCCCGGACGGTCCGGCGTCATCACGCGGACGGTCCGCGACCTGGGAATTTGGCTTTGCACCGGTTATCAGATTTTCAGTTTTGTGAAACTTTCCTCTCTTTATCCGATAACCTGATGCATCTTGTGCCAAATCTAGCTCTATGATTCTCAACTCTAGAGATATGCCGAATACTGAATTCGTCAAAAGAATGAATTATGCTCCAACATTTCTCAAGGTAACTATTTAGAGTACCATCAAAACATTGATATTCTTCTAACACTTGTTGGACAATCAGCTGAGAATCACCAAATACCTTCACATGTTTTACTCCCATACCATTTAAAAGTTCTAAGCCGAATAGGAGGGCCTCATATTCAGCTTGATTATTAGTGCAATAAGTTTTCAATCGGCTAGAGAAGTCGAAGGAGACATTACTTGGTGAAACAAGCACAATGCCAATTCCTTGCCCTTCATTGCAAACCGATCCATCAAAATATAAAGTCCAAGGAGTAATAGTGAGGTATGACATGTCTAGTTCATGAATATCATTAACCCGATGTTCTACAATAAAATCCGCTATGACTTGGCCTTTCATAGACTTCAATGGTTCATAGGCCAAGTCATATTCTACGAGTGCATAAGCCCACTTACCAATTCTACCACTCATAATTGGGTTATGCAACATGTATTTGATCACATCGGCTTGACCAGAAACAGTGCAATGACTAGACAGTAAATAACATCTACATTTGGTGCATGCAAAAAACAAGCATAAGCATAACTTTTCAATAAAAGTGTACCTTGTTTCAGCATCCACCAACCTTCGGCTCAGATATGTCACCACATGCTCCTTCCCCTCGGTTTCTTGTGTCAGAACAGCCCCAATGACCTTATCCTCAGCTGCAATGTATAATCGGAATGGTACTCCTGCTCGTGGTGCTTTTAATACGGGAGCCGAAGATAAGTATTTTTTGATGAGATCAAATGCTTCTTGCTGTTCTGCCCCCCAAGCGAATTCGGCATCATTCTTAAGCCGAAGAATAGGGGTGAACGCATCAATCTTCCCGGCTAGGTTAGAAATAAACCTTCGTAAATAATTCACCTTGCCGAGAAACCTCTGTACCTCGACCTTACAGGTCGGAGGTCCCACATTCCGAATAGACTTGATTCGGTCAGGGTCTATTTCTATACCATGTTCATGTATGACAAATCCTAAAAACTTACCAGCCGACACTCCAAAAGCACATTTACGTGGGTTCATTTTCAAACCATACTGACGCATTTTATCAAAGGCTTTACGCAAATCAGCTATATGAGAACTAAACTCAGCCGATTTGACTACAATATCATCAATGTAAACTTCCACAGTGTTTCCTAACAATTCATGGAAGATCAAATTCATAGCCCTCTGATAAGTAGCACCAGCATTTTTCAAACCAAATGTCATGACAACCCACTCAAATAAACCAATGAAGCCTGGACATATAAAGGCCGTTTTAGACGTATCTTCTTCGGCCATGAAAATCTGATTATATCCGGCATTACCATCAAGGAAGCTAATAATTCTATTTCCTGATGCATTATTGATTAATGTGTCGGCTATGGGCATAGGATATTCGTCTTTAGGAGTTGCTCTATTTAAATTGCGAAAATCAATGCATACTCTAAGTTTACCTGTCTCCTTCTTCTCCACCGGCACAATATTGGAGACCCACTCTGCGTATCTGCAAGGTCTGATAAAATCAGCTTCTAGCAGCCGGTGGATTTCATCCTTGATGCGTGGGAGAAGATCCAGACGAAATGTTCTAGCTCTTTGCTTGAAAGGTCTGAAACCAGATTTAATAGGCAACCGATGCTCTACGATCTCTCGGCTTAATCCAGGCATCTCAGTATAATTCCAAGCAAAGCAATATGAATATTCCTTCAATAGACCGATCATCTCATTTCTAGAATCGGTCTCCAGGGTCTTGTTTACAAAAGTCGGCCTTGGAGTTTTACCATCTCCTATGTCAATCTCCTCCAAAGGATCGGCCGATGTAAACCCCTGTCCTAGTTTATCAAGATCTCTGAATTCCTCTATCATGTCCCCCACAGAGGAATCAGATGATCTTTGTGTGATGGCGGAATTTCCGGTCTCGGGGACCGGATCATCCGTAATACTGTCTTTTCGCTGTGGTAGATGCTCGGTCTTAAAGTCCGAACTCTTTTGTGAAAGACCAGACCATCCGGCCTTGGCGGCCGAACTGTCTGTGACCAAAGACTCATGAACTTTGTGTGTATTCATCATTTTAACTTTATTTAGGATTTAGCCGATTCTCCATCGGCTCTAGCATTACAGGAATGAAACCTTTCTTATCTATACTTATGAATTGATAATCAGAAAAGTCTACTCCTGTGAGACATGTAGCAGTCTCATAAGTCCAGAGTACAGGGGCATCGGCCACAGCGATGCAGGCCGATACATCAGCATGTACTTGTTCTATGTCATCGCCTACCCATTGTATCAGCATTTGATGTAATGTAGAAGGTATACATTGATTGGCGTGAATCCAATCTCTGCCTAGGATTAAACTGTAATTTCCTTCTACATCAGCGACGAAGAATGCAGCAGCAAGGGTCTTAGTCCCGATGGTTAATTCAACGGACGTAACTCCCCTGGCTTTGATCGAACTATCAGTTCCAACACCGCTGAGGGTCATGTTGGTCTTGACAAGTTCGTCATCTTGTTTACCTAATTTTCTGTATAATGAATAAGGCATCAGATTTACAGCCGCCCCTCCATCTACCAACATCTTAGCAATCGGTATCCCATCAATGTGGCCGCGCACGAAGAGCGGCTTTAAATGATTTACCGATTCTTTTGGTTTAGTAAAGGCGGCTTCTTTAGGACCAAAATCAAACTGGGCAACAACAGGTTCATCGTCGCCGATAATAGTACAATCGGCAGAAAATGTAATAATATTTACATCCATACCTGGGCGTTCTGGAGAAGCCTCGTAGTCGACCAGGTCTTCTCCCAGCAGATCGTCCTCTTCCATTGATGTTGTCGTGTCGTTGGAGGCTTCCTGGTGAACGGCGGACGGTCCGCGTGCGGGGGCCGGACGGTCCGCGCCTGGTGCAGGTCGTCCAGAGACTTCCTGGTGAACGGCGGACGGTCCGTGCGCAAGGGCCGAACGGTCCGCGCCTGGTGCAGATTGACTTTCTATTTCTGTGGTCGTTTGTTTTTTCTCAACGGCCTTCGGTCTCCATTTCTTTTGCGGTGGTGGGTATAGTGGATGTGTGTCATTAAATGTCTTTTCCGCCTCCTTCTCCTGGCTCTCCTTTGCTCTTAGGCGCTGTAATTTTCTCTTTTGGGATCGTGTCAATCCCGCTGGGCACCATCGAGGCATGGAGTATTTTGGATTGACTGTTTTGATGGTAGCCGTATCCTTTTCGGTTGTGTTGGCCGATTCACCGAAAATCATCGGCCCTTTATTATCTTCTTGTATGACAACATCTGCAGTGCCTATTTTGATGATGTCCTTTTTTGTTGCAGGCATAATATGCCCCCCTGCCGGATTGGTCGGCCTAGGAGGCCGAGTAGTCCGGCAATCTTGTTGGGCCTGTGCCTGGTGACCAGATTCAGCAGCGCTCAATCGGTCTTGCACTGGCGGCGCCAACCTATCAAAAACGGATGTTTGGGGTGCCCCCAGGCGGGGTACTGTGGCATCCCAAATGGATATGGTGGCATGCCCCACATTTGATTTGGGACATATGGTGGAGGTAAGTATGTGTATGGATATGGCATAGATGGATAAGGGGGTGGAGGGGTCCATGTCGGCATGTTAGGTCTCAATTGTACAATAGGACCTTTCATTTCTTCCGATTGGTGAGGTGGTCCAATCGGCCTGACCTGACGTTGCTCATGAATGGGTGAGCGGGGTCGCTTCGGTGGCCGGTCACTGGGGCCGGCCTTCTTTTTCACATATTTAGACAATAATTGATCGAAAGTCGGGCCAGGCTTGATCAGCCGACCAGCTGCTTTAAATGTATTTGTTTTCCACGTACCTATCTCTGGTCGTCGTGGTTTGAAGGTACGTGGTCGCTGCGAGTCCTGAGCATGGCCAGACCGTCCGCCAGAGTCGTCCGGACCGTCCGGGGAAGCGTCGGACCGTCCGCGTCGGGACGGCGGACTGTCCGTGATGCGCAGCACGGGTTCCCGCAACTGTCTCCCTGTCTGCGCTTGCCCCCCAGTGTTAGAGGCTGTGATGGTCACCTTCAGTGTCTCCCCTCCATCGGGAGTCTTCTCGGCCACCACCTTCCTGCAAGCAACTTTACAATCTCCATCGGCCCTTTTAGCATTGCCGATGATTGTTTCCTTGCCTTTGCCTTTATCGGCTGTATTTGGCCGAACCAAGACTTTCTTGCCCTCGAAGTCAATCATGTTCATCGGAAAGGGCTCTGTATCCACCTGCATTTCCTGAAATTTCAATCGTCCTTCGTTAATGGCCGATTGAATCTGTCGCCGAAATACATTACAATCATTAGTGGCATGAGAAAATGAGTTATGCCACTTGCAGTACGCACGACGTTTTAGCTCGTCGGCGGATGGAACAGTGTGATTTATTTTAATATTGCCATTTTTAAGTAACTCAACAAATATTTTATCACATTTACCAACATTAAATGTAAACTTTACCTCCTCTTGCCGTTTCTTTTGAACCGGCTGTAAGGAAGCACAAGCCGAAGATTTAGCCTGCTTTGGCCAAACCATTTCAGCAGCGTACACTTCTGCTGATTCGTCATCTGAGCTACTTTGGTCGCATTCTACTATGTGTACGTTGTGACGCATTGTTTTAGCAGTTTCTTTGCTCCGGCTTTCGCAAGCCAAAGCTCTCTGGTGTAACTGTGCTAGTGTAAAAAATTGGATGCCTTCTAATCTTTCTTTTAAATAATATCGCAGACCATTAAAGGCTAATCCTACTAGCTGTTTCTCTGCTAAATGAATTTGAAAGCATCGGTTTCTTGTATCTCGGAATCTCCGGATGTAATCATTAACCGATTCATCTTTTGTCTGTCGCAACGACGCTAAATCTACCAAATCCAACTCATAGTCACCGGAGAAAAAATGATCATGAAATTTTTGTTCTAAATCCCCCCATGATGAAATGGAATTAGGAGGTAAAGTGGCGTACCATGCAAACGCAGTTCCTGTTAAAGATAATGAGAATAAACGTACGCGAAATGCCTCTGTGTCGGCCAACTCTCCTAATTGTGCTAAAAATTGGCCTATGTGTTCACGTGTGTTCTTTCCTTGATCACCCGAAAATTTTGTGAATTCGGGTATCCTGGTTCCCTGTGGGTATGGGTGGTGATCAAATCGGCTGTCATAAGGTTTCCGATATGATCGCCCCCCAGGGACCATGCTTACTCCGAGCTTATCTCGGAACGCCCCGGCTATTTCTTCCCTTACTATATCAATGGCAGCCGGTGCGAGACCACCGGCTCTCTGGTCAAACATAGGTGGGGTTGGCTGGATATTAGCATGTTGTCTTTCCCCCCATTGGTTTGAGCTACGTGGTGCATTTCCATTTGCCCTATATGGCTCATAGGTTTGATCGTTTCTTTCCGGCCTTCTAGGTGGGGCCGGAAAGCTTTCCTGGGCTCTGGATCCTGAATTAATGGGCTGGTGCATCGCATAGTGTGATGGGAAGTGTTGCTGGGACGGGCGAGGATTCATGTAATAATCCTCCTCAAAAGACTCATGCGCGGACTGTCCGGATACGTACCCGGACCGTCCGTGGTTATATGCGGGCCGTCCGTCTGGGTAGTTTGGGTTCTGCGCCGTGTGTGGTGGCTCGGGCGCATACCTAGGTAACTCATTAAAAATAGGCCCGACTGTTGCTGGCCCGAACGGTCCACGCTCACGTGCGGACGGTCCGGGCATGTGCAGATCGGCTCGTTTGCTGCCGATTTGTGGTTGCTTAGGGTATGTGTCCATCGGCATCCCATAAAGGGGTTGTGACTGGTCGTGACAACCTGTAGCCGATGTGTTATACGCGTTATCTCCTAACTCAACCTCGTGCGAAGGAAAATTTGCGGTACTAGATTTATCAAATGCACGTACTAGTCTCTTAAGATCGCTTTGCATACCCCCTATGATGTTCTGCATTTGTTCACGCTGATCTTCTACATAATTTCTAAGAGATTGCAGATCGTTAGTATTACTTACATTGGGGATATCTGGTGTGGGTTGGAGCGAAGCCGGATCCGTCGCCCGATGTCGGACGACCTTGTTGTTCCTGTCCACTTTGAAGTTGGCCAAGAACTTTGCTTTCGCCTCCTGGATCATCCGCTCCTTGTGCTCCTCAAACTGGAGCTGCTCGTCAGCCGGCAAGGTTTCCCAAGTCGGCTCTATGATGTTGCTTGGAGAAATATCAGAGCTATCCCTTGAACCGGCCATTGAGGGCCGATTTGATAAGCTTAGATATGTCTTCCCCAGCGGAGTCGCCAAAAAGTATGTTGACGCCTTTTTGGAGCGCCAAATACTCAAGAAGAACCGGCGGCGGTGCTCTCTGGTCAGGCGCGGACGGTCCGCGGCCTGGGGCCGGACGGTCCGCGACCTGGTGCTGGAGCTCGGTTTCCTGCCTGACGGCCGGACGGTCCGCGCCCTGGGGCCGGACGGTCCGCGCGTACGCAGGGGCGGCGGAAGATCGCCGACGGCGCCTGGATCTCGCTCCCGGGAGGGACCCCGTCGGGGAGTAGAGATCCTAGGTGGTGTCTAGGCTCGGGTAGACCGACCTAGACTCCTCTAATCAACGTAGAGTCGAGGAGAGACGGAGAATTTGGGGATTGAGAGGCTAAACCTAAACTAGACTAGAACTACTCCTAGGATAAAATGTGAATAAAAGTTGTATTGATTCGATTGTTGATGATTACAAATCGGCCGTAGACCTCTCTATTTATAGAGGAGGGGGGCTGGACCCTTTACACAACTGATTCCGAGCTAATCCCGCGAATATAGCTAACAACCGTAGCACAAAACTCGGAACCCTAATCTGTTCTGCGCACGCGCGGACCGTCCGGCCCACAGGCGCGGACCGTCCGGACCGCGGACCGTCCAGCCTCAGGGCCGGACCGTCCGGTCGCTCAATCTAGTGCTCAACACTCTCATGGAATATTCAGCTGTGGAGATCTGATTACCTAAATCCATTGTGGACGACCAGCTGTGTCCTCGTCGATCGGTGCACATGCAGGCGCAGTGAAACTAATTAAACGGATACATGGCAGGCGCCACGGACGACTAAACGCTACGTACCGAACCGCGCGCTCTGCACATATGTTCTTTTTTGTCCCAATTCAACAAGGGCCGGCCAATGCATGCATGCATGTACGTTCAGCCGTGCCGGAATCAAGCTGCGAGCCTGCGACGCCGACGCTCGGCCAGAGGACAGAGGTTAGGTTAGGCTGGGACGATCGGACACGGGCGGAGTTGACGTGTGCCGCTGCCACGGCCACTACGAATAATATCAAACAAAAGTAGCCACCGAGATTTGTATCAACAATCAGCGCAGCCGCAGTACCGGTCGACACTGCACGTTGACAAGCCACGCCTCCCTTTCGGCTGCGTGCGTCCGTGTCTCCGTACACCTGCCGGACGGCAGTACACGACATATGGACGACGGGGAGGTCCGGCCACCCATCGAGGGCGGTGGTGGCGCGGTGCGCAGCGCAGCTACTACTCCCTGGCTGTAGCGGCACAGTGCTCGTATTTTTTTTTATGTAGGCGCTGGAGTAGACAGACTGGGGAGTGGGGACGTTGGCAGCACAGGTCACTCGTCCCCACACCCACACACTCGCTCGCCCACAGGAACACGGACGGACGTGGGCTCGCCGCCGCAGATTCCGGCCACTGATGGTAGACGTCGAACGGGCCGGGAGGTCGTACGTCTGCAGGTCGGTCACGGCGATCGAGTGCAGTGTACGGAGACAACGGGAGCGGGGAGAGCACCGAATTCAGAGAGACAAGAGTGCGCTGTTGTCGTTTGTAGGTGTACGTAGTAGCACCAGGCACAGGCACCAGAACTTCACCAGCACAGCAGCAGTAGGCCGGCCGGTATATATATAGCTTGAGTTGACCAAGAATCAAGAAAGGTGGTCACGGACTCACGGGAGGGAGTGTCCGTGAAGGATCGTGCGATGATCTAGGCAGGCATGATGGCAACACGTGGTGTGCTGTGCTGATCTCCTCCCCCTCTATGCTCCGGGTCCGTGACAAGGCTAGGTATACGGAGTATTGCGCGGCAGCGTGTTCGGTGTTCCATGGAGGTTGGAGAACTAGGGGTATGTTGCATGGTTGCTGTCACTAGTACACAAGAGTTTTATAGTGATGGTGTTAGACCTATTTTCACTGGCGGGCTGTTTAAGAAAACCGTCAGTGTATGTAATGAAGTAGTTATATATTTATTTAGTGTATCTCAGATTGCAGGGTATAGATTGTGTAATCATATAATGTATTGGGAAAATGACGTTGGTAGTTATCACCTCTCTGGTATTGAGAAATCATGCAATGTATCGAGGTACCGATCACTCTCTGTACTGAGTAATAATGCAATAAATTGGGGTACTGATCATTCTCTGGTACTGAGTAATCATGCAATGTATTGACGGTTTCATTAAGTAAACCGCCAATGTATATATATTTTCACTGGCGGTTCACTTAATACAACCGTCAGTGTAAATATCTGTTTTACACTGACGGTTTAGTTAAGTGAACCGCCAGTGTATACGATATTTCCATTGACGGTTCACTTTAAACAACCGCTAGTATAAATATTTGTTTTCCACTGACGGTTCCTTAAGACGGGTCCACCTATTTATTTTCACTAGCGTACTGTAACTGAAATCGTCAGTATAAACTTTTGTATGCCGCTACCTTAGAACTCTTTTCTACTAGTGTGTTGCGGGCAGGCAAGGTCGCGACATGCTAGGTCCCCTGCTCAAGAGTCAAGTACCCTTCTAGTCTAGAGAATTGAAGAAGGTTGGGAATTATACCTTGAAAATTCTGTTAAGACACTAATAGAGGGTTAAAATTCGGTTCTCCATATCGGTGACAAATACGGCGCCCTTCTTTTTACTACGTAACACTAGCCACTAGAACTATATATAGAACAAAAGAAGTTGTAATTTTGAGGTTTTGCAAAGACGACGTCATTAGTTTAATTAGTAGTACTCGTTACTGGTGCAAGTTTCCCTTTACTAGCCACGTAAAGATATTAGATTGTCTCCAGCAACGTCCTCTATATTCATCCTCTATATCTGTGCTTTACAGTTTCCTCTAAAAGATTTCAACCTGTATATCTCATTTCTCTCCAACAACACCGTCTAAATCACGTCCTCTATACTCAAATACCCATATTAGAGATATTTTTAAATTTTATTTTTTGTACATACGTATTTATTATACTCTCAAATGTACTGTACATATTTTAGTTTTGCTAAACCGGTTATTTAAAGTATTCAAATGGATAGAGGGCGTTTAGAGAAACTCTATATATAGAGAATCCAACAGCGTCCTCTAAATTTAGATGACCGAGAGCGTAGAGAACCGTTTGATCCTCTATATTTAGGGTAGAGAACCCTTTAGGACATGTTCGGTTACACCAATCCAGAGGGGGATTAGAGGGGATTAAATCCTCTTCTAGTCATTTTTGACTAGGAGGGGATTTAATCCCCTCCAATCCCCCTCTGGATTTGTGTAACCGAACAAGCCCTTAGAGGGCCTTGTTGGAGCCGGTCTTAGTTCGTGTGTGCCAACTTTTTATCAACGACGTAAGCTGGTTTAATTATTATAGTAATACATGCCTGCAACGACCGACTTGGCCATGCATCATCTCATCATCGTCACTGCACTGCATCCCGTCGATTCGCGTGTATACACGCTGGCCGGGGCCGCGCATAGCCAGCTCGCCGTGGCGGTTACGCCCCGCGTACGTACTGCAACAGTGTACACGCTCGCCCACCGCCTGGTTTGTCCTTCGGCTGGCTGGTCTGGTTTGGGCCTTTGGACAAACGGCAGAGCTCATCAGTCATCACGGATACGTTCCGCTGGCATCGGACTAGACTAGATACATACAAATACCACGCAGTGTGCTATTGGGCCGATGATCCAGCAAACATTGTTCTATAGCTTTTCTTTTATAAGGCACCAGTCCAAAAAAGCCCAGTCGTTAAAATATCAGGCCAGACCAGTTCAAAAGTCCGGCGGCAAAAACACACACACAACAACAACCTTTAGGGATAAAAAACGGGACGGATATAGCTGGATATAGGGTCATCTCGTATCCTACCCTAATGTATTTCTCCCGGATATGGGAGCGGATAGGGGTAGTTAAGATTCAGGACGGATATAGGACGGGACCGGGTAATAATCTGGGAGGGTAAGAAACGGATAACAGATAGTACTCGTGTATGTACCGGATAATTATCGGCTAGTTCGTTCCAATGATATGAATTGTCCAACCATCCAACAAATACATAAATTAAGCAATACATAATCATGTATGTGATAGATCAAATGTAGGAAAGAAAACCGATAAAATTGACATCATGCATTTCAAAGTTACTAATCACGAGGACATTGTAGAACTAACACCATACTATTAAAAATTCATAAAATATTCTAGTTTCACTCAAAAATTAGAAATAAGTTACAAAAACTAATAAACATTTTATACGAAGATAACTCAAGTCCTCATATGAAAATGATAAAGTAAAGTATTGATTATGTTGAAACTTAGATACTTACAGTGATTTCATATGTAACTCATACAAATAAGTGAAAGTGAAATGTAAGAAACGCGGACATTTTATAGATCTTATGATCCAAACATTTTTATGGTTATATATGAACGTATGTTGTGCCTCCGTAAAATTTTATGATTTTTGAGGCTATTTATACATCTATTAATTTCTTGCCATAGAAAATCATCAAAATACAATTAAATCCATAAAATAACGTAGCGTCGATCGAAAATTGCAAATAAGTTACCAATACTTATAAATAGTCTCTACAAAGATAACCTTAAGTTCTCACGTGGAGATAACATTAAGTCCCCCCACATAAAAATGATAAAGTATATTAATTTGATATAAATTTGAACATTATTTCAATGATTTTGGTCTAAAGATACGTTTAAACAAAATTTGATGTACTACAAAGTTATAGATCTCTTCGAGCTCTACAATTTTTATATAAACTTTATTTTCATCCGATATCATATGTAAAAGTTATGATTTTATAACTGTCGGCGTTTCGAGACCGGGGGGTCCCTAAGCCGACGAGCGAATGTCGCCGCGTGCCCCAGCCCAGATGGGTCGACGCGAGGTCGAGCGCGAAGGGGGGAAGTGAGGTGGCCGGGAGCAGGCGTGAGAGAGGTGGAAATCCCGCGGCCTTCGTGTTCGTCTCGCGCCTAGGTCGGGTGCGCTTGCAGTAGGGGGTTACAATCGTCCACGCGGGAGAGGGAGCGAGCGGCTCCAAGCGAGCGCCTGTCTCGTCCTCGTCCCCGCGCGGCCAACCCTCTCTAAGAGGGCCCTGGTCCTTCCTTTTATAGGCGTAAGGAGAGGATCCAGGTGTACAATGGGGGGTGTAGCAGAGTGCTACGTGTCTAGCGGAGGAGAGATAGCGCCCTAAGTACATGCCGTTGTGGCAGCCGGAGAGATTTTGGCACCCAGCTGGTGTGGTGTCGTGGCCGTCGGAGGAGCGCTGGAGCCTGGCGGAGGGACAGCTGTCGGAGCTGTTGAGTCCTTGCTGACGTCCTCTTGCTTCCGTAAGGGGGCTGAGAGCCGCCGTCGTCACAGAGTATGCGGAGCGCCATCATTGCCTATCTGGCGGAGCGAGCCAGATGGGACGCCGGTCTTGTTCCCCGTGGCCCGAGTCAGCTCGGGGTAGGGTGATGATGGCGCCTCCTGTTGACGTGGCTGGTCTGCGCCCTAGGTTGGGTGATGTGGAAGCTCCTCCGAAGCCGAGGTCGAGTCTGTCTTCTGTGGCCGAGGTCGAGTCCGAGCCCCTGGTTCGGGCGAGGCGTAGACCGTCGGCTAAGGCTAGGGTGGAGTCCGAGCCCTGGGGTCGGGCGGAGCGGAGTTCGTCGTCTTCCGGGGCTGAGCCCAAGTCCGAGCCCTGGGTTGGGCGGAGTGGAGTTCGTCGTCTACTGGGGCTGAGCCCAAGTCCGAGCCCTGGGTCGGGCGGAGCAGAGTTTGCCGTCTTCTGGGGCTGAGCCCAAGTCCGAGCCCTGGGTCGGGCGGAGCGGAGTTTGCCGTCTTCCGGGGCTTAGCCCGAGTCCGAGCCCTGGGTCGGGCGGAGCGGAGTTCGCCGTCTTGCGGGGCTTAGCCCGAGTCCAAGCCCTGGGTCGGGCGGAGCGGAGTTTGCCGTCTTTCGGGGCTTAGCCCGAGTCCGAGCCCTGGGTCGGGCGGAGCGGAGGTCGCCGTCTTCCGGGGCTTAGCCCGAGTCCAAGCCCTCGGTCGGGCGGAGCGGAGCTTCCTATGGTGCCTGCGGCCGGGCCTGACTGCCTGTCAGCCTCACTCTGTCAAGTGGCACCGCAGTCGGAGCGGCGCAGGCGGCGCTGTCTTTCTGTCACGCCGGTCAGTGGAGCGGCGAAGTGACGGCGGTCACTTCGGCTCTGTTGGCTGAGGGGCGCGCGTCAGGATAAAGGTGTCAGGCCACCTTTGCATTAAATGCTCCTGGGATTTGGTCGGTCGGTGCGGCGATTTGGTCAGGGTTGCTTCTTGGCGAAGACAGGGCCTCGGGCGAGCCGGAAATATGTTTGCCGCTGGAGGGGGGTCTCGGGCGAGACGGAGATCCTCCGGGGTCGACTGCCCTTGTCCGAGGCT
This sequence comes from Zea mays, assembly GCF_902167145.1. NCBI lineage: Eukaryota > Viridiplantae > Streptophyta > Magnoliopsida > Poales > Poaceae > Zea > Zea mays. The sequence continues at coordinate 102,193,258 of NC_050101.1, forward strand.
AGGCTCGGGCGAGGCGCGATCGAGTCCCTCGAATGGACTGATCCCTGACTTAATCGCACCCATCAGGCCTTTGCAGCTTTATGCTGATGGGAGTTACCAGCTGAGAATTAGGAGTCTTGAGGGTACCCTTAATTATGGTCCCCGACAATAACTATATTATTATGCGGGAAACGAAAAAACGAGTACCCGAATTCCGGGTACCCGTATCCGACTCGACTATCCGGGTATTTACCGGGTAGTCCTCGCTCCGTATCCGACCCGAATCCGAAGCTTCAGTATCCGGGTATTACCCGTATCCGTCCGAATATAAAAATACCCGAATCCGTATCCGAAAAAACAGGTATTTACACTATCCGTATCCGGTACCCGACGGGTATACCCGACCCGTTTTCACCCCTAGCAACCTTGATTTAAATAGACTAAATAAATTCATAAAATTCAGAAATATTGCATTCATCAAATTTCCATGCTCTTGATTCTAAGGAGAACAACCGGCCAAACACTGAAAAAAAGAAACCAAGATATACAAATCAAATCTTAAGCTACGATACAACGGTGCCTCATTAAAAATTAGGTACAACTAGTCTTCCCAAGTGTGTATCGGTAAATAAACAAACAAAAATCAACACGTTTAATTTTCAACACGTCGACAAAATGCTTCTCCGAAACTTTGCCAACGCAGCTCGACCCAATAAGCAGTCCCTTCCCCGATGACCCTAGAAATCAGGTGTTCTCCATGAGCTACCACCGGCCAGAAGAGCTACCACCGGCCAGAACGACATGAGTGAAGAGTGAAAGGGAAATAGGGTTAACCTTTTCAGACAATTAATTTTGATGGTTGAGTGACCAACACAAATATATGGACTAACTAGTTTGCTCTAGAACTAATGTGTTACAGGTGCATAAGGTTCAACACAAACCAATAAAAAGATTCAAGTTGGGACTAAATTGCTCCGGAGCAAAGAACTTGAGTGTGCTGCGGACTGGCGCACCGGACTGTCCGGTGCACCAGGGCCATACAAATGGCAAGCATCCACTCTCGGGAAAACGCAGACGCGCTCCGCTATAATTCACCGGACTGTCCGGTGAGTCAGCGGGAAACGACTATCCATCGCCAATGGTCGACTCTGCAAAGTGCTATAGTGAGCTACACTGCCGCGGCAGAAGTCAGAGCCGCGAAGTCAGAGGACACCGGACTGTCCGGTGTGGCACCGGACTGTCCAGTGCCACAAGAAGACAAAGCTCCAACGGTCGACTTCACTCCGAATCCTAACGGTTGGGTGACATGGAGGCGCACCGGACACTGAACAATGTCTATCTGGTGGCGCACCGGATTATCTGATGCGCCCATCGCCAGCAGCCTCCCCAACGGCTACCTTGGTGGTTGGAGGCTATAAATACCCCAACCACCACAATTCTAAGCATCCAAGTTTTCTGAAGATCACATTCAATTCAAGAGCTCTAGCATTCACTCCAAGACACAATACAAAAGATCAAATCCTTTCCAAGTCCCAAATTCACTCCAAACACTTAGTGGCTTGTGTGAGAGAGATTTTTGTGTTCATTTGAGTTCTTGTCGCTTGTATTGCCTTTCTTCTTTTCCCATTCTTACTCTCAAGTGATTTGTAAGCGAGGCAAGAGACACCAAGTGTCGGGTACCATAATTAGGGGTACCCCCAACACTCCTAAACACGGATGGTAACCACCACCAGCACAAGCTGCAGAGACTGATGGGCGCAATTCAGGTCAAGGCTTCGTCTACTCAAGGGACGCGATCTCGCCTCGCCAGAGCCCAGCCTCGGGCGGGAACAGTAGTCCCAAGCGAATTCACGCCTCGCCCGAGGGCCTCCTCAAGCAACGGGCGCACCCTCGACTCGCCCGAAGCCCAGCTCGGGCAGGCTTCGTTGTGAAGCAACCTTGGCCAAATCGCCTCACCAACCGACCGTATCGTAGGCGCATTCAATGCGAGGATCGCCTGACGCCTTATCCTGACACACGTGCCTCAGTCGGCAAGGTCGAAGTGACTGCAGTCACTTTGCCCTTCCACTGACCGACCTGACAGGAAAACAGCGCCGCTCGCCCCGCTCCGACTGCTATGCCACCCGCCAGAGTGAGGCTGGCAACAGCCAAGTTCAGCCTCAGGCGCAACAGGAAGCTCTGCCTCGCCCAACCCCAAGGCTCGGCCTCAGCCTCGGCCTCGGAGGGTGGTCTCCGCCTCGCCCGACCCCAGGGCTCGGCCTCAATCTCGACCTCGGGAGGAATCGCGTGCTCGCCTGACCCCGGCCTCGGCCTCAGGAGGAGTCTCCGCCTCGCCCGACCTTAGGCTCGGACCGACCACGCCACGGGGGATACATCTTTACCCTACCCCTAGCTAGCTCAGGCTACGGGGGAACAAGAGCGGCGTCCCATCCAGGCTCGCCTCGATAACAAGTAATGATGGCTCCCCACGTGCGTCCATGACGACGGTGGTTCTCAGCCCCTACGGAAGCAAGGAGATGTCAGCAAGATCCCAGCAGCCTCGATAGCTGTGCTTCTATAGGGCTCAAGCGCTCCTCCGACGGCCACGATACCGTGTACACAGGGCTCTAGCACCTCTCTGCCGGACACGTTAGCGTATAGCTACACCCCCATTGTACACCTGGACCCTCTCCTTGCATCTATAAAAGGAAGGTCCAGGGCCCTCATGCGGGAGGGTCGCACGGGAGAACGGGCAGACGAACAGGCTCACTCTGTCTCCCTCGCGAACGCTTGTAAACCCTACTACGAGCGCATCCCCCTGGCGCAGGATAACACGAGCCACATTTTCCCCCTTGTGTTCCATCTCGCGCCAACCCATCTGGGTTGGGACACGCAGCGACAAATTTACTCGTCGGTCCAGGGACCCCCCGGGGTCGAAACGCCGACAGTTGGCGAGCCAGGTAGGGGCCTGCTGCGTGTTGACGAACAACTTCCCGTTGAGTTCCCGATGGGTAGTCTCCAGCAACCTCTTCAGCCCGGGACAGTGCTCCGCTTCGGGAGTCTCGAGTTCATGTCCCTCGACGGCAGCTACGACATGGTACTCCTCCCCGCGCAGCACGACAGCAACCACGACGACCGTCAGCTCGCCCGACGGCGGCGAACTCGACGACGTCTTCCCCCCGTGGCGGAAGAGCAGCATACGGGTTTATCCCGCTGTCCTCGCCGCAGGAGGAGGAGACGGGGCAACCGTGGCCATGCAGGAGGCGGCGCCTCGTCGGCTGTCGAGCGAGTCGACGACACCGACACCCCAGCGGGGGACATGTCGAGCGTTGTCCTCGCGCATGAGACAACGACGGATGTCGTTTCCCCGCAATGTGCCAACCCCAAGCAGACAGATGACGCCAGCACACTCGCGAAGGGCTTGCTGGGCGTTAGCCTTGTACCTGAGATAACGGTGCAGTCCGTCCCCGACGCGACTTCGTCACCGTCCATCGATCAAGAGGTATCGTCCGTTTTCCACCCTGTGCCTTTTAGATTCAGCTTCGATCCACCAAGCGACCCCGCTTCGGTGAGCGCTTTCGTAAAGGCATATCCAAACCTTCCGGGGTACCATATGTGGTCATCTTGGGACTGACTGACGGCCGTCTCAACCTACGGGCCCCCGGGTTCCGAGGAAGAAGACGAGCCCGACTCTGGTTGGGATTTCTCTGGGCTCCGCGCTCCTAGTGCCATGCGAGACTTCATGATCGCATATGACTACTGCCTCTCCGATTGCTCCGATGATGGCCACAGTCTTGACGACGAAGGTTGTGACTGAAAGTCGCCTAGAGGGGGAGGGGTGAATAGGGCAAATCTGAAATTTATAAATTTTTAAGCACAACTACAAGCCGGGTTAGCGTTAGAAATATAAACGAGTCCGAGAGAGGGGGCGCAAAACAAATCGTGAGCAAATAAAGAGCGAGACACGATGATTTGTTTTACCGAGGTTCGGTTCTTGCAAACCTACTCCCCGTTGAGGTGGTCACGAAGACCGGGTCTCTTTCAACCCTTTCCCTCTCTCAAACGGTCACTTAGACCGATGAGCTTCTCTTCTCAATCAAACGGAACACAAAGTTCCCGCAAGGACCACCACACAATTGGTGTCTCTTGCCTTGGTTACAATTGAGTTTGATCACAAGAAGAATGAGAAAGAAAAGAAGCAATCCAAGCGCAAGAGCTCAAATGAACACAACAAATATCTCTCTCTAATCACTAAAGCTTTGTGTGGAGTTGGGAGAGGATTTGATCTCTTTGGTGTGTCTTGTATTGAATGCTATAGCTCTTGTAAGGTGTAGAAGTGTAGAAACTTGGATGCCATTGAATGTGGGGTGGGTAGGGTATTTATATCCCCAACCACCAAAAATGGCCGTTGGAAGACTGCTGTCGCATGGCGCACCGGACAGACCGGTGCGCCACCGGACACTGTCCGGTGCGCCAGCCACGTCAGCGAGCCGTTGGGGTTCGACCGTTGGAGCTCTGACTTGTGGGGCCTCTGGGCTGTCCGGTGGTGCATCGGACAGGTCCTGTAGACTGTCCGGTGCGCCAACTGCTCGTGCTCTGACTCTGGCGCGCACTGTAGCGCATTGAATGCGGTTGTAGTCGACCATTGCGCGTGAAGTAGCTGTTGCTCCGCTGGCACAACGGACAGTCCGATGTGCACCGGACACTGTCCGGTGACTCACCGGACAGTCCGGTGAATTATAGCGGAGCGCCCTCTGAAATTCCCGAAGGTAGCGAGTTCAGCTTCAAGTGCCCTGGTGCACCGGACACTGTCCGGTGCGCCAGACCAGGGTGCCTTTGGGTTGTCTTTTGCTCTCTTTGTTTGAACCCCTTTTTGGTCTTTTTATTGGCTTATTGTGAACCTTTGGCACCTGTAGAACTTATGGACTAGAGCAAACTAGTTAGTCCAATTATTTGTGTTGGGAAATTCAACCACCAAAATTAATTAGCAAAAAGGTGTAAGCCTAATTCCCTTTCAATCTCCCCCTTTTTGGTGATTGATGCCAACACAAACCAAAGCAAATATAGAAGTGCATAATTGAACTAGTTTGCATGATGTAAGTGCAAAGGTTACTCAGAATTGAACTAATAAATTCTCATAAGATATGCATGGATTGTTTCTTTATTTTTAACATTTTGGACCACACTTGCACCACATGTTTTGTTTTTGCAAATTCTTTTGTAAGTTCTTTTCAAAGTCCTTTTGCAAATAGTCAAAGGTAAATGAATAAGATTTTGAGAAGCATTTTCAAGATTTGAAATTTTCTCTCCTTGTCTCAAATGCTTTTCCTTTTACTAAAACAAAACTCCCCCTTAATAAAATCCTCCTCTTAGTGTTCAAGAGGGTTTTAAGATACCAATTTTGAAAATACTAGTTTCTCCCCTTTTGAATACAATAAGATATCAATTGAAAAATTTCATCATTTGAACATATTTTTGAAATTGGTGGTGGTGCGGTCCTTTTGCTTTGGGCTGATACTTTCTCCCCCTTTGGCATGAATCGCCAAAAACGGATACTTGAGTGAAATATAAGCCCTTTAGTAACTACTTTCTCCCCTTTGGCAAATAAAATATGAGTGAAGATTATACCAAAGACGGAGAGATGCTCGGAGTGACGACGAAGGATGAGTAATCTTGATGGAGCGGAGTGGAAGCCTTTGTCTTCGCCGAAGACTCCAATTCCTTTTCAATCTATGACTTGGTTTGAAATTTACTTGAAAACACATTAGTCATAGCATATAAAAGAGATATGATCAAAGGTATATGAATGAGCTATGTGTGCAAAACATTAAAAGAAATTCCTAGAATCAAGAATATTTAGCTCATGCCTAAGTTTGTTAAAAGTTTGTTCATCTAGTGGCTTGGTAAAGATATCGGCTAATTGTTCCTTGGTATTAATATAAGCAATCTCGATATCCCCCTTTTGTTGGTGATCTCTAAGAAAATGATACCGAATGGCTATGTGCTTAGTGCGGCTATGCTCAACGGGATTATCCGCCATGCGGATTGCACTCTCATTATCACATAGAAGAGGAACTTTGGTTAATTTGTAACCATAGTCCCTAAGAGTTTTCCTCATCCAAAGCAATTGCGCGCAACAATGGCCTGCGACAATATACTCGGCTTCGGCGGTAGAAAGAGCTACGGAATTTTGCTTCTTTGAAGCCCAAGACACCAGGGACCTTCCCAAGAACTGGCAAGTCCTAGATGTGTTCTTTCTATTGATTTTACACCCCGCCCAATCGGCATCCGAATAACCAATTAAATCAAATGTGGATCCTCGAGGGTACCAAAGCCCAAACTTAGGAGTATGAACTAAATATCTCAAGATTTGTTTTACGACCGTAAGGTGAGCTTCCTTAGGGTCGGCTTGGAATCTTGCACACATGCATACGGAAAGCATTATGTCCGGTCGAGATGCACATAAATAGAGTAAAGAGCCTATCATCGACCGGTATACCTTTTGATCTACGGATTTACCTCCCGTGTCGAGGTCGAGATGCCCATTGGTTCCCATGGGTGTCTTGACGGGCTTAGCATCCTTCATCCCAAACTTGTTTAGAATGTCTTGAGTATACTTCGTTTGGCTGATGAAGGTGCCCTCTTGGAGTTGCTTCACTTGAAATCCTAAGAAGTACTTCAACTCCCCCATCATCGACATCTCGAATTTTTGTGTCATGATCCTACTAAATTCCTCACATGTAGATTCGTTAGTAGACCCAAATATGATATCATCAACATAAATTTGGCATACAAACAAATCATTGTCAAGAGTTTTAGTAAATAAAGTAGGATCGGCCTTTCCGACTTTGAAGCCATTAGTGATAAGAAAATCTCTTAGGCATTCATACCATGCTCTTGGGGCTTGCTTAAGCCCATAAAGCGCCTTAGAGAGTTTATATACATGATTAGGGTACTCACTATCTTCAAAGCCGGGAGGTTGCTCAACATAGACCTCTTCCTTGATTGGTCCGTTGAGGAAGGCACTTTTCACGTCCATTTGATAAAGCTTAAAGCCATGGTAAGTAGCATAGGCAAGTAATATGCGAATTGACTCAAGCCTAGCTACGGGTGCATAGGTTTCACCGAAATCCAAACCTTCGACTTGTGAATATCCCTTGGCCACAAGTCGGGCTTTGTTCCTTGTCACCACACCATGCTCATCTTGCTTGTTGCGGAAGACCAACTTTGTTCCTACAACATTTTGATTAGGACGTGGAACTAAATGCCATACCTCGTTCCTAGTGAAGTTGTTGAGCTCCTCTTGCATCGCCACTGTTGGGGACTTGTTCTCAAATGCTATGAGTTAAGAACAAGGCAACACAGAGAATGTTAAACGATAAAGTCCTTCGTCCTTTGAAGCATTATTTCCCTTAGGATATAACGATCTTCGGACGAAGGTTATGAAGGACGAACCTTCATCATCACAGTATACATGAAAGACGAAGCATATGAAACATAAAAGATAGCATGAATAATCATATAACATCATCAATTTAACTTTATCATATCATCATAGAAAAATAGAGACAATATCGAATTACAAATGTACCTTCGGCTTGGAAGGAGATGAAAATACAAGTGTGACGCAAAAGTAAATGCCAAGTCAGCGTGAACAGTACGGGAGTACTGTTCATCTATTTATAGACGTGGGACGCAGCCCATGTAAAATTACATTCATGTCCACTACATTTGCTAATGACTTATGGGGATCTGTCAAGGCCTAAGTAGTCTTTTCATCTTTAAGTCGGTTCCCCTTTCTGCCACCATGCCGAAGCTCCCCTGCGCATAGCTTCGGCTATGCACCATCCTTCGTACAGCTTGGTGATCAGCCCGTCCTTCATCTCAATCCTCCTTCGTCTAACTTAAGCTTCGTCCTGATCGTACTTCATGTTCATAATCTGAGTCCGAAGATACCTGTTCATACATTTCACTTGGAAAATATTGTCAAATCATGTTTTTGAGGACCTTCGGAGGACGAAGACCCCCAACAGTAGCCCCTCGCAATATTAATTTGTTAGTGATAAATTTAGATTGCGATATGGACGAAGGCCTTAAGCCGAAGGTCCGAAAAAACACCTTCCCTTTGCTAGAATAGCAACATTCACTGACAAGCGGGTCTTTCAATTTTCAACGCACTGGGCGTATAAATAAGATCATACCACAAACTCATTTTGGTACGCACACTTGCCATCTGCCCCCGCTTACTCAATTTTAGCTCTTGCGCGCAAAAATTTACTGAGCTTTTAGTTTTGAAGCTTCGGCATTGAAAACAGTTTTTAGCATTTCCGAAGATGTCTGAAGACAAAAAGGCCGGCCCCGAGATGAAGCTGAGTCTCTCAGAAGAGAAGAACCTGGGGTTCCTTATAGCGATGGCGGAGACCAATACGGAAAAAATCACCAAGGAGATCCTGGAAGGCTTGTCTGAAGATACTGGTGACAGCGACAGTTACGATGTAGAAAGTGGTGGGGAAGAGTCCGAAGATCGGCCATGGCGGCCAAGTCACGCGGTTTTCGGGAAAACCACCATTAAGCAGAGTCATATTGATAATATGAGGGGGCGGTATTTTCGAGATATATCTATTGTGAGAGCTGATGCTGGAGAAAAAACTTCTCCTGCCCCCGAAGAAGATGAAGTCGTAATCTTCCGAAGCTTTCTCAAGGCTGGGCTTCGATTCCCCCTAAGCAACTTTGTTGTTGAAGTTCTGAAAACATTTCAAATCTACCTTCATCAAATTACTCCCGAAGCTATCATAAGAATGGGGATGTTTGTCTGGGCTGCGAGAAGCCAAGGTTTAGAACCAAATGCCAAAAGCTTTTGCAACATTCATGAGTTGTTATATGAGACGAAACCCTGGGGGAAAGAACAATATCACAACAACTTTGGGTGTTACAGCTTCGTTGCCCGCTCCGGGTCAAGCTGCCCTGTGCCGACCTTTCGGAAGAGATGGCCCGGAGCCTGGATGACTGAATGGTTCTATGTAAAGAATGACCTAACAGCGCAAGAAGATGTCAAGAGTATCATTATGCGCCCCATCTGGCAACGCTTCGGACTTCGAAGGCCGAAGGTTAAAATGGATGAAGCATCCGAGGAATGCCAAAGAGCCTTCGGCGTAGTCTGCTCTTTTATTGGGACAAGGGACTTGATTCAAGAACATATTGCCTTCAGGGTGTGGCCACTTGCAGGAAAGTGGGAAATGCCGAAGGAGACCATCAAAGAGTCCGACGAAGGCGGACTGGTCAGACTAAAATACACATTCAAATACGGGGATAAATTTGTTGAACCTGATGACGACTGGTTGAAAAGCATTGAAACATTGAGTGACGAACTGCTTGGGGCATATTCGAAGGCCGAGAACACTGCATTATCAGCAGCCTTCGAAGGCCGAAAGAAGAAAAGACTCAACCGGGTATTTGACGCAGTCGGGTTTGTCTACCCTGACTATCACTATCCGGTATTGGGTCGCAAAAGAAAGAATACTTCTCCTGCAACAGAAACTACCATAAGTGCCACTAATGAGCCAGCGCCGCAAAGGAAAAAGATGAAGGTGCTCACCCACCGAGCGCGCTTTATTGAGCCAGCCACAGTGCCAGAATTCATTGGTGAAGTTTCCTTGGCCTCTGAAGCTACGGAGCCAGCTCCAGTGCCGAAGATAGAAGAGAAATCTGAAGCGCCTTTAGCAGAGAAGGCGGAAAAACCGAGAATTGAAGGACAAAAAATATTGGAAATCTTAAGTCCTTCAGCAAATGTCGAAACAAGAAAAATCCAAAAGGGCCCATTGGTGACCCCAAAAAGAAAAAGAATGGTGAACGTACTAGATGTCTTGGAGACAATTATGTCTTCAAGCACAACTCCAAAGAAGACTGTTGAACTTGCTGAAGCGTCTACTGAAGCTTCGAAGCAACAAGCTGAAGCTGAAGCTGAAGCTGAAGCTGGGCCTTCAGAGCCCACCAAGGAACAATCTTTGGAAACCGAAAAAACATCAGAACCAGTTTTGGTTGAGGAGATTGACACTGCCGCCCCCGAAGCTCCTGCCAGCACATGCGATTATATCATACGACATGCTTCGGGGAAAAAATTATCTGAAGAAGAGACTTATGAAGCCAATCACTATGCCAGAGAGTTAAAATATCCAAAGGGAGCAGTGGTGTTCAATGGGACAAATGAGGATGACTTCCTATATTGCCTCCCTGATAACAAAGAATTATCTGTCTGCCGGGAGATGGCTAGAAGTATGGGGTTCCCGAAGCTCGAAGCTGGATTATGTGCTATGACGAAGGAGGATCTCGCGGACAGTCTTGCGTATAACAGCCTAAAGGTATGGGAATTAGACGTTTTGAAAAAATTTTACAATACGTAATTCATTCTTTTATTCTTATACCAAGTCTTTACATATAGGGTTTAATCTTAAGCAACGCATTAAGAGCACAAAAGAGTGCCGAAGATGAGAGCTATGAAATTGCGTTCAACAACCTTCGGTCAGAAGTTATTAAACTGAGAAACGAAGCTCTGGAAAAGGATAAAATTCTGCTTACATTGGTAGACAAGGTAAAAAAGGACGAAGCTGCCTCAAAGATCCAGGCCGAAGCCCAAAAACGTGAGATTAAAGATCTTCAGAAATAGCTAGCTAGAGCTAAAGAGGAACGCGTGCTTGAAGAAACAAAACGAGAGCTTAGTGATCAGTTGGTTAATCATTTAGAGTTAAGTGCTCAGGAGCTTCGTGCATCCCAGAGGAAATGCTATGTTAAATCTATAGAATGCGTCAAAAAGATAAAATCCAGTTTCGCCAGCGTTGGCGCATTTTCTAGTGAAGAAAGTTTCTCCAGAGGCAAACCCGAAGGTCCATTGGAATGGATTAGTCATGAAGCAGAAGCTTTCGAGGAAATCCTGAGCAGCCGCGGTGATATCTGCGCCTTCTCGGGCGCCAGAGGAGTTGCTACTGTTCTAGAGAAGAAAGGTTGTGATCATATTAAGCTGCTTGCGCAATCCGAAGCCACTTTATCCGCTGAAGATATTAAAGACCCGTCGACCGAAGCTAGCCAAGTTGGTGGAAAATTTTTCACCGACGTCTGGGACAATGGTGGCCGAGAAATGGTAGGAGAAATTATTCAAAGAAGTGAAAAGGGCATTCACGATGCTAGAGAAGTGGCTAAGGCTGCTGAAAAGAGCACAGAGCCCGAAGGTCAATTAGGTATTAATTAATAGTTTGTATCGTGTTGTAATTTTTATTTCAAACTTTGTTCGTGGTTTGTGATAGTAATGCAAAAATATTCTCTTCCCTCAGAACCTGCTGGATCGTCTGCTGACCCTCACACAAAAGGGGATGACGAAATTAAACAAATGGCCGAAACTATCGTGGATAAAGTTGTTGAACAGCTTCTAAATGAGGCTGCCGAAGTAGTATTAAGAGAAGACTAGGTGTTATTAGGAAAAACATTTGAAGTATGATTTATGTAATATTGTGTACGTTTGAATGTAATATACAAGTCTCTTTTCATTATTCAATTCTTTACGATGCATGAAACTTTACATACGTACCGCTTTTAAGCCTTCGGCGAAAAAACACCTTCCCTTCTTTTCATGCTTCGTGAAGAAAAATTTTTTATGCATCACAACAATGTCCATAGTGCTCTGATGAAGAATATCCAAGCTTCGTGAAAACATTCTCCGAAGCTATACTCCGAAGATAAAGATTGTGTCTCCTTGTGACTTAACACGATTTTCACTCTTTCAAAGCATACTTCCGAAGATCAATATTGTGTCCCCTTCTTGTGCCATATGCAACATGATGTATGATGCTTATGCTATGCAAAATGATGTGATGATGTCATGTTATGTAGATGACATTTGTTCCGAAAGATACATATCCCCACACAATATTTTTGTATCAGCGCTGACTTTTCGCTGTAAGCTCTGCATTCCCTTAGGAACGACTTTGGAGCTTCTTCACCTTTTACTTAGGCGGTATAAGCTCTGCATTCCCTTAGGAACGTCTTTGGAGCTTCTTCGCCTTTTACTTAGGCGGTATAAGCTCTGCATTCCCTTAGGAACGTCTTTGGAGCAAAAAACTTACACTGCGCTCCCTTTGGAACGGCTTTTTGTAACTTTAGCAACTTACTCTGCGTTCTTTAGAACGACTTTTTGTTACTTCGAAGGATTTTTAATAATTCGAAGGTCCTCCGCAAACTTTCAAGCTTCAGCAACTTAAGCCTTCGGAGAAAATAGATTTCCCTTATAACCAACCACAAAACTATTACATGAAAATCGAAATGTTCTTTATTATACAGAAAATAGAACTAAATGGAAAAGACTGCTATCAAGGTAGGATACTTGTCAATAAATGTGCTTTGACTCCGGCACGGTGCTGTTGACTGTACGAGCTTTGGACTGCTCTCTGAAGTCCCTTTGGTGTGGAGCATATTGGCTCCCTTCTGGCTGTTGGCCTTGTTGCAGCGGTGGTGGAGGCGGAGGTTGTTGCCAGGAAGCTTGAGGTTGACTTGCCGAAGCAACAGAAACTGCAGGGTGGTTACCTACGTATTCTGGGATGTAAGGCACATGGTACGAAGCAGTATGCATGACCTGCTTCGGCTGAGCTTATTGTGCTGCAGCTTCGGCTATCTCCTTTTGCTTTTGGATGGTAACATGGCACATCCTGGTGGTATGGCCCTTGTTTTCACCGCAAAACAAGCAAAATATTCTCCTTGGTTGATCTCCAAATCTTCCGCCAAAGCCCCTGGCGCCTCTACCTCTTGGAGCTGGTGGCCGGAAGAAGCTTTGTTGTTGCCCCGAAGCCTGTGAGGAGGGCTGCGGCCTGTGCTGCTGACTCCCCTTATCATCACTTTGAGTAGAGTTATGGATGGACCTGACATGCCTCGGATAAAATCTTCCTCCGAAGCCCCTGGTCATCTCAGAAAATCTGAAAGCCTCCTCCCTTCTTTGGCGAAAATCATTGTCGGCACGAATGTACTCGTCCATCTTTTGGAGCAGCTTCTCCAGAGTCTGAGGAGGCTTCCTAGCAAAATATTGAGCTGCAGGTCCAGGACGAAGCCCCTTGATCATGGCCTCGATGACAATTTCATTGGGCACTGTTGGTGCCTGCGCCCTCAAACGCAAGAACCTTCTGACATACGCCTGAAGGTATTCTTCATGATCCTGAGTGCACTGGAACAAGGCTTGAGCAGTGACCGGCTTCGTCTGAAAACCTTGAAAGCTGGTTAACAACATATCCTTCAGCTTCTGCCATGAAGTGATTGTTCCTGGTCGAAGGGAGGAATACCAGGTCTGAGCAACACTCCTGACAGCCATAACAAAAGATTTTGCCATGACTGCAGCATTGCCACCATACGAAGACACTGTTGCTTCGTAGCTCATCAAGAACTGCTTCGGGTCTGAATGGCCGTCGAAGATGGGAAGTTGGGGTGGCTTATAGGACGGGGGCCAAGTGTAGCCTGCAGCTCAGCGGACAGAGGAGAAGCATCATCGAAAACAAAATTTCCCTGATGGAAATTGTCATACCAGTCATCTTCGTTGACGAAGCCCTCCTGATGAAGGTCTTTCTGCTGAGGCCTTCGGTTCTGCTCATCGTGAGAAAGATGGCGAACTTCCTCAGAGGCTTCGTCTATCTGCCTTTGCAACTCAGCTAGTCGGGCCATCTTCTCCTTCTTCCTCTGCACCTGTTGATGTAGCATCTCCATATCCCTGATTTCTTGGTCTAGCTCATCCTCCTGAAGCGTCGGGCTGACGGCCTTCCTCTTCTGGCTTCGGGCCTCCCGAAGAGAGACAGTTTCCTGGTTAGGGTCCAGCGGTTGTAAAGCTGCAGCCCCAGTCGCTGAAGCTTTCTTCGGTGCCATAGCGAGGGTCTATGGCTTCCGAAGGTGTTCAAAAAACTCGAAGTGGAAGTGAGTTCACCGGAGGTGGGCGCCAATGTTGGGGACTTGTTCTCAAATGCTATGAGTTAAGAACAAGGCAACACAGAGAATGTTAAACGATAAAGTCCTTCGTCCTTTGAAGCATTATTTCCCTTAGGATATAACGATCTTCGGACGAAGGTTATGAAGGACGAACCTTCATCATCACAGTATACATGAAAGACGAAGCATATGAAACATAAAAGATAGCATGAATAATCATATAACATCATCAATTTAACTTTATCATATCATCATAGAAAAATAGAGACAATATCGAATTACAAATGTACCTTCGGCTTGGAAGGAGATGAAAATACAAGTGTGACGCAAAAGTAAATGCCAAGTCAGCGTGAACAGTACGGGAGTACTGTTCATCTATTTATAGACGTGGGACGCAGCCCATGTAAAATTACATTCATGTCCACTACATTTGCTAATGACTTATGGGGATCTGTCAAGGCCTAAGTAGTCTTTTCATCTTTAAGTCGGTTCCCCTTTCTGCCACCATGCCGAAGCTCCCCTGCGCATAGCTTCGGCTATGCACCATCCTTCGTACAGCTTGGTGATCAGCCCGTCCTTCATCTCAATCCTCCTTCGTCTAACTTAAGCTTCGTCCTGATCGTACTTCATGTTCATAATCTGAGTCCGAAGATACCTGTTCATACATTTCACTTGGAAAATATTGTCAAATCATGTTTTTGAGGACCTTCGGAGGACGAAGACCCCCAACAGCCACCACCCAATCCGAATCTTGTAGTGCTTCCTCTACCCTGTGTGGCTCAATAGAGGAAACAAAAGAGTAATGTTCACAAAAATGAGCAACATGAGATCGAGTAGTTACCCCCTTTTGAATATTGCCGAGGATGGTGTTCACGGGGTGATCTCGTTGGATTGCTTGATGGACTCTTGGGTGTGGCGGCCTTGGTTCTTCATCCTCCTTATCTTGATCATTTGCATCTCCCCCTTGATCATTGCCATCATCTTGAGGTGGCTCATTTCCTTGATCTTCTCCTTCATCATTTTGAGCCTCATCCTCATTTAGAGTTGGTGGATATGCTTGCTGGAGGAGGATGGTTGATCTTGTGCTTGTGGTGGCTCTTCGGATTCCTTAGGACACACATCCCTAATGGACATGTTCCTTAGCGCGACGCACGGAGCCTCTTCATCACCTAGCTCATCAAGATCAACTTGCTCTACTTGAGAGCCGTTAGTCTCATCAAACACAATGTCACAAGAAACTTCAACTAGTCCAGAGGACTTGTTAAAGACTCTATATGCCCTTGTGTTTGAATCGTATCCTAGTAAAAAGCCTTCTACAACCTTAGGAGCAAATTTAGATTTTCTACCTCTTTTAACAAGAATAAAACATTTGCTACCAAAGACTCTAAAATATGAAACATTGGGCTTTTTACCGGTTAGGAGTTCGTATGATGTGTTCTTCAGGATTCGGTGTAGATATAACCGGTTGATGGCGTAGCAAGCGGTGTTGACCGCCTCGGCCCAAAACCGATCCGAAGTCTTGTACTCATCAAGCATGGTTCTTGCCATGTCCAAGAGAGTTCTATTCTTCCTCTCCACTACACCATTTTGTTGTGGCGTGTAGGGAGAAGAGAACTCATGCTTGATGCCCTCCTCCTCAAGGAAGCCTTCAATTTGAGAGTTCTTGAACTCCGTTCCGTTATCGCTTCTAATCTTTTTTATCCTTAAGCTGAACTCATTTTGAGCTTGTCTCAAGAATCCCTTTAAGGTTTCTTGGGTATGAGATTTTTCCTGCAAAAAGAACACCCAAGTGAAGCGAGAATAATCATCCACAATAACTAGACAGTACTTACTCCCGCCGATGCTTATGTAAGCAATCGGGTCGAATAGATCCATGTGTAGGAGCTCGAGTGGCCTGTTCAGTCGTCATGATGTTCTTGTGTGGATGATGAATGCCAACTTGCTTCCCTGCCTGACATGCGCTACAAACCCTGTCTTTCTCAAAATGAACATTTGTTAGTCCCAAAATGTGTTCTCCCTTTAGAAGTTTGTGAAGATTCTTCATTCCAACATGTGCTAGTCGGCGATGCCAGAGCCAGCCCATGTTAGTCTTAGCAATTAAGCAAGTGTCGAGTTCAGCTCTATTAAAATCTACTAGGTATAGCTGACCCTCTAACACTCCCTTAAATGCTATTGAATCATCACATCTTCTAAAGACAGTAACACCTATATCTGTAAAAAGACAGTTGTAGCCCATTTTACATAATTGTGAAACTGAAAGCAAGTTGTAATCTAAAGAATCTACAAGAAAAACATTGGAAATGGAATGGTCAGGAGATATAGCAATTTTACCCAATCCTTTGACCAAACCTTGATTTCCATCCCTGAATGTGATCGCTCTTTGAGGATCTTGGTTTTTCTCATAGGAGGAGAACATCTTCTTCTCCCCTGTCATATGGTTTGTGCACCTGCTGTCGATGATCCAACTTGAGCCCCCGGATGCATAAACCTACAAAACAAATTTAGTTCTTGACTTTAGGTACCCAAATGGTTTTGGGTCCTTTGACATTAGATACAAGAACTTTGGGTACCCAAACACAAGTCTTTGACCCCTTGTGCTTGCCCCCAACATACTTGGCAACTACCTTGCCGGATTTGTTAGTTAAAACATAAGATGCATCAAAAGTTTTAAAAGACATGTTAGAATCATTTGATGCATTAGGAGTTTTTCTTTTAGGCAATTTTGCACGGGTTGATTGCCTAGAGCTAGATGTCTCACCCTTATACATAAAAGCATGATTAGGGCCAGAGTGAGACTTCCTAGAATGAATTTTCCTAATTTTGCTCTCGGGATAACCGGCAGGGTACAAAATGTAACCCTCGTTATCCTGAGGCATGGGAGCCTTGCCCTTAACAAAGTTTGACAATCTTTTAGGAGGGGCATTAAGTTTGACATTGTCTCCCCTTTGGAAGCCAATGCCATCCTTGATGCCAGGGCGTCTCCCACTATAGAGCATGCTTCTAGCAAATTTAAATTTCTCATTTTCTAAGTCATGCTCGATAATTTTAGCATCTAATTTTGCTATATGATCATTTTGTTGTTTAATTAAAGCCATATGATCATGAATAGCATCAATGTTAACATCTCTACATCTAGTGCAAATAGTAACATGCTCAATGGTAGATGTAGAGGGTTTGCAAGAATTAATTTCAACGATCTTAGCACGTAAAATATCATTGTTATCTCTAAGATTGGAAATTGTAACATTGCAAACATCTAGTTCTTTAGCCTTAGCAATTAATTTTTCATTTTCAATCCTAAGGCTAGCAAGAGAGACATTCAATTCTTCAATCTTAGCAAGCAAGTTAACATTATCATCTCTAAGATTGGGAATTGAAACATCACAAATATTAGAATCAACCTTAGCAATTAATTTAGCATTTTCATTTCTAAGGTTGGCAATAGTGTCACGGCAAGTGCTTAGTTCACTAGATAGTTTTTCACATTTTTCTACTTCTAGAGTGTAAGCATTTTTAACCTTAACATGCTTCTTATTTTCCTTAATTAGGAAGTCCTCTTGGGTGTCCAAGAGTTCATCCTTCTCATGAATAGCACTAATTAATTCATTCAATTTTTCTTTTTGTTGCATGTTAAGGTTGGCAAAAAGAATGCGCAAATTATCCTCCTCATCACTGACATTTTCCTCATCACTAGAGGTTTCATATTTAGTGGAGGATTTTGATTTTACCTTCTTCCTTTTGCCGTCTTTTGCCATGAGGCACTTGTGGCCGACGTTGGGGAAGAGGAGGCCCTTGGTGACGGCGATGTTGGCGGCGTCCTCGTCAGAGGAGGAGTCAGAGGAGCTCTCCTCGGAGTCCCACTCGCGGCATACATGGGCATCGCCGCCCCTCTTCTTGTGGTACCTCTTCTTTTCTCTCCTCTTGCCCTTCTTGTCGTCGCCCCTGTCACTATCACTAGATAATGGACTTTTAGCAATGAAATGACCGGGCTTACTACACTTGTAGCAAACTTTCTTGGAGCGGGGTTTGTAATCCTTCCCCCTCCTTTGCTTGAGGATTTGGCGGAAGCTCTTGATGATGAGCGCCATCTCCTCATTGTCGAGCTTAGAGGCGTCGATGGGTTGTCTACTTGATGTAGACTCCTCTTTCTTCTCCTCCGTCGCCTTGAATGCTACCGGTTGTGCTTCGGGCGTGGAGGGGCCATCTAGCTCGATGATCTTCTTTGAGCCTTTGATCATCAACTCAAAGCTCACAAAATTTCCTATTACTTTCTCGGGAGACATTAGTGTATATCTAGGATTTCCTCGAATTAATTGAACTTGCGTAGGGTTAAGGAAAACGAGGGATCTTAGAATAACTTTGACCATCTCATGGTCATCCCATTTCTTAATCTCGAGGTTGCGCACTTGGTTCACCAAGGTCTTGAGTCGGTTGTACATTTCTTGTGGCTCCTCCCCTTGGCGAAGCTGGAAGCGACCGAGCTCCCCATCGATCGTCTCCCGCTTGGTGATCTTGGTCACTTCGTCTCCTTCGTGCGCCATCTTCAGTACGTCCCAAATCTCCTTGGCGCTCTTCAATCCTTGCACCTTGTTATACTCCTCTCGACTTAGAGAGGTGAGGAGTATAGTGGTGGCTTGGGAGCGAAAGGGAAATGTGCCCTTGAGCCATTTCTAAGTATTTTGGTGATTGAGTGCCAACACAAGTGGTCATGTATTAATCTATGCCAAATGATGGACAAAGTGCAAATCAAGAGTTAAGGTATGTTTCTAAGACTTAGTACATTGTTTTGGAGACTAATGTATTGTGTCTAAGTGCTAGAAACAGGAAAAGACCAATTTGGAAAAGACTTGGCTGAGCAGCCAAGACTCTACGCAGTCTGGGTGCACCGGACTTTCCGGTGGTGCACCGGACAGTGTCCGGTGCGCCAGGCTGGCTCTGGCGAACTGGCTGCTCTCGGGTTTCGTCGGCGGCGTACGGCTATAAATCACCGGACTGTCCGGTGGTGCACCGGACTGTCCGGTGAGCCAATAGTCGGCCGGGCCAACGGTCGGCCGCGTAATCCGTGCGCGACGCGTGGCAGAGCCAACGGTCAGAAGGGGGCAGCGGACTGTCCGGTGTGCACCGGACAGTGTCCGGTGCGCCAATGGCTCTGAATCTCCAACGGTCGGCTTCGCCAAAGAAGGAAAGAAATCCGCACCGGACAATGTTCGGTGGTGCACCGAACTGTCCGGTGCGCCAGTCGACAGAAGGCAAGAATTGCCTTCCTGGAATGCTCTCAACGACTCCTAGCTGCCTTGGGGCTATAAAAGGGACCCCTAGGCGCATGGAGGAGTACACCAAGCATTCACTAAGCATTTCTAAGCACCAAGACTCCAATTCCGTGCATTTGATTCTTTGTGATAAGCAACTAGAGCTCCATTTGAGTAGAGAACTCTTCGGGTTGTGTTGTGAACTCGAGTTGTGACTTGTGTGCGTGTTGTGCTCTGATTTTGTGTCTTGTGTGCGTTGCCCATCCCAGCCTTACTTCCGTGCTTCTTTGTGAACATCAAATTGTAAGGGCGAGAGGCTCCAAGTTGTGGAGATTCCTCACAAAAGGGATATAGTAAACAAAGCAAAACACCGTGGTATTCAAGTGGGTCTTTGGACCGCTTGAGAGGGGTTGATTGCAACCCTCGTCCGTTGGGATGCCACAATGTGGAGTAGGCAAGTGTTGGACTTGGCCGAACCACGGGATAAACCACTGTGCCTATCTGTGTTGATCTTCTTGTGGTTATCGTGTCTTGCAAGAACTCCTCTCTAGTCACTTGGCTTTATTGTGCTAACTCCTAATCAAGTTTTGTGGCATTAAGTTTCAAGTTTTTACAGGATCACCTATTCACCCCCCCTCTAGGTGCTCTCAATTGGTATCAGAGTCGTTCTCTTCACATAAGGGACTAATCGCCCAAAGAGATGGATCCTAAGGGCAAGGGGATGGTGGTCAATGATAAGGAGAAGGAGTCCTTCGTCAATGATCCAAAAGATGACAAGCCTACTGACTCGGGCTCGAGCCACAAAAGAAAAGACGGGAAGAAGAAGAAAACAAGGAGCATCAAGGAGATCGTCTACTACGACGACAGCGACGAGTCCTCTTCGAACTACGAGAAAAAGAAAACGGTCAATTCAAACTTTTCTTTTGATTATTCTCGTATTCCGCAAAGTACAAATGCTCATTTACTCTCCATTCCACTTGGTAAACCTCATCACTTTGATGGAGAGGACTACGGATTTTGGAGTCACAAAATGCGTAGTCACTTGTTCTCTCTCCATCCAAGCATATGGGAGATAGTCGAGCGTGGAATGCAATTTGATAGTACTGATAGTCCCATATTTATCAATGAGCAAATTCACAAAAATTCACAAGCTACTACTGTTATTCTAGCATCATTGTGCAGGGATGAATACCATAAGGTGAGCGGCTTGGATAACGCCAAGCAGATCTGGGACACCCTCAAGATCTCGCATGAGGGGAACGACGTCACCATGCTCACCAAGATGGAGTTGGTGGAGGGCGAACTTGGGAGATTCGCAATGATCAGGGGCGAGGAGCCAACCCAAACGTACAACCGGCTCAAGACCCTCGTCAACAAAATAAAGAGCTATGGAAGCACACGATGGACGGACCATGACGTCGTCCGCCTAATGCTAAGGTCTTTCACTGTCCTTGATCCACATCTTGTAAACAATATTCGTGAGAATCCTAGGTACACCAATATGACACCCGAGGAGATACTTGGGAAGTTTGTAAGCGGGCGGATGATGATCAAGGAAGCAAGATACGTTGATGATGCGTTGAATGGCCCAATCCACGAGCCTCAAACCGTTGCTCTCAAAGCAACAAGGAGCAAGGAAGTGCTACCTTGCAAGGTGGCACAAGTTGAGGCAGCAGGGCTCAATGAGGAAGAGATGGCCCTCATCATCAAGCGTTTCAAGACGGCGCTAAGGGGTCGCAAGGAGCATCCCAACAAGAACAAGACGAAGGGGAAGCGCTCATGCTTCAAATGTGGTAAGATTGGTCATTTTATCGCTAATTGTCCCGATAATGATAGTGACCAGGAACAAGAGAAGAAGAGGGAAAAGAAGAAGTCTTACAAGAAGGCTAAGGGTGAAGCACACCTTGGCAAGGATTGGGACTCGGATTGTTCGTCGTCCGACTCCGACAACGAAGGACTCGCCGCCTCGGCCTTCAACAAGTCGTCCCTCTTCCCCAACGAGCATCACACATGCCTAATGGCAAAAGAGAAGAAGGTAAACACTCGAAAGTCTACTTATGCTTCTAGTGATGATGAATCTAGCGATGATGAAATAGACTACGCTAGTTTGTTCAAGGGCTTAGATAGAACTAAGATTGATAAGATCAATGAGTTGATTGATGCCTTGAATGATAAGAATAGATTATTAGAAAAGCAAGAGGATCTTTTGTATGAAGAACATGATAAGTTTGTAGAAGCACAAAATTCTCTTGCTTTAGAAGTTAAAAGAAATGAAATGCTTTCATGTGAATTGTCTACATGCCATGAATCTATCTCTAGCCTAAAAAGTGTTAATGATGATTTGAATGCTAAGTTAGAAATAGCTAGTAAATTAACCTCTCGTGAAGAACATATTACGATTTGCAATAGGTGTAAAGATTTTAATGTTGATGCTTGTAGTGAACACCTAGTTTGCATTTCTAAACTAAATGATGAAGTGGCTAGTCTTAATGCTCAACTTAAGACTAGCAAAAATGATTTTGATAAACTAAAATTTGCAAGGGATGCCTACACGGTTGGTAGACACCCCTCAATTAAGGATGGGCTTGGCTTCAAGAGGGAAGCCAAGAACTTAACGAGTCATAAGGCTCCCATTCCCGCCAAGGAGAAAGGGAAGGCTCCTATGACTAATAGTAGTCAAAAGAATCATGCTTTCATTTATGGTGATAAGATATATTCTAGAAATGTTCATAGGAGTTGTAATGATTCAAATGCCATGTTTGCTTCAAGTTCTTCCTATGTGTATGGTAGAGATATGCCTAGGAGAAATGTCATTCATCATATGCCTAGGAAAAATGTTGCTAATGTTCCTAGGAAAACAAGTAATGAACCTTC
Source organism: Zea mays (assembly GCF_902167145.1). NCBI lineage: Eukaryota > Viridiplantae > Streptophyta > Magnoliopsida > Poales > Poaceae > Zea > Zea mays. The sequence goes on from NC_050101.1 coordinate 102,215,289, forward strand.
TACAATTTATCATGCTTGCAATGCTTCCTTTGCAATTTGTAGAAAGGATAAGAAGGTGATTGCTAGGAAATTAGGGGCAAAATGCAAGGGAGATAAAACTTGCATTTGGGTCCCTAAGACCATTGTTACTAACCTTGTATGACCCAACAAGAGTTGGGTACCTAAGACCCAAGCCTAAATTGCCTTGCAGGTTTATGCCTCCGGGGGATCAAGCTGGATTATCGACAGCGGATGCACAAACCACATGATGGGGGAGAAGAAGATGTTCACCTCCTACGTCAAGAACAAGGATTCCCAAGACTCAATCATATTCAGTGACGGGAATCAAGGCAAGGTCAAAGGACTAGGGAAGATTGCCATTTCATCTGAGCACTCTATTTCTAATGTGTTTTTAGTTGAGTCTCTTGGATATAACTTATTGTCTGTGAGTCAGCTTTGTAATATGGGATATAATTGCTTATTCACAAATGTAGATGTGTCCATCTTTAGAAGGAGTGATGGTTCATTAGCTTTTAAGGGTGTATTAGACGACAAACTCTACTTAGTTGATTTTGCAAAAGAGGAGGCCGGTCTAGATGCATGCTTAATTGCTAAGACTAGCATGGGCTGGCTGTGGCATCGCCGCTTAGCACATGTGGGGATGAAGAACCTTCACAAACTTCTAAAGGGAGAACACGTGATAGGTCTAACAAATGTTACTTTCGAAAAAGATAGACCTTGTGCAGCTTGTCAAGCAGGTAAACAGGTGGGAAACTCTCATCATACCAAAAATGTGATGACCACATCAAGACCTTTGGAGTTGCTTCATATGGACCTCTTCGGACCCATCGCCTATCTAAGCATAGGAGGAAGTATGGTCTTGTTATAGTTGATGATTTTTCCCGCTTCACTTGGGTATTCTTTTTGCAGGATAAATCTGAAACCCAAGGGACCCTCAAGCGCTTCCTAAGGAGAGCTCAAAATGAGTTTGAGCTCAAGGTGAAGAAGATAAGGAGCGACAACGGGTCCAAGTTCAAGAACCTTCAAGTGGAGGAGTACCTTGAGGAGGAAGGGATCAAGCACGAGTTCTCCGCTCCCTACACACCACAGCAAAACGGTGTGGTAGAGAGGAAGAACAGGACGCTCATAGACATGGCGAGGACAATGCTTGGAGAATTCAAGACACCCGAGCGGTTTTGGTCGGAAGCCGTGAACACGGCTTGCCACGCCATAAACCGGGTGTACCTTCATCGCCTCCTCAAGAAGACTTTGTATGAGCTTTTAACCGGTAACAAACCTAATGTGTCTTACTTTCGTGTATTTGGGAGCAAATGTTATATTCTAGTGAAGAAAGGTAGAAATTCTAAGTTTGCTCCCAAAGCTGTAGAGGGGTTTTTGTTAGGTTATGACTCAAATACAAAGGCGTATAGGGTCTTCAACAAATCATCGGGTTTGGTTGAAGTCTCTAGCGACGTTGTATTTGATGAGACTAATGGCTCTCCAAGAGAGCAAGTTGTTGATCTTGATGATGTAGATGAAGAAGACGTTCCAACGGCCGCAATACGCACCATGGCGATTGGAGATGTGCGGCCACAGGAACAAAAGGAGCAAGATCAACCTTCTTCCTCAATAATGGTGCATCCCCCAACTCAAGACGATGAACAGGTTCATCAAGAGGAGGCATGTGATCAAGGGGGAGCACAAGATGATCATGTAATGGAGGAAGAAGCACAACCGGCACCTCCAACTCAAGTTCGAGCGACGATTCAAAGGAATCATCCCGTCGACCAAATTTTGGGTGATATTAGCAAGGGAGTAACTACTCGCTCTAGATTAGTTAATTTTTGTGAGCATTACTCTTTTGTCTCTTCTATTGAGCCTTTTAGGGTAGAAGAGGCCTTGCTAGATCCGGACTGGGTGTTGGCCATGCAGAAAGAGCTCAACAACTTCAAGAGAAATGAAGTTTGGACACTGGTGCCTCGTCCCAAGCAAAACATTGTGGGAACCAAGTGGGTGTTCCGCAACAAACAAGACGAGCACGGAGTGGTGATAAGGAACAAGGCACGACTTGTGGCAAAAGGTTATGCCCAAGTCGCAGGTTTGGACTTTGAGGAGACTTTTGCTCCTGTGGCTAGGCTAGAGTCAATTCGAATATTGTTAGCCTATGCTGCTCACCATTCTTTCAGGTTATTCCAAATGGATGTGAAGAGCGCTTTCCTCAACGGGCCGATCAAGGAGGAGGTGTACGTGGAGCAACCCCCTGGCTTTGAGGATGAACGGTACCCCGACCACGTATGTAAGCTCTCTAAGGCGCTCTATGGACTTAAGCAAGCCCCAAGAGCATGGTATGAATGCCTTAGAGACTTTTTAATTGCTAATGCTTTCAAGGTTGGGAAAGTTGATCCAACTTTATTCACTAAGACTTGTGATGGTGATCTCTTTGTGTGCCAAATTTATGTCGATGACATAATATTTGGTTCTACTAACCAAAAGTCTTGTGAAGAATTTAGCAGGGTGATGACTCAGAAATTCGAGATGTCAATGATGGGCGAGTTGAACTACTTCCTTGGGTTCCAAGTGAAGCAACTCAAGGATGGCACCTTCATGTCACAAACAAAGTATACACAAGACTTGCTCAAGAGGTTTGGGATGAAGGACGCCAAGCCCGCAAAGACTCCAATGGGAACCGACGGACACGTCGACCTCAACAAAGGAGGTAAGTCCATTGATCAAAAGGCATACCGATCTATGATAGGGTCTTTACTTTATTTATGTGCTAGTAGACCGGACATTATGCTTAGTGTATGCATGTGTGCTAGATTTCAATCTGATCCAAGGGAATGTCACTTAGTGGCCGTAAAGCGAATTCTTAGATATTTAGTCGCTACGCCTTGCTTCAGGATCTGGTATCCAAAGGGGTCTACCTTTGACTTAATTGGATATTCAGACTCCGATTATGCTGGATGTAAGGTCGATAGGAAGAGTACATCAGGGACGTGCCAATTCTTAGGAAGGTCCCTGGTGTCATGGAATTCTAAGAAACAAACTTCCGTTGCCCTATCCACCGCTGAGGCCGAGTATGTTGCCGCAGGACAGTGTTGCGCGTAACTACTTTGGATGAGGCAAACCCTCAGGGACTTTGGCTACAATTTGAGCAAAGTCCCACTCCTATGTGATAATGAGAGTGCTATCCGCATGGCGGATAATCCTGTTGAACACAGCCGCACAAAGCACATAGACATCCAGCATCACTTTTTGAGAGATCACCAGCAAAAGGGAGATATCGAAGTGTTTCATGTTAGCACCGAGAACCAGCTAGCCGATATCTTTACCAAGCCTCTAGATGAGAAGATCTTTTGCAGGCTGCGTAGTGAGCTAAATGTCTTAGATTCACGGAACTTGGATTGATTTGTAGCATACATGTGTCTTATGCTTTGATCATGTTCCTTATGCATTTTGTTATGTATTTATGGTGTTCAAGTTGTACAAACACTCCCCGGACTTCACAAGTCCATTTGCAAGTGATGCACACATTTAGGGGGAGATGTGCTACAACTTGACCCTTTGAGACTAACTGTGTGCTTGAGTTTGCTTGATTTAGTCTCAAAGGTGGATTGAAAGGAAATGTTGGACTTGGACCATGAAAGACTTCCACTGCACTCCGATGAAAGAGTAACTAACTCCAAGTTCATCTTCATGCTCTTATTGCCTTTTTACTCTTAATTGAAGATTTTGGTGAGGCAATGGGGTTTAAGGGCCAAGATTGATCCCATTTTGGTGCTTGATGCCAAAGGGGGAGAAAATAAGGCCAAAGCAATAAATGGGTCAGCTACCACTTGAGAACTTTTAAAATAGTAGAATAGAGCTTTTGGTTTGTCAAAAATCTCTTATTGTCTCTTTTGTCAAAAGTTGGCCTCTTGTGGGGAGAATGGTTGATTATGGGAAAAAGGGGGAGTTTTTGAAATCTTTGATCAATTTCTCTTGGAACAACTCTCTTTATGTCTCAACAAGTGTGTTTGACTTAGAGATAGGAAATTGAAGTTGATTTGCAAAAAACAAAACCAAGTGGTGGCAAAGAATGATCCAAATATGCCAAATTTGATTCAAAACAAATTTGTGTTCTGATTTGCATTGATGTTGCACTTCTTTTAGTTGCTTTTTGTTGTGTTGGCATAAATCACCAAAAAGGGGGAGATTGAAAGGGAAATGTGCCCTTGGGCCATTTCTAAGTATTTTGGTGATTGAGTGCCAACACAAGTGGCCATACATTAATCTATGCCAAATGGTGGACAAAGTGCAAATCAAGAGTTAAGGTATGTTTCTAAGACTTAGTACATTGTTTTGGAGACTAATGTATTGTGTCTAAGTGCTAGAAACAGGAAAAGACCAATTTGGAAAAGACTTGGCTGAGCAGCCAAGACTCTGCGCAGTCTGGGTGCACCGGACTGTCCGATGGTGCACCGGACTGTCCGATGGTGCACCGGACAGTGTCCGGTGCGCCAGGCTGGCTCTGGCGAACTAGCTACTCTCGGGTTTCGTCGGCGGCGTACGGCTATAAATCACCGGACTGTCCGGTGGTGCACCGGACTGTCCGGTGAGCCAACAGTCGGCCGGGCCAACGGTCGGCCGTGTAATCCGCGCGCGACGCGTGGCAGAGCCAACGGTCAGAAGGGGCACCGGACTGTCCGGTGTGCACCGGACAGTGTCCGGTGCGCCAACGGCTCTGAATCTCCAACGGTCGGCTTCGCCAAAGAAGGAAAGAAATCCGCACCGGACAGTGTCCGGTGGTGCACCGGACTGTCTGGTGCGCCAGTCGACAGAAGGCAAGAATTGCCTTCCTGGAATGCTCTCAACGGCTCCTAGCTGCCTTGGGGCTATAAAAGGGACCCCTAGGCGCATGGAGGAGTACACCAAGCATTCACTAAGCATTCCTAAGCATCAAGGCTCCAATTCCGCGCATTTGATTCTTTGTGATAAGCAACTAGAGCTCCATTTGAGTAGAGAACTCTTCGGGTTGTGTTGTGAACTCGAGTTGTGACTTGTGTGCGTGTTGTGCTCTGATTTTGTGTCTTGTGTGCGTTGCTCATCCCAGCCTTACTTCCGTGCTTCTTTGTGAACATCAAATTGTAAGGGCGAGAGGCTCCAAGTTGTGGAGATTCCTCGCAAACGGGATATAGTAAACAAAGCAAAACACCGTGGTATTCAAGTGGGTCTTTGGACCACTTGAGAGGGGTTGATTGCAAACCTCGTCCGTTGGGACGCCACAACGTGGAGTAGGCAAGTGTTGGACTTGGCCGAACCACGGGATAAACCACTGTGCCTATCTGTGTTGATCTTCTTGTGGTTATCGTATCTTGCAAGAACTCCTCTCTAGTCACTTGGCTTTATTGTGCTAACTCCTAATCAAGTTTTGTGGCATTAAGTTTCAAGTTTTTACAGGATCACCTATTCACCCCCCCTCTAGGTGCTCTCAGGAGTTTAAGTGCACGACTTGGGCTACTTCGTCCTCATCATAATCGTCATCCCCTACGGACGGTACCTGTACACCAAACTCAACAACATCCCATATACTCTTGTGGAGTGAGGTTAGGTGATATCGCATCATATCACTCCACCTAGCATAATCTTCACCATCAAACGTTGGTGGTTTGCCTAATGGGACGGAAAGTAATGGCGTATGTTTAGAAATGTGAGGATAGCGTAGGGGTATCTTACTAAACTTCTTGCGCTCATGGCGCTTAGAAGTTACGGACGGCGTGTCAGAGCCGGAGTTGGATGGTGACGAGGAGTCGGTCTCGTAGTAGACCACCTTCCTCATCTTCTTCTTCTTGTCACCGCTCCGACGCGACTTATGTGAAGGGGATTCCTTTTCCTTCCCCTTGTTGCGGGACTCTCCCGATGGAGCTTTCCCGTGGCTTGTAGCGGGCTTCTCGCCGGTCACCATCTCTTTCTTGGTGTGATCTCCCGACATCACTTCGAGCGGTTAGGATCTAATGAAGCACCGGCTCTGATACCAATTGAAAGTCGCCTAGAGGAGGGGGGTGAATAGGGCGAATCTGAAATTTATAAACTTAAGCACAACTACAAGCCGAGTTAGTGTTAGAAATATAAACGAGTCCGAGAGAGAGGGCGCAAAACAAATCGTGAGCAAATAAAGAGCGAGACACGATGATTTGTTTTACCAAGGTTCGGTTCTTGCAAACCTACTCCCCGTTGAGGTGGTCACGAAGATCGGGTCTCTTTCAACCCTTTCCCTCTCTCAAACGGTCACTTAGACCGAGTGAGCTTCTCTTCTCAATCAAACGGAACACAAAGTTCCCGCAAGGACCACCACACAATTGGTGTCTGTTGCCTTGGTTACAATTGAGTTTGATCACAAGAAGAATGAGAAAGAAAAGAAGCAATCCAAGTGCAAGAGCTCAAATGAACACAACAAATCTCTCTCTCTAATCACTAAAGCTTTGTGTGGAGTTGGGAGAGGATTTGATCTCTTTGGTGTGTCTTGTATTGAATGCTATAGCTCTTGTAAGGTGTAGAAGTATAGAAACTTGGATGCCATTGAATGTGGGGTGGGTGGGGTATTTATAGCCCCAACCACCAAAAATGGCCGTTGGAAGACTGCTGTCGCATGGCGCACCGGACAGTCCGGTGCGCCACCGAACACTGTCCGGTGCGCCAGCCACGTCAGCGAGCCGTTGGGGTTCGACCGTTGGAGCTCTGACTTGTGGGGCCTCTAGGCTGTCCGGTGGTGCACCGGACAGGTCCTGTAGACTGTCCGGTGCGCCAACTGCGCGTGCTCTGACTCTGGCGCGCACTGTAGCGCATTGAATGCGGTTGCAGTCGACCGTTGCGCGCGAAGTAGTTGTTGCTCCGCTGGCACACCGGACAGTCCGGTGTGCACCGGACACTGTCCGGTGACTCACCGGACAGTCCGGTGAATTATAGCGGAGCGCCCTCTGAAATTCCCGAAGGTAGCGAGTTCAGCTTCAAGTGCCCTGGTGCACCGGACACTGTCCGGTGGTGCACTGGACACTGTCCGGTGGCACACCGGACAGTCTGGTGTGCCAGACTAGGGTGCCTTTGGGTTGTCTTTTGCTCTCTTTGTTTGAACCCCTTTTGGTCTTTTTATTGGCTTATTGTGAACCTTTGGCACCTGTAGAACTTATGGACTAGATCAAACTAGTTAGTCCAATTATTTGTGTTGGGCAATTCAACCACCAAAATTATTTAGGAAAAAGGTGTAAGCCTAATTCCCTTTTAGTGACCCAAGTCGCGAATGTCTCCACGTCAATCTAGGGGGTCACGATCAAGGAAACCACCTCGGTATGCCAGAGGATGACGATCCCCCTGGGCCTGCGCCTCGCGTTGACATCCTGCGGGAGCTAGCTGTGGCCCCAGTCCCTGCGGGGGGTCAGGACACACAGCTCGAGCAAATCCGTGAGACGTAGGCCAAGCTCGACGAGGAAGCAGGGCAACTTGTGCAGCTGCGGCAAAACATCGAGCAGGAGTGGGCAGGCCGAGCACTCGCCGGAGAAGCGCGTCATCAGGCCCGGGACGTCCACCGCCGTATCGCTAACGATGCCAGGGCAAGGCCGCCCCCGGCCTCCAGCGGGGTCGGCTAGAATGTGGCTGCAGCGGCAATGCTGCTCCGAGCGATGCCGGAGCCATCCACCACCGAGGGGCGGCGTATCTAGGGAGAACTCAAGAATCTCCTGGAGGATGCCGCGGTCCGACGGGCCGAAAGCTCTGCCTCCCGGAGACAAGGGTGCCCCCCGGAGCATCGCGCAACAACTTCCCGACTCATGCGGGAGGCCTCGGTCCACACCGGGCGCACGCGGGACACGACGCCTGCAGCCCCAGGTCGCCTCGGAAACGAGCACCACCGTCACGATCGTCGAGCCCGACTTGACGAGAAGGTGCGCCGAGGCTACCACCCCAGGCGTGGGGGACGCTACGACAGCGAGGAGGATCGGAGCCCCTCGCCCGAACCACCAGGTCCGCAAGCCTTCAGCCGGGCCATACGACGGGCGCCGTTCCCGACCCGGTTCCGGGCCCCGACTACCATCACCAAGTACTCGGGGGAAACAAGGCCGGAGTTGTGGCTCGCGGACTACCGGCTGGCCTGCCAGCCGGGAGGAACGGGCGATGACAACCTCATCATCCGCAACCTCCCCCTGTTCCTCTCCGACGCCGCCCGGGCCTGGCTGGAGCATCTGCCTCCTGCGCAGATTTCCAACTGGGACGACCTGGTCAAGGCTTTCGCTGGAAACTTCCAGGGCACGTACGTGCGCCCTGGGAACTCCTGGGATCTCTAAAGCTGCCACCAGCAGCCAGGGGAATCCCTGCGATAGTACATCCGGTGGTTTTCGAAGCAGCGCACCGAGCTGCCCAACATCACCGACTCGGATGTCATCGGGGCGTTCCTCGCCGGCACCACTTGCCGCGACCTGGTGAGCAAACTGGGCCGCAAGACTCCCACCAAGGCGAGCGAGTTGATGGACATCGCCACCAAGTTTGCCTCTGGTCAGGAGGCGATCGAAGCCATCTTCTGGAAGGACGAGCAGCCTTGGGGCGCCAGCAGGAAGAACTCCCCGAGGCGTCTGCCCAGCATGGCACGAAGAAGAAGGCCAAGAAGAAGTCACAAGCGAAACGCGACGCCACCGACACAGATCTTGTCGCTGTTGCCGAGCACAGGAACCCTCGAAAGCCTCCCGGAGGGGCCAACCTGTTCGACAAGATGCTCAAGGAGTCGTGCCCCTATCACCAGGGTCCCGTCAAACACACCCTTGAGGAATGCGTCTTGCTTCGACGCTACTTCCATAAGGCCAGGCCCCCGGCGGAAGGTGGCAAAGGCCAAGACAACGACAAGGAGGGCAACAAGGAAGAGGAGTTCCCCGAGGTCCACGGCTGTTTCATGATCTATGGTGGGAAAGTGGCGAACGCCTCGGCTCTGCACCGCAAGCAGGAGCGCGGGGAGGTCTGCTCGGTAAAGGTGGCGGCGCCAGTCTACCTAGACTGGTCCGACAAGCCCATCACCTTCGACCAAGGCGACCACCCCAACTGCGTGCCAAGCCCAGGAAAATACCCGCTCGTCGTCGACCCTGTCATCGGCAACGCCAGGCTCACCAAGGTCCTCATGGACGGAGGCAGCAGCCTCAACATCATCTACGCCGAGACCCTCGGGCTCTTGGAGATCGATCTGTCCACAATCCGGGCTGGTGCGGCGCCCTTTCACAGGATCATCCCCGGGAAGCGCGTCCTGCCCCTTGGAAAACTCGACTTGCCCGTCTGCTTCGGAACTCCTCCAACTTCCGAAAGGAAACCCTCACGTTCGAGGTGGTCGGGTTCCAAGGAACCTACCATGCGGTGCTGGGGAGATCGTGCTACGCCAAGTTCATGGTCGTCCCCAACTACACCTACCTCAAGCTCAAGATGCCAGGCCCCAACGGGGTCATCACCGTCGGATCCACGTACCGACACGCGTACGAATGCGACGTGGAGTGCATGGAATACTCTGAGGCCCTCGCCGAGTCCGAGGCCCTCATCGCCGACCTGGAGTGCCTCTCCAAGGAGGTGCCTGATGCGAAGCGCCACGCCGGCAACTTCGAGCCGGCTGAGGCGGTTAAGTCCGTCCCTCTCTACCCCAGCAGCGACGCCTGCAAGCAAGTCCGGATCGGCTCCGAGCTCGACCCCAAATAGGAAGCAGTGCTCGTCGACTTTCTCTGCGCGAACGCCGGGGTGTTTGCGTGGAGTCCCTCGGACATGCCCGGCATACCGAGGGATGTCACCGAGCACTCACTGGACATCCGAGCCAATGCCCGACCTGTGAAGCAGCCTATGCGCCGCTTTGACGAAGAAAAGCGCAGAGCCATAGGCGAGGAGATCCACAAGCTGATGGCTGCAGGGTTCATCAAAGAGGTATTCCATCCCGAATGGTTAGCCAACCCTGTGCTTGTGAAAAATAAAGGTGGGAAATGGAGGATGTGTGTAGACTACACTGGTCTAAACAAAGCATGTCCGAAGGTTCCCTACACTCTGCCTCGCATCGATCAAATTGTGGACTCCACTGCTGGGTGCGAAACCCTGTCATTCCTCGATGCCTACTCAGGGTATCACCAAATCAAGATGAAAGAGTCCGACCAGCTCGCGACTTCTTTCATCACACCTTTTGGCATGTACTATTATACTACTATGCCATTTGGCTTGAGGAATGCAGGTGCAACATACCAAAGGTGCATGAACCACGTGTTCGGAGAGCACATCGGCCGAACGGTCGAGACTTACGTCGATGACATCATAGTCAAGACAAGGAAAGCCTCCGACCTCCTCTCCGACCTTGAAACGACATTCAAGTGTCTGAGAGCGAAGGGCGTGAAACTCAATCCCGAGAAGTGTGTCTTCAGAGTCCCCCGAGGCATGCTCCTGGGGTTCATCGTCTCCGAGCGGGGCATCGAGGCCAACCCAGAGAAAATCGCGGCCATCACCAACATGGGGCCTATCAAAGATTTGAAAGGAGTACAGAGGGTCATGGGATGCCTTGCGGCTCTGAGCCGCTTCATCTCGCGCCTCGGCGAGAAAGGATTACCCCTGTACCACCTTTTAAGGAAGTCCGAGTAGCTTCTGAATTTGTGGGTAGCGGATCTTGGTCTCGGATAGCACTTCACTGATTAAGTAGACCGACTTCTGGACGAGTAGTGCATGCCCTTCTTCTCGTCTCTCGACTACGATCACGGCGCTGACCACCTGAGTGGTTGCGGCTACGTAGCGTGGCGAAAGTTGCGACACTACTTCGAGTCTCATCCGGTGACTGTGGTGTCATCCTTCCCCCTGGGGGAGATCATCCAGTGCCGAGAGGCCTCGGGTAGGATAGCAAAGTGGGCGGTGGAGATCATGGGTGAGACAATCTCGTTCGCTCCTCGGAAGGTCATAAAATCCCAAGTCTTGGCGGACTTCGTGGCTGAATGGGTCGACACCCAACTGCCAACAGCTCCGATCCAACCCAAGCTTTGAACCATGTACTTCGATGGGTCGCTGATGAAAACAGGAGCAGGTGCTGGCCTGCTCTTCATCTCACCCCTCGGGAAACATCTCCGCTACGTGTTGCGCCTCCATTTCCCGGCGTCAAAAATGTGGCCGAGTACGAGGCTCTGGTTAATGGGTTGCGCATCGCCATCGAGCTAGGGGTTCGGTGCCTCGACGCTCATGGCAACTTGCAGCTTGTCATCGACCAAGTCATGAAGAACTCCCACTACCGCGACCCAAAGATGGAGGCATACTGCGACAAAGTTCGGCGCCTGGAAGACAAGTTCTACGGGCTGGAGCTCAACCACGTCGCTCGATGTTACAACGAGACTGCGGATGAGCTGGCGAAAATAGCCTCGGGGCGGACATCGGTTCCCTCTGATGTCTTCTCCAGAGACATACATCAACCCTCCATCAAGATCGACGACACGCCCGAGCCCGAGGAGGCCTCGGCCCAGCCCGAGGCACCCTCGGCCGCCGAAGGTGAGGCCCTGCGTGTCAAGGGAGAGCGGAATGGGGTTGCGCCAAATCGAAACTGGCAGACCCCGTACCTGCAATATCTCCTTACAAATGCGCTCCATGCGTAGTGGTACCCTGCCTCGTTTCTTTGGTAGAGGTGTATGAGGTCTGATCAACTCTGTGGCAAATGGGTAACACGACTTCTGGGTAAAGATGCGCAACCTCTGCAGAGTGTAAAACTGGTATATCAGTCGTGCTCACGGTCATGAGCGGCTCAGACCCTCACATGAGTAGTTTATGGAACTAAACTTAATTTTTCATTTGCATTGCATGGTGGGTGTTGTTATTAATATTGGTCTATTATTTAATTGGGTTCGTATCTACTTATACCTAGTAACTGCTAATAAAATTTGACCAACTTTAAAAGCAATTCTCAGCTTTAACCATCCTCTTTGGTAAGCCTTACACCTCACATGAGCTCCCATATTTGGTGAGTTCATGCACATTATTCCCCACAACTTGTTGAGCGATGAACGTATGTGATCTCACCCTTGCTGTACTCACATCCCCCAGGTCAAGAACATGTACTGTATGATGAGGCGCATGATGGATGCTGCGATGAGATCGTCAGAGGTCTAGACCGCCGTCTCCCAGTCAACTTTGGGTTGTTGTATCGTTGTCTTCGTATGATGTAATTATTTAATTATTTTGTATAGAACTCTGTTATATAGTAATGTTGTGACATTCGTTTTTGTACCATGAGTCATTGAAGCGTCCCGATCCTTTGGGACTCAAATGTGATACAATTACTAGTCCCAGGAGGCTAGTAAACACATTCCTTACTTCAAATAGTACAGAGTTTAGATAAAAGTTATTACAATACCGGGGTACAAGCTCGAGAGAGCCAAATTAAGGAACGCAGTAGGAAAATAAACTAGCCCAAGCCACAGGCAGAACTGGGTGCAGACACAGCCCTCTTAATCAAGCATAGCAGAAAAGAAGTCCTCGGCTGCTGAAAAACATAAATAAATCTGGGTGAATACACTAGGTATTCTGCAAGCCCACCCCGCTCCCGTAGAGAGAAAGAGACCTATGATATACATGCTCAATCTGGTGGAGTTGTGGTCACTCATCATTTTCTTAGAGAAAGGCAGTTACTTGAAGGTTTTTCCCATAGTCTTAAAATAACCAAAAACTCAACCGCCACTGAGCTTCCCGCTCCCGTGGCCTCAGTTTCTTTCTTAACACCTATTTATTCACACATTCCCCTTTTCATGAAACTCATAGAGAAAGTTCTAATTGCCATACCATACCAGACTCGTCCATACCAGTGGACACAGACTATTCGAATAGGTTTCAACTCTGCGCAGAGGGGTACACTTTACCCACTAGCCCTGTTTCTGCGATCTCACCGTCGCGAGACCCGAATGCCGGATCTCTTTCCTTACTCGTACGTCCTAACCTTAACGGTTATCCGGAAGGAGTCAGGCCACCACCATGTCCAAACCGGACAAAACTTTCCCCCTCCTTATCCTCCCGGTGCTCCCCAGCCTTCTTAACCCTGGGGTTAGACCGCACGAGTTAGGATTGAGTGACTGCCCACACAGTCTCAAGTGGTTGTACGATAAAGGAGTACAGGTAGTGAAAATGACAAGCCGGTCCTTATATGAGGGGACAATCCTTCTGCTCACGCCTAAACCAGCTGAGCCAACACCTTAGGCCCTCCCTTAAACCAGGGAGTCCCTGATCATCCCACTCCCAAGGTGATGAGGGTGAGTACCCTTCATCGCAAAACTTTTCAAAAAGAGACTTTATTTGGAGAAGAACATTGCCCTTCTTCCCAATCCACATTTCGTATCCAGAATGTATATGTTAATGCGGGCCATCTCTCACTCACAATGCAATATTCCCCCATAGTTCCTGGCCTAGGCAGTGGTAGAGAGAATAGGTAATTTATGCATCAAGGGAAGGATGGACTTGCCTTCGTTGAAGCTCTCCTGGCACAGAAGATCTACTTCCGGAAGTTCGGGCTCCGGCCCTTCTTCCGGAGCTACGGGATCCGGATCTGCGGTCCCCGCTTCTTCTAGGAAACAGGCAATAAAACAATACATCAATAGTGGTTTATCAATCATAGTGTGTCATTTTCTAACAACATTATTGTATGTAACCTTGGAAATCCTTTTTGATAATTTTTGGTGCATAAAATATTGAGAAAACCATTTAAATGGAAAAAGGGGGGAAAAAGGAAAAATAAAAGAGAATTCTTCTTCTCCTGGGCTGGGGACACGGCTTTTGGCCCACCCTGGGCGCGAGCGCGCGCGCGGGAGCGCTTACGGCCCAGTGGCGGCCCAAGAGCGAGGGGGAGACGGCGCTGCGCGCGAGGGTGACGGCGTCGCTGCGGGCCCACTTGCTAGCGAGAGCGGGGGGGGGGGGGGGAACGGCGTCGCGGCCAGACGGCGTGGCGAACCGGCCGAGCGAGGGAGGATGGCCGGTCGCCGGTGAGCTTGACGGCGGCTTGCCGCCGGTGGCCCGGTTCTCGGTCCAAGGGAGGGTGGTTTAGCACGGGCGGAGGCTGGCGATTCTAAGGGTAGGCTCAATTTGGCCGGAGAGGGTTGGGAGGGGGCTGCCCACGGGGAGGGGGCGGAGTTCCGCGGCGGGGATCGCCGCCGGTGGGCTCTGGGTGGGGGACGGGGGCTGGAAGGTGGTGCTTCGGGTTCGTGGCCATGCGAGGGAGCGGCTCGGCTCACTTAATTTCTTGCTGGACCAACGGAGAAGGAGAGGGAGGAGGAGGAAAGGACTCACCGGAGATGAGGACGACGACGGCGCTTCGCGAATTGTGCTCGGGGAAGGGGAGGAGAGGGATGGCCGAGGCTGGTGCGAGGAAGAAGGAGCTCGGGGTGAGCCTTTTATAGGCGCGCGAGGGAAGGGGGGGGGGCGGTGGAGCTTCTTGGCTCCGGCGAGCTACACAGTGCCGCCATTAATGCCGCACAGCGCCGCCGAGGGGACACCACGGCGGGGCGGTACCGGCGAGGATGCTGGTCAAGGGGAGGGGAGGACGGAGCGGTGCCAAACTTCCCTGTGCGGCGAGAAGACGGAGGGGAGGACGGAGGTGACGGCCGGAGGTGACTGCGGTGAAGGGACGGCGGAAGGACGACGAAGCAGCTGACAAGCGGGGCCTCTCTACCAGAGGGAGCGAGCGCGCGAGAGAGAGGGCGGCTGACGGGTGGGGACGTTTTGCCAGAGGGAGGGAGGCGGGGTGCGGAGCGGGCTGGCGCGTGCGCGGAGGTAGGCCGGAGATGGGCCGAGGGAGGAGGAGCGCGGGCGCGAGGGAAGGGGAGGCCGCGGGTTTGGGTCGGGATTCGGTCCAGCAGGGGGAGGGGAGGGCTTTTCTCTTTTTCTTTTTACTTTCTAATTCCCATTTCCCTTTTTGCATCTTTTTCTTTTGAACAATTTATTTTGTAGATAGTCTAGGTGTTAGAAAATAGAATCTAAGTGAGGTGCTTGTGATCAAACAAAGTGTATGCATATGATGAAAGAAAATCTAGGGGAGTTTTTGGAATTAGAGGATGAAAGGAGGGGAAAGGGTAGATTAGGGTTTCAAACCTGGGTTAGGATTTTTGGGATGCTACAAACCTACCCCACTTAAAGGAATCTCACCCTCGAGATTCAGACGGGGCTCGAGAAAAGGTAAGGGTATTCCTTCCTCAGAGAGTCCTCACTTTCCCAGGTGGCTTCCTCTTCTCCATCTCTGCTCCACTGAACCTTACAGAGTTTCACTTCCGAGTTGCGGGTCCTTCTGACTGCTGAGTCGAGAATCTTCACTGGCTTTTCCCGGTACTGGAGATCCTTTTGAATCTGAATTGCATCTGCCTTGATGCGGGTTTCTGGTACCTTTAGGCTTTTGCGGAGTTGAGACACATGGAACACATTCTGAATATATGACATGGATTCTGGTAGCTCAAGACGGTATGCCGCGGGTCCTATTTGGGAAATGACGGGGTAGGGACCGACGAAACGTGGTGCCAGTTTCCCTTTCATTTGGAACCTTTTGACACCACACATCGGGGAGACCTTGAGATAAACGAAATCTCCTTCCTCAAATCTGAGTTCTCTTCGTCTATTGTCTGCGTAACTCTTCTGTCGACTCTGAGCTTCAAGTAGCCTCCTACAGATTAAAGCGACTTTCTCTTCGGCCTCTTTAACAAAGTCGGGTCCTTCTAGCGTCCTTTCCCCCACATTGGACCACATTAGGGGAGTCTGGCATTTTCTTCCGTACAGTGCTTCGAATGGTGACATCTTGATGCTGGCCTGATGGCTGTTGTTGTACGAGAATTCGGCGTACGACAAACTGGACTCCCAATCTCTGTCGAAAGTTAACACGCAGGCTCTGAGTAAATCTTCGAGGACCCTGTTGACTCTTTTGGTTTGACCATCTGACTTGGGATGATAAGCGGTGCTGAAATCTAGCTTGGTGCCCATTGCTTGCTTAAGGCCCTTCCAAAATTTTGAAGTGAACTGCGTTCCTCTATCTGATACTATCTTCTGGGGAATGCCATGTAACCTGACTATCTCTTTAAGGTATATTCGGGCAAGGGCGGCTCCTCCAAAAGTGGTCTTTACCGGAACGAAGTGGGCCATCTTGGTGAGACGATCGATTATTACCCATATGGAATCATTTCCTTTCTGTGACCTGGGCAGTCCGGTTACGAAATCCATGCCTATTTCTTCCCACTTCCATTTGGGTATTGGGAGGGATTGAAGTAGGCCTGCAGGCTTCTGATGTTCAGCCTTTGTTCGCTGACAGGTGTCACATCGGGCCACATACTGTGCTATTTCCTTTTTCATCCCTTTCCACCAGTATCTGGCCTTGAGGTCTAGGTACATTTTGGTGGTCCCTGGGTGGATAGAGTAAGCTGAGCTGTGGGCTTCATTGAGCAAGGTTTCTCGTGCCTCTCCCACTGGCACACACAAGCGGTCCTTGAACCAGAGGACTCCTTGCTCGTCTGTCCTAAGGTCCGGAAGTTGCTCCTTGCGTGCTCTTCCCATAAGCCTGGCTGTCTCTGCGTCCAGGCGTTGAGCCTTGCATATGAGATCTTCTAGATTTGGCTTGACTTCTAGGCCACCATTGTCTCCCAGACATGCATTCAGCTGAGCTGATTCTTTCTTCCAATCTTCCAGAAAGTTTGCTCCTTTGACCCCGAAAGGTTTTCGGCTGAGGGCGTCTGCTACCACGTTGGCCTTTCCGGGGTAGTAGTGGATTTCGAGGTCATAATCCTTGATCAATTCGAGCCACCTTCTTTGACGGAGGTTGAGGTCCGGTTGCGTGAAGATGTATTTTAGACTCTTGTGATCAGTGAAGATGTGGCATTTGTTCCCGATCAGATAATGCCTCCATATTTTTAGGGCGTGCACTATGGCTGCCAATTCCAGATCGTGGGTAGGGTAGTTCTGTTCGTGCGGCTTGAGTAAGCGGGATGCATAAGCAATGACTTTCTCATTCTGCATTAAGACACACCCTAAGCCTTGCTTGGAAGCATCACAGAAGATGACAAAATCCTGGTGTATGTCTGGCAGAGTCAGAACTGGTGCGGTTGTAAGCTTTTCCTTGATGATTTGGAAACTCTCCTCAAACTTGGGGGTCCACACAAACTTATTGTCCTTTTTGAGAAGTTCGGTCATGGGCTTTGCTATGCTGGAGAATCCCTTGATAAAGCGGCGGTAATACCCTGCCATTCCCAGAAAGCTTCGTACTTCACTGACGTTGGATGGTTGCTTCCAATTTGAAACAGCTTCTACCTTGGATGGGTCCACTTCTATCCCTTCTGCAGTCAAGATATGCCCTAGGAAAGCTATCTTCTCTAACCAGAACTCACACTTGCTGAGTTTAGCATAAAGTTGATGTGCTCTGAGTCTTCCGAGGACGATTCGAAGGTGATGCTCATGGTCCTTGCGACTCTTGGAATATATGAGGATGTCGTCGATAAAGACCACGACAAACTTATCCAACTCTTCCATAAATACCTTATTCATGAGGTTCATGAAAAAGGCGGGTGCATTCGTTAGCCCAAATGGCATCACTGTGAATTCATATTGCCCATATCTGGTGACGAATGCAGTTTTCTGAATGTCTGCCTCCTTAATCCTTAGTTGGTGATACCTTGACCTGAGGTCTATCTTGGAGAAGTATTTGGCTCCCTGTAGTTGGTCGAAGAGGTCATCGATTCGAGGGAGGGGGTACTTATTCTTGATTGTAACTTCGTTCAAGGATCGATAATCAATACACATCCTCATACTTCCATCCTTTTTGGTAACGAAAAGAACGGGTGCTCCCCAGGGAGACGAACTGGGACGTATGTACCCTTTTTGCTGTAGTTCTGAAATCTGAAGTTTCAATTCTGCCAATTCAGTAGGGGCCATGCGGTATGGTCTCTTTGCGATGGGCGCAGTGCCGGGAATGAGATCTATATAGAACTCCACTCCTCTTTCTGGTGGCATCCCGGGCAACTCTTCCGGAAATACATCCTCAAACTCCTTGATTACAGACATGCTCTCTGCTGTTAGATTAAACATCATTGGATCGTTTGCGGGCGGTTGGGCTTGACAGGAAACTGCCTTTCCTTGGTGATCTATGAGGAGAACAGTCTTGCTTGCGCAGCTGATGATACCCTTGTGCTTAGCTAGCCAGTCCATCCCTAGGATTACATTGATTCCTTGGGATGGCAAGATGGTTAAGTCTGCCAGGAACACTACCCCACTTAAGAGAATTCTGACTTGGGAGCACCTGAGTTTGCACAGGAGGTCTGATCCCGGGGTTTGGGTGACCAAAGGGATAGCCAGGGGTGTAGAGGGGATGCCATGCTTTTCCACAAACTTAGCGGCTATAAAAGAATGGGATGCTCCTGAATCAAAAAAGCACAGTAGCGGGAGTAAATTCAACAAGGAACTCACCGAGCACTACTCCCGGGGCTTGCTGAGCTTCTTGAGCGTCGACGTGGTTGACCCGGGCTCTGCCCTGATACTGGGTCCTGCTCTGCTGGCTGTTTGAAGGAAGTGCCTTGGAGGTAGGTGCCGATGGAATCTTGGGGCCATTCACCGAGTTGGAGTAGGTTGGTCCGGGTGCCTTCAACTGAGGGCAGTTGTTCTTGAAGTGACTGGGGTCTCCGCAGTGCCAACAGGCGTTTGCTGGTGGCTGGTTGCTTGCAACGGAGGGTGCCTGAAGGGAGCTCTGACTCTGTTGACTGTAGCGTGATGGAGTGGGTCCAGATGATTTATTGAAGTTTGGTCCCCTGGGTGGAAGCCCAAAGGGTCGAGCTCTCTGGTGACGTTCTTGCTGTTGCGCTCGGAGGACTTGGAATTTCCTCTCGATGTGCCCTTTTTCTTCCTCTTTTGCCCTTTCTACTTGGATAGCTTTGTTGGAGAGGTGAGAGAAGTTGTGGAAGTCTTGGCTGGCGAGGATGGTCTTAAGCTCAGGTCTTAATCCTTTCAGAAAACGGGCCATTTTTTCTGGCCTCGGTGCTGACATCCTCGGGCGCGTAGCGGGCCAGCTCTGTGAACTTGTGCACATACTCACTGACTGTCCTTCCGCCTTGAGTTAACTCCCGGAATTCATCCTCCTTGAGTTGAACTATCCCCTAGGGTACGTGGTGTTCACGGAAAGCTGCTTCGAATTCTGCCCAGGTAGCATCTCTAACGGCTTCACTGAAAGTGTCCCACCATGCTAAAGCCATTCCTGAAAGCTGATGAGCTGCCAGTTGAACACGCTGATTCTCGGGACAAGCGATGGCTTCCATCTTCCTCTTGATCGTGCGAAGCCAGTCATCTGCATCGAGGGGATTGCTGGACCCCGCGAACGTGGGAGGCTTGAGTCACAAAAATTCTCCCATCCTGTCCTGTGGCCTTCCACCGCCTGGGCGCTGGTTTTCCAGACTTCGAGTGAGGACTTCAATGAGTCGGGTTTGATTGGCTAGAACTTGGGCTAGGTCTAGTGGTAGTTCCGGAGGTGCGGGGAGGTGGGTCTCACCCCCTTCTCCGCCAGCCTCTCCTTCAGCTCCTAGAGGAAGTCTTGCTCCAATCCCGGAGGCGGTAGGCGTGGTTCTATCCGAAGCCATCTGCCATGGGAAGAGAGTCACTATTATGCACATGCCATTTTTTTAACTAGTTATTTTATTCATTACATCAAGCCATTACATAACACAACACCCTACTACCACAAGCCCATCACACACGAGTGCTATCTAGGGTACTCCCGAACTCCTTCTCTAAGGTGTCCCCAAATTCCTTGAGAAGGTCATCAAGGCTGGCCAGGGACATCTCTTCGGTGTCGGATGGGTTCCTTGGAGGGTTTTCTTCCTTCTGCTCAGTCTGACATCCTTGACTTTTGGTCTTCTTGCGGATTTTCCTTGCGGGGGCGAGCTTCTTCAGTTTCTTGTCATAGTCCAATTTTAGGGTGCGGTAGGCTTCCCGGGTATTGGTCTCTTCGCCTTCAGCCATTGAGAGGCTCTCTTGAAGGGACACCTTTTCTTCTGAAAGTTCCCTGACTTTTTGCTCCAGGCTTTCCACCCGGGAGGTTAGGGAGGTGCAGTGGAGGGTGAGGTCATCATATTGGTTGTCAAGGGTGTGAAGGTATCCGGCCATGTAGACAATGGTGGGATCATTCTCAATAGGATCTCCTCCTGATAGGGCCTGAAGTCTTTTCCTCCAGGTGGGGGTATTCTTGTTGCTGGGTGGAAAGTAGCGAAGGGGGGTTTCAAAGATCACTTTGTTGTAGTTCTGACACAGTTGTCGGAGGGCTTTTCGGGCAACATTTTGGCAAGTACCGGGGAAACGGTATCCGGTAACAGTGACTTGGAAGGAAGGATGGTTTGGATAGTTTCGGCTTTCTCCCAGGTAGACTGCCATAGAGCATTTCTCTATTCCGCCTTCGATATGCTCCGTCTAGATGTATTCCGGTTTTTTGCGGATTCCCATGCGAAGCGCACAACTTCGCAAGAGATGCGGGTACCCTTCCACCTCTGGGCAGTAGGATGTCCTAATGGCCAGAGAGTCTTCCATCTGGAATAGGAAAAGAAGGGCCTTGTTAAAAATCGGGGAAGAGAAGAGAAAACTTTTCTTGAGGTAAGAGGTATTTTCTTTTTAGGGCAAGTTTTTAAGGTCAGGGTTGCGTCCTACGGCCAGTCCTATGGGCTCTGATACCACCTGAAGCGTCCCGATCCTTTGGGACTCAAATGTGATACAATTACTAGTCCCAGGAGGCTAGTAAACACATTCCTTACTTTAAATAGTACAGAGTTTAGATAAAAGTTATTACAATACCGGGGTACAAGCTCGAGAGAGCCAAATTAAGGAACGCAGTAGGAAAATAAACTAGCCCAAGCCACAGGCAGAACTGGGTGCAGACACAACCCTCTTAATCAAGCATAGCAGAAAAGAAGTCCTCGGCTGCTGAAAAACATAAATAAATCTGGGTGAATACACTAGGTATTCCGTAAGCCCACCCCGCTCCCGTAGAGAGAAAGAGACCTATGATATACATGCTCAATCTGGTGGAGTTGTGGTCACTCATCATTTTCTTAGAGAAAGGCAGTTACTTGAAGGTTTTTCCCATAGTCTTAAAATAACCAAAAACTCAACCGCCACTGAGCTTCCCGCTCCCGTGGCCTCAGTTTCTTTCTTAACACCTATTTATTCACACATTCCCCTTTTCATGAAACTCATAGAGAAAGTTCTAATTGCCATACCATACCAGACTCGTCCATACCAGTGGACACGGACTATTCGAATAGGTTTCAACTCTGCGCAGAGGGGTACACTTTACCCACTAGCCCGGTTTCTGCGATCTCACCGTTGCGAGACCCGAATGCCGGATCTCTTTCCTTACTTGTACGTCCTAACCTTAACGGTTATTTGGAAGGAGTCAGGCCACCACCATGTCCAAACTGGACAAAACTTTCCCCCTCCTTATCCTCCCGGTGCTCCCCAGCCTTCTTAACCCTGGGGTTGGACCGCACGAGTTCGGATTGAGTGACTGCCCACACAGTCTCGAGTGGTTGTACGATAAAGGAGTACAAGTAGTGAAAATGATAAGCCGGTCCTTATATGAGGGGACAATCCTTCTGCTCACGCCTAAACCAGCTGAGCCAACACCTTAGGCCCTCCCTTAAACCAGGGAGTCCCTGATCATCCCACTCCCAAGGTGATGAGGGTGAGTACCCTTCATCGCAAAACTTTTCAAAAAGAGACTTTATTTGGAGAAGAACATTGCCCTTCTTCCCAATCCACATTTCGTATCCAGAATGTATATGTTAATGCGGCCCATCTCTCACTCACAATGCAATATTCCCCCATAGTTCCTGGCCTAGGCAGTGGTAGAGAGAATAGGTAATTTATGCATCAAGGGAAGGATGGACTTGCCTTCGTTGAAGCTCTCCTGGCACAGAAGATCTACTTCCGGAAGTTCGGGCTCCGGCCCTTCTTCCGGAGCTACGGGATCCGGATCTGCGGTCCCCGCTTCTTCTAGGAAACAGGCAATAAAACAATACATCAATAGTGGTTTATCAATCATAGTGTGTCATTTTCTAACAACATTATTGTATGTAACCTTGGAAATCCTTTTTGATAATTTTTGGTGCATAAAATATTGAGAAAACCATTTAAATGGAAAAAGGGGGGAAAAGGAAAAAGAAAAGAGAATTCTTCTTCTCCTGGGCTGGGGACACGGCTTTTGGCCCACCCCGGGCGGGAGCGCTTACGGCCCAGCGGCGGCCCAAGAGCGAGAGGGAGACGGCGCTGCGCGCGAGGGTGACGGTGTCGCTGCGGGCCCACTTGCCAGCGAGAGCGGGGGGGGGGGGGGGGAACGGCGTCGCGGCCAGACGGCGTGGCGAACCGGCCGAGCGAGGGAGGATGGCCGGTCGCCGGTGGCCTGGTTCTCGGTCCAAGGGAGGGTGGTTTAGCACGGGCGGAGGCTGGCGATTCTAAGGGTAGGCTCAATTTGGCCGGAGAGGGTTGGGAGGGGGCTGCCCACGGGGAGGGGCGGAGTTCCGCGGCGGGGATCGCCGCCGGTGGGCTCTGGGTGGGGGACGGGGGCTGGAAGGTGGTGCTTCGGGTTCGTGGCCATGCGAGGGAGCGGCTCGGCTCACTTAATTTCTTGCTGGACCAACGGAGAAGGAGAGGGAGGAGGAGGAAAGGACTCACTGGAGAGGAGGACGACGACGGCGCTTCGCGAATTGTGCTCGGGGAAGGGGAGGAGAGGGATGGCCGAGGCTAGTGCGAGGAAGAAGGAGCTCGGGGCGAGCCTTTTATAGGCGCGCGAGGGAAGGGGGGGCGATGGAGCTTCTTGGCTCCGGCGAGCTACACAGTGCCGCCATTAATGCCGCACAGCGCCGCCGAGGGGACACCACGGCGGGGCGGTACCGGCGAGGACGCTGGTCAAGGGGAGGGGAGGACGGAGCGGTGCCAAACTTCCCTGTGCGGCGAGAAGACGGAGGGGAGGACGGAGGCGACGGCCAGAGGTGACTGCGGTGAAGGGATGGCGGAAGGACGACGAAGCAGCTGACAAGCGGGGCCTCTCTGCCAGAGGGAGCGAGCGCGCGAGAGAGAGGGCGGCTGACGGGTGGGGACGTTTTGACAGAGAGAGGGAGGCGGGGTGCGGAGCGGGCTGGCGCACGCGCGCGGAGGCAGGCCAGAGATGGGCCGAGGGAGGAGGAGCGCGGGCGCAAGGGAAGGGGAGGCCGCGGGTTTGGGCCGGGATTCGGTCCAGCAGGGGGAGGGGAGGGCTTTTCTCTTTTTCTTTTTACTTTCTAATTCCCATTTCCCTTTTTGCATCTTTTTCTTTTGAACAATTTATTTTGTAGATAGTCTAGGTGTTAGAAAATAGAATCTAAGTGAGGTGCTTGTGATCAAACAAAGTGTATGCATATGATGAAAGAAAATCTAGGGGAGTTTTTGGAATTAGAGGATGAAAGGAGGGGAAAGGGTAGATTAGGGTTTCAAACCTGGGTTAGGATTTTTGGGATGCTATAGTCATCATATGTGTAAGACTTGACCCTAACACATTTGGTGATTATCTCATGCCCGGGTCTTGGTACCCCTGAAACCCGGGTGTGACACACACCGGACAATCCGGTGCAATCTCACATCGCAGACTGTCTTATGACTTCTGACGGTCAGACTGTTCCGCAGTCGACCGTTGGCGAAGTTGATCATTGGCTCATCGGACAGTCCAGTGGTGTACCGGACAGTCCGATGAATTTTTGTGGACGAGTGTTGAGAAAACCCAAGAGCGGCCAGTTCGCGAGGTGCTCAGCCAGGGCACCGGACAGTGTCCGGTGCGCCACTGATTGCACCAAATCTTGTATGCTCCAAACTTTGTAGAATTCTCTCAAGTTTTTTTCTTTGTATGTTTATGTTGAACTATATGCACCTGAGAAGAAAACATTCATGAGGCAAACTAGTTAGTCCATATGATTTGTGATGGACGTCAAACACCAAAATCGATTATGGGAAATGTTGAGGCCATTTCCCTTTCACTTTGTCATTGCGAGGACTAAGAGAGAGCTATACCCTTGCATGAGTGTTTCAACGAGGACTAGTGGAGAGTGTTGACTCTTCAATGCCTCGAGAAAATAGAGGAGTAATCTAAACTGTTTGCTTTACTTTCTGCATTTCATTTGAGCAATTTATTCTTGAGCACTTACATTCCTAGTATTTGCCATGATTGCTTAGGGTTGTTTTAGAGTACTTAGCTTCATTTGATCTAGCTAGTTTGTTGGGTGAAGTTGGGTTTGTAATTAGAGTTTAATCTTTTACAATAACTTTAGGAAAGTCTAATTTACCCCTCTTAGGCATCATGCTCCTATCATTTCCAACACATTCTAATGTTCATTAAGAACTCAGGAATGACCCAAATTCCAAATCAAAGTATGCACAACTATTGGGCCCTTACGGTTCTGACTTTGATACACTTAACTTGTTCTTGTGACCATGTCTATCTTGAGCTAGGTAATCTCGAGCCTTATGACTTGAACCATCCAATGAATATAAGTTACCTCTATGGCTTCAAGTCACGTACTTATGTTGTGGTCTTCAATGCAAAGCTCTTCTTAACTTGATCAACCTTAACTTCTTGCAAGAACCTCTTCTTCACCTTAACTTCAGGCACCTCGGTCCTCTTGACCTTCTCCCTTGCTCTAGTCTCTCGAAGTCCTTCTTCCTTTTGTCCTCGGTTCACCAACCTATCTCCAAGTCATCTACATTGAATCCCAACTTGCAATGTCCATATTTCAACTTCACTTGTGATATCCATAATCAACTTAGCTTATATGGAATATCTTCTTGACCACCTATGTTGAACCTTTCAAGATTTTCACTAAGTACCTTTTCAACACTTACCACCCTAGTTAGCCCTTCCTCGGAGACCACATTCAAAGGACGAAGAAGGGACAAAGGGAAAACAAAGCTTGACTAGGGTCAAAACCACCTTAGGAACACGAAAGGGGGTAAGAAGACGTACATGACGCTTGTCTCATGTTAAAGGGCCTCCAAGATGTCTTGATAGAGGGTGATTTTTTAATTTAGTACAAAGATGTATATTGATCACACACTATAAATAGGTATACAATACCACTGCCCACGGTAAGCGCTCGTACACCCAGAGCCTTTATCACCTTCGGATAACAAACCGTTCAAAGGTCATTGTGCAAAAAGTGTCTAAAGGTATTATAGTTTTGTAAGCTTAATGGTGTTTTTTTTATGTTAACATCTTAAAGTTACAAATGAAGAGCAAGAAGGTGAATCATGTGTTTCTACTATAATGGTAAACCATATATAAGTTATATTTTCACTTTCGAGCCTTTCAAAGGTAAGAAGAAAGATTATTTTCTTTATTGTGTTGTCCTATGCATTATAGAGACTTCAGCATGTAACTAACATTAAGGAAAAAACTAAAATATATATAGAACATTTGTGGGTATGATAAATACATATATATATAAATCTAGAGTAAAATATGTCTTTAATATAGATATTTATGCATAGATGGCATGATAAAAAGAATGTTGTTGGCGAAGAATAAAATATAAATGAAAATTTATTTTAGAGAATAATGTAAATAAGGAATAAAGAGCACAATTGTCACACCCAGTTTTGGAAGGCAAACCGAATGCGAACCATGTACGTGCCAGGATCAGAAGCTCACGTACACAGCGATTACATAATTGGACATCATCACGCAATGCTCGAAATAAATAGCGGAAAGGTACTTGATTACATCAAGATGTCCAAGACATCCACAGAGTCTATTACATAACCATTGTATTTAACATAATTATCAAAGTGCGGAATACAAAACGTAGATGCTAAGCCTACACAGGCAGCTGACTGGGGGTTTGCCACTGTTGGGGGCCTTCGTCTTCCGAAGATCCTCAAAAACATGATTAACAATGTTTTCCAAGTGAAATATATGTACAAGAACCTTCGGACTTGGAACGAAGTTGTCCACAATATGGAAAGCATGATCGGGACAAAGGTCGAATCAATTCTGAAGCTATGCGCAAGGAAGCTTTGGCTCAGTAGCAGAAAAAGGAACCGACTTAAAGAGGAAAAGGCTATTTAGTCCTCGATAGATTGTTCTTACATCAATTGTAAACATGAAGGGTGTGAATGTAATTTTACACAGGTTGTGCTCTTTGCCTATAAATAGATGAACAGTACCCCCGTACTGTTCACGCTGACTTGTATTCACTCGTGCGTCACGCTTGGACTTTTGTCTTCTATCAAGCCGAAGGTACAAATGTAATTCAATGTTATTCTTGTCTGTCCATGATGAGATAATAAAGTTATATTGGTGATGTCATATGATTATTCGTCTTATCTCTCATATTTCATATGTTCCCTCTTTTATTAACATATATTGTGATGATGAAGGTACTTCCTTCATGACCTTCGTCTGAAGATCATTATATCCTGAGGGAGATAATGCTTAGAAGGACGAAGGGCATTAACCTTTAACATTCTGTGTTGCCTTGTTCTTAACTCATAGCATTTGAGAACAAGTCCCTAACATTGGCGCCCACCTCCGGTGTACTCACTTCCACAATCTTCGGCAAAGCATCAACCTTCATCATGCCGTCGAAGAAGATAACAGCGCCAGGGGCTGCACTGAAGCCACTGGACACAAACCAGGAGACTCTCTCTCCGAGAGGCCAGAAGCCAAAAGAGAAAGGCCACCAGGCCAACACTTCAGGAGGAGGAGTTGGACCAGGAGATCAGGGACCTAGAAATCATTCACCAGCAGGTGCAAAGGAAAAAGGAAAAGATGGCTCGGCTGGCCGACCTTCAGAAGAAGATCGATGAAGCTACTGAGGAAGTGCGTCATCTTACTCAAGATGATCATGACCGAAGGCCCCAACACAGGGAGCTTCGTCAAGAGGGCTCATTCAATGAAGATGAATGGTACGATGATTTTAATTATGGTACCTTTACTTTTGATGATGCTTCTCCCCTGGCAGTAGAATTGCAGGCTATCCCATTGCCACAATCCTACAAGCCACCTCAACTACCCATGTACGATGGGCACTCGGACCCAAAGCAATTCTTGATGAGCTATGAGGCAACAAAATCCTCATATGGAGGCAACGCAGCTGTCATGGCAAAGTCCTTCGTCATGGCAGTCTGAAATGTGGCCCAGACATGGTATTCTTTTCTCCAGCCAGGGACAATCACGTCATGGCAGAAGCTCAAGGACATGATGGTTATCAGTTTTCAAGGCTTTCAGACAAAGCCAGTCATAGCTCAGGCATTGTTCCAGTGCACACAAGACCATGAGGAATACCTTCAGGCGTATGTCCGAAGGTTCTTGTGACTGAGAGCACAAGCGCCCATAGTGCCCAATGAAATCGTCATTGAGGCCATGATCAAGGGTCTTCGGCCAGGACCTATGGCCCAATACTTCGCTAGGAAACCCCCCAAACTCTGCAGAAGCTGCTTCAGAAAATGGATGAGTACATCTAGGCTGATAACGACTTCCGACAAAGAAGGGAGGAAGCTTATAGATTTTTTGAGATGACTAGGGGCTTCGGAGGGAGAATCCACCCTAAGCATGTTAGATCAATCCACAGCTCCAGTCAGAATGATGACAAACGAAGCCAGCTTCAGAGGCCACAACACACATCACAGTCTTCGGGACAGCAGTTGTTGTGGACTTGCTATGAATTAAGAACAAGGAAACACAAAATGTTAAAGTTTAAGGCCCTTCGTCCTTTGAAGCATTATTTCCCTTAGGACATAATGATCTTTAGACGAAGGTCATGAAGGACATACCTTCATAATTGCAGTTTGCATTAATGAAAGAAGAAGCATGTGAAACACAAAAGATAACGTGAATGATTATATAACATTATTAATTCATCTTCTATTATATTACCATGAATAAACAGAAATAATACAGAATTACTTTTGTACCTTCGGCTTGATAGAAGGAAAAAGTACAAGCGTAATGCACGAGCGAGTACAAATCAGCGTGAACAGTACAGGGGTACTGTTCATCTATTTATAGGCACAGGGCGCAGCCTGTGTGGATTTACATTTGTGTCCTTTACAACCGGTTACAATCATAACACAAATTATCATGGGCCAATTGGTCTTTTCATCTTTAAGTCGGTGCATCTGAAGGTACACTACGAAGCTCCCTGATTGGTAGCTTCGGCACCGCTTCTGTTTTGATCTTCCGAAGGTGTTTCTTTTCACAGGACCTTCGGCGACGAAGCAGACCCCCAACAGTAGCCCCTTCACGGTGCCAGATCATTTTTCGTAACGAGCTCGACCCGTGAAAAATTCTCTTAGGCTTCGGAATGCTGAAGGTCCGAAAAACACCTTCCCTGAGCTCGTTGTCGAGAAACGATTAAATATTCTGAGTGCGAGGCGGTCCCATCATACGATGGGTATGCTCGATCTAGTGATTCACCTTCTCGCGCACTATGGTCCACCGTTCAGTGGTTGCGGGCGACTGTTCAGCGTGTGCGAGCGGCTTGACGATTCACCTTCCCACCGGCAACACTATATAAACAGACGGGTAGGTGTGAAGTTACCACATCATTTATTACTATTGCACTATTGTGCTGCTGAAAAATTTGACCATAGCCGAAGCTTATTCATTGTATTCTCAATCAAAGCATCGTCTTGTTTTAGCTTCGTCATAAGAGGGAGCTTCGGCAAAATTGCAAAAAGTCATTAACTTCGTCAAAACCGTGAGAAATTCAGTATCAAATGGCCAGATGTGCGTTCAACAGCTAGAATTACGCGCGACGGAGAGGAGGCCAAAGCTGCTGAGACTGCCCCAATCTCTAAAGTAATGAGGCAATCAGGACTGGTTGTGATAGAGGGTGCTTCTGAGGAAGGTGCACCTGCTGCCGAAGCTGAACAGGCTGACATTGAAGAGGGTAATGCTGATGAAGAAGAGATAGATTATAACACCGTCATGCCATCCAAACCCAGCCACTTGGACTTTGGAAAGTCTACTGTCTCTGAGGCTGATATGCCCATGATGTTAAAGCTATGCTACTTCGGGGAAGCCGAGAAGAAGCTGATTCGTTTTGGCGGGGAAGAAACCACTCCGAAGCCAGAAAATGATGAGGTGGTAGTTTTTAGAAGTTTCATCAAAGCAGGATTGAGGTTTCCTTTGCATGAAATGATTGGAGATGTTTTGGAAGATTTCAAAATTTATCTTTATCAGCTGACTCCTAACGCCATTGTTAGGCTCAGCGTCTTTATCTGTGCTCTTCGAAGCCAAGGAGTGGAGCCGCTTGCCGAAGCTTTCTGCTGGGTGCACGAGCTTCATTATCAGACGAAGGCTAGAGAAGATGGGCTACACGAGAATTTCGGTTGTTACAACTTTGCTTACCGCAAAGATATGAAGACTCCGGTAATCAGCTATCGCACCAAATGGCCAACCGGTTGGAAGAATGAGTGGTTTTATGTTAAGGTTGATGAGAAGAAGGAGAAGATAGTTCAGAGCCCACTGGACCTAACCTTTGGGTTAACTAGGCCCCTATGCGAAATGCTGCAAGGGTCACCATGCCGAGAAGATGTGGGCAAATTCGGAGTTGTGTCTGAGCATATCTGTACTAGAGATTTGGTGCAGAAATACTTAGCCAATAGAGTATTTACGACGTTAAAGGAATGGAATATGCCGAAGCTTAAAGGAGAAAAGAAAAAGAATGAACTTATTCGACTGCCCTATCACTTCAAGTTCAAGAAACATTTCAAAGAGCCTTGCTAAGAATGGTTGGAAATGATTGAAGCTATGTGCAATGAAATTTTGGGCAACTATACTAATAAAGAAGATCAATTGATGACCGCAGCCTTCGGCACCCGACCGAAACGAAGGCTGAACCGAGTAATGGATGCCCTGAAATTTGAATACCCTGACTATGAACAGTTAAGCAAGGGTGCCGAAGGGCCAAAGCGAAAAAGAGTTGTCAGTGTTATGAAGAGGCAAGCTGCTAGAATGATAGAAGAAGATGAGAAAGCTTTGAAAAAGAAAAAATCCAGCCCCGAGCCGAAGGTGGCTGTTCCGAAGAAAAGAAAAGCTTCGACTGCGAAGGCAAAAACAACTGATATAGAGGAACAAATTCCTTCAACGCCTCCTGCTGCTGACGTGGAGGAAATTTTAAAGGTAATGACCGAATCTTTACCTCTCAAGCTAAGTCCACTAGGGCCACAACTGATGAAGCTTTTACAGAAGAAGGAGGAGCCTGAGGCAATCAAGAAGCCTGCTGAAAAAAGGCGAAGGATTATTACTGTTATTAATGCTATTGAAGAAACACCACCATCGGCTTCGGCGTCAAAAACACCGGCTACCGAAGACACTGCAGCTACAGAGGCTACCCTCGCCGAAGCTGCAACTGCTGAAGCTGAGACGGCCGAAGATACAAACCTGGAGAGCACTTTTTCTGATATTGGTAAGATGCTTTTGAACATGGCTGCGGAAGAAGTTGCTACAGCTGCCGAAGAGACTCTGGCCCCAGCACCCGGGAAAGAGAAGGAGATTGCCGAAGATACTTCGGAGAAAAAGGATTTTAATTTTCAAAACATACTTGGGCAAAAGTTGTCTAAGGCTGAGAAGGAAGAGCTGAGGGATTATGCAATATCATGCGGCTATCAACCAGGAGCATTGCTCTTCGGTGGCGTTGACGAAGAGAGCTTAGGATGTCTCCAGGACCGGACTGGAGCGAAGGTTGTCAGCACTCTATCGAAGAGTGTTGGCTTTCCGAAGCTTGAGGCCGACCTCAGCAGATACCGGCGGCAACATATCGCCGGCAGCTTGTTTTATTCTAATTTTAAGGTAAAGTTCTTACCTTAGCTTTTTATTGTTTTCGAGATGAAGGTTGCTTCTGATGAAGGTTATTTTTTTAGAGTCTACTGCTAAGTAAAACCTTGAAGATGCAACAAGACCTCGAGGACAAGAAAAACGAGATTATAATTGAGGGCTTAGAGGGCAAAATTAAAGATCACGAAGCTGCTCTGGAGAAGAAGGATTTCATGATTCAAACAATGGAGGGTTCGCTGGCAGAAGCCCAAGCTGAGATTGCTAGATTAAACAGTGAACTCTCCACGAAATCAAAAAGCTTCGAAAAGAGAAGAAGGATTTTGATGCAAAGCTTGAAGCTGAAGTTGCAAAGAGTTCGAACTTGCAAAAGTCATTGAAGGTACTTCAAGATAAATGTCTGAACTTCGGCAACCGTTGTGTGCAACGACTGAAGCAGGTCTTCAACTCAGTTGGAGCCAGTTCTGAAAAGTTTAAACCTTCAGCTGAAGACCTGCCAAACATCTTCGATCATATTGAAGGTGAAGTTGATGCTCTTGATGAATTCATAGCTGGGCATGGTGACTTCTACGCTCTGCTAGCTTCTCGTGGCACAACTGTTGCTTTTATGAAGGCTGGTTGCACGCACGGGAATATTGTAAACAGACCGAACTTCAGCTTATCACCAGCGGACTTGAATGACATCCCCGGCCTGGCCCGAAGCATTGGGAACAGATTCATAACTCAAATTTGGGCGAAGGGTGGACGAAGCTTGGCTGGTGACGAAGCTCGAAGTCACCTCAAACCGGTAATAAACTCATACCTTGTGCTTACCTTTTCCATGAAACTTGAATTTACCTTATAACGCTTTGTTATGTACAGGATGACGAAGCCGAATAGCAATGATCCGAAGCTTGGTGGATAATCCGAAGCTTAGCGGATGGTGATGAAGCCGAAGGCATTGCTATGAAAAAACTTTAGAGAAACTTTTGAATTATCCTTGTAAAGAATATTGTAATTTAAGAATTAGATACTACTCTGTAAATTTGTCCATACCTTGTAATATATTTTTACCTTTACGTCCATGTATGAACTGCTTTGATGTGGACGAAACTTGTATTTTTTGAGCCGAAGGTGAAAAACACCTTCCCTTCTTTTCGTACACAACGAAGCATAAATCTGCTTCTTTTCCTTTCGCCGAAGCCTTATCATTAGAGCCGAAGCAACTGTCTGTATTTGTATGATATGATGATGATGATCCTATGTATGTCTAAATGAATGTATATGAATGCAATGAATGATGTGATGTATTGTGCAAATGAATGTCCAGACACATGCTTACAAAGCCACATCAAAACTCTTCATTCCCTTAGGAATAGCTGAAATCTCTTTGCCATTTATTTTTCGGCTGCACCGCTTATTTTTCGGTGTAAGTTCTACATCCCCTTAGGAACGTCTTTTGAACTTCTTCGCCTTCTATTTCGGCGGTATCACCGTTGACTTTTCGGTGTAAGTTCTGCATTCCCTTAGGAACATCTTTTGAACTTCTTTGCCTTATATTTCGGCGGTATTTGGCTCTGCATTCCCTTAGGAACAACTTTTGAGCAGAAAACTTATGCTGCGCTCCCTTAGGAACGACTTTTTGTAGCTTCATCGTGCTCTGCATCCCCTTAGGGACGACTTTCGAGCTTCTCCCTGTTTTTTTTTCTTTTTCTGCACTCGATGGTGCATGCTCAGATTTTACATTTTACATATTTTTGGGGGATTTTGCTCTCGTGGAGCTGGATAAGAAAGGAAAAATTACAAACTATGGCCCCATTAAAAGCCTTTCTCCCCTTTGGAAAGGAAAAGGGTGCCATAGGAAAAATGAAAAAGATTACATCAAGTTACACATAATATCGTCGAAGCTCATCCGCATTCCAAGATCTAGGAATGTCATTGCCGTCCATATCCTTCAATCTGTAAGAACCGGGTCTTGACGAAGATACCAACAGAAAGGGTCCTTCCCACTTCAGCTGTAGCTTGCCTACTGTGTCTGGATTGGCCACTCTCCGAAGTACCAAATGCCCTGGCTTAATGTTTTTCAGCCGAACTTTTATGTCACGCCATTTTATTGTTTCGGCTTGATATTTATCGATATTCTCCACAGCCTGAAGTCTGGTCCCTTCTATAGCATCTTTTGCCACAGAATAATCAGCTTCGTCCTCTGCCGAAGCTACTGTTCTAATTGACCCTGCCTTAGCTTCTTCTGGGGTTATAGCTTCGTCACCAAACAATAACTTGAATGTTGTAAAACCTGTTGACCTTGATATCATTGTATTGTGGCTCCACACCACTTTAATCAACTCATCTGGCCACTTTCCTCTGGGTTGATTGAAGATTAACTTCATTATTCCCGTCATTATAATACCATTTGCTCTTTCGACCAGCCCGTTTGACTCCGGGTGCCTAACTGATGCAAAATGAATCTTCGTGCCAATCTGGTCGCAGAAATCTTTGAAAGTTTTGGCATCAAACTGTGTTCCATTGTCCACAGTTATAGCCTTCGGCACGTCGAAGCGACAAACGATATTTTGCTAGAAGAATTTCTGGACTGTAACCGAAGTTATTGTAGCCAAAGGCTTTGCTTCAATCCACTTGGAAAAATATTCTACAGCCACCATGAATTATTTCAAATTACCTTGTGCTGGTGGAAGTGGGCCTAACAAGTCCAGGCCCCATCTTTGCAATGGCCAAGTTGGTTGTATTAACTGAGTTAATGACGAAGGTTGTTTTTTGTCCCTTGCACATTTTTGACAATTTTCACACTTTTGGACCAGATCTGTTGCATCCGAAGCTGCCTTCGGCCAGTAAAATCCCTGTCTAAAAACCTTTCCCAGCAAAGGCCTAGACCCAATATGAGATCCACATAATCCTGCATGTATCTCCTTCATTAGTTTTATACCTTCGGTTCTGGATAAACACTTGAGAAGGGGGGAGCAAACCCCATGTTTGTATAATTCCCCTTCTATTATGATATACGGTCTTGTTCTTGCTTCCAATCTTTTATTATAAACTTCGTCGTCCGAGAGGTAGTTACCCCGGAGGAAAGATATGATTTCAGTCCTCCAATCTTCACTATGTACTGGAGAAATGGCGAGCACTACTCTCTCCACGAGTTCAACCGAAGGTGCCTTTATTGTTTCAAAAAATACTTCTGAAGGTAAAGGTAGCCCCTGAGCCGCTGATTTGGCTAACAGATCTGCATGCTCATTTTCGCCTCTTGGAATGTTCTTGACAGAGAAACCTTCGAAAGAAGCCTCCAACCTTCGAACTATATCCAGATATTTTTCAAGTTTCGGATCTCTTGCCTTGCTACTTTTATCTACATGGCCAGAAATGACTTGAGAATCAGTTTTTAGAATATCCCTTCTTATTCCCATTGCCCTTAACTTCCGAAGCCCCAACAAGAGTGCTTCGTATTCGGCAATATTATTTGTACAACTAAGGTCTAACTTGGCTGCATAACATGTTCTAACTTTCGAAGGTGCTACTAGAACAGCTGCTGCTCCTACGCCGAAGGTTCCCCAAGAACCATCGCAGAACACTGTCCAAGCTTCGGCATCTTTATTTATCTCTTCTTCCTGAGCCCCTGGCGTCCAGTCAGCGATGAAGTCTGCTAACGCTTGGGACTGAATTGAAGATCTATGCACATAATCAATGGTGAATTCATTAAGCTCTGCAGCCCATTTTTCAATCCTTCCAGTAGCGTCTCTGTTCCTCATGATGTCCTTTAGAGGTTGTGACGAAGGAACAATTATGTGGTATGCTTGAAAATAATGTCGAAGCTTTCTGGAGGCCATTAACACAGCATATAATACATTCTCCAATTCTGTGTAATTTTTCTTTGATGAACTTAGAACTTCATAGACGAAGTATATTGGAGTTTGCTTTTTAGCCTGACCATATAGCTTCTCCTGTACTAGTGCCGCACTCACTGCAGAATGTGAAGCTGCCACATATAAGTGCAATGGAGCCCCTAGCGCGGGTGGAGTTAATGTTGTTAAATCAATCAAATATTGTTTCAACTCTTCAAAAACTTTTTGTTGTGTCGGGCCCCATTGAAAGACTTTGGCTGACTTCAGTATTTCAAAAAATGGCAAATTTCTTTCCGCTGATCTGGATATGAATATGTTTAATGATGCTAATCTTCCTGCCAGCCGTTGAGCCCCTTTCTTCGTGCTTGGTGGCTCAGCTTCGATCTTACTTGGGTTAGCTTCAATTCCTTTCATTGATACCAGACAGCCAAGGAACTTGCCTTTTTTCACTCCAAAAACACATTTTTCTGGATTTAATTTCAGGCTAGCTTGCCTGAAATTGGCAAATGTTTCTTGCAAATCAGCAATGTGATTTTCTTGCTTCGTGCTTTTCACTATGATATCATCAACATAAGTCAGCACATTTCTGCCTATCTGGGAATGAAGGACCTTGGCTGTCATTCTGCTGAAGCTTCCTCCAGCATTCTTGAGCCCCTCAGGCATCCGAAGATAGCAATAGGTGCCACTGGGAGTTATGAAGCTAGTCTTTGGCTCATCTTCCTTCTTCATCCAGATTTGATGATAGCCTGAATAACAATCCAATAGACTCATGAGCTCTGAAGAAGCTGCTGCATCTACAAGAGAGTCTATTCTTGGTAGCGGGAATTCGTCTTTCGCGCATGCCTTGTTAAGATCTGTGAAGTCAATGCACATTCTCCATTTGCCATTGGCCTTCTTCACCATGACAGTATTGGCTAACCACTCTGGGTATTTTACCTCTCTGATGACACCAGCACTGAGAAGCCTTTTCACTTCATTCCGAGCACCTTCGGCTTTATCATCAGACATTTTCCGAAGCCTTTGCTTTCTTGGTCTGAAGGATGGGTCCACATTGAGTGAATGTTCAATGACATCTCTGTTGACACCACAGAGATCATTGACTGACCAAGCAAAGACATCTTTGTTGTGAAATAAAAATATTATCAAAGTTTTCTCTTGCTCTTCAGATAACTGAGACCCCAGTAGTACTTTTTGCTCTACTATGTCTTCACATAGAAGCATAGGCTTCGGCTGATCCGCCGAAGCAGCCTTCTCTCTTTTGTATTTGTACTGTTCACAGGCTTCGACTCCATCTATGTTATGAATTGCCTTTGAATCTGTCCAGTTTCCCCTTCGGCTTTCCTGGCAGCTTCCTAACTCCCATGAACAGCAATGGGCCCTTGTTCCGAAGGTATCTTCATGCATAGATATGTTGAATGAAGTATTTCTTCGAAAGCATTAAATGTCCCACGACCAATGATTGCATTGTAGGGGTATTCCATGTCAACAATGTCAAACACAACCTGTTCAGTCCTTGTGTTGTGTACAAAGCCGAAGGTTACCGGCATTGTGATTTTGCCAAGTGCTACAATTTGCCTTCCTCCGAAGCCACATAGAGGATGTGTAGCATCATGGATCTTGTCCTCTGGTTCTTGCATCTGTCTGAAAGCCTTAGCAAATATGATATCTGTTGCACTGCCTGTATCAACCAGAACATTATGGACCAAAAATCCCTTAATGACACAAGATATAACCATAGCATCATTATGAGGGTAATCTTTGAGCTGAAGGTCCTCCTGGGAGAAGGTGATTCGGATGTGGGACCATTTTGACTTGATGAAGGGTCCCTGTACCCCAACATGCTGCACCATTCTCTGTGCTTCCTTCTTCTGCTTCTTGTTAGCTGGCTCTGAACCTGAGTCGCCTGTTATCAGAAGCACGAGCAGCTTCGTAGCCGAAGATACTTCAGCTTGGTTGTTGAACGAAGCCATCAGCTCAATCAGTGGAAGTGAGTTCACCGGAGGTGGGCACCAATGTTGTGGACTTGCTATGAATTAAGAACAAGGCAACACAAAATGATAAAGGTTAAGGCCCTTCGTCCTTCGAAGCATTATTTCCCTTAGGACATAATGATCTTCAGACGAAGGTCATGAAGGACATACCTTCATAATTGCAGTTTGCATTAATGAAAGAAGAAACATGTGAAACACAAAAGATAACGTGAATGATTATATAACATTATTAATTCATCTTCTATTATATTATCATGAATAAACAGAAATAATACAGAATTACTTTTGTACCTTCGGCTTGACAGAAGGAAAAAGTACAAGCGTAATGCACGAGCGAGTACAAATCAGCGTGAATAGTACGGGGGTACTGTTCATCTATTTATAGGCATAGGGCACAGCCTGTGTGGATTTACATTTGTGTCCTTTACAACCGGTTACAGTCATAACACAAATTATCATGGGCCAATTGGTCTTTTCATCTTTAAGTCGGTGCATCTGAAGGTACACTATGAAGCTCCCTGATTGGTAGCTTCGGCATTGCTTCTGATTTGATCTTCCGAAGGTGTTTCTTTTCACAGGACCTTCGACGATGAAGCAGACCCCCAACAGCAGCAAAGCTCCTTCAGGCCACCAGCTCCAAGGGGCAGAGGCGGCAGGGGCTTTGGAGGAAGATATGGGGATCAGCCCAGGAAAATCTATTGCTTATTCTATGGAGAGGACAAGGGTCATACTACAAGAACGTGCCATATCACTATTCTGAAGCAAAAAGAGATTGCTGAAGCAGAAGCTCGGCAGAATCAGCCGAAGCAGGTTTTACATACTGCTTTGTGCCACTCTCCTTACATACCAGAATATGTGGGCAACCAACCTGCACCTTCTGTTGATTCGGTAAGCCATTCACAAGCTTCTTGGCCTCAACTCCCACCACCACCACCACTGCAGCCTACCTATTCCTGAAGCCAGAAGCCAGAAGGGCGCCAGCATTCCCAACAACAACGTGACTTCAGGGAGGAGTCCAAAGCTCGTACAGTCAATAGTACTGTACCAGAATCAAAACACATATACTGAGCAATATCCTGCTTTTGAAATACTTTTACCTTCTAGGCTATTTTACTTTTTGAATAAGGAACAAGCAATGAAAACTTAGTTTAAATTTCTTGTAATGATTTTGCTTCTATTAGAATGAAATATATCTTCTTCACAAATTTACGAAGCTCAAAAGTCGTTCCTAAGGGAATGCAGAGCCAACATAAACGAAGCTACAAAAGTCGTTCCTAAGGGAGCGCAGCGTAAGTTTTGTGCTCAAAAGTCGTTCCTAAGGGAATGAAGAGCCAAAATTGATGAAGCTACAAAAAACCGTTCCTAAGGGAGCGCAGCGTAAGTTTTCTGCTCAAAAGTCATTCCAAAGGGAATGCAGAGCCAAATACCACCAAAATATAAGGCGAAGAAGTTCAAAAGTCGTTCCTAAGGGGATGCAGAACTTATACCGCTGAAATAGAAGGCGAAGAAGTTCAAAAGATGTTCCTAAGGGGATGCAGAACTTATATCACCAAAATAGAAGGTGAAGAAGCTCAAAAGTCGTTCCTAAGGGGATGCAGAGCTTGTGTGTTCCAGTGTGGGCGTGTGGGTGTGCATCTTCGGCATCCTCATCATTTTGCATCATACCATCACATCATTTCGCATAACATTACATCATACATCATATTGCATCAATGGCACAAGAATCGAATACGAAGCCAATCTTCGGCAAATGCTTCGTCAAAATGAAAATGTGCTAAGGCACGAAGTAAACTTCGGGAAATACAGTTTTATCAGCCTTGTCACAAGAAGGGATATTTCTCTTTACGAAGCATGGATATCTTTCTTTACGAGGCATGGATATCTTTCTTTACGAAGCATGGATCTCTTTCTTTACGAAGCATGAAAAGAAGGGAAGGTGTTTTTTCGCTGAAGGCTCAAAAACAGTATATATGTAAGTTTCATGCATCACAAAGAAATAAATTACAATAATTCACATATTCAATTCAAAGTTACATACATCAAATGTTACATAGTTTTGTTACAATAGAAGCTTAATATTCATTCCATTATCCCATACATCAAACATTTCAAAATATTATTACAATGAAATGTATTCTTCTCTAAGGACTTTTTCCGCAACTTCGTTCAAAAGTTTATCGACGACTTCGTCAATAATGGAGTCTGCCATGCTTATAATATCCAATGCTTCCTTCATTTCTGGATCGGCTAGGGGATCGTATGGCTCCAGTGGCGGGGATTGTTCAGCTGAAGTAGGTAAATCGATTAGTTCGAAGCCACAAAACAAGTACCGAAGCTAAAAAACCAAAAAATAAATACCTATACGCCTTTCATGTTCTGCAGCCTCTTCAGCTCATTTTGCTTCTGCTCGGGCGTCATGGGTGTCTTTTTCGCTCTTTTTTATAATCTCATGGGCCATCTCTCGGCCACCATTCACCCAGACATCATTATAAAAATTTCCCGCCCATTAAAGTTGCTTCAGTTGAAGGATCCTTCATATCATCTACGGAGAAGGCAGCTTCGGCCTGGGCTATGGCTTTAATGTGATCACATCCGGCCTTCTCCAAGATGGCTGAAATTCCCCACGCACCGGAAAACGCGCAGACATCCCCGCGATCACTCAAAATTTCTTCGAAGGCTTCGGCTTCTCCACTTATCCATTCAATGACGCCCTCGAGGTCGCCTCGTATGAAGTTTTCTTTAGCAGAGTAGGCACCCACTTTGGTGAAGCTAGTTTTCAATTTCTTCACACAATCCAAGGATTTCTCGAAGCACCTTTCCTTGGATTCGCGAAGTTCTCCGATATTTTTCTCTAGATAATTTTTCCAGTACTCGCTGATCTCTCGGTTAGCCTGTGCGAGCATGCAATTTTCTTTAGCTTCGGCCAACTGTCTCTGAAGATCTTCAATTTTGATTTTCTGGGCTTCGGCCCGACCTTTATAATTAGCTTCGTCTTCTTTTACTTTGTTTACCAATGAAATCAAAATTTTATCTTTCTCTAGACCTTCGTTTCTTAGTTCAATCACCTCAGACGAAGGTTGTTAAGAGCCATTGTACATCTCTCATCTTCAATATTCTTTTGTGCCCTTAAGGCATTACTAAGAATCAAGCCCTGTAAAAAAGAGGAAAGAATTGAGTATGACAATGAAATACTTCGATTCCAACTTAAAAGTTAACTTTTATACATTTATACTGTTGTATGCTAGGCTGTCAGCAAGATCATCCTTCGACAAAATCGAAAGGTCGTCTTCCAGCTTCGGGAATCCCATATTCTTAGCTATCTCCCGGCAAACGGATATTTCTTTGTTGTCCGGGAGACAGTATAAGAAGTCGTCATCATTAGTGTCGTTAAACACTAAAGCTCCCTTTGGATATTTCAATTTTTGTGCATAGTGTCTGGCTTCTAGAACATCTTCTTCAGACAACTTTTTCCCCGAAGCATGACGATAAATATAATTAGCATCCTCGACAGCGGCTTCAGGGGCAGGAGATTGTAACACCCTGAATTTGGGGGTATAAAATTTCTTTTCTAATATCCACCAAATTCAGGAGTTACTCTCTCAGTTCTTCGCTTTCCTTTCTCTTTTTCCTAAAAATGGAGAATTATTTTGTTTTATAATAGCGTAAACCTTGTGGAATGAGCCCTAGAGGCACTTTGGTTGTTGCATTCATGCCGAAGCATATTTCTTTGTCTGATGTCGTGTTTAATCGCATGTTCGTCTCATCCCGGTTCGGATTTCGGTTCGCGATCGGAATTCCGATTGGTGTTCGACCCGCGGAGTGACCAAGCCCGGCCTAGTCCGGCCCGGTCCGGCCCAGTCTGGCCCGCGCGCCCCTTGCCCTACCCTTGCGCGCGCCCTCTCCCCCTAATCCCGTTGTCTCATTTGATTTTCTCCCGCGCAGTAACTTCCCTCTCCCACCTCTCTCTCTCCCCGTCGTGCCCTAGGGTTTGGAGTCGAGATCGCCGGAATTTGGATCCCCGGAGGTGAGTTTTCCCCTCCCCTTCCCTTCTCTCTCCCTCCCCCCTCCCTTCTTCTTCCCCTGGACGCGCCCCTCCCCTGTCCTCGTCGCGCGCGCCCCCTGGCGGGTCCCGCCCCGTCGTGCCCCCTCCCCATCCCGTGCCCTACGCGCTGGCCGCCGGCGAGCCCCTCCCCGGTGAGCTGCGCCCTGGCCCCGCGCCCCTGGCCACGCGCCCTCCCCCCGCGCGCGTCGCGCCCTCCCCTGCCCCGTCGCGCGCCGTGGCGGCGGCTTGGCCGCGCCGCGTCCCGCGCCCGGCCCCGCATCCTCCCCGCATCCGGCGGCGGCGGCCCGCGTCGTGCCCTCCCTCCCCGCGTCACGCCCCGGCGAGTCCCGCCCCGGCCGAGCCCCTCCCCGGCCGCGCCGCTCCCCCAGCCGCGCCCTGGTCGCACGCCCTCTGCTGCGTCCTCGCGCGCCCTGGTCGCGCCCTCGGCTGCGCCCTTGTGTAACACCCTAAATCCATCAAGTAAAAGAAACCTAGTTTAATCATTTAGTTTCTAGTAGAAAGGAAAATATTTATGTTTTCAAATATTGAAATGGTGATACAAATAAATTGAACAATTTATTGTTTCAAATAAAATTTTGCCAAGTGTTTGATGCATTCATGCTGAAGCATATATTTTGTCTGATTTGATTTATAAATTCAATATTTTTAGATTTAGTTTCGTAAGAAAGATCTCACAATAATGAATTGTTAATTTTTGTCATGCAAAAATCCCATTTGGTTTATTTATCCCTTTTTAAGCCATTTTATTTAGTTAGTGAATTTTCCCTAAAATAATTTATTTCTCAAAGTTATAAAGGTATTACTTTTGGATTTATTGAATATTTTTTGAAATATATATATATATATATATGTATTTATTTATATATAAAAAAGTAAGAAAAAGGAAACAAAATTCGAAATTGAAACAAAAAAACGAGTCTCTCGACCCTTTTGGCAGGTATTGGCCAATGGGCCTCTCACCCGCATTCCCACTTCTTTACAATGACGTGTGAGCCTTTTCCTTTATTTCTTTCTCTATGACACGTGGGACCCACCTGGCTTATTCCTCTTCTCCCCAAATTCTTCGTTCGTTCGTCTCCTGGGTATTACAGTCGTCGCCTGGAAGTTCATCCGCCGACCGCCCGAATTCACACCGCCTACTCGACTAAGTGCAGTGGAGCGCCCGCACCTGAGCCTCTTCTCCTCCACACTGCTGCAACGCCGTTCGCTGGCTCTTCTCCTCCCCATTTCAACGCCTAGCATTTCTTCTCCCCTTCTCTCTCCATTTACAGTCGCTATTGTTTGGAGCTTAATGGTTGTCGTTTTTCCGGGTTAATGCAACGTTTATTTGGCCTCTATGGCATTAATCCGAGTTTAATCTCTTTCCTAACCTCCTCTATAAAACGCGCATCAGCCCCCTGCTCGTCATCCCTCCTCTCGCCACCCTGCTGCTGCTACTGCCATGACACAGCTGCCTGCACTAGCTGCAACGCCGTGGTCTGGAAGCTCGCCTCCTGCTCTGATTGCTGTTGTTCGCACCGCTAGAGCTCCTCGCCGGAGCTGTACTGCCATGTGCCATCGGAAGAAGCTGTTGGATGTCGTTCGATTCCGTCACCGCACCGGTCTTGCTGCTTCATCGTGTCGCTGCCCGTGTTCGTTAGTTCAGCTCGCCGAAGCTATCACTCTCGTCATTAAACTAAGGTAGAAGATAATGCAAATTATAAACTACCCTCTAGACTATATAGCTAATCCCGTATAAATCTCTGCGACGATGTTTTTGTTATAAAATGATTATTTACCGTTTAAATAATTTATTTGATTTATTCACCTCATAAGTTTATGCAAAATACATTAAAATCATTATTTGCAACTGTTCACGTATTTTTCGTAACTTAAATTTGGTTAGTGATTGTTATAATTAATCTTTAAATAGTTTTATAAATAAGAAAGGATAAAAAGATTACATATTTTTAACAAAAAAATAGGAGATAGTTATTCCTAAAGATATTTGTATACAAAAATGTAAAGGTATCAGCTACCCTCTTTTAGTCTACCTTTATTTATGTGTGGATCCTTGTTACAGTTTTTATTATAAAATGTATATTAGAAACCCAAATAAAATAGAAACAGTTTCGTTAGTTTCACAATTATATGGTAAGCAATTTTAATTAGTGTTTCCAACTGTTCACACGCTTTCATAATTTAAATCTGATTTGTGATGTTATAATAAATTTATACATAGTTTCTAATTGTGAAGTTAAAAATATTTATAGATCACTTTTTCTTAATCAAATGTACTAAATAAACAACTATAGGATTGCCTTTTTACGATTTAGATTTATATTCAAGTATTTCATATTTAGATATGAATATGCCAGATAGGGATTTCTAATAATATTAATATAGCTTAACTCACCCACATAACTAAAATAACAGATTAAATATTGTTGAACATAGTTTCCTTTTTAATGAATTGGATCAATTGTTCCTAATTTAGAACTAAAGAGAATTAATAGATTAATTATCATTTCTCATAACTTACTAATCAAACCTATAGTCAATTTGTTTTTAACTAGATTTGTAGCATTATTAATGATTTCATAGAATTTAGTCCACATTATATACGAACCACTTAGCTTTTTCTAGAGGATAAAATGAAGTAATAAGAGTTTAAGTTCGTTTATAACTTAAAATGTTACTTTATATTAACTTCGAATATAGTAATATAGGCTATGTGTTTTTCTAATAAAATTAAAAGATAGTTATTTGTTCATTATCTTTTGCATGAAAATCCACTTAAGGTCCTATAACCTAGTTTTTCATAAAATGGGTATTTAATAGTAATGATCTTTTCATATAAAACCTATTTATACTTATACCTTAGTTTATCATAAGTGAAGGTTTAACAATGAATTATAATGCGTTCCATAATGCTTCTAAAATTAATAAGGTATTTCATAATGCATTAACCCTAGATTTATAACTTATATCTTTTCTAAAAGGTTAAAAAGGTTTAATATTGTTATAACGTGTTTTATCGTCTTATAAGCACTTAATCTTAGACATATCACATATGGCGTTTTATAAAAGATTAATTTGGTGAACCTAATAGTTGTATATTTTAATTAAGATATTTATAAACTCATGTCTTCTTTTATAAAGTATAGATCACACATTTTTGAAAAGAATAACTTTTTACTATAACCCGTGTGTGTAATGTTTTTGAAAAGCGAACGCTCTTTTCGTTAGGCTTTCTTTTTGCTTTACGTATGGTGAATGTGGTATGTTATTGAGTGGTGTTTGTTCTTCTTGTTTGTTTGTGTGATATTCAGTGGTTGATCTAGTAGTTAAGAATCAAGATCTATTCCTATCCGTGGAAGAACCTCAAGTTTTCAATAAGCAAGGCAAGTGGACTTCTCCCTCTGCATACTCTGTTTGATCCCAAACAATACATTTAATAAAGTTTATTCTTTTGGATATATATGCATAATTTGACGGGTTACCTATTTAGATAACCTTTCCAACCTTATTCCTTGATCAAACCTGGGAATTATACTTTACCTTCGTAGCTATGCTATTGCTACAACTTAACTTTATGCAGTCA
Organism: Zea mays; assembly: GCF_902167145.1. Taxonomy (NCBI): domain Eukaryota; kingdom Viridiplantae; phylum Streptophyta; class Magnoliopsida; order Poales; family Poaceae; genus Zea; species Zea mays. The sequence goes on from NC_050101.1 coordinate 102,259,540, forward strand.
CTCCCGCTTATGATATTAATGTTCCAAAATGGTAAGTTTACATTATTGTTGTTAACCCGATGGTTAAACAAGATTATTGCATATTAATTGGAACATGGAGTGACCACCCGGGAAAACAGTGCTACCATGAGAACTATCATGGCTCTGGTCTTGGCTAAATAACTAGGGAAGTCTTATGTTGGGTGCTGGTCGTGGTCGACCGGAACGGGGGCATCTGGCAAGCTCTTATAGTTCCAGCTCAGGCAGATTGGATACGGGCATAGTTCCCAAAGCTTTACCCTGCAGTCTGGGCTATAAGTTGGTTACGTTAGGTGTGCTTTATGCAGTTTGACCATTTCCAGCATCTGCGTAATGAGGACTCTAGGGAGAAGCCTCGTAGTGAGACCCTGGCCATTCACCTCGGAAGTGAATACGGGTCTAGCTAACCCGGGATAGAAGGGAATCGCGACTCATGGGTAAAGATGCGCCACCTCTGCAGAGTGTAAAACTGATATATCAGTCGTGCTCACGGTTATGAGCAGCCTGGACTCCTCACATGATAATTGAACTTGAAGATGGAAATAAATCGAGATCCGATGAACCGCCAATGGTTTGCTTAAGTGGTTTCACTTAAGTGTTTTTGATATACTCTTATACCTTTGTTTAATGGGAATACTTGGGATTCACACTTACTAGTAAGACAGATGTTGTTAATAAAATGTTGACCAACTAAAATGCTTACTGCTCAACCTTAGCCTCACCTTGTTAAACTTGCATTAGTTTTTCCCCAACTTGCTGAGCCCCGACCATAAGTGAGCTCACCCTTGCTTAATTTTGATCAGAAGTTTGCAGATGAAGTTATGATGCTGAGCTCTATGGATGCTAGTCTAGTGATACCCCCGGTCATCTTCCTGTGGATGGATGTCCATGTTCGCTGTACTTTGATGAATAAAGGTTAAGACATTATGTCTGTTCGAAGTGTAATATGTTAATATAATCGTTATTTACGCTCTTATGCATTGTTCTTTTGATATATTACACTTGTGACGTCAACATATGTGTGGAAATAGATCCTGGCACACATATGCTATGCACCCGGCTCTGCCCTTAGAAACGGGTGTGACACCTTGCCCGCGCCCCGGCTGCGCCCTCGCGCGCCCCTGCCCGAGCCCGTGCCCCGGCAGCCTCGTGCCCCGCGCGGCTTGCACGGTTCGCGTGCCCTCGGTACGCGCAGCGTGCTCTCGCGCGTGCGACCGTAGTCGCGTTTCGTTTAACCCTCATTTAATCCATTTTAATTTTGTTTAGTCAATGTGCTGCGTCGCGCGCTTCGTCGTGCGACGGTCCTGTGTTGCGTCGTGTGCTTCGTCGCGCGATGATTCGTTTTAAATACAGTTCTGTTGGCGTAGCCGTCGTGCGTTTCATCGCGCAACGCTTAACATTTGTCTTTAATTAATGCAAGAATCTTGTTGTGCGCTCTGTCGTGCGACAAGTCATTTATTTCTTAATTCAATTTAAATGATGTGTCGTACGTCTCGCCGTATGACCAATCCCTTTCGTTCATCTTTACCTATTTATACTGACTAAATGTGGAACATGACTTTACTTTATGCTAAATGCAGTGTCTAATTTGATACCCTTCTGTTTAAACGAAGGGTTTAATTTATAATTATATAAAATGATTGCCTCTCGACCGTAGACACGACTGTCATTTCCTCTTTCTCTCTTAACTGTAATTGCGAGCCCCGCGTTGAACGTCTGTTTATTTATTGCATTCCATTGTATGGTATATTATTCTTTTGGTATTAAATGTGTGGAATATATGTTTGAACACGTATAGAGAACAATCTAGTTGAAGAGACCGAGGAACTCACAGGAGAAGCCCCTGAGCAGCAGCTGGTTGGTGGAGGCAAGTGTCCCTTGAGCCATCTATGTCCTACTCATTCTTATAACTCACTCTCTGCATTTATACACTTTATACCTAAGGATTGACTAGCTTTTGTTTATCTTGTCCTTGTCTACCTATTTTGGTTGGGTTATTATAGTTTAGCTCTATGCTAGTGCTTCACATTAATCAATGAACATGATGAGATTTATCAATGATACGTTGTTTCCCTTCCTTATTATGATGTTATACTTGTGTCATTCAAGGGGGCTCGAGCGGTTTCTCGAGTGCCTCTCTCTAAGGACCTGTTCGTTGGATGACCGCCCGGGAAAACAGTGCAACCATGAGGGTGGAATGGGATGCCCTTAGCTGAATAATTAGAGGAACTGGGGTGTAGTTCGCTTAGCCGTCGTGCCGTTAATGGGGCTCGGTGTATGCGGCTCGCTCTGCCAAGTTCGGTTCGCCCCTTGGGGAGGAGTGCGGTGCATTTAGGAAACCTAACGGGCGGCTACAGCCCTAGAGAATCTTTGTAAAGGCTACGTAGTGAGACCCTGCCTATTCACCTTGGTAGTGTTTAAGGGTTTGATCAGCCTGAGGCAAGAGGGAATCACGACTTGTGGGTAAAGTGTGCAACCTCTGCAGAGTGTTATGAAACTGATATATCAGCCGTGCTCGCGGTTATGAGCGGCCAAGGGAGCTCCATTGATTAGTGGTACTTGATCAGAGATGTTTTGGTTTACAGGTGGCAATGAGATTGATGGTTTTGGTTATGACTATGGTACTGGTAAGTGGTATTCTTTCTGTTTGGAAAGGGTACATCGGGTTAATAACTTGGGTTAATGCTAAAACCTGGCTTTCTACTAGTAAATAATAACCTGACCAATTAAAAGCAACTGCTTGATTTAACTCCACATAAAGCTAGTCCACTACAACCAAACAGGATACTTGCTGAGTATGTTGATGTGTACTCACCCTTGCTCTACACACCAACCCCTCCCCCCCAGGTTGTCAGCATTGCAACCACTGCTCAGGAGAAGATGAAGCTGTGGAAGGAGACTTTTAGGTGTTCCAAGATTACGACGAGTTCTAGGTGTGGGTTAGCGGCAACCCCCAGTTGGCTGCCTGTGAAGGCCGCGTGTATCTATGTTTCTTTTCCGCACTTTGATTATTGTAAAGACTATGTGGATGTCTCAAACATATGATGTAATCGACTATTATACCCTCTTTTATGTCATTATTTTAGCACTGTGTGATGATGTCCAGTTATGTAACTGCTGTGTACGTGAATTGCTGATCCTGGCACGTACATGGTTCACATTTGGTTTGCCTTCTAAAACCAGGTGTGAAAGAGATTTTGCCTTTTCTGCTATGTCTTTCCATCCTGCCATGACAGCATCCGAAGTTTGCTGATCAACTTCGTCTTCAGGCATGGAAGCCTTCGTCTCACTAGGTATTGAGGGCCCAGCTTCGCCTTCGGCTTGCCCAGCTTCGGCTTCTGCTTGCCCAACTTCGATTTCGGCTTGCGCTTTGGCAGCTTCAACAATTTTCTTTGTAGGAGCAGGGCTCAAGGCCTTTGTAGTCTCCAGCACGTTGGCCATCCTCCTCCTCTTGGGAGTTGCGGCAGAAACCTTTTGCACCTTCGGCAGTTTTGCCTCTGTTGGAGGGTTCAGAATTTCTAGCATTTTCATTATTTCTTCAACCCTTGCCTCTTCAGTATTAACATAGTTAGCTTTGTCTGCCTCGATTGTAGGCATCTTTGACATTACAGTTGGTTCTTCAACGCTCTGTGCAATTGGAGAAGCTTGTGTTGCTTCAGCAGTTGAAGAGGCTCCTTCGACAAATTCAGGTACCACGACCGGTTCAATATAACACGGACGGTGGGTCAGAACCTTCACCTTTTTGCCCTTCGGCACAGCTGTGGTGGCCGAAGCAGCAGTCTTCCTCTTTTTTCCTTGCCCTCGCAGCGGGTAGCGATAATCGGGGTATATGAAGCCAATTGCATCAAAGACCCTGTTCAATCTTTTCTTCCCCCGGCCCCCGAAGGTTGCGGACAAAGCATTATCTTCGGCCTTAGAGTATGCCCTAAGTAACTCATCATTGATAGCTTCGATACACTTCAGCCAGTCGTCGGTTGGTTCATCAAACTTCTCTCTAAATCTGAAGGTATACTTCAGTCGGACCAGGCCACCATCACTAGAATCGGCGATGGTCTCCTTTGGCATATCCCAGCTTTCCACAAGTGGACATACCCTAAAGGATATATGCTCTTGAATCAAATCCCATGTGCCAATGAAGGCACAAACAGTGCTAAAAGCCCTCTGACATGCTTCAACAGCATCATCAATTTCCACCTTTGGCCTTCGGAGGCCAAAGCGAGACCAGATGGGGCGCTGGATGATTTCTTTGATGTCTTCCCTTGCCTTAAATCATTTTTAATGTAAAACCACTCCTCCATCTAGGCCCCAGACCATCTTTTCCAGAATGTTGGCACTGGGTGACTTGCATTGGGGTGAGCAATAAATCCATAACAATCGAAGTTGTTGTGGTACTGTTCTTTGCTAGTAGCCTTCTTCTCATATAAAAGCTTGTGCATACTACAGAAGCACTTCGCGCTTGGCTCTAGCCCCTGACTCCTTACAGCCCAGACAAAAATCCACATCCTCATTATAGCTTCGGGGGTGATCTGATGAAGGAAGATCTGGTATATCTTCAGCACTTCAACCACAAACTTGCTCAAAGGGAACTGAAGACCAGCCTTAAAAAAGCTTCGGTAGATAACAACTTCATTTTCCTCAGGGGCAGGGACAATGTTGTCTCCGCCAACTCTCACGATAGACATGTCACGAAAGTACCTTCCTCTCATGTTGTCAAGATGACTCTGTTTAATAGTCGATTTTCCGAAGACAGCATGGCTTGGTCGCCAGGGCCGATCTTCGGAATCTTCATCCCCACTTTCCACATCACAACTATCACTATCATCAGTATCTTCAGACAAACCTTCCAGTATCTCTTTAGTAATCTTCTTTGTGTTTGTTTTTGACATAGACTCAATAAACCCTGCGATAAAAGGATCCGCAGCTTTCTTTTCTTCAAACAACTTCGTTTCCTCAGTTAGCTTCGTCTCCACAGTCATCTTTTCCCCAGACATGGTGAAAACACATCTTTAAAAGGAAGCTCGAAAAGCTCGAGAATCAGGCAAGAGCTAGTGAATAAGAGCTAAAAATTTGACACAATAACACAAATGGCAGAAATGGCATGCCAAATGCTGCCGGTGTGGGTTCATATTAATACGCCCAGTGTGTTGCAACTTGAAGGGCCCCGTCTGTCATTGACTGTTGCTATTCTAGCAAAGGGAAGGTGTTTTTTCGGACATTCGGCTTAAGGCCTTCGTTCACGTCGCAGTCTAAATTCGTTATTATAACAAATTAATACTGCGAGGGGCTACTGTTGGGGGCCTTCGTCTTCTGAAGGTCCTCAAAAACATGATTAACAATGTTTTCCAAGTGAAATATATGTACAGGAACCTTCGGACTTGAAACGAAGTTGTCCATAATATGGAAAGCATGATCGGGACGAAGGTCGAATCAATTCCGAAGCTATGCGCAAGGAAGCTTCGGCTCAGTAGCAGAAAAAGGAACCGACTTAAAGAGGAAAAGGCTATTTAGTCCTTGATAGGTTGTCCTTAAGTCAACTGTAAACATGAAGGGCATGAATGTAATTTTACACAGACTGTGCTCTGTGCCTATAAATAGATGAACAGTACCCCCATACTATTCACGCTGACTTGTATTCACTCGTGTGTCACGCTTGGACTTTTGCCTTCTATCAAGCCGAAGGTACAAATGTAATTCAATGTTATTCTTGTCCGTCCATGATGAGATAATAAAGTTATATTGGTGATGTCATATGATTATTCGTCTTATCTCTCATATTTCATATGTTCCCTCTTTTATTAACATATATTGTGACGATGAAGGTACTTCCTTCATGACCTTCGTCTGAAGATCATTATATCCTGAGGGAGATAATGCTTCGAAGGATGAAGGGCATTACCCTTTAACATTCTGTGTTGCCTTGTTCTTAACTCATAGCATTTGAGAACAAGTCCCCAACAGCCACTAAGAAAGGACTAGAACTCGTCATATTCCTGGAACTCCTCGAAGTCATCCATGTTGCCAGCATCACCTCCTGAGCATTGAGTACATTGGGGACAACCTAGGGTGGGGGTGGTGTGTAAAGCAAGGGTGAGTACACATCAACGTACTCAGCAAATGTCCCGTTTTGCTAAAGTGGACTCGCTGTATGTGGGGTTGAAGTTAAGCAGTTGGTTTTAGTTGGTCAAGTATTTACTATTATTAGTAGAGCCAAGTTTTAGTAATAAACCCATTTATTACCCAAAGGTACTCCCTCAAAAGAGGAAATACCACAGATCAGATTTTATATCACCATTGTTAATCATCATCATAAAAGTATCCAAAGTTCTTCTAATCAAAGAGGATCCCAAGGCTGCTCTTAACCGTGAGCTCGGCTGATATACCAGTTTTTAACACTCTGCAGAGGTTGTACACTTTACCCACAAGTCGTGATCCCTTTCCAGCCTGGGTTGTACAGACCCGATCTTCACTACCAAGCTGAATGGCCAGGAATACACTACGTAGCCTTTACAAAGACTCCCCTGGTGCATAGCTGCTCGTTAGGTTTCGCCAGTCGTACAAACGCAGTACACCTCCCCAAGGTGGGTGACTAACAAAACCAAATCGAAAGAACCTCTGCACCCCAACCTTGGCAGAGCGAGCACTACGCCCCGGCCCCCATTGACGGCCCTCCGGCAAAGCCAACTACACCCCCAGGTTCATCTAATTAATCAGCTAAGGGCATCCCATTCCACCCTCATGGTTGTACTATTATCCCGAGTGGTCACTCCACGAATAGGTCCTTACGGAGAGGTACTCAGGAAAAAGGCCTGAGCCCCCTAAGGTATCACAAGATCTTCCACGTAATCAGGATAACAATATCGTATCATAAATGTTCACATCATGTTCATTGATTAAGTTAAGGCAGTAGCAACATGCTAACCATGATAACCCAAAAGGTAAACAAGGGTAAGGTAAATACAGACTAGTCAATCCTTAGGTTTCATAAAGTAATGTGGGACAGTGAATCATAAAGTATGTAGGACATAATAGGTCAGAGGACACCTGCCTTCACCAGGTGGTTGCTCAGGGAGGTCTCCAACAACACACTTAGGAACCTCGGACTGCTCGTTGTCTAAATAAAGCGAGCATGCATTCAATACATTTGGAAAGTACAAATGAACATCACACCAAACATGTACAAACATTGGAACACATCTTAAAAAGACACAATACTACATAAGGGATAATGAATTCAAAGCATAACATGAACTATAACATAAAATAACTTCATTTGGAAATAGATTATTATTTCCCTAAGTGTTACTTACAAGTACCTAATCATAGTTCAATTTTTTTATTGTGACCTAAAAGTTAGAACAGAGATGAACTCATGTAATACACATTATTAATCTAACAAGCTTAAATATGTTTAAATCTCTAAGGTTCTCCTTTTATTTATTTTATTAAATAAATAAAACTACATCTACATTAGTTCATACTTAATCATAAAAATTAGAATGTGCAGAAGTAAATGAAACCATTTTATTTAGACAGAGAATAGTTCTATGAACATTTTGCAATTTCAGTCACTAAATTTGGAGTTTATATGCAAAAGTTATGAAATAAACAAGTTTGGGAATTCAAAATATCAAATTAGGTCTAAATCTGTGAATACTTAAAAGTCCAAGGTTAAATCTGCAAGATTACAGGGGCCTGCGCGTGAAAACCAGGGACAGCGGGTTGATTTCCAATTAACTGAGGGTCTCTTTAACAAAACAGCCACGCGAAGGGGTATCAGGTGAATCTAACCGTCAGATCTAAAACCGACAGCCGAGATTAGATCTGCGGCCGAGGGCACGCGTGCGGGCGGGCGAGCGCTGACAGGCGGGCCAGGGGCGTCAGCGGCAGAGGGGGAGAGCGCACTGACCGAGTGGGCCCAGCACCGGAGGTCTTGGGCACTGATAGGCGGGCCAGGGCGTCAGGCGCACGTGCGCGAAGCATTATCCGTGATCTGAGTCGTGCGATCTGAATCGGACGGAGGGGATCAGACCGGGGAGGACGGACGACTGCGGGCGGTGCTGTTCCTCTCTGCGGCGGTGAGGTCACCGGAGTTGAGGCTGGCGCGAGCTAGGGTGGCTCCGGGGTCGCCGGAGTTGGGCAGAAAGGGAGAGAACGCCACGGCGAACTCAATGGTGGGGAAGAGGCAATGAATCCACAGGCAGAGAGGGGAGAACGACATAGAGAAGGTCTCGGGCGGGCCGTAGCAACTCCGGTGAGGAATCCCGGCCACGGGGAGGGCTTAAGAAGCGCTAAGGCCTTGTCTAACTTTAGCAGAGGCAGATGCACCTCAGGGACCTACTCCGGGGAACTAGACCGGGCTAAATCAGCCGGCCACCGCGCGAGCACGATGGTCCGCTGCGGGCGAGCACCGGCGAAGGTTAAATTGGCCAAGCACAGAGCGCAATAGGGAAAATTGGGCACGGGGACGGGTGTCTTACCTCGGGGCGGAGCTCGGGGAGGCTTGGAGCGGTCTCCGGCGAGCTGGATGGTCGGGAACGCGGGCGCGGGTCTCCGGCGGCGGCTGGCGGCGTGGGTAGAGCACGAAAGAGGGTGAAGCTGTGCGAAGTGAGGCGAGGGGCATGCGCGGGGCACTGGCGGGGATCTAAGAAGGGAGCTGGGTGCGTGGGCGGGCGTCGTGGCCGAGAAATCCGGTGATGTGCGCGAGTGCGCACGCGCCGGTCCACGGCGAGTGCGGAGGGGGCGGAACTGACAAGGAGGGTCCACGGTGCAGAGAGAGAGGAAAAGGGGCACGCGGGGCAACAGCTCGGCGACTGGCGATCTGGGCCCGCGAGACAAAGAGAGAGGGAGCGCGAGGGTGAAGAAAACTGGCGCCGACAGGTTGGCCCTAGCGGGCAGAGAGCGCGAGAGAGAGGGAAATTGCCGCTCACATGGAAGGTCCGCCTGTCAGGCGGCGCGGGCGCGCGGCCTGGCTGGGCGAGCTGCGCTGGTTTGGGCTGCTTTCTTCTTTTCTTTTTCTCTGGATTTTCTAATTCCTTTTCCATTTCTTTTCTATAGGGTTTTCAAATCCAAATTCAAACTAGGTTTCAAATTCAAATAAATTCATACATGTGCAACACTTCAAAGAATATTTTAAGCTCAGCATGATGCAACATGTCATGACCCATAGTGTTTTGGCAAAAATAAATAATTAAATCCTCCTACTTTAAGCTATTTCTAATCAAAAGGAAAAAGGGAGAAAGAATCTAGAGAGAGATAAAACCTAGAGTGAGAAAAAGAAGAGTAACACATGATTTTGGGTGATAATTAGAAAGAAATTTTATACCCCCAAAATCAGGGTGTTACAGACCTATCCCCCTTAAAAGAATCTCGCCCTCGAGATTCTGGGCTGGCTAGAAAAGAGCTCAGGGTACTTGGCTTTCAAATCGTCTTCTCTTTCCCAGGTTGCTTCTTCTGAGTGGTGACCCCATTTGACTTTGCACATCCTGATAGTACTTCTCTGGGTGACCCGGTCTGCTGTCTCCAGAATTTGAGTTGGCTTCTCAATATAAGTCAGATCCTCTTGAACTTCAAGATCCTCTGCTGGCAACTGCTCTTCTGGCACTCTCAAACATTTCTTCAACTGAGACACATGGAACACATCGTGCACAGTGGACAGATTCTCTGGTAAGCTGAGTTGATCAGCCACTTCTCCACGTCTATCTTGAATCTGATATGGCCCAATATATCGAGGGGCTAGCTTGTCTTTGACTCCAAACCTTTTGGTTCCTCTCATGGGTGACACTTTCAAGTAGACATAGTCTCCCACTTCAAAACTGAGTTCCCTTCTCCTGGTGTCCGCATAGATTCGCTGCCTGGACTGCGCTGCCTTCAAATTCTCTCGAACCATTCTAATGTTCTCTTTGGCTCAAGCAGAATATCTGGTCCGAACACCTGTTTTCACCAGGTTGGTCCCAATGCAATGGTGTTCTGCAATTCCTCCCATAGAGCGCTTCGAATGGTGACATCTTCAGACTGGCTTGGTAGCTGTTGTTGTAAGAGAATTCTGCATATGGTAATCTCTTGTCCCAACCTATCTTATCTTGCAAAGCACAAGCCCTCAACATATCCTCCAGAATCTGATTGGTTCTCTCTGTTTGACCATCTGTCTGCGGGTGATAAGTTGAGCTAAACTTCAAGTGCGTGCCCAAAGCTTCATGCAACTGCTCCAAAAAATGAGAGGTAAACTGAGTACCTCTGTCTGATGCTATCTTCTTCGGAACACCATGCAAGCACACAATTCGAGCCATGTATAGTTCGGTCAACACCGCACTATTGTAGGTGGTCTTGATTGGTATGAAATGGGCCGCCTTTGTCAAACGGTCCACTACTACCCAGATGGAGTCATAACCAGTACGAGTGCGGGGCAGACCGACTATGAAATCCATTCCGATCTCATCCCACTTCCACTGAGGAATCTGCAATGGCTGCAACAAACCTGCAGGTCTCTGATGTTATGCTTTAATTTTTTGACAACTGTCACACACTGCCACATACTATGCTATCTCTCTTTTCATACCGTACCACCAGAATCTTTTCTTTAGGTCTTGGTATATCTTCTCACTGTCAGGGTGTATAGAGTATGCTGTCTCATGGGCTTCCTTGAGAATCAGTTCCCGGATCGATTTGATGTCGGGAACACATAGTTTATCCTTGAGCCATACCACTCCTTTTGCATCTTCACGGAAATCCTTGCCTTTCCCATCTATGATCAGCTGTCGGATCTCGTTGATCTTCTCATCATCCTTCTGACCTTTCCTGATGTCTTGCTCTAGAGTGGGTTCCAACTCAATTGTCACCCCTTGGGTGTTGTTCAGAAATCCGAGACTCAATCTGTCGAACTCTTTCGCTAGTTCATACGGCATCGGGTAAGCGGCCAACATATTAACTTGACTCTTTCTACTTAGAGCATCTGCAACCACATTTGCTTTGCCTGGGTGATAATGAATCTCCAGCTCATAATCTTTGATCAACTCTAGCCATCTTCGATGTCTCATGTTTAACTCTGACTGAGTGAGTATGTATTTGAGACTCTTGTGGTCCGTGTAGATATCACACTTCTGCCCATAAAGATAATGCCTCCAGGTCTTCAATGCATGAACCACGGCTGCTAATTCCAGATCATGAGTAGGATAATTCTTCTCATGAATCTTCAACTGTCGGGATGAGTATGCCACTACTCTCCCTTCCTGCATCAACACACATCCCAATCCGGTATACGAAGCATCGCAATATACTGAGAATGGCTTGTGAACATCTGGCAGAATCAGTACTGGTGTTGTTGTCAACTTCTCCTTCAATGTCTCAAAGGACTTCTGGCATGTTGGGGTCCACTTGAACTCAACCTTCTTTGCCAACAAGGCTGTCATTGGCCTGGCAATCTTGGAGAAACCCTCAACGAAACACCGATAATAATCGGCCATTCCGATGAAACTTTTGATTCCTCGGACATCTTTTGGTGCTTTCCAGTCCAAGATAGTTGTTACCTTCTTTGGATCCACAGCCAATCCTTCTCGGTTTATAATTTGACCCAAGAATAGGACTTCACTGATCCAGAACTCGCACTTGCTAAGCTTGGCATACAGCTGACAATCTCGTAGCCTCTGAAGTACTTTCCTCAAATGCTCCTCATGCTCTTGCTCATTCTGGGAATATATAAGAATGTAATAAATGAACACCACCACAAACTTGTCAAGGTAGTCCATGAACACACTGTTCGTTAAGTACATGAAGTAGGCTGGCGCATTTGTCAAACCGAATGACATGACCGTGAACTCATATAGTCCATACTTGGTGATGAATGATGTCTTAGGTATATCTTAGGGTCGGATTCTGAGTTGATGGTAGCTTGACCTCAGATCTATCTTCGAGAACACACTGGCTCCTCTCAACTGATTGAATAAATCTTCAATTCTAGGCAGGGGGTACTTGTTCTTGATAGTAATCTCATTCAAGGATCTGTAGTCAATGCACATCCTCTTTGTTCCATCCTTCTTCTCCACAAATAGCACTGGGGCTACCTAAGGCGAGGTACTCGGTCTGATGTAGCCTTTCTCTCACAACTCATCAATCTGCTTCTTGAGTTCCACCAACTCTGGTCCGGACACTTGATAGGCTCTCTTGGAAATAGGGGCGGTGCCTGGTATAAGCTCTATGGCAAATTCAACCTTCCTTTTAGGTGGCATACCTGGTAACTCCTCGGGAAACACATCTGGGAATTCTGACACTACATTGATAGCCTCTTATGGTTTAATCTCCTCAATACAGGCGGTGATTTGGTGACAACTCCCTTTCCTTGGTCCTGATAAGACCAACTCTACTAACACCTCTTCTCCTGATAAGGACACTAGCTTCATCGTTCTCTTGTCACAACTAAGGCTGGCTTGATACTTGGTTAGCCAATTCATCCCTAGGATGACATCTATAGTTGTAACACCTAGTTTGTAACATATAATAAAAGAGGAGGAATTAATTCCTTTATCTATATATGTGTGTTATTTCTACTTACTATCATATGTGAACACACCACTTACACAATTAAATAAATACCCCAAAGACACCTAAATAAATCTTGCATCTTGCTGAGTTTTACTCGATTGCGCATTTTTGTGGTTAATAAAATAAATGAGTCATTAACAACATATCAATGGATCCATAAAAATTTAAACTCTAACTTGGGAATAAAACCATGAAAATAGAGGAGAGAAAGGAATATTGTTCAATACAAATAAAAGTATAATTTAATAACTTCATCACAGTTGGTATGATCAAAATAAATAATTAGCCAGTGTACAAAGTGCCACAAAGTTTGAATTTGAATTGAAATTTGAATTTGGAAAGAAGGGAAAAGACAAAAGAAAAGAAAGTAAAAAGAAAAAGGAATGAACCCCTTACTGGGCCGACTGTCCCCAATCCTTCCCACAACTGCTTTCCTCCGCGCGGCCCAAATTCTTTCTTTCCACCGCGCGCGCACTGCTCTGTCTCGCGGGGCCCACACGTCATACCGCGCGCGCCTGCGAAATCCACTGACCGCGCGTTCGTTTCACTGGAGCCGGGGCCCACCTGTCACCCCTCGCGTCCGCGTGCGACCAAGCCCTCACTGCTTGTGGGCCTCCCTCGCTCGGTCTCCGTCCCCGCGCAAGCCGCGCGCCGGCGTAACAGAACGCCGCCGCGTCCGCGCTATCCCCATCGTGCGTTCAGGAGCCCGGGCACCGGTATTAAAAGTCGGGCGTCGTTCCTTCCTCCCCCACTCTTGCCCTCGCGTTCGCCAGTTTCGCACTGCATATTCGCCACCGCCATTGGAGAGGAAACAGAGAGAGGGGCGGGATTGTTCCACCGCCGGTGACTGCCGCAAGGAGAGCATTTCAGACCCCGATTGGGTTACCCAAAGCTCGGGTTGCTCGCGTATAAGCAGTGCATGGATGCAATCGAAGAAAGGTTAACGGCGGCCACGGGAATCTTTCGCCGGAGTTGGAGGTCCACCACTCACCGTGACCGGATCTCTGTGCGGCGCGCTGTGGGGTACGTGCTCGACCATTGCATTTATCATGTTTAGGGCATCGTGCGGAGCGATTCGGGTCTGAGCTGTGCGTTCGGGGTAGAGCTTTGGGGCGTCGCGGCCATGGCGCCGCCGCGCCTGCCGTCTGTGCCACCGCGTGGGATCGGTGAGAGAGAGGAGTTGGGTCGTTCCCGTCGGATTCGGCGCGGACGGCCGGATTTGTACCGGGCGGGTCCCCCTGGACGATTCGATCAGGACCGTTAGATCGGATCGGACGGTGCTGGGTGACCCGAGCGACATTTAATCTGGACCGTAGATTGTTGATCCAAAGGTTCCTGTAGTGTACCGGTTTAATGTAATTTAGATCTAATCTTTGCCCTTCAAATCTGATCGGGCGGCCGAGATTGCGCCATACCCTTTCGCGGGGACAGTTTACTTATGAGTCCTCGGACTTTCTAGATTTTGAAACCGCCATCCATTTTCACTATTCACTGAGTCTAGGATATCTTGCGTAGAGCCCCCTGACCTTTCTGGTAAATGAGGCCCAGTCTAGAGATAGTTTAAATCGAATAAATGAATAGAAAATAGATTTCTAACATGAAAATAATTACTAGAACTTGATAAATTCATAGAAAATTCATACTAACTCCAAATTAATCCATTCCAGTTCCTAAAATTTTGTAATATTATTATCTATCACTTAGAGTATCTGTTTTGTCATGAAACAGTAAGAAAAATAGTTTCTCACTTAATCTATTTTAAACACATAAAACCTTTGAAAATCCATAACTTAAAATCTATAACTCCAAAAAATTACGATTCCTGTTCCTAGGATTTTATTTTAATATGTAGAATATTTCTGTGTATTTTGTTCACATGCTTGGTGTGATGTTAATTTTTCCCTGCATATTGTGCTTGTTTGTATTGTGGCGAGTAGAAGAGCCCGTGCCTGAGGATCCTGGTGAGCAGCATATAGAAGTAGCTGAGCAGGAGCTCATTGAAGGCAAGTTGCGCCCTTGACCATTTTTTACCCAATAATGTTCTTTAATATCATTTATTCATGCATAAGTTAATTTTGATGGGACCCAATAGGTTACCCTAGATTGTTTATCTCATTACCTTGTTTACCCCTGAATCACTTGGGTAGTTTGCTATTGCTTTACATGGATTTGGGATAATTATTTATCATATCTATGTTCCAGTTATTTTGTTATTCTATTTATGTTCATGTCAAGATCATTAATGTTAATTGGAACATAGAGCTTAACTTGAGAAACACGTGCCACCACAAGGGTTTATGGACGCCCTTGGCTGATTAATTAGGAAAGCTAGTGGAGGACTACCTTACCCGAAAGGGGCAAGGGCAGTAGGGGAGTGGTCAGTGTAGGGAGGTCCTTGGTTGATTTTGCTGCGATGGCGGTCAGGCAAGAACCCTGCATTGGAGCTTCCTATAAACTGTAGCGGGTTTTCTGAAGCTAGTGGAACTTTGTAAAGGCCTCATAGTGTTACCCTGCCTCGCCTCCTCGGTAGAGGTGTATGGGAAGTCGCGATCCCTTGGCAGATGGGTAACATGACTTGTGGGTAAAGGGTACCACCTCTGCAGAGTGTAAAACTGGTATACTAGCCGAGCTCACGGTCATGAGCAGCTCAGGACTCTCTGATGATTAATTTATGGAACTAAATTCAATTTTTCATATGCATTGCATCGTAGGTGATGATGTTACTTTTGTTCTACTACTTAATTGGGTTGGTATTTACTTATACTTAGTAACTACTAATAAAATTTTGACCAACTTTAAAAGCAATGCTCAGCTCTAACCATCATCTTTGGTAAGCCTTAAACTTCACGTGAGCTCCCACCTTTGGCGAGTTCATGCACATTATTCCCCACAACTTGTTGAGCGATGAACGTATGTGAGCTCACTCTTACTGTCTCACACCCCCCACACACAGGTCAAGAACAGGTACCACAGGATGAGGCGCTTGAAGGATGTTGTGATGTGTTCGTGAGAGATCTAGGCCGTCGTCTCCCAGTCAACTTTGGGTTGCTGGACCGTTGTCTCCTTATAATGTAAATATTTATTTATTTTGTATAGAACTCCTGCTATATAGTAAAATGTGACACTCGATCATGTGCCATGATTCATCATATGTGTGAGACTTGGTCCCAGCACACCTGGTGATGATGTTCGCGCCCGGGTCTTGGTGCCCCGAAACCCAGGTGTGACAGAAGTGGTATCAGAGGAATGTTGACTGTAGGATGAAACCTAGATAGAAATGGACAAAACTATTACCTACTTACCTTACTCTGATTCTTTTCTAAACTTATCTTAATCTTTTCTCATCTATTTCCGCTTCACTCTGATTATTCTTACCTTTTATTTCTAAAGACAAATGTGGATTTCACACTTTGAAATCCTGTGCCTAAAGTGACTTTAGGAATAGGAGACCTATTCATAGAAACCACAACAAAACTATTTTTTATATAAATATTTGTATGCTTGAATGTTTGTTCTTATGATACTTATCTGATTTGGATCTTTGATTGAGTGTGATGAGTTGTGGAGTAATATCCACAATTACATCTACATATACATATAGGCATAAATATAAATGAATAAAATTCATGAGATAACTAAACAACCTAGATTATCCTCCATTAAAGTGTATCTATTTTAGATAGAATTCTTTAAGTTGAAAAAAAAATATCTTATCCTAATAGATTAATCTTATCTTAAAGGATTCCCTCTTATCTTAATAGATCCATCTTATCTTAAAAGATTCTCGTCCGTGAAACCACAACCTAGCCTATGTTATAGGTTGCCCAACCCATTTATCCCAAAAGCAAAGTAAACCTTGTTGGGCCTACCCATCCAAGCATCGACAACTATCTTAACCATATGTCCTTAACTCGGATGATAACTCCAAGAATAAAGGCCAAAGAAGACCAACCACGTCAAGGGAAGATAAGCATCAACTCAAGTCTTCAAAGATCAAGTTAGATCGCGAGAGGAATCAAGATCCAGAGTTCAGGATGAAGTCTTTCCTTATTATACCCTTGCCACAGCCTCTAGTTGCCATAACCATACCTCATCTGACCTAATAAATGTCTAGACATACAATATTCATATGTAAAAACTTGAACAAAACTTTGATTCCCAAAACCAAATGAGAAACTAAAATTCTAGACCAAACCTATTGTATCCCTTTTCTTACAAATCTCGAGGACGAGATTTCTTTTAAGGGGGGTAGTGTTGGAACTTGCTCTCTGACGCAAGGGGATCCAATGGGAGGTGTAGTGACGTAAACAGGGTTCTCGCGCAAGATGGCAATAGCTCTGTTAATCTAGCCTCTCAAGGGCACTGTGCGGGGGTATTTATAGGTATCTGAGTGCCCAGCGTCTTGTGTTAAGGACGCATGTGCCCTCAGACACCTAGGTTATCCCTAGAATATTCCCATAAAGCGGGGTTATCGACTGTAATTACAGAGGCGCCTTTACAAATTAGGCCCGTAACACGCAGCGGCCACGCAGGGCCTGTTACAATGGGCCGGATCACACGTGGGCCTCCATGCTGGACGAGGCCGCACGGTGGGATGACCTCGTCACAGGTCTTCATCCGATGTCGTATGGGGCGAAGGGTGTCCCTGCCCGTTGTCTTGTCTCCGTTGGACCAACGACCACGACGAAGGCCTCGAGCGAAGGGTGGCGTCTTCGCCTTCGCCCCAACATTTGCCCTCCGAGGGACCAGTTCGACTAAGTCATCTGGTGCCGAAGACGTCGCTAGATGGCGGAGACGCTGCCCTCGCTCGAAGTGGTTCCGCGGGGGTTTTTGACATGACCGTTGATTGACACCGTACTGTTGGACTGCGGGTTTCCCGAAGCGCCGCGCCCTGTGTATAAAAGGGGGCGGGGGGCGGCGCGTTTTGAACTTTATCTTTCCGCGCTCCGTGAAAACCCTAGACGCCTTTTCCACCGTCTTGCTGCTCATCTGCCCTCCTTGCTCTTGTTCGCCGGAGATCTGGCTCGAGTGAAGCAGACCGCCCGCCGCCGCCGACGGTACGTAGCGATGCCGACCTCTTCTTCTTCTGCTGCCGCTACGCCACCGGCCGACGCGTCGTCTAAGGAAACGCTGAGTACTGTGGCGGCAGAGGAGTTGCGCGCCGGCGATACGGTGGATTTTGGCGTGTCGCGGATGTCGTCGGTCCACGTGCAAGATATGCAGCGGCTGGGTTACTTTGGCGGCAGAGTCGCTCGTGTCCCGGGGACGGAGGAAGTCCCCGAGCCGGAGGGCGAGTTGGTTGTGTTCGAGGCGTTCTTCGCTGCTGGTCTCCGCCTGCCTGCGCACCGATTTGTTGGAGAAGTCCTGCGCAGATTTAACGTTCAGATCCATGAGCTGACTCCGAATGTTGTGGTGGCTCTATCGAAGTATGTCTGGGCGACGACTTCGTACGGCGGACAACCATCAGTCGAAGTCTTCGCGAAGTACTATTGCCTGCACTGGCAGAAGAGGATGATTGGAGATGAAGTTGCCCAGTTTGGGTCCTGTACATTTACGCCGAAGACCGGTAAGACCACGATGGAGGTAGTTGAGTTGGTTCCTTGCGCCCGCAACAAGTGGGGCAATTGGCATGAGTTTTGGTTTTACGTCGCGGAGGGTACAGTCGAAGACCATCCGGGGCTCCCCGTGTCCGAGATGTGCTCGCATCTTTACTCAGCATACCCGCCTTTTGAAGTGGCGGAGGATGATGCGGACGGAGGGGCCCTTCGGTGCGCCGCCGGCCTGAGCAGCGGGCGCGATTTGGTTGAGGAATTTGTGGCGTACGGGGTATGGCCTTTGGCGCATGGCTGGGTGTTGGGCGAAGTGTGCCCTCGCCAGATGCCTTCCCATGGTGGGAAGCTGGTGCGAAGTCCTGCCTTCGCGCTTGATCTGCATAGCCGCGATCCGGCCGCCTTTGTGCGTGAGGCAGAGGATGGGGCGGTGCGGATCGTTGGTCGGTACATGCCGAGGACAGAGGGCCAGCGTAGCTGGGATATTCGCGGGTCGAATGACCGCTTGAACATGGTTTTTGAGTTGAATCGCCTACCATATGGCGGTTATCCCGGCCAAGACGATGTGGATCGTCGCGGGAAGAAACCGGTGGTGGAGTCTGGAGACGACCCCGCGCCGGCGGCCGCCCCGTCCTCTAAGAAGAGGAAACTAGGTACTGCTATGGGAGGACTTGGGGTTTCCGATGGTTTTGCTAGAGAATTGATGAGGACATGCGCGGCCCCAGGGGGAAGGATGTCTTTGCCCGAGCTCCAGGAGTCTTCGGCGCGGATGCTGAGGGTTACCGGGGGTTGGTGGCCTAAGAATGTTCCTATCCCCCGTGCGGCTGGCGAAGACTTTTTTACATCTCGCATGGTTCGTGAATGGAGAGTGTTTCCTTACGGGCGGAATATTGCTGCTGTTGTGTCGGCAGTGATTGACAAGGATCGCCAGGGAGCTGCACAGAAGCGCCAGGCGGTCGTCAGGCTTCATGAAGCCAGGCCGAAGAGGCAGCGGGGGGCTGCGAAGGCTGCTGCCCCTAGCGGAGGCAAGCCGCCGCTGGCGGCGAAGTCGGCCGTCCCTGCATCCGGCAAGGCGCCGGAGGCTGCGGCTGCCGCCGGTGGTTCCAAGTCTGCGAAGGCTGCACCGGCGTCCAGCAGGGTGCCGGAGGCCGCGAAGGCGGCCCGAGAGTTGTCGCCGCCAGGCAAGCGCGTCGCCGACTTCGCCACCGACATTAGTGTGGACGATTATCTTGTTGGTAAGTCGTTGGCTCGATTTTTTTTTGATTTGTTGATATGTCGCAGGGTCGGACGAAGGCCAACTTGTTGTTGTTCCGCCTGCCACGGCGACCACGGTGGCTGCCGTGGTGCCAAGGGCGAAGGGCGGTGCCCTTAGTGCCGGCGGCGAGATGCCGGCACTCACTGCCGTCAGGGACGAGGCGAGTGCTGTGTCCCGCCGGCTGAAGGAGATGAAGGAGGCACTGAGTCAGGTACGTTGAGCTAGACTTCGGTTTTTTTTAACCGGCTTCATCGGGGCTATGGTCTTATGCGTGTCTTGTAGGCGGCTGACTTTGCAGACCGCGCGGCGTCGGGGGCCCTGACTGCAGTTGTGTCTACCGAAGTCGAGAGACTTCGGACACAACATGCTGACGTCGTCCGGGAGAAGTCGACCGCCGACAGTAAGTGCCGCAAGCTGGCGGACAAGGTGGCCGCGCTGGAGGGGGAGAAGACTGACCTCTGGCACCAACTGGCGGAGGAGAGGAAGGAGGCCAATGAGGCCCTCGCCAAGGCGTAGGCTGCGCAGGCGGAGGCCAATTTGGCGCGGGTGGAGGGCAGTCTTGCCAGGGAGCGCGCCGAGCAGTTGGAGGAGCGGCTCAGCGCGCTGCAGAGCCGTGTGGAGAGGGCCGAGGCCGTGACGCGCACGGAGGATGAGCGGACTCGCAAACAGCTTATGGATTCATACCATGAGCTGGGCGCGCGGACCGCTGACTTCGAAGTGCCGGACCGAGAGCCCGGACTTCGCTGCCTGGAGTGGGTACAGGAGGAGTTGCAGGCGCTCCCCACCATCGTGGAGGGGTTTATGTCTTATGCTTCCCTGGTCACCTGCGAGGGGCGATGAACGCGCTCTCTCGCGAAGGGTGTCGGCACTTTGAGGTCTTCGACCAAGCTGATGAGGATTTCGAGCGTGATATCTACAAGGTTGAGGACTCTATAGTGATAGAATCCGCCGGAGCCCTCTACGACCGGATGTGGGGGCCCTACGGTCGAGAGGTGGTCAGGGAGCGGGCCGAGACGACGAGGGGTCAGGTAATATTTGGCTTTTGTTTGGTGTTTGTTGAGTGTGGGCTATGTATGGGTTTGCTGAACTGTTGTGTCTCAGGCGGCGCGTGGCGAGAGGGTGGATGACTTCGGGGCTTTGAACAGCGTGCTGCCTGACCCGGAGCCGAACCCCGACGGAGGCTGTGCCCGAGGCCGCCCTTCAGCCGCCTCCGGAAACCGCCGAAGGCGCTCCTGATGCCCCCGCAGCCACTGCAGCCAGCGGAGGCCCGTCGCCAACTGCCGTGCCGAGGGTTGAGGATCCTGTGGAGGTGGCGGCGGAGTCGACAGCGGAGGAGCCCGCGACGGCTGGGTCTTCGCAGGTGGCGTAGTGGGTGTGGGTAGTTAGGGAATTTTGGATATGTTGCTGAATCTTGGTTGCTGCGCAGGTTCAAGATTTTTGGCCTGCGCACGCAACCGCTACTACTAATTTTTTGGCGGCTTCGACCGTGGATGATGGTAATAAATCGGATGGGTCTGCATCTAAGTTTTCTGATTTTGGTGACTCTGGGAGCTCGATTGAGTGGACTGAGGAGTCGTCGGATGAGGACTTGGACTACTTTGCGGCCTTGGATGTGGCAGCGACGGAGGCTTCGCCGCACGCTGCGGATGCTGAAGTTGTGCCTGGTCCGAGTACTGGGCGTAGGCGGCGAAGGGCGGTTGCGAAGCGTAGAGTGAGTGGGGCGGACAGCGGTCGGCTTCGTGTGAGTAGGGCTGGCCGGCAGGAACTGTTGTCCTTGCCGGCCGCCGTGAGTGCAGGTGAGGGGAATTGCGAAGTCTTTTTGTGGGTGAGGAGCTTAGGATAATGTTATTTAACTATAGGGAGATGGGAATTATTCCGAAGGTTGAGCCGATGTAGAGTGTGATGCCCTCGCTTGTACATGTGTAATGTCTTGTATGATGAAGTTGTGTGCCCTTGCACATTCGGCTATGCTCGCGAAGGCGTTACGTACTTGGTCAGGTGTATTTGTTATGCTGGACTGGTGCGCATGTAGTCGGTCTTTGCGCGGACAGTTTGGTGTAGTCGTTTTCGCTTTTGTTACGCTTCGTCCGGCTGCGCCTTTGGGCAACTGTTGCACGGATAGTCTTTGCGGAGGACTTCGATTTTTCGCACTTGTTGCGCTAGCCCGGCTGCACCCGTAGGCGACTTCTGCACGGATAGTCTCCGCGGTAGACTTTGGTTTTTCGCACTTGTTGTGCTAGTCCGGCTGCACCCTTAGGCGACTTCTGCACGGATAGTCTTCGCGGAGGACTTCGATTTTTCGCACTTGTTATGCTAGTCTGGCTGCACCCTTAGGCGACTTCTGCACGGATAGTCTTCACGGTAGACTTCGATTTTTCGCACTTGTTGTGCTAGTCCGGCTGCACCCTTAGGCGACTTCTGCATGGATAGTCTTCGCGGAGGACTTCGATTTTTCGCACTTGTTGTGCTAGTCCGGCTGCACCCTTAGGCGACTTCTGCACGGATAGTCTTT
This sequence comes from Zea mays, assembly GCF_902167145.1. Classification (NCBI taxonomy): domain Eukaryota; kingdom Viridiplantae; phylum Streptophyta; class Magnoliopsida; order Poales; family Poaceae; genus Zea; species Zea mays. The sequence goes on from NC_050101.1 coordinate 102,281,408, forward strand.
GCGGTAGACTTCGATTTTTCGCACTTGTTGTGCTAGTCCGGCTGCACCCTTAGGCGACTTCTGCACGGATAGTCTTCGCGGAGGACTTCGATTTTTCGCACTTGTTGTGCTAGTCCGGCTGCACCCTTAGGCGACTTCTGCACGGATAGTCTTCGCGGTAGACTTCGATTTTTCGCACTTGTTGTGCTAGTCCGGCTGCGCCTTTAGGCGACTTCTGCACGGAGTTGTCGCACGCGAGGGTGGCTAGCGCTGAGCCTCGCGGTGACTTTGTATTGGTCGAATGTCGAAGACCGTCGTCGCGGTCTTTTTTCGACGCATGTTTTTGCGGGGGATTTTTCACTTGTATATTACATGGCTCCGCCTCGTTAAAAACCTCACCCCCCGGGAGGAAAAGAGTGCGGGCCAGAATAAGATTGTTTTTGCGGATTACAAGGGCGAATCGGCCCTGATGAGTCAAACAAAAAATTTGCGGAGATTGTCGATGTTCCAGGAGTGCTCCAGGTCTTCGCCTTTTGGCGTTGCGAGCCTGTAAGCGCTGGGGGAAGCTTTCGTCTTTACAATGAAGGGGCCCTCCCACTTGGGCTCCAGCTTGCCCCTGGACTCTGTCCGAGCTGTTCGGACGAGTACGAGGTCCCCTTCGCTGAATTCCCTCGGGATGACTGCGTGGTCGCGCCATGCTTTTGTCTGGGCTTGGTATTTATTAGAGCCTGTAGGGCGAAGACTCGGTCTCCATCGATGAGATCCTTCGAAGTGGGCTCGTCCACGTCGGGGACGGCTGACGGAACTGTTCGCGGGGACCCATGTTTTATTTCTTGTGGGGTCATGGCCTTCGATCCATATAGAAGGCGGAAAGGAGTGAACCCGGTCGCCCTGCACTCAGTCGTGTTTAGTGCCCAGACCGCCTCGGGTAACAGATCGGTCCACCTACCCTTTTTTCGTCGAGGAGCATCTTTTTGACAGTTGTGAAGATTTTTCCATTGGCGCGTTCCATAACTCCGTTGGACTGCGGGTGATAGACTGAGGCGAAGGCAAGCTTGGTGCCAATGGAAAAGCAAAAATCCTTGAAGTCTTGGCTGTCAAACTGCTTGTCGTTGTCAACTGTTAGTTCGGACGGTACTCCGAAGCGGCAAACAATGTTTTGCCAAAAGAATTTTTGGGCAGTCTTTGATGTTATTGTGGAGACAGCCCTTGCCTCGATCCATTTGGTGAAGTATTCGACGGCGACGAAGGCGAACTTAAGGTTCCCCTGAGCCGTGGGCAGGGGCCCGACGATGTCTAGGCCCCAGCGCTGGAGAGGCCATGTGTGGGCGATCAGCTTTGTAAATTGCGAGGGGCTGCCTGATCGAGGAGAAAACTTCTGGCAGGCTTCGCAGGACCTTGTGACCCGATTTGCGGTGCAGATCATTGCGGGCCAGTAGAAATCTTGGCGGATCACCTTAGCAGCTAGGGCCCTTGGCCTTGCGTGAGAGCCGCAGGTACCACTGTGGACTTCGCGTAGGATCTGGACGCCTTCGGTTTCTGTGACGCATTTAAGCATTGGCTGACTGACCCCCTTCTTGTAGAGTTGGCCCTCAATCAGTGCGAAGTCCCGGCTTCGATGTTTGAGGCGCTTGGCCTCGCTGATGTCGGTTGGGTGATAGTACCCCTGTAGGAACAGAGTTATTGGTGCCCGCCAGTCTTCGATCATGATAAGGTTGACTATGCGGTGGCCCTCGCTATCGTTGGTTATTTGGAGCCCTTCGGGGCTCCGGACGGCTGGCGTGCCGATGACATGGAAGAACACGTCGGAGGGCAGGGACTCGCCTCTGGTGGCAGCCTTGGCCAATGCGTCGGCCTCTTCATTCTTGGCCCGGTCCACATGCTGCAAGGTGAATCCCTTGAATTGTCTCTCGAGACTTCGGATGGCCGCGAGGTATTGCATAAGTGCGGGGTCCTTTGCTGCATAGTCTTTCTCGACTTGGCCGGCAACTACCTTGGAGTATGTTCTGATGATGCAGGTGGTGACCCCAAGGGCCCTCAGCTTGCGGAGGCCGAGGATGACTGCTTCGTATTCTGCTATGTTATGTGTGCATCTATCCGATTCCAGAGCGAAGCTGAGGCGTGCTGCATATCTGTGCTTGACCCCGGCTGGTGAGGTGATGACTGCAGCGGCGCCTGCCCACGCATGGCACCATGCGCCGTCGCAGTGGATCGTCCAAACCTTCTCTGCGGACGGGTCCGGCTGTGTTATTGGCCCAGTCCAGTCGACGATGAAGTCTGCCAGGACTTGTGACTTGATGGTTGTCCTGGGCTCGAAATTGATGTGGTAGCCGGAGAGTTCGGCCGCCCACTTGGCAATCCTCACCGATGCTTCCGGGTTTCTGAACAATTCGCCGAGTCCCCTGTCTGAGGTGACTCGGACCTTGAATGCTTCAAAATAATGGCGCAATTTGCGCGAAGACATAACGACTGCGTAGGCAATCTTCTCCAGTTCTGTCATGTTACATTTGGACGGTGTCAGCACCTCGGAGACGTAATAAACTGGGCACTGTCTGATCACGCCCTCAACCGTCTGCTCCTGCACCAGTGCCGCGCTGACCGCAGGCGGCGAAGCCGCAACATAGAGCAACAGGGGTAGCGAAGAGTCGGGGCTTGTAAGGACTGCCAACTCCGACAGGTACTGTTTTAATGAGGTGAAGGCCGCTGCCTGCTCTGGTCCCCAAGCGAAGTCTTTTGTGCCACAGAGAGTTTTGAGGAAAGGAAGACTTCGCTCAGCGGACCTGGAGATGAATCTGTTGAGGGCGGCCAATCTGCCCGTCAGGCGCTGGACGTCTCTGGCGGACTGCGGAGGCGTCATGTTTATGATGGCCTGAATTTTGGTTGGGTTGGCCTCGATGCCGCGGTGTGATACCAGGTAGCCCAATATTTTGCCTTGGCGAACACCGAAGACGCACTTTTCCGGGTTTAGGCGGAGTCGTGCGTCTCGCATGTTTGCGAATGTCTCGGCGAGGTCAGCGAGATGGTCCTCCTTGCTCTTGGTGGCGACAACGATGTCGTCCACATATGTGAATATATTTCTGCCAACTTGCCCTTCGAGCACTATTTTGGTAAGCCTGGAGAAGGTGGACCCGGCGTTCTTGAGTCCCTCCGGCATTCTGATGAAGCAATATGTGCCGAAGGGTGTTATAAAGCTGGTGCTAGCCTTGTCTTCCTCCTTCATGTATATCTGGTGGTAACCGGAGAAGCAGTCGAGGAGTGACATGACTTCGCATCCGGCCGCGCTATCGACTATTTTGTCGATCCGTGGCAACGGGAAGTTGTCCTTTGGGCAGGCCTTGTTGAGACTGGTGAAGTCGATGCACATTCGCCACTTGCCGCTCTTTTTCTGCACCATCACAACGTTGGAGAGCCACGTGGGGTAAGCCACCGGCTCGATGAATTTGGCTTCCAGGAGGCGGTGCAACTCTGCCTTGGCGGCCTCTGTCTTTTCGTCGGACATTTTGCGAAGCCGCTGTTTTTTCGGTCTCACCGAAGGGTCGATTCCCAAGCTGTGCTCAATTATGGATCGGCTGACCCCGACCAGGTCGAGGGCTGACCAGGCGAAGACATCTTTGTTCTTGGACAGGCAGCAGAGGAGTTTCTCCTCTTCATGCGAAGTGAGGTCTTCGCTGATAGTGACTGTCTGCTTGGGCGTGGCCTGGTCGAGGGGGACAGTCTTGGTCCCGTCGTTGCTCTGCAGCTGTGCCTTGTCGTGCTCTTTGTCGGTTGGGCTGACGGACGTAGGGACCTCGCGCTGGGCCGTGAGGCAGTGCACGTTTCTTTGTCCGGGGACGAAGTCCCGCTCTATGTTGCGCGCGGTCTGTTGATTGCCGTAGACCGCAATGGCGCCTAACGGACCTGGTATCTTCATGCACAGGTACAGTCCGTGAATAGCTGCCTCAAACTTGTTGATGGAGCCCCGGCCCATGATGGCGTTGTACGGATATACCATATCCACAATGTCAAAGGTCACTTGCTCACTTCGGGCATTGGGTGCTACACCGAAGGAGAGAGGCAGCTCTATTTTGCCGACATGAAAAGTACCCTTGCCGCCGAAGCCATACAACGGGTTGTCCGAAGGCTTGAGCAGGTTGTGGCTTATGCCCATGCGGTCGAAGGCATGGAGGAAAATGATGTCTGCTTGACTGCCATTGTCGACTAGGACTTTGTGCAGATCCCAGCCTGCCACACTGCAGTTGATAACCATGGCGTCGATGTGGGGGGCGCTGCGCAGGTCGATGTCTCGTGCGTCGAAGGTTAGTGGTACGTGGGACCACTTCGTCTGCACGACTGGGTCGGTGATGGCGACGTGGTTGATGCTGCGGTAGTGGTCCAGCTTCTGCCGCTTTGTGTCGAAGTCGGTGCTGGACCCCCCAGTGATCATATGAATGACTCCGCGATACGGCTGATCGGCGAAGTCTTCTTGTTTTGGGGCGTGGGGGTGGGGGATGTTCTGATGTTGCTGGTGTGGAGGTGGCGGTGGAGGAGGCACGATTTGTACTTCCTGGTGGTGTTGGTATGCATGGTGTGGTGGATGCGGGGCGGGGGCGTGGATGTAGGGTGGAGGGGGTTGCTGATAAGTGTGCGCGACAACTCTGGGGTTGTCGGCTGGCTGCGCCCGTGCCATCCTGTCTTTGGTGGCCTTCGTTTCTGGGCAGTCTTTGGTTTGATGGGCGCAGTCTTCGCCATGGAAGAGACAGTAGAATCGGCGCGGCGGCTGCGCACGCCCCCGGCCCCTACCGTGAGTTCCATTTCCGCGGCCCTGGGGGGGATATTCCTGGCGGCGAGGGGCGTCAGCAGCGGGGTGCTGGTTGGCGATGTTGTGCACTTGCTGTTGATTGCGGCCGTCTCGATCGGAGTCTTGCTGCGGAGTCCTCGTCCACGTGCGGCTGGACTGTGGAGCCTCTTTGGGCTTCCTTTGAGACTCAACCTTGCGCTGGTGGAGCTCTTCAGATTTGGCGTATTTTTCAAATAGCTGATATAATTCCTGGAGGTTCTTGGGCGGATCTCTGATGCAGTGGCTATAGAGGACGCCGGCGCGAAGGCCACTGATGGCGTAGTGGATGGCGATCTGGTCATCGACTGAGGGCAGCTGTGACTTGAGTGTTAGAAATTTGCGGTAATACTCCCACGGAGTCTCCTTTTCCAGCTGCTTGCAGAGCGAGAGTTCGGCCAAGGCGTCGGTGTCTGGGCGGTACCCTTGGAAGTTGAGCAGGAACTTGTCCCGGAGGCTTCTCCAGGAATCAATGGACAACGGAGGCAACCTGGTGAACCAGGTGAGAGCTGGGCCTTCGAGGGCGATGATGAAAGACTTGGCCATCGTGGCGTCGTCCCCTCCGGAAGATGCAACGGCGACCTGATAACTCATTATGTATTGTGCTGGGTCAGTGTTGCCGTTGTACTTGGGATAGGTCCCTGCCCGGAAGTTGGCGGGCCAAGGCATCACTTGCAGATGCGGCGCCAGGGGACTTCGCTCGTCGAGGTAGTTGACCCCTTGGAATGGCACGGCGTGCGGGAAGGCGTGGTCGCGCTGGGGGAAACGTGGGTCTTCCAATTGTGCGCGCTGTTGCAGGGGTGGCCCGTGCTGCAGGCCGAGGTGGCCTTCGCGCTGCATCAGCGCGATCTCCCGCTCGAGGTCCTGGGCCTTCTGCTCTTCGTCGCGTATCATTTGCCGCACCTTGGCTAGTGCGGACACGCGCTGGCGCTTGGCCTCCAGTATCTCTTTTTGCCTCTGGAGATTGCGGTTCTTGAGGCGTAGGGCGCGCAGCTGTAGCTGTTCTTCCGCCGAGACGCCGAGGACCTCGCCGTCCTCGGTGAGGTCCGCGCCCTCCGGTGGGGCGAAGCCTTGGGGGGTGCGATTGTCCTTCGGGGCCACAGCTGCGGAGAGCATCATCTTCGCAGGTGCGGAGAACGTCGTCTTCAGTAGCCTCGTGGTGAGTGGAGTGGGTGAGGGCGAGGGCCTTGCCTTTTTTTGCGGCCAGCAGTGCTGCCTTCGCAGCCTCGTCAGCCTTCGAGTTAACTTTCTTGGGTGCCATCGCAGGTGGTTTTTTCGTCGCACGAACGGTGGCCGCCAAATGTTGGAACTTGCTCTCTATCGCAAGGGGATCCAACGGGAGGTGTAGTGACGTAAACAGGGTTCTCGCGCAAGATGACAATAGCTCTGTTAATCTAGCCTCTCAAGGGCACTGTGCGGGGGTATTTATAGGTATCTGAGTGCCCAGCGTCTTGTGTTAAGGACGCATGTGCACTCAGACACCTAGGTTATCCCCAGAATATTCTCATAAAGCGGGGTTACAGACTGTAATTACAGAGGCGCCTTTACAAATTAGGTCCGTAACATGCAGCGGCCATGCAGGGCCTGTTACAATGGGCCGGATCACACGTGGGCCTCCATGCTGGACGAGGCCGCACGGTGGGATGACCTCGTCACAGGTCTTCGTCTGATGTCGTATGGGGCGAAGGGTGTCCCTGCCCGTTGTCTTGTCTCCGTTGGACCAACGACCACGGCGAAGGCCTCGAGCGAAGGGTGGCGTCTTCGCCTTCGCCCCAACAGGTAGGATTTGTAACACCCAGTTTGTAACATATAATAAAAGAGGAGGAATTAATTCCTTTATCTATATGTGTGTGTTATTTCTACTTACTATCATATGTGAACACACCACTTACACAATTAAATAAATACCCCAAAGACACCTAAATAAATCTTGCATCATGCTGAGTTTTACTCGATTGCGCATTTTTGTGGTTAATAAAATAAATGAGTCATTAACAACATATCAATGGATCCATAAAAATTTAAACTCTAACTTGGGAATAAAACCATGAAAATAGAGGAGAGAAAGGAATATTGTTCAATACAAATAAAAGTATAATTTAATAACTTCATCACAGTTGGTATGATCAAAATAAATAATTAGCCAGTGTACAAAGTGCCACAAAGTTTGAATTTGAATTGAAGTTTGAATTTGGAAAGAAGGGAAAAGACAAAAGAAAAGAAAGTAAAAAGAAAAAGGAATGACCCCTAACTGGGCCGACTGTCCCCAATCCAGCCCACAACTGCTTTCCTCCGCGCGGCCCAAATTCTTTCTTTCCACTGCGCGCACTGCTCTGTCTCGCGGGGCCCACACGTCATACCGCGCGCGCCTGCGAAATCCACTGACCGCGTGTTCGTTTCACTGGAGTCGGGGCCCACCTGTCACCCCTCGCGTCTGCGTGCGACCAAGCCCTCACTGCTTGTGGGCCTCCCTCGCTCGGTCTCCGTCCCCGCGCAAGCCACGCGCCGGCGTAACAGAACGCCGCCGCGTCCGTGCTATCCCCGCCGTGCGTTCAGGAGCCCGGGCACCGGTATTAAAAGTCGGGCGCCGTTCCTTCCTCCCCCACTCTTGCCCTCTCGTTCGCCAGTTTCGCACTGCATATTCGCCGCCGCCATTGGAGAGGAAACAGAGAGAGGGGCGGGATCATTCCGCCGCCGGTGACTGCCGCAAGGAGAGCATTTCAGACCCCGATTTGGTTACCCAAAGCTCGGGTTGCTCGCGTATAAGCAGTGCGTGGATGCAATCGAAGAAAGGTTAACGGCGGCCACGGGAATCTTTCGCCGGAGTTGGAGGTCCACCACTCACCGTGATCGGATCTCTCTGCGACGCGCTGTGGGGTACGTGCTCGACCATTGCATTTATCATGTTTAGGGCATCGTGCGGAGCGATTCGGGTCTGAGCTGTGCATTCGGGGTAGAGCTTTGGGGCGTCGCGGCCATGGCGCCGCCGCGCCTGCCGTCTGCGCCACCGTGTGGGATCGGTGAGAGAGGGGAGTTGGGTCGTTCCCATCGGATTCGGCGCGGACGGCCGGATTTGTACCGGGCGGGTCCCCCTGGACGATTCGATCGGGACCGTTAGATCGGATCGGTCGGTGTTGGGTGACCCGAGCGACATTTAATCTGGATCGTAGATTGTTGATCCAAAGGTTCCTGTAGCGTACCGGTTTAATGTAATTTAGATCTAATCTTCGCCCTTCAAATCTGATCGGGCGGCCGAGATTGCGCCATACCCTTTCGTGGGGACAGTTTACTTATGAGTCCTCAGACTTTCTAGATTTTGAACCCGCCATCCATTTTCACTATGCACTGAGTCTAGGATATCTTGCGTAGAGCCCCCTGACCTTTCTGGTAAATGAGGCCCAGTCCAGAGATAGTTTAAATCGAATAAATGAATAGAAAATGGATTTCTAACATGAAAATAATTACTAGAACTTGATAAATTCATAGAAAATTCATATTAACTCCAAATTAATCCATTCCAGTTCCTAAAATTTTGTAATATTATTATCTATCACTTAGAGTATCTGTTTTGTCATGAAAACAGTAAGAAAAATAGTTTCTCACTTAATCTATTTTAAACACATAAAACTTTTGAAAATCCATAACTTAAAATCTATAACTCCAAAAAATTACGATTCCTGTTCCTAGGATTTTATTTTAATATGTAGAATATTTTTGTGTATTTTGTTCACATGCTTGGTGTGATGTTAATTTTTTCCTGCATATTGTGCTTGTTTGTATTGTGGCGAGTAGAAGAGCCCGTGCCTGAGGATCCTGGTGAGCAGCATATAGAAGTAGCTGAGCAGGAGCTCATTGAAGGCAAGTTGTGCCCTTGACCACTTTTTACCCAATAATGTTCTTTAATATCATTTATTCATGCATAAGTTAATTTTGATGGGACCCAATAGGTTACCCTAGATTGTTTATCTCATTACCTTGTTTACCCCTGAATCACTTGGGTAGTTTGCTATTGCTTTACATGGATTTGGGATAATTATTTATCATATCTATGTTCCAGTTATTTCGTTATTCTATTTATGTTCATGTCAAGATCATTAATGTTAATTGGAACATAGAGCTTAACTTGAGAAACACGTGCCACCACAAGGGTTTATGGACGCCCTTGGCTGATTAATTAGGAAAGCTAGTGGAGGACTACCTTACCCGAAAGGGGCAAGGGCAGTAGGGGAGTGGTCAGTGTAGGGAGGTCCTTGGTTGATTTTACTACGATGGCGGTCAGGCAAGAACCCTGCATTGGAGCTTCCTATAAACTGTAGCGGGTTTTCTGAAGCTAGTGGAACTTTGTAAAGGCCTCGTAGTGTTACCCTGCCTCGCCTCCTCGGTAGAGGTGTATGGGAAGTCGCGATCCCTTGGCAGATGGGTAACATGACTTGTGGGTAAAGGGTACCACCTCTGCAGAGTGTAAAACTGGTATACTAGCCGAGCTCACGGTCATGAGCAGCTCAGGACTCTCTGATGATTAATTTATGGAACTAAATTCAATTTTTCATATGCATTGCATCGTAGGTGATGATGTTACTTTTGTTCTACTACTTAATTGGGTTGGTATTTACTTATACTTAGTAACTGCTAATAAAATTTTGACCAACTTTAAAAGCAATGCTCAGCTCTAACCATCCTCTTTGGTAAGCCTTACACTTCACGTGAGCTCCCACCTTTGGCGAGTTCATGCACATTATTCCCCATAACTTGTTGAGCGATGAACGTATGTGAGCTCACTCTTGCTGTCTCACACCCCCACAGGTCAAGAACAGGTACCACAGGATGAGGCGCTTGAAGGATGTTGTGATGTGTTCGTGAGAGATCTAGGCCGTCGTCTCCCAGTCAACTTTGGGTTGCTGGACCGTTGTCTCCTTATAACGTAAATATTTATTTATTTTGTATAGAACTCCTGTTATATAGTAAAATGTGACATTCGATCCTGTGCCATGATTCATCATATGTGTGAGACTTGGTCCCAGCACACCTGGTGATGATGTTCGCGCTCGGGTCTTGGTGCCCCGAAACCCGGGTGTGACAATAGTTGTATCCCGATTACTCATAACTATTAAATCAGCGAGGAACTCTATCCCCCTTATTTGAACTTTTGCACTGGGGAAAAATCTATCAGTTTGGGTCCTTCAACCAACTGAACTAACTCTCATAGGTGGATACATGGGTGCTACTGGTATATTATGTGATTCTACCCATGATGCAGTCACAAAAGAATGTGTTGCTCTAGTATAAAATAAGACATTTATAGAATGGTACTTGACTAAAAACATACCTAGTGCCACTCCTGTAGTCTCCTGGACTGTGTCGGCCTCCAAGTGGTTCACCTTTCCATACTGGGCACGAGGTTGCCCATGGTTGTTGCCTCCTGGCTACATTACATTCTGCCTGACTGGGGCATTGGGAGCTGGCTGCTGCTGAGCTGCTTTCTTTGGGCAGTGTTTCGCCCAATGGCCTTGTTCCCCACAGTGGAAACATGCACGACCTCCTCCTTGCGCTGGAGGTGCTTGGTTGTTTTGGTTGGTTGCTGGGGCAGGAAGACGGGCTGCCTGGTTGCTCTGACGCTGGTATTGATTTCCTCCTTGCTGGTTGTTTTGACGGTACTGCTGCTGCTGAGGAAACTGTCTCTGGTATTGCTGCTGCTGGTTCTGACGCTGATGCTGGTGCTGGTGCTGGTGACCTTGCTTGAATTGCTGAGGTGGGTTGCCTGAGTAGCGAGGACGGCTGCTACTCCCAACCTGAGGTCCACCAATCTTGCGTTTCATGTCCTCCATCTCCTGAAGCTTGCTTTCTGTCATGATTGCTCTGTCTATCAGATGCTGGAAGGTAGGGAAGGTGTGGTTCATCAGCTGATAGTGGAGGGGATCAACCAATCCTCTCAAGAAGCGGTACTGCCTCTTGGCATCCGTATTGACATCCTCTGGGGCATAACGCGACAGCTGCAGAAACTTGTCCCTGTACTCGCTGTCGGACAGGGGACCTTGCTTCAACGCGAGAAACTCCTCCTTCCTTACTATCATCAGTCCCTTGGGCACATGGTAGCAACGGAAGTTGTCTCTGAATTCTTCCCAAGTGATGGCTTCAGGGTTGGCATGGGTGGCGAGGTAAGACTCCCACCAAGACTGGGCTGCTCCCCTCAGCTATCGGGGACCATATAACACCTTCTCACGATCGTTGCACTGGGCAGTGTGCAACTCACGCTCCACAGTACACAACCAATCTTCAGCGTCCATGGGATCAGCAGAGTGGGCAAAGACTGGGGGATGGCCCCTCATGAATTCTGCCCGCTTGTCTCTGGGCACTTGAGGCATCTAGACTTGCACCTGAGGTTGAGGTGGTGGTGGCTGCTGCTGCACCTGCTGCATAGCTGCTAAGGTCTGACCAATTGCCTGGACTGCTTAGGTCAGCATAAGAAACATTTGCTCAATATTCATTAGGGATGGCGGTGGCAAATGCTGCTGCGGGGCTGCCTCCTCTTGGGGTGCCTGCTGTTCTGGCTGAGCACGCCTCGCACCTCTGCGCCTGTTCTCAGACATCTGTAGAAATCACACATATATATCAAATCTGACTCTGCAGTCTTTCAGCATAAGAAAAGATGTATAGAAAATCTTCATAGAACTGAACAATTGACTATCTCCACTGACATCTTCTCAGATAAAGAGGAAAGTGGGAATAAATGGATTACCCAACTAAATAACTGACTTTATTAATAACTACACCAAGTTGCAGGGGATACCCACACCTTGGTGACAATCATTACAAAGATCCAACTTCAGTACATGTCCATCATAACAAGCATCCAACATAAAATAAGCAAACTAACTCTAACTAGACTGACTAGACTAAGACACTGAACTAAGCATTATTATAGAGTCTGACTCTGTCGATCTAGGGATCCAAATCTATCTGGGTCCTGCAGTCTGGGGTACCATAGTCGAAGCGACCACGGGGCGGTGAACGGTAAGGGTTCTGAATCCCGACAGGGGCGGGAGAACCACATCCAGATAGTGGCATGCTGCGCACTCAGCACGCAATTCCGCAACCTCCGCCCGAACCTTGCCCAACTCATCGAGGGCGTGGTCCAACTCTGTGTTGAGCACGACAGCCAAGTTGACCATGATGTTCAGCCTGGGATTGCCCTCACCAACTGGCGAGGCAATCACACCTCCAACATTGTCGGTCGAACGACGAGGGTAGTACTTCAGGTCGAGGCCATCAGCTACCCCGCTGAACAATGAGCAATATTGAGAAAGTGCCCGTCGTGCTGCATCTTGCATGGCTGCCTCAGCAGTATCCCTCTCAGTAATAGAATAGTGCTCTGAGAAGGCTTCTACACGCTGGAGATCATCATCCGGACGGCGCACCAAGCAAGTAGCCTCCCACTGGTCCGGGTATAGCCCGCGACGATGCTAGTAGACTACACAACGGTACTCGATAGACCATGTGTGTCGGTCGAAGGCCCGACGCCACAGGGTATCGAGAGCGTCGTGGAAGTGACACCCGCGAGCGGCGTCACGAGTGGTGGGTCTAGCGATCCATCCCTCCAGCTCCGGCTCCTCCGAGAGCTCCGTGTCGTGGCTCGAACTGCCACCGGTGTCGTCGTCGTCTCCGTCTCCATCTCCGTCAGGGTCTCCTCCAGCAACTGGGATGCCCTGTGGTGGTGTAGGGGGCATCTCTGGCTGATGTGCAGGGGAAGGCGGCCTCTTAGACTCCACCTCCTGCTGAGGCGAGGGAGAAGAGTCCTGCTGCTCCTGCTCCTGCTCCTGGCATCGGCGCTCCTGCTCCTCGTGCAGGCGACGATGCAGTCTCTCCAGGTGACTGGACTGACCTAGCACCGTGTGACGCAGTGGACGTTCTGCCAGGCGAGAAGGCAAAAAGGGGATCACAGACTTACGTGCAGTGCACCTGATACGGGCCATCTACAAAAGACATCGTAAGCACAAGAGTAAGAGTAGAACTATGGGACTAGAAAGTAAACAGAAAGAAAAGTGAGACAAAACTTTTTGAGATAAGTAGATAACATAGAGTTGGTCAAGATGATCAACTTTTGAAAAGACTCTAAGGTCAAGGTAAAAGTAAGGGTTTATAGTCCTTAGGTCGACCATTCTAGTCTAGGTTAGCGGTCCACCAATCAGCAAGGCTTTGATACCACTTATGTCACACCCGGTTTTGGAAGGCAAACCAAATGCGAACCATGTATGTGCCAGGATCAGAAACTCACCTACACAACGATTACATAATTGGACATCAACACGCAATGCTCGAAATAAATAGCGGAAAGGTACTTGATTACATCAAGATGTCCAAGACATCCATAGAGTCTATTACATAACCATTGTCTTTAACATAATTATCAAAGTGCGGAATACCTACACAGGCAGCTGACTGGGGGTTTGCCACTAAGAAAGGACTAGAACTCATCATATTCCTGGAACTCCTCGAAGTCATCCATGTTGCCAGCATCACCTCCTGAGCATTGAGTACATTGGGGACAACCTAGGGTGGGGGTGGTGTGTAAAGCAAGGGTGAGTACACATTAACGTACTTAGCAAATGTCCCGTTTTGCTAAAGTAGACTCGTTGTATGTGGGGTTGAAGTTAAGCAGTTGCTTTTAGTTGGTCAAGTATTTACTATTATTAGTAGAGCCAAGTTTTAGTAATAAACCCAGTTATTACCTAAAGGTACTCCCTCAAAAGAGGAAATACCACAGATCAGATTTTATATCATCATTGTTAATAATCATCATAAAAATATCCAAAGTTCTTCTAATCAAAGAGGATCCCAAGGCTGCTCTTAACCGTGAGCTCGGCTGTTATACCAGTGTTGGGGACTTGTTCTCAAATGCTAAGAGTTAAGAACAAGGCAACATGGAAAGTGTTAAATGTTAAAGTCCTTCGTCCTTCAAAGCATTATCTCCCTTCGGATATAATGAATTCCAGACGAAGGCTATGAAGGAAAAACCTTCATAAGCACAATAAATGATGAAGAAATATTCATATGCAAGATATGAAAAATAACATAAACACTTTAAACATTATTATCAACTTATTTTTATTTGCGTTACTATATCAACAATAACAAATTATAAATGTACCTTCGGCTCGAAGGAAAACAAGGGTACAAGTGTGATGCAAAAGCGAATGCCAAGTCAGCGTGAACAGTACGGGAGTACTGTTCATCTATTTATAGGCATGGGTGAAAGGGAAATGTGCCCTTGGGCCATTTCTAAGTATTTTGGTGATTGAGTGCCAACACAAGTGCTTAAATGTGAATCTATACCCATGGATGGACAAAGTGCAAATCAAGAGTAAAGGTATGTTTCTAAGCCTTAGTACATTGTTTTGAAGACTAATGTATTGTGTCTAAGTGCTTGAAACAGGAGAAATCGAGTCAGAGAAAAGTTGGCTGTGTACAGCCAAAGGGCTGTTCGGTCTGGAGCACCGGACAGTGTCCGGTGCGCCAGACTGACTCGGGCGAACTGGCCACTCTCGGGAATTTACCGGCGACGTACGGCTATAATTCACCGGACTGTCCGGTGTGCACCGGACTGTCCGGTGAGCCAACGGTCGGCCGGGCCAACGGTCGGCCGCGCGATCTGCGCGGGACACGTGGCCGAGCCAACGGCTAGAAGGGGGCACCGGACTGTCCGGTGTGCACCGGACATGTCCAGTGCGCCAACGGCTCTCTGGCGGCCAACGGTCGGCTGCGCCGTTTAAGGAAAGAAATCGGGCACCGGACAGTGTCCGGTGTGCACTGGACTGTCGGGTGCACCAGTCGACAGAAGGCAAGATCAGCCTTCCAGATTTGCTCTCAACGGCTCCTAGCTGCCTTGGGGCTATAAAAGGGACCCCTAGGCGCATGGAGGAGTACACCAAGCATTCCTACAACATTCCTAAGCACCGAGACATCGATTCCGCGCATTTGGTTCATTGTGATAGCATCTAGAGCTCTTGTTGAGTTGTGAACTCATTGAGTGGTGTTGCGAGCTCTTGTTGCGACTTGTGTGCGTGCTGTTGCTCTGATTTTGAGTCTTGTGTGCGTTGCTAGTTCCTCCCTTACTCCGTATTTCTTTGTGAATCTCAAGTGTAAGGGCGAGAGGCTCCAAGTTGTGGAGATTCCTCGCAAACAGGATATTGAAAGGCAAAGCAAAACACCGTGGTATTCAAGTTGGTCTTTGGACCGCTTGAGAGGGGTTGATTGCAACCCTCGTCCGTTAGGACGCCACAACGTGGAGTAGGCAAGCGTTGGTCTTGGCCGAACCACGGGATAAACCACTGTGTCATCTCTGTGTTTGATCTCTTGTGGTATTGTGTTTTGTTGAGACTCCTATCTAGCCACTTGGCGATTATTGTGCTTACACTTAACAAGTTTTTGTGGCTATAAGTTTAAGTTTCACAGGATCACCTATTCACCCCCCCTCTAGGTGCTCTCAATTGGTATCGGAGCCGTTCTCTTCACAAAGGGACTAACCGCCCGAAGAGATGGATCCTAAAGGGAAGGGAATCGTGATCAACGACAAGGAGGAGTCCTTCGTCAACGAGCCAAGGGATGACAAGTCCAACGACTCGGGCTCGGGCCACAGACGCAAAGATGGGAAGAAGAAGAAGACAAGACGCATCAAGGAGATCGTCTACTACGACAGCGATGAGTCTACTTCCTCCCAAAAGGACGACGACCACAACGAATACGAGAGAAAGAAACCGGTCAATTCGAACTTTTCTTTTGATTACTCTCGTATTCCTCAAAGTACTAATGCTCATTTATTATCTATTCCACTTGGTAAACCTCCTCATTTTGATGGAGAGGACTACGGATTTTGGAGTCACAAAATGCGTAGTCACTTGTTCTCTCTCCATCCTAGCATATGGGAGATTGTAGAAAGTGGAATGCACTTTGATAGTACGGATAGTTCCATGTTTATTAATGAACAGATTCATAAAAATGCACAAGCTACTACTGTGTTGCTAGCCTCTTTGTGCAGGGACGAGTACCATAAGGTGAGCGGCTTGGACAATGCCAAGCAGATCTGGGACACCCTCAAGATCTCTCATGAGGGGAATTATGTCACCTTGCTCACCAAGATGGAGTTGGTGGAGGGCGAGCTTGGACGGTTCGCAATGATAAGGGGCGAGGAGCCAACTCAAACATACAACCGGCTCAAGACCCTTATCAACAAAATAAGGAGCTACGGAAGCACACGATGGACGGATCACGACGTCGTCCGCCTAATGCTAAGGTCCTTTACTGTTCTTGATCCTCATTTGGTGAACAATATTCGTGAAAATCCTAGGTACACCAAGATGTCGCCCGAAGAAGTTCTGGGGAAGTTCGTAAGCGGGCGAATGATGATCAAGGAGGCAAGATATGTGGACGACGCATTGAACGGTCCTATTCATGAGCCTCAACCCATTGCTCTCAAGGCAACGAGGAGCAAGGAGGCGCTACCGAGCAAGGTGGCGCAAGTTGAGGCGGCCGGGCTAAATAATGAGGAGATGGCCCTCATCATTAAGCGCTTCAAGACGGCGCTTAAAGGTCGCAAGGGACAGCCAAGCAAGACCAAGACAAAGGAGAAGCGCTCGTGCTTCAAATGTGGTAAGATTGGTCATTTCATTGCTAACTGTCCCGATAATGAAAGTGACCAGGAAAAGGGGAACAAAAGGGAGAAGAAGAAGCATTACAAGAAGGCCAAGGGCGAGGCACATATCGGAAAGGAGTGGGATTCGGATTGCTCCTCCTCCGACTCCGACAATGAAGGACTCGCCGCCACCGCCTTCAACAAGTCATCCCTCTTCCCCAACGAGCGTCACACTTGCCTCATGGCAAGGGAGAAGAAAGTAAGCACTCATGATACTAGTACTTATGCTTCTTCAAGTGAGGATGAGTCTAGTGATGATGATGAGATAGATTACTCATGCTTATTCAAGGGATTAGATAGATCTAAAATTAATAAGATTAATGAGTTGATTGATGCTTTGAATGACAAGAATAGATTACTAGAAAAACAAGAGGATCTTTTATATGAGGAGCATGATAAATTTGTTAGTGCACAAAATTCTCTTGCTCTAGAAATTAAAAGGAATGAAATGCTCTCTAGTGAATTATCTACTTGTCATGAATCCATCTCTAAATTAAAAAGTGTTAATGATGATTTGAATGCTAAGTTAGAAATAGCTAGTAAATCAACATCTTGTGTAGAAATTGTTGAAACTTGCAATAGGTGTAAAGATTTTGACATTGATGCTTGTAGTGAACACCTAGTTTCAATTTCCAAACTTAATGATGAATTGGCTAGTCTTAATGCTCAACTTAAGACTAGCAAGAGTAATTTTGATAAGCTAAAATTTGCAAGGGATGCCTACACAATTGGTAGACACCCCTCAATTAAGGATGGACTTGGCTACAAGAAGGAAGCCAAGAACTTGACAAGCCATAAGGCTCCCATCTTCGCCAAGGAAAAAGGGAAGGCCCCTATGACTAATAGTGTGCAAAAGAACCATGCCTTTATGTACCATGATAGGAGACAATCTAGAAATGCTTATAGGAGACGTAACGCATATGATGCTTTTGATTCTCATGACATGTTTGCTTCTAGTTCTTCTTATGTGCATGATAGAAATGTTGGTAGGAGAAATGTTGTTCATAATATGCCTAGGAGAAATGTTGTTAATGTTCCTAGGAAAGTAATGAATGAACCCTCTACAATTTATCATGCTTTAAATGTTTCCTTTGCTATTTGTAGAAAGGATAGGAAAATAGTTGCTAGGAAGTTAGGGGCAAAATGCAAGGGAGACAAAACTTGCATTTGGGTCCCTAAGGATATTTGCACTAACCTTGTAGGACCCAACATGAGTTGGGTACCTAAGACCCAAGCCTAAATTTGCCTTGCAGGTTTATGCATCCGGGGGTTTAAGCTGGATTATCGACAGCGGATGCACAAACCATATGACGGGGGAGAAGAAGATGTTTACCTCCTACGTCAAGAATAAGGATTCCCAAGATTCAATTATATTCGGTGATGGGAATCAAGGCAAGGTAAAAGGGTTAGGTAAAATTGCAATTTCTAATGAGCACTCTATCTCCAATGTGTTTTTAGTTGAGTCTCTTGGTTACAATTTGTTATCTGTTAGTCAACTATGCAATATGGGATATAATTGTCTTTTTACAAATGTAGATGTGTCTGTCTTTAGAAGAAGTGATGGTTCACTAGCCTTTAAGGGTGTATTAGACGGCAAGCTTTACTTAGTTGATTTTGCAAAAGAAGAGGCCGGTCTAGATGCATGCTTAATTGCTAAGACTAGCATGGGCTGGTTGTGGCATCGCCGCTTAGCACATGTGGGGATGAAGAACCTTCACAAGCTTCTAAAGGGAGAACACGTGATAGGTTTGACTAACGTACAATTCGAAAAAGATAGACCTTGTGCAGCTTGTCAGGCAGGTAAACAGGTGGGAGGAGCGCATCACAGCAAGAATATGATGACCACATCAAGACCCTGGAGCTGCTTCATATGGACCTCTTCGGACACGTCGCCTATCTAAGCATAGGAGGAAGTAAGTATGGTTTAGTTATTGTTGATGACTTTTCCCGCTTCACTTGGGTGTTCTTTTTGCAGGATAAGTCTGAAACCCAAGGGACCCTCAAGCGCTTCCTCAGGAGAGCTCAAAATGAGTTTGAGCTCAAGGTGAAGAAGATAAGGAGCGACAACGGGTCCGAGTTCAAGAACCTTCAAGTGGAGGAGTTCCTTGAGGAGGAAGGGATCAAGCACGAGTTCTCCGCTCCCTACACACCACAACAAAATGGTGTGGTAGAGAGGAAGAACAGGACGCTAATCGATATGGCGAGGACGATGCTTGGAGAATTCAAGACCCCCGAGTGTTTTTGGTCGGAAGCCGTGAACACGGCTTGCCACGCCATCAACAGGGTCTACCTTCATCGCCTCCTCAAGAAGACTTCGTATGAGCTACTAACCGATAACAAACCCAATGTATCTTACTTTCGTGTATTTGGGAGCAGGTGCTACATTCTAGTGAAGAAGGGTAGAAATTCTAAATTTGCTCCCAAAGCTGTAGAAGGGTTTTTGTTAGGTTATGACTCAAATACAAAGGCGTATAGAGTCTTCAACAAATCATCGGGTTTGGTTGAAGTCTCTAGCAACGTTGTATTTGATGAGACTAATGGCTCTCCAAGAGAGCAAGTTGTTGATTGTGATGATGTAGATGAAGAAGATGTTCCGACGGCCGCTATACGAACCATGGCGATTGGAGAAGTGCGGCCACAGGAACAAGATGAATGAGATCAACCTTCTTCCTCAACAACGGTGCATCCCCCAACTCAAGACGATGAACAGGTTCATCAAAAGGAGGCGTGTGATCAAGGGGGAGCACAAGATGATCACGTGATGGAGGAAGAAGCGCAACCGGCACCTCCAACCCAAGTTCGAGCGGTGATTCAAAGGGATCATCCCGTCGACCAAATTTTGGGTGACATTAGCAAGGGAGTAACTACTCGATCTCGATTAGTTAATTTTTGTGAGCATTACTCATTTGTCTCTTCTATTGAGCCTTTCAGGGTAGAGGAGGCCTTGCTAGATCCGGATTGGGTATTGGCCATGCAGGAGGAACTCAACAACTTCAAGCACAATGAAGTTTGGACACTGGTGCCCCGTCCCAAGCAAAATGTTGTGGGAACCAAGTGGGTGTTCCGCAACAAACAAGACGAGCACGGAGTGGTGACACGGAACAAGGCCCGACTTGTGGCAAAAGGTTATGCCCAAGTCGCAGGTTTGGACTTTGAGGAGACATTCGCTCCTGTGGCTAGGCTAAAGTCCATTCGTATTTTGCTAGCATATGCCGCTCACCATTTTTTCAGGTTGTTCCAAATGGATGTGAAGAGCGCTTTCCTCAACGGGCCAATCAAGGAGGAGGTGTACGTAGAGCAACCCCCTGGCTTCGAGGATGAACGGTACCCCGACCACGTGTGTAAGCTCTCTAAGGCGCTCTATGGACTTAAGCAAGCCCCAAGAGCATGGTATGAATGTCTTAGAGACTTTCTAATTGCTAATGCTTTCAAGGTTGGGAAAGCCGATCCAACTCTGTTCACTAAGACTTGTGACAGTGATCTTTTTGTATGCCAAATTTATGTCGATGACATAATATTTGGTTCTACTAATAAAAAGTCTTGTGAAGAGTTTAGCAGGGTAATGACGCAGAAATTCGAGATGTCAATGATGGGCGAGTTGAACTACTTCCTTGGGTTCCAAGTGAAGCAACTCAAGGATGGCACCTTCATCTCTCAAACGAAGTACACGCAAGACTTGCTGAAGCGGTTTAGGATGAAGGACGCCAAGCCCGCAAAGACTCCGATGGGGACCGACGGACACACCGACCTCAACAAAGGAGGTAAGTCCGTTGATCAAAAGGCATACCGGTCAATGATAGGGTCATTACTTTACTTATGTGCTAGTAGACCAGATATTATGCTTAGCGTATGCATGTGTGCTAGATTTCAATCCGATCCTAAGGAGTGTCACTTAGTGGCAGTGAAGCGAATCCTTAGATATTTAGTTGCTATGCCTTGCTTCGGGCTCTGGTATCCAAAGGGGTCTACCTTTGACTTGATTGGATATTCAGATTCCGACTATGCTGGATGTAAGGTCGATAGGAAGAGTACATCGGGGACGTGCCAATTCTTAGGAAGGTCCCTGGTGTCATGGAATTCTAAGAAACAAACCTCCGTTGCCCTATCCACCGCTGAGGCCGAGTATGTTGCCACAGGAAAGTGTTGCGCACAACTACTTTGGATGAGGCAAACCCTCAGGGACTTTGGCTACAATCTGAGCAAAGTCCCACTCCTATGTGATAATGAGAGTGCCATCCGCATGGCGGAAAATCCTGTTGAACACAGCCGCACAAAGCACATAGACATCCGGCATCACTTTTTGAGAGACCACCAGCAAAAGGGAGATATCGAAGTGTTTCATGTTAGCACCGAGAACCAGCTAGCCGATATCTTTACCAAGCCTCTAGATGAGAAGACCTTTTGCAGGTTGCGTAGTGAGCTAAATGTCCTAGATTCGCGGAACTTGGATTGATTTGTAGCATACATGTGTTTATGCTTTTGATCATGTTCCTTTTTGCATTTTGTTGTTTAGTATGGTGCTCAAGTTGTACAAACACTCCCTGGACCTCACAAGTCCGTTGCAAAGTGGTGCACAGTTTTAAGGGGAGATGTGTTACAACTTGACCCTTTGAGACTAATCATATGCTTGAGTTTGCTTGTTTTAGTCTCGAAGGAGAATTAAAAGGGAAAAGGTGGACTTGGACCATGCAAGACTTCCACTGCACTCCGATGAAAAGAGTAACTTTTCCAAGTTCATCTTTTAACTTTTCTTGCCTATTTGCTCTTAATTGAAGATTTTGGTGAGGCAATGGGGTTAAAGGGCCACGATTGATCCCGTTTTGGTGCTTGATGCCAAAGGGGGAGAAAATAAAGGCCAAAGTGATAAATGGATCAGCTACCACTTGAGAGATTTTGAAAATAGTAGAATAGAGTTTTTTGTTTTGTCAAAACTCTTTTATTGTCTCTCTTGTCAAAAGTTGGCTTCTTGTGGGGAGAAATGTTGATTATGGGAAAAAGGGGGAGTTTTTGGAATCCTGAATCAAATACTCCTGAAATGACTCTCTTTATGACTTAACATGTGTGTTTGACTTAGAGATAGAAATTTGAGTTTTGATTTGCAAAAACAAACCAAGTGGTGGCAAAGGATGATCCATATATGCCAAAATTGAATCAAAATAAATTTGAATTTTATTTGAAGTGATATTGCACTTGTTCTAGTTGCTTTATGTTGTGTTGGCATAAATCACCAAAAAGGGGGAGATTGAAAGGGAAATGTGCCCTTGGGCCATTTCTAAGTATTTTGGTGATTGAGTGCCAACACAAGTGCTTAAATGTGAATCTATACCCATGGATGGACAAAGTGCAAATCAAGAGTAAAGGTATGTTTCTAAGCCTTAGTACATTGTTTTGAAGACTAATGTATTGTGTCTAAGTGCTTGAAACAGGAGAAATCGAGTCAGAGAAAAGTTGGCTGTGTACAACCAAAGGGTTGTTCGGTCTGGAGCACCGGACTGTCCGGTGGTGCACCGGACAGTGTCCGATGTGCCAGACTGACTCGGGCGAACTGGCCACTCTCGGGAATTTACCGGCGACGTACGGCTATAATTCACCGGACTGTCCGGTGTGCACCGGACTGTCCGGTGAGCCAACGGTCGGCCGCGCGATCTGCGCGGGACACGTGGCCGAGCCAACGGCTAGAAGGGGGCACCGGACTGTCCGGTGTGCACCGGACATGTCCGGTGCGCCAACGGCTCTCTGGCGGCCAACGGTCGGCTGCGCCGTTTAAGGAAAGAAATCGGGCACCGGACAGTGTCCGGTGTGCATCGGACTGTCCGGTGCACCAGTCGACAGAAGGCAAGATCAGCCTTCCAGATTTGCTCTCAACGGCTCCTAGCTGCCTTGGGGCTATAAAAGGGACCCCTAGGCGCATGGAGGAGTACACCAAGCATTCCTACAACATTCCTAAGCACCGAGACATCGATTCCGCGCATTTGGTTCATTGTGATGGCATCTAGAGCTCTTGTTGAGTTGTGAACTCATTGAGTGGTGTTGCGAGCTCTTGTTGCGACTTGTGTGCGTGCTGTTGCTCTGATTTTGAGTCTTGTGTGCGTTGCTAGTTCCTCCCTTACTCCGTATTTCTTTGTGAATCTCAAGTGTAAGGGCGAGAGGCTCCAAGTTGTGGAGATTCCTCGCAAACAGGATATTGAAAGGCAAAGCAAAACACCGTGGTATTCAAGTTGGTCTTTGGACCGCTTGAGAGGGGTTGATTGCAACCCTCGTCCGTTGGGACGCCACAACGTGGAGTAGGCAAGCGTTGGTCTTGGCCGAACCACGGGATAAACCACTGTGTCATCTCTGTGTTTGATCTCTTGTGGTATTGTGTTTTGTTGAGACTCCTATCTAGCCACTTGGCGATTATTGTGCTAACACTTAACAAGTTTTTGTGGCTATAAGTTTAAGTTTCACAGGATCACCTATTCACCCCCCCTCTAGGTACTCTCAATGGGTCGCAACCCATGCAAAATTACATTCAGGCCCTTTGCTTTTGATAATAATTCTGTAGTAATCTATCGGGGTCTAAATAGTCTTTTCCTCTTTAAGTCGGTTTCTTTTTCCGCTATCACGCCGAAGCTCCCCTGCGCATAGCTTCGGCTCTGCGCCATCCTTCATATTCTTTGCACATCTTCACACTGTGGTTTTGATCTATGTTCGAAGGTACTTGTTTACACATTATACTCCAGAGACATTGTTAAATCATGTTTTTGAGGACCTTCGGAAGCCGAAGGCCCCTAACAGTAGCCCCTCGCAATATTAATTTGTTAGAATGATAAATTCAGATTGCGACATGGACGAAGGCCCTGAGCCGAAGGTCCGAAAAAACACCTCCCCTTTGCTAGAATAGCAACAGTCACTGACAAGCGGGACTTTCCAATTTTCAACGCACTAGGCATATAAATAAGAGCACATCATGGGCTCATTTGGTACGCTTTCTTGCCATCTGCTCTTGCTTACTCAGTTTTTAGCTCTTGCGCACCAACACTTGCTTGGCTTTTTAAATTTTTAAGCTTCGGCCCTGAGAGTACTTTCTCAACATTTTCGAAGATGTCTGAAGATAAGAAAGCTGTCGCTGAATCGAAGCTGAGCCTTTCTGAAGAGATGAATCTCGGCTTTCTTGCATCAATAGCAAAGACAAATACAAAGAAGATTACTAAGGAGATTTTAGAGGGTTTATCTGAAGACACTGGTGATAGTGACAGTTATGATGTGGAAAGTGGTGGTGAAGATTCCGAAGATCGACCCTGGCGACCATGCCATGCAGTTTTTGGGAAATCAAGCATTAAGCAAAGCCATCTTGTCAATATGAAGGGTAGATATTTTCGGTATTTATCTATTGTGAGGGCTAACGAAGGAGAAAAAACTTGTCCTACTCCCGAGGAAAATGAAGTCGTGATATTCCGAAGTTTCTTCAAGGCTGGGCTTCGATTTCCTTTGAGAAGTTTCGTGGTAGAAGTTTTGAAGATATTTGAAGTCTGCCTTCATCAAATTACTCCCGAAGCAATCATAAGGATGGGAATCTTCGTATGGGCCGTGAAGAGCCAAGGTTTGGAGCCAAATGCAAAAAGTTTCTGCAGTATGCATGAGTTATTATATGAGACAAAACCTTGGGGTAAAGAGCAATATCATAACAATTTTGGCTGTTATAGCTTCGGTGCCCGCTCTGGGTCAAGCTGTCCCGTGCCAACTTTTCGGAAGAGGTGGCCCGGGGACTGGATGAAGGAATGGTTCTATGTGAAAAATGACTTGAAGAAGCGAGAACATATTAAAGATATCATCATGCGCCCTATCTCGCAGCGTTTCGGCCTTCGGAAACCGAAGGTAGAAATTGACGAAGCAGCCGAAGAATGCCAGAGGGCCTTCGGCGTGGTTTGCTCTTTCATCGGGACAAGGGATTTGATCCAGGAACACATTGCCTTCAGAGTATGGCCACTTGTGGAAAAATGGGAAATGCCAAAGGAAACCATCAGCAAACCTGA
Source organism: Zea mays (assembly GCF_902167145.1). NCBI lineage: Eukaryota > Viridiplantae > Streptophyta > Magnoliopsida > Poales > Poaceae > Zea > Zea mays. Next base: position 102,305,901 of record NC_050101.1, read on the forward strand.
CGAAGGTGGACTAGTTAGGTTAAAATACACCTTCAGATATGGAGATAAGTTCGTCGAACCAGATGACGACTGGCTAAAATGTATTGAGGCCACAAGCGATGAACTGCTTGGATCATACTCGAAGGCAGAAGATACTGCACTATCTGCGGCCTTCGGAGGCCGGAAAAAGAAAAGACTCAACCGAGTATTTGATGCTATTGGGTTCGTCTATCCTGACTACCATTACCCAACACGGGGTCAAAAAAGGAAAGATATGGCTTATGCGAAGGAAGTTACTTCAGCCGCTCCTAGTGAGCCATCGCCGAAGAGGAAAAAGATGAAGGTTCTTACGCATCGACCACGCTATATTGAACCGGCCACAGTGCCTGAGTTTGTCGGTGAGACCTCTTCGGCCACCGAAGCCAAGGGGTCGACTCCCCTGCCGAATATTGAAGAGCCGGCCATAATGCCGGAGATGGAGAAAATAAAAGAACCAAGGGCTAAAGAGACAAAGACATCGGAAATTTTAAGTCCTTCAGCAAAAGTTGAGGTGCCAACACCAATGCCGAGGGCACAAAAAGACCTTACAACAACTCCCAAGAGGAAAAGAATGGTTAACGTGCTAGATGTACTGGAAACGATAAAATCTTCAAGCTCTACTTCGAAGATAGCTGCCGAAGCTCCAAAGACACAAATTGAGGCCGAAGCTGCCAAAAGTCAAGCGGAAACTGAAACTGGGCTTTCAGAGCCTACCAAGAGGGAATTCTTGGAAATTGAAAAAGAAACGGAAAAAGAATCTGCAGAAGAAACTTTATCTAAGAAAATCGCCACACCTATTCCCGAAGCATCTTCTGACTATATCTTACGTCATGCTTCGGGTAAAAATCTAAGCGAGAAAGAAAAGAGAGAAGCTCAGTTCTATGCGCAAAAAATGAAATATCCAAAAGGGGCGCTGATATTCAACGGCAGCGGAGAAGAAGACTTCTTGTATTGTCTCCCTGACAGCAAGGAGATTTCTGTCTGTCGGGAGATGAGCAAGAGCTTCGGATTCCCAACATTAGAAGACGGGCTCTCGGTGTTGTCAAAAAACGAGCTGGCCGACAGCTTAGCGTACAATAGTTTAAAGGTGAAAAAATGAGATCTTTGTATTATTCCTTGAAACCAAAATTTTTCATTTGCTTGAACTTATTAACGCATTTTTTTGCAGGGCCTTATACTTAGCAATGCCCTCGGGGCACAAAAAGATGCCGAAGACGAAGGGTGTACCATAGCCTTGAGCAACCTTCGTTCCGAAGTAATTGAACTAAGGAACGAAGGTCTCGAAAAACATAAAATATTACATTCATTGGTGAATAAAATAAAAGAAGACGAAGTTGTTTTCAAAGCTCAAGCTGAGGCTCAAAAGCGCGAAATTGAGGATCTTCGAAAACAGCTAGCCAGAGCTAAAGAAGAATGCACAGTTGAAGAAGCAAAACGAGAAATTAGTGAACAATGGGCAAATCATCTAGAGAAAAACGTTGAAGAGCTTCGTGCATCCAAGAAAAGGTATTATGAAAAATCTATAGAATGTGTTAAGAAAATAAGAACCAGCTTCGCCAGTGTTGGCATGTTCTCAAGTGAAGAAAATTTCATAAGGAGCGACCCCGAGGGCCCAATTGGATGGATCAGCCACGAAGCTGAAGCTTTTGAAGAAGTTTTGAATAGCCGCGGAAACATATGTGCCTTCTCGGGTGCTAGGGGGATTACCACTGTTTTGGAGAAAAAAGGTTGTGATCACATAAAATCCTTGGCACAAATCGAAGCCGACTTGTCTTCTGAAGACATAAAAGACCCTTCGGCTGAAGCAAGTTTGGTTGGTGGAAAATTTTTCACCGACATCTGGGAAAATGGTGGTCGGGAGATAGCTCAAGAAATTATACGGAAAAGCGAAAAGGTATTCATGACGCTAGAAAAGTAGCAGAGGCCGCTGAGAAAAGTGCGGATCTCGAAGGGCGGATAGGTATTGACTACTAGTTTTTGGCTTTTTGTTGTAACTTTTTGATTTCGAACTTGTTTACACTTTGTAACACAGCCGCACTTTCTCCTCCCTCAGAGCCTGTCGAGCCATTAGCGGACCCCAACATAAAGGGGATGACGAAATTAGAAAAATGGTCGAAGCTATCATGGACAAAGTTGTTGATCAACTACTAAACGAAGCTGCAGAAGTAGTTCTAAGGGAAGATTAGATGTTATTGTAAAAACATTTGGAATGTAATATTTGTTGAACAATATGTGTAATATTTTGTAACTTTGAATGTAATATATAAGCTATTTATGGTTCAATTCTTTACGATGCATGAAACTTTACATACATACCAATTTTGAGCCTTTGGCGAAAAAACACCTTTCCTTCTTTTCATGCTTCGTAAATAATATCCATATTTCATAAAAACATCCAATCTTCGTAAAATCAGTAACCAATAGATCTTTTCATTTCAGAGTTTGACGAAGGTATGCTTCTTCAATAATTATTTTTGTGCCTTGGCACTGTTTCTTCGAAACAATCTCTGAATATCAACATTGAACCCCCTTCTTGCGCCATTGATGCAATATGATGTATGATGTTATGTTATGCAAATGATGTGATGATGTGATGTTATGCAAAAATGATATTCGCCGAAGATCGACGTTTATTTTTCACTGCAAGCCTCCCTTAGGAGCTTCTTCGCCTTTTACTTCAGCGGAATCAGCGTTTATTTTTCGCTGTAAGCCTCCCTTAGGAGCTTCTTCGCCTTTTACTTCAGCGGAATCAGCGTTTATTTTTCGCTGTAAGCCTCCCTTAGGAGCTTCTTCGCCTTTTACTTCAGCGGAATCAACGTTTATTTTTCGCTGTAAGCTCTGCATTCCCTTTGGAACGACTTTTGAGCAGAAAACTTACGCTGCGCTCCCTTAGGGGCGACTTTTGTTGCTTCGGGAAACTTACACCGTTCCTTAGAATGACTTTTTGTTATTTCGGAGATTCTTCTTGTAACCATAAGTTTTTATGCTTCGGCAACTTTTGGACTCCGTTATTCTGTGGAGAAGGTATATTTTTACTATGGCAAAAGCGAAGCTATTACAAGAAATTAAAAACTGCAAAAAACACTTAGGCTTTCAATAATTGTTCCTTATTAAAAAGAAAATGATACTGAATGCAAAAAACTACTTCGAGGTAGGATATTTGTTAGTAAATATGCTTCGATTCTGGCGCAGTACTATTGACTGTGCGAGCTTCGGACTCTTCTCTGAAGTCACGTTGGAGGTGAGTATGCTGACTCCCTTCTGGCTGCTGGCCTCGTTGCATTGGTGGTGGAGGTGGAGGCTGTTGCCAAGATGCTTGAGGTTGGCTTGCCGAAGCAACAGAAGCTGCAGGGTGATTGCCTACATACTCTGGAATATAAGGCGAGTGGTACAAAGCAGTATGCATAACTTGCTTTGGCTGGCTCCGTTGGGCTGCAGCTTCTGCTATCTCCTTTTGTTTCTGGATGGTGACATGGCACATCCTGGTGGTGTGGCCCTTGTCCTCACCACAGAATAGACAATAAATTTTCCTGGGCTGATCCCCAAACCTTCCTTCGAAGCCCCTGGCACCTCTGCCCCTTGGAGCTGGGGGCCGAGGATAACTCTGCTGCTGCCCCGAAGTCTGGGAAGAATATTGCGGCCTCTGCTGTTGGCTTCCCCTGTCATCATTCTGAGTAGAATGAATCGATCTGACATGTCTAGGATGAATTCTCCCTCCGAAGCCCCTGGCTATTTCAGAGAACCTGTAGGCTTCCTCCCTTCTCTATCGAAAGTCATTGTCAGCACGGATGTATTCATCCATCTTCTGAAGCAGTTTCTCCAGAGTATGAGGGGGTTTCCTGGCAAAATATTGGGTTGAAGGTCCCGGCTGAAGCCCCTTAATCATGGCCTCAATGACAATTTCATTGGGCACTGTTGGTGCTTGTGCCCTCAAGCGTAAGAACCTTCGGACATACGCTTGAAGATATTCTTCATGATCTTGGGTGCACTGGAATAAAGCTTGAGCGGTGACCGGCTTCGTTTGAAACCCTTTGAAACTGGTGATCAGCATATCCTTCAGCTTCTGCCATGATGTGATTGTTTCTGGTCGAAGAGAGGAGTACCAGGTTTGTGCAACATTCTTGACAGCCATGATGAAAGACTTCGCCATGACTGCAGTATTGCCACCATAAGAAGATATTGTTGCTTCGTAGCTCATCAGAAACTGCTTCGAATCTGAGTGTCCGTCGTACATGGGGAGTTGAGGTGGCTTGTAAGACGGAGGCCAAGGTGTAGCCTGCAGTTCTGCTGACAGAGGAGAAGCATCATCAAAAGCAAAATTTCCATGATGGAAATTCTCATACCAGTCATCCTCATTGAAGAAGCCCTCTTGATGAAGCTCTCTGTGCTGAGGCCTTCGGTTCTGCTCATCTTGAGTAAGATGGTGAACTTCTTCAGAGGCTTCGTCTATCTGCCTTTGCAGGTCAGCTAGCCTAGCCATCTTTTCCTTCTTCCTTTGCACCTGCTGATGAAGCATCTCCATATTTCTGATCTCTTGATCCAAGTCGTCCTCCTAAGGCGTTGGACTGGTGGCCTTCCTCTTCTGGCTTCGGGCCTCCCGAAGAGAGAGGGTCTCCTGGTTGGGGTCCAGCGGCTGTAGAGCGGCAGCCCCTGTTGCTGAAGCTTTCTTTGGCGGCATAACGAAGGTCTATGCTTGCCGAAGGTGTTCGAAAACTCAAAAAGTGGAAGTGAGTTCACCGGAGGTGGGCGCCAATGTTGGGGACTTGTTCTCAAATGCTAAGAGTTAAGAACAAGTCAACATGGAAAGTGTTAAATGTTAAAGTCCTTCGTCCTTCGAAGCATTATCTCCCTTCGGATATAATGAATTTCGGACGAAGGCTATGAAGGAAAAACCTTCATAAGCACAATAAATGATGAAGAAATATTCATATGCAAGATATGAAAAATAACATAAACACTTTAAACATTATTATCAACTTATTTTTATTTGCGTTACTATATCAACAATAACAAATTATAAATGTACCTTCGGCTCGAAGGAAAACAAGGGTACAAGCGTGATGCAAAAGCGAATGCCAAGTCAGCGTGAACAGTACGGGAGTACTGTTCATCTATTTATAGGCATGGGTCGTAGCCCATGCAAAATTACATTCAGGCCCTTTGCTTTTGATAATAATTCTATAGTAATCTATCGGGGTCTAAATAGTCTTTTCCTCTTTAAGTCGGTTTCTTTTTCTGCTATCACGCCGAAGCTCCCCTGCGCATAGCTTCGGCTCTGCGCCATCCATCATATTCTTTGCGCATCTTCACACTGTGGTTTTGATCTATGTCCGAAGGTACCTGTTTACACATTATACTCCAGAGACATTGTTAAATCATGTTTTTGAGGACCTTCGGAAGCCGAAGGCCCCCAACAACCAGTTTTTAACACTCTGCAGAGGTTGTACACTTTACCCACAAGTCATGATCCCTTTCCAGCCTGGGTTGTATAGACCCGATCTTCACTACCAAGGTGAATGGCCAGGGATACACTACGTAGCCTTTACAAAGACTCCCCTGGTGCATATCTGCTCGTTAGGTTTCGCTAGTCGTACAAATGCAGTACACCTCCCCAAGGTGGGTGACTAACAAAACCAAATCGAAAGAACCTCCGCACCCCAACCTTGGCAGAGCGAGCACTACGCCCTGGACCCCATTGACGGCCCTTCGGCAAAGCCAACTACACCCCGAGGTTCATCTAATTAATCAGCTAAAGGCATCCCATTCCACCCTCATGGTTGTACTGTTATCTCGGGTGGTCACTCCACGAACAGGTCCTTACGGAGAGGTACTCAAGAAAAAGGCCTGAGCCCCCTAATGTATCACAAGATCATCCACGTAATCAAGATAACAATATCGTATCATAAATGTTCACATCATGTTCATTGATTAAGTTAAGGCAGTAGCAACATGCTAACCATGATAACCCTAAAGGTAAACAAGGGTAAGGTAAATACAGACTAGTCAATCATTAGGTTTCATAAAGTAATGAGGGATAGTGAATCATAAAGTATGTAGGACATAATAGGTCAGAGGACACTTACCTTCACCAGGTGGTTGCTCAGGGAGGTCTCCAACAACACACTTAGGAACCTCAGACTGCTCGTTGTCTAAATAAAGCGAGCATGCATTCAATACATTTGGAAAGTATAAATGAACATCACACCAAACATGTACAAACATTGGAACACATCTTAAAAAGACGCAATACTATATAAGGGATAATGAATTCAAAGCATAACATGAACTATAACATAAATTAACTTCATTTGGAAATAAATTATTATTTCCCTAAGTGTTACTTACAAGTACCTAATCATAGTTCAATTTTTTTTATTGTGACCTAAAAGTTAGAACAGAGATGAACTCATGTAATACACATTATTAATCTAACAAGCTTAAATATGTTTAAATCTCTAAGGTTCTCCTTTTATTTATTTTATTAAATAAATAAAACTACATCTACATTAGTTCATACTTAATCATAAAAATTAGAATGTGCAGACAGTAAATGAAACCATTTTATTTAGATAGAGAATAATTCTATGAACATTTTGCAATTTGAATCACTAAATTTGGAGTTCATATGCAAAAGTTATGAAATAAACAAGTTTGGGAATTCAAAATATGAAATGAGGTCTAATTCTGTGAATATTTAAAAGTCCAGGGTTAAATCTGCAAGATTACAGGGGCCTGTGCGCGAAAACCAGGGACGACGGGTTGAATTCCAATTAACCGAGGGTCTCTTTAACAAAACAGCCACGCGAAGGGGTATCGGGTGAATCTAACCGTCGGATCTAAAACCGATGGCCGAGATTAGATCTGCGGCCGAGGGCGCGCGCGCGGGGGCGGGCGAGCGCTGACAGGTGGGCCAGGGGCGTCAGCGACAGAGGGGGAGAGTGCACTGACCGAGCGGGCCCAGCGCCAGAGGGCTTGGGCGCTGACAGCGGGCCAGGGCGTCAGGCGCGCGTGCGCGAAGCGTTATCTGTGATCTGAGCCATGCGATCTGAATCGGACGGAGGGGATCAGACCGGGGAGGACGGACGACTGCGGGCGGTGCTGTCCCTCTCCGCGGCAGTGAGGTCGCCGGAGTTGAGGCTGGCGCGAGCTAGGGTGGCTCCCGGGTCGCCGGAGTTGGGCAGAGAGGGAGAGAATGCCACGACGAACTCAATGGCGGGGAAGAGGCCATGAATCCACGGGCAGAGAGGGGAGAACAGTGGAGAGAAGGTCTCGGGCAGGCCAGAGCAACTCCGGTGGGGAATCCCGGCCACGGGGAGGGGGCTTAAGGCGCGCTAAGGCCTTGGCTAACTTCAACAGATGCAGATGCACCTCAGGGACCTACTCCGGGGAACTAGACCGGGCTAAATCGGCCGGCCACCGCGCGAGCACGGCGGTCTGCCGCGGCCGAGCACCGGTGAAGGTGAAATTGGCCGAGCACAGAGCGCAATAGGAAAAATTGGGCACAGGGACGGGTGTCTCACCTCGGGGCGGAGCTCGGGGAGGCTTGGAGCGGTCTCCGGCGAGCTGGATGGCCGGGAACGTGGACACGGGTCTCCGGCGTGGGCAGAGCGCGAGAGAGGGTGAAGCTGTGCGAAGTGAGGCGATGGGCATGCGCGGGGCACTGGCGGGGCTCTAAGAAGGGAGTTGGGTGTGTGGGCGTGCGTCGTGGCCGAGAAATCCAGCGACGTGCGCGAGTGCGCACGCTCCGGTCCACGACGAGCGCGGAGGGGGCGGAACTGACAAGGAGGGTCTAGGGCGCAGAGAGAGAGAGAGAGAGAGAGAGGAAAAGGAGCGCGCGGGGCAACGGCTCGGCGACTGGCGATCCGGGCCCACGAGACAGAGAGAGAGGGAGCGCGCGGGTGAAGAAAACTGGTGCCGACAGGTTGGCCCCAGCGGGCAGAGAGCGAGAGAGAGAGTGCGTGCGGGAGAGGGGAACTGCCGTTGACAGGCGGGGTTCGCTTGTTAGGCAGCGCGGGCGCGCGGCCTGGCTAGGCCGAGCTGGGCTGGTTTGGGCTGCTTTCTTCTTTTCTTTTTCTCTGGATTTTCTAATTCCTTTTCCATTTCTTTTCTGTAGGGTTTTCAAATCCAAATTCAAACTAGGTTTCAAATTCAAATAAATTCAAACATGTCTAACACTTCAAAGAATATTTTAAGCTCAGCATGATGCAACATGTCATGACCCATAGTGTTTTGGCAAAAATAAATAATTAAATCCCCCTACTTTAAGCTATTTCTCAAAAGGAAAAAGGGAGAAAGAATCTAGAGAGAGAGAAAACCTAGAGTGAGAAAAAGAAGAGTGACACATGATTTTGGGTGATAATTAGAAAGAAATTTTATACCCCCAAAATCAGGGTGTTACAACTGAAAGGGAAATAGGGTCAAACTTTTTACTAAATGATTTTGGTGGTTGAATTGCCCAACACAAATAATTGGACTAACTAGTTTGCTCTAGATTATACATTCTACAGGTGCCAATGGTTCAACACAAACCAATAAAAAGAACGAGTTAGACTTCAAAAGAAAGGAGCAAAAAGGAAACCGAAGTGTGCCCTGGTCTGGCGCACCGGACCCATGGTGAATCAACTCAAACTCCGCAGCTTCGGGTTTCCCAGGCGCAGCTCCGCTATAATTCACCGGACTGTCCGGTGCGCCAGCGGAGCAACGACTATCTGCGCGCAACGGTCGACTCTAACGGATGAACAGTGCAACACAGTACCGCGGCAGAAGTCAGAGCAGCAGGTCAGAGGGGCACCGGACTGTCCGGTGCCACATGAGGACAAAGCCTCTAACGGTCGACCAGCTCTAAGCCCTAACGACAGGGTGACGTGGCGGCGCACCGGACTGTCCGGTGCGCCCATCGCCAGCACCATTCTCCAACTGCTACAATTTGGTTGGTGGCTATAAATACCACCCCATCCGGCCACTTCAAGGTGTGGGAGCCCAAGCAACATTCCAAGTCATATAGTTGACATATTCAAGCCCTCCCAACCACCTCTATTTATTGATCCATCCTATACACAAGATTTAGACCACTACAACCCACACAAGTGCCACAAAAGAGAGAGCAAGCAAAAGAAAGCTTCTCGTGTGAGTTTAGCTCTAGTGCCTTGTGAGATTCATTGAGAGAAAGTGTGTGCTACATCTTGCGTTCATTTGTGCGTGGAGTTTTGACTCCCATTGAACTTCCTCCAAAGTTTTGGAGGCTTGTAAAGCTAGCAAGAGACACCTAAGTGTGTGGTGATCCTTGCGGGGTCTTAAGTGATCCTTGAGAAGAAGAAGAGCTCGCCGATCTTTGGGATCGATAGAGAGAGGGAAATGGTTGAAAGAGACCCGTCCTTAGTGGACTCCTCAACGGGGACTAGGCCTTCAAGGGCCGAACCTCGGTAAAACAAATCACCCGTGTCCCTTGTGTTTATTGCTTGTGATTTGCTTGTTCTCTCCCTCTCTAAGTTCTCTTGCGCTACTCTTTGCTAATATCTTTTTGTGTTGCTTCAAGTTAAAACCACATTTAGAGAAGCAACTCCTTGCAAGAAAGAACTTGTGTTACTCTTCTTATCTAAGCCCTCTTGCATTATTCTCCACCAACATTCCTAGTAGTATTGTTATTGATTAAATTCCGCACTCTGAATACAATACTCATTGCAAGCAAAGGACTTAAGTTTATACTCCGGTAATTGTGAATCTTGTTCTAACCACTAATCAAGGGATCTAGTTTATATTTAGAATTATAATTTTCAGGTTTCGCCTATCCACCCCCTCTAGGTGACTTTCAACAACAATGGTGGAGGTAGTTTGGACTTCTAAAATTTTGAAGGGATATAAGGAAGCGTGAAATAATAAGGTCTCTTTTGGTAGGACTCTTTCAAGAGCTTCTTCAACAACTCTTTAAAAAATCTACTAAAGGGGAGATTGTTTGAAGAGCTCTTCCTAGAAAAGAGGGAATAACTCATTTTCTATGTATTTGTCTTCATCGACTCTATATCTTAGAAGAAACTTTAGGATGAGCTATATTTACAACCAAACAAGGTGTTTTCTAGAACTCTTTTGAAAATAAGGAGAAAATTGTTTTCTTAGAGAAGTAATAGACAACACTAAAGCTGGCATAGTAAGAGTTTGGGAGCCTAAGGTTGCCTCCAGCAAGGACCTGTATACGGTTCTGAACATTAAATATAACGTTTCTCGGCTTCCCCTCACCCTCCAACAACAACCGGGAAACAACCCTGTAAATTGTAGCGCTCCTCCAGAGTACTCTAAATGTAGCGGTTGCTGAAGCACGCGCTATATACGCAGTCACGATGGAAGCCACGAAGTAAAGCCGATACGGATACACCATCACAAAGCAAAAATTGATTGTTCATCACATTTCAAATTAATTTAAGCATTCAACGAATCTTTATTGACAAATACAAACATTTTTTGTTTCGAGCACCAAAAAATATATACAACATCGTTGAGTTCATTGTTCTCCTAATAAATATATGAATAAAAAATATTTTTAGATTCCAGAATTCGGTTTTCAACTACGTACTAGTATGATTTCGAAAAATATATAACTTTCAAAATAAAAAAAAACTTATTTTTTGTGTTACGTACATGAGTTCTAATTGTATTAATTTGTTAAAAAATTGAGTATATAGAGTATATTATTACTGTAGATATAGAAGATCAAATTTAGAGAACGTTATTGGAGATAGAGAAAATATAGAGGACAGAATGTTTTAAAGAGTTCTGTAAAGAACAAAGAATATTCTTTTAGAGGCATTTAGAGCTGCTCAGTCTAACACACAGGTGAAAGGCTCCTCATTTGTCACGTTCGTACCATTCGTCGCTGAACAGCGGGACCCGACCCTAAAGACACGGCGCAGAAACCCCGGAACGCCGCACGCGCGGCGGACGACGACGACGTTGAAGGCGAAATGAACAAAACCCTAAACCCCCCTTCCTACCCAATCTATCTTCCCCCGCCCCGCCTCTCCCTTTCTTCTTTACCAAGCCCCCCACACCCAAACCCCTCCTCCCCTGCTCTGCCTGCCCCATGTCCCCGCGCCTCTGACCAACCAGGCTGCCGGAACCCTACCCGGTGCCCCGTGATGCCCCCGCGGCCGTCGCTCCACTCTCTGCTCCTCATGGCCGCCTCCGCCGCCGCGGCCAGCGGGGACTCGGGCCCGCTCCTCGCTGCGCGCCGCCGTCTAGCTGCGACGGCCGCCGCAGGGGGGCACCGCATCCGGCTGCTCCACTCCTTCTCGCCGGGACGCGTCCCCAGGCGGCCTGAGGTGGTCTGCTGCGTGCGCAGCGCCCCCGACTCGCGGCGGTCGGCCCCCGCCCCCCCGTGCTCCAGGAACGGTAATGCGCTGTACCCGAGCTCTGGAGCACTCGTTGCCATGTGTCTGTCGTTTTTCAGTATATAAAAAGAACTTTGAGTGGCTTTGGCTTAGGAGCTAAGCACCCGGGGAAGTATGGTAATTTGCGTGGTCGATGTTTTATTTATTTCGCAGCCAATGGTTGTATCTTCGACCCTAGACAAGTGTTGAGTTTTCATGGTCCCGAGCGAGCTCACATTTGGAAAATGCTTCAAACGCAACTTCCTCCAATTGGAGATTTGGAATTTGTAGCAGAGCGGATCAATGCACGTGCTCAAATGATTTTAGAAATTTAAGTCGAATGGTGTTAGCCTGTTTGACGTATATAAATTAATTGGTGATATGCGCTGACTAGGCCTCAATTTCACTGTCTGTTCTCCTCTACTTAGGCTGCTATTTTTTATAATTTAATTATTTTCATTCTGCTTATAACAACTGGATGCAGAAGCACCTTTGTTTTTAAACCATTTAGTGTGTTTTTTTGCATTACAGTTCATTCGTTTTTGCATTACAGTTCTTTCGGCAAAAAACTACTCAACTGCTTCTGAGGAGAGGCTTGGGAAGATCATTCAGAAGTTGAAAAACGAAGGTATTAATCCCAAGCAGTGGAGACTTGGAAATTTTCAGCGCATGTTGTGTCCACAGGTATGGAGCATCTGTTTTTTACAACCTTGTGCTGCTTCCAGTTTACTGTCTATCCATGAATTATATCTTAGCTTTATAACCAAGTAATCTATCTGATTGAAGACATGAATGATAAGAAATTGTTACACAGAAATGACACATCTCTAAATCACCCATTCAAAATTACGTGAGTCAAGATAACATTTCAATTCACATGCAATACTGATGTATCATTTATTTTTAGTGATCCATTGCTTTGGATGTCGGGTTATCTGGTGACAAATAATGAAGTATAACTTTCCTTCTGTTTGCTAGTGCAATGGTGGATCTAGTGAGGAATTGAGTCTCAGTGTCTACATCCGAAAGGATGGGTGAGTTGTCCACACCTGAATATGTGATTTTGTTGGCCTGTTGTTCCTTCAGCTATATATTTCAGGATCTAACTATCATCTCACGTTCCTTATGTCATTTTCTTCAGCATAAATGCAACATGGAACTGTTTTAGGTCTAAGTGTGGCTGGAGAGGTTTTGTCCAGGTACGTGCATGAACCGAATGATTTTTTTTTTGGAAGAAACTATCTTGATGTCACTCTTTGTCTGCAGGCTGATGGAGTTACCAACATATCCCAAGGAAAGAGTGGCATAGAAAGTGAAACTGACCAAGAGGTTGAAGCTAAGAAGGCAGCAAATAAGGTTTATAGAAAAATCAGTGACGAGGACCTCAATCTTGAGCCACTCTGTGATGAGGTAATTAACTATTGCTACTTAAATCAAAATGGCATTTTGTAAACTATAAAAATATAAAAATTTGGTTGTAGTGTTTCTGTTACTTTTGTTGTATACTACTAAAAGCATCTGTGATCTGTACATTGGCATTCTATAAAACGATGGTTTTGACAGCTTGTAGAGTACTTTGCTACGAGAATGATTTCGGCGGAAACACTTCGGAGGAATAAAGTCATGCAACGTAACTGGAATAATAAGGTAACTGTTGTGGCAGTTCTAAATTGGCCAAACAGCCGTTATTATAGGATTATAAATATGTCACATCATTTGCAGATATCCATTGCTTTTACCTATAGACGTGATGGAGCTCTTGTTGGCTGCAAATACAGGGCAGTCGATAAGACATTTTCACAGGTTTGTGGTCCTCATCCCTTTTACTATGCTTTTACCTATAAAAGTTTTGATCTACTGTTATTAATATGCATTTTTCTTATGTATCAGGAGGCAAACACGGAGAAAATTTTTTATGGTCTGGACGATATAAAGCGTGCACATGATGTTATCATTGTATGTTCATGATCTCCGATTGGTTTTTTTATAGTGTGATTTTTTCTTGGAAAATATGCATCAACTCATTTGATTCCATGCTTGCATTTTGATTGTTTTTTGACATTTCAGGTGGAGGGTGAAATTGATAAGCTGTCCATGGATGAAGCTGGTTATCGTAATTGTGTCAGTGTGCCAGATGGTGCACCACCCAAAGTGTCCAGTAAGATTCCAGACCAAGAACAGGTTAGAACTATTTTGTATTTTCCCATGTTGCTAAAAGTTCTGGTCCCTGTGATAATCTATATTTGCTTATGTACCACCATCGGACAGTAGTTTGTTAAGCTTTGACCTGATGCCTTTGTATGCTCTCTGTAAAGCTAGGATAAGAAGTATAGCTATCTTTGGAACTGCAAAGACTATCTTGACTCGGTGAAGATTTTCTTCAGAATTCAATCATAACTTATTTTGTGAGGCGTGCAGATCACTTCACTGACTTTGTTCTGGCACATGGGAATAGGCATCTAGGATAATATTAGCAACCGATAATGATCGTCCAGGTCAGGCTCTGGCTGAGGAACTTGCTCGTCGGCTTGGTAAAGAAAGGTTTGTACATCAGCAAATTTAACTGTTGTGTGAAAAAAATGTTATGTATCCATTCATTTTTTTGTTTTCGTTTTTACCATTTGATTTAATGCAATTAGATGTTGGAGAGTCAATTGGCCGAAGAAGAATGATACAGATACTTGCAAAGATGCAAATGAGGTTTGTTATGGAATGCATGGGTTATTTGACGTATTCATGAAATCAGTTCCTGGAACTTGGCTTGTCCTTTGTCATTATGTAATCATCCCTTGTAACACCTTTTTTTGACTTACAGGTTCTAATGTTTTTAGGTCCACAAGCATTGAGAAAGGTTATAGAAGATGCAGAACTGTATCCTATAAGAGGCCTTTTTTCATTCGAACAGTTCTTCCCAGAGATTGACAATTACTTTCTTGGAATACATGGTGATGAGCTTGGTATTCATACTGGATGGAAATCTATGGATGATCTTTACAAGGTAACTTTAGTTGCATTGCATTATTCCATATTCCTTTGTTTATTGGTGAAGATGGATTCCCAAGAAGAGTTGGGTTTTGCCTTCTTTATTATCAGATCAATGCTTTTGCGTCCTCATCACAGGTCCTTTGCTCATGGAAGTTGAATTTGGCAATCTGTTTGCTTTGTTTTACCATACGACACTTCATTCAATTTACTGTCGATATGTTCAGTACCATGCTTTGCTTTTGCCTATGAATCTGTCTATCCTCATTTTTTTTCTGGTTAAGTTTTAACTAGAAGTACCTCATCCTTTTGTTCTGTGATCCTTAAGTATCACCTGAACATTTTGATTTACATGACCTATAAGCTATGTTCCACACTGTTCAATTTTCCCCTCTTTTTCTCAGGTTGTTCCTGGTGAATTGACTGTTGTTACTGGAGTACCAAATTCTGGTAAAAGCGAGTGGATAGATGCTTTATTGTGCAATATAAACAAACAATCTGGGTGGAAATTTGTTCTGTGCTCAATGGAAAACAAGGCAAGCCATTGTAGTATATGTCAGTTAATTAACTAAACCTCATTGGAGATCGGACATTTCCAAACAGTTTTGCCTTTGGTGTTTAGGTAAAGGAGCATGCTAGGAAACTCTTAGAGAAGCACATTCAGAAGCCATTCTTTAATGCTAGGTAAGTCAGTCTGCAATTGCTATTTGAGTTTGCCTTGGTGGCAATCCCTAAAGAGAATTATTATCTTTTAGAGGATCATTAGTATTTTCACTGTGTTTATTTGGTTAAGATGGCTAAGTTGGTTAAGCAATAAAGCAATACTTGTTTATGTTGGTGCAGGTATGGTGGGTCTGCACAGCGGATGACTCCTGATGAATTTGAAGCAGGAAAACAATGGTTAAATAAAACTTTCCATCTTATCCGGTATTTATCAAATTTGATATCACAATTCACTTTCTAGTGCAATAGTTAGTTACCTTCTCTCCATTCTTATGGCTCCCTTAAAGGATGGCATATGTCTTCGTATTTATAGATTTCTTGTAACAGGTGTGAAGATGATAGCCTTCCATCTATTAATTGGGTTCTTGACCTTGCGAAAGCTGCAGTTCTAAGACATGGAGTGCGTGGTCTGGTGATAGATCCTTATAATGAACTTGACCATCAGCGCCCCTCAAACCAGTAAGCATTACATGATGGCCATTTACAGATTCACTGATAATTATTTTGCCCCCCCCCCCCCCCCCCCCCCCCCCCCCCCCGAGTTTCTACTTATGCATTTCCCAACTCACAACAGGACGGAAACAGAATATGTCAGCCAGATTCTGACCAAGATTAAGCGCTTTGCTCAGCACCATTCATGTCATGTATGGTTTGTTGCACATCCTAGACAGGTACTAAATTGTGCATGACACATCAGTCTTGGCAACATAAAATGAGGTCTTACTTGGAGTTGATGTTTTACCAGCTTCAAAACTGGAATGGAGGCCCACCAAATATATACGACATAAGTGGAAGCGCACATTTTATAAACAAATGTGATAATGGAATTGTCATCCACAGAAACAGGGACCCAAATGCTGGCCCCCTTGATACCGTGCAGGTTATTTTTGCTCTCATTTTTACCCTTTCTTCAATGAGATTTGTTTATCCATTTTTGTTACGAAGAAATTTAATTGTGTGTCAACCCCTTTGTTCTACTACCTGGCTGTTATCACAGGTTTGTGTGAGGAAGGTGCGGAATAAAGTGGTTGGGCAAATAGGAGATGCTTTCCTGACATATGACCGGTGTGTTTTTTATGCTCTATATTGAAGTTTTTGTCATTGGCTTTGATTCTATATTTACCAACATTTCTTTACCCAGTCTTGGTGAATCATCAAATTTAACCTTTGTTTTCCTACAGGGTTACTGGTGAATTCAAGGATGCTGGTAAGGCCACTACAGCACCCAGTGCAAAAGCGGCAAAACAGTCACGCAAAGAGGCATATAAGATGCCATTTCAACATGCTGCTGAAGACGGTGAGAATAGTGGTCTGTGACTGCATAAGAAAGACATGTTCCTGCTGATTTGATGTATCTGTATCATTCAACGAAAGTGAGATTTCACGATTGTTTCTGGGGATGGCCTGCTGGAGCTCAGGCAGTACCTCATTGAACTGGATTTGAAACCCCAGGATTTCACCGATTCCTGCTGCAAATGAAGTTGAAAGCTAAACTTGCTCAGATGCGCACAAGACATTGGCGGGGTGGTGTATAGTAGTAAGATTAATGTAAATCAATTGCCACACCAGGTGCTAATCTATGAACATTTGGGTGGGTTATATCAGTAGCTAAACTTTAGCAGCTAAGGTAGTACGATTAATCATGCAGGCTTTCCCAAAAAATTGTAGCAGTTGGAAGGGTTTTTATGTTCACCCTTCTCAACGCCTGACCAGGAACCAATGCCTTTAATGTGGCCGTATTTTTTAAAAAAGATGCCTTTAATGTGACCCAACTGCGAATTCAGGTGCTCGTTTGACCCATGCAAAGCAATACCGACCATGTGCCGAACATTTTAAATTGGGGACCGTCTCCGTCATTCTGTTTTGTTGTAACTGGATCCCTGTTGTGATGTGCAGCTGGAACAATGAGCATGAACGAATGCTCTCAAAATCCATTTGCTATTTTATTGGAACTATGTTCCTTTTTTTATTTTTGTTTTGAATTGGTCAGGTGTTTTTTTATCTTTGAAAATTATAGAGTTGCCCTCACGTGCACTGCCCACAAATGATATAAATACTACTATTGTTTTACCTTTAATAACATTAGCAGCATATTTTTATGCGGGTCTTAGCAAAAAAAGGTTTGAGTTATTTCAAAAAAATTATTAAACCAATCCAAGCCTTTTACCTATCAACACTAGATGATTTCATAAAATCATTATCACTTGGTTTGAACTTTTCGGAAATATATTGAAAAGATGAATTAGTCACTGATGGTGTGTTTGATTTCTTTTTGGCTTTGGCTCCCTAAAAGCCAAATTAAAGCGCTAGATCCATGATGTCGTTTCTCTCTCTAAAAATCGACTTTCTCGCAGGGTTTGTACGTCTGGACAAGCTTTTAGTGGCTTTTGGATAGAACTATAAAAATATATATCAAAGTTTTTAGTGGTTTACAATTTTTACTTTTAAAGACCTCATAGCCCACAACAGCTTTTTTACAGTTCATAACTCACTACAATTTTTTTCACAGTCATATGCCAATCAAACAAACCCTATGTAGTCCATATAATAGTCATATTTTTTTGGATTATTTATAAGCGATATTTAAGCTTTTATTTTTGCAACGTTAACGTTAGTAACAACCTATATAGGTGAATCTGCCGATGGTCATCATTAAATTAACTAGTTTTTAAAAGTCTTTTCTTAGGTTAGCCTAGTTCGAATATGGTTTTGAATAATACTATTTGTCGAAAAACTAAATACTTCGAAAGACGTGAATATACTATGGAAGATGTAAAGTATATATGCATTTAGAGGTTGCGTTAGATCAATATAAAAACTCTCCCCTCGTGGAACATGAGGGTCCCCCTATAGATCAGATTTTTGCTCATGCTTTGAGCCCTCCTAGCAGTACACAAGGACTCGTCCTTTGTAGGCCATTCCATCTCGTGTGTACACAACTAGAGGAATCAACAAATGACTTGTTTTAACCTTACCCTGAAATTCACTCTCAGTAGAATTCGAACACAGGACGTGAGGATTGCTTCGCAGGTTAGATCTATTATCTTTAATGCCTATAAGACAATCATATTTTGTGCGGCTTTCTAAGGAATGATTTATAACCAAATTCAATATAAATTGAGAAAATAGGCAAACAAAATGTATATGGAAGTTTTTTTATTCCTAAGTTAGATTAATTATCTAGTCTGATATATAGAATTTCCTTCTATTCAATATGGAAATGGATTGCATATCTAGTTCTATGCATGTCACACCCGGTTTTAAGGGCAAAACCGAATGCATAGTATATGTGTGTCAGAATCTATTTCCACATATATGTTGACGTCACAAGTGTAATATATCAAAAGAACAATGCATAAAAGCATAAATAAAGATTATATTAACATATTACACTTCAAGTAGACGTAATGTCTTAACCTTTATTCATCAAAATACAACGAAACATGAACATCCTTCTACAGGAAGATGACCGGGGGTATCACTAGACTAGCATCCATCAAGTTCGCCATCATATCTTCATCTGCAAACTTCTGATCAAAATTAAGCAAGGGTGTAATACCCAATTTGTAATTTGCAAGAGCTAATATCAAAAGGAGAAACAAGTTCACTTTATCTATGTGGGAGTTTGAACTTTTGTGCCATCACATGTGAACACCATATTTTAAAAACAGATAATTATAAAATATATGCCACTAAATTATTGCATCATGCTGGAGTTTATGTGATTGTGCATTTGTGGATAATAAAAATAAAAGTGTCAATAACAATATATAAATGGGTCTATAGAATTTAAACTCTAACTTGGAGAAACAAAGCATTGGCTTTAACAAAATAAATTCATAAATAAATAAATTCTACACTGGCATGTTTAAGATGAATATTTAATTTGAGTACAAAATATACTACAAGATTTGAATTCAAATTCTAGATTTGGGAATGGAATTTGGAAAGGAAATAAAAAGAAAGAAATCCTGCTGGGCTGACTATACTGCTTTCGGCCCACCTAGCCCCACTTCGAGCTCGGCCCAACTCCCCCTCGGCATCCACCCTAGCTGAATGGGCCAAACTCCCCCTGGCCGGCCCATCCCTCTTTCCCCTCTCTCTTCGCGTACAGAACCACTTACGAGTGGGGCCCGCGCGTCGACCCTTTCCGTGGCGCACTGGATGTCTTAGCCGACAGGTGGGACCCACGTCTGGGCGCTTCTTCCCCGCAGATCTCGCCAACGGAAGCAAGTCCGTCCAACCTTGGCCGCCACGATTTCCGGGTCACCGGGGACGCCAGCTTGAGATGGTTTTCTCTGTTGCGTTCAGGTCTCGGGGTATATAACCCACCCTAGACACGCCCAGTTCTCCATCGAATCAGGGCATCACCGCCTCATCCAAATCACCATTAGCGCACTGGGCGGGATGAAGGTTACCACCGCGGGCATATTGGTAGGGGCGCCATCGTTCGAGTTACGCGTGCGGCCGGGAGGCTCGGTCTATCCTGGCGGAAGCGTCCGTGGCTTCACCTCGTTCGCGGGGGTGAGTGCGTGGGCTCGACGGGTCCGAACGACGGGCACTGTACGTTCCGGCCCTCCGCGCGCATGATTTGCGTGAGGTGGTAGCCGATGGCTGTCGCGGCCTCACTGGTGCCACGCTCGCTGTCCTCGCTACGCGGCATGGGGAAACTCGGGTCGATGCCGACTGTTCAACGAAGATCAACATCGCTGCGGATCCACTGCACGCCGTGGCCATCTCACCCCAACGTCCCTAACCATTGGTAAGACCTCGCTGTCATGCGCCATTCTCTTCTCTGCGTGTTGGGGTCGTTAGTGCTCGGAATAGAGTTGTGGGGCGTGGGGGCATCACTCTACCGGCGTGCTCACCTGTGTTCCGGTCGCATGTTGCTATTGGCCGGATGTGGCAGGATGTTGAGGACAGTAGCATGGGGTCGTAAGGATGAAGACAACGCGTGCACCGTTGAGTCTCTAACCAGCAGCCACGATTAGATGAGTGGGCACATCCCGGGTCAATTGAATCACAACCGTAGAATCGTGATCCGATGGCTATTTCCGCGCGTGGGTTTAGGATATCGGCGATCTAATCTGAGCCCTAGGATGTTGATCGGACGGCTCAGATCAAACGACACCCCTTCGTGTAGACAGTTTTTCATGTGAGCCCCTAGGCTTTACGGAAATAGAACCCGCCGTCCGTAGTTTCTGTTCACTGGGTCTCAGGATTCCTGCGCCGAGGCCCCTGCGCTTTCCTATAATTAACGCCTAGTCCAGAAAATTAGAAAATCAGGAAAAATGAAATAGGAATTTATTTTTAACGCAAAAATAAATACTAGATCTTGTGTAAATCATAGAAAATTCATTTTAACTCGTTTTTGACCCGTTCCAATTTCTATAATTTTGTATTAATATTGTTTAGCACTTAATGACTCTGGTTTAGCATGAAAACTATATTAAATTTGACCACTTAATTATTTCCGTATCAAACACATAAAACATTCGGAAATTCATAACTCCTTAACCGTAACTCCGATCTTAGTAGTTCTCGATCCCTTGACCTCGTAGCGACGCGTAGATTATTATTCAGTTTGTTCTTATGTTTGGTGTGATGTTAATTTTATCTATACCATGTTTGTTTGTATTATTGCTACGACTAGCGCGAGGACACGTGTCATCTGAATGGCAAGTTGGTACCTGGATTCTCAAGTGCCAGGCAAGTTGTGCCCTTGATCACTTCTTTTTACCCAGTCATGTTCTGATTAATCATAATGATCTGATAGGTTAATTTTGATGGGACCCAATAGGTTACCCTAGTTTGACTATCTTTATACCTTGATTACCACTGGACTTTTTGGGTAGTACTTGCTATTGCTTTATGTGGTTTTGGGTATGAAGATTACACTATTCATGATTATACTTTTGTTATCAGTTGTTATTTATTGTTCATGTTAAGATCATTATGTTAATTGGAACATGGAGAACCACCCGGGAAAACAGTGCTACCACAAGGGTTTAATGGGACGCCCTTGGCCGATTAATTAGGAAAGCTAGTGGAAGACTACCTTACCCGAAAGGGGCAAGGGCAGTAGGGGAGTGGTCAGTGTAGGGAGGCCCTCGGGAGGATTTTGCTGCGATGGCGGTCCTGCAAGGGATTCCTGCATTGGAGCTTCCTATAAACTGTAGCGGGTTTTCTGAAGCTAGTGGAACTTTGTAAAGGCCTCGTAGTGTTACCCTGCCTCGCCTCCTCGGTAGAGGTGTATGGGAAGTCGCGATCCCTTGGCAGATGGGTAACATGACTTGTGGGTAAAGATGCGCAACCTCTGCAGAGTGTAAAACTGGTATACTAGCCGTGCTCACGGTCATGAGCAGCTCGGACACTCACATGATTAAATTATGGAACTTAAATTCAATTTGTCATGTGCATTGCATTGCAGGTGATGTTGTTACTTTGTTCTACTACTTAATTGGGTTGGTATTTACTTATACTTAGTAATTGCTAATAAAATTTTGACCAACTTTAAAAGCAATGCTCAGCTCCAACCATCCTCTTTGGTAAGCCTTACACTTCACGTGAGCTCCCACCTTTGGCGAAGTTCATGCACATTATTCCCCACAACTTGTTGAGCGATGAACGTATGTGAGCTCACTCTTGCTGTCTCACACCCCCCACAGGTCAAGAACAGGTACCACAGGATGAGGCGCGTGGAGGATGCTGCGATGTGTTCGTGAGAGGTCTAGGTCGCCGTCTCCTAGTCAACTTTGGTTTGCTGGACCGTTGTCTCCTTATAATGTAATTACTTATTTATTTTGTATAGAACTCCTATTATATAGTAAAGATGTGACATTCGATCCTGTGCCATGATTCATCATATGTGTGAGACTTGGTCCCAGCACACCTGGTGATTATGTTCGCGCCCGGGTCTTGGTGCCCCGAAATCTGGGTGTGACAGAAGTGGTATCAGAGGAATGTTGACTGTAGGACGAAACCTAGATAGAACTGGACAACCATTCTCTACTTACCTTTGCTACTCTGATTCTTTTCTAAACTTTTCTTAATCTTTTCTCATCTAGTTCCGCTTACTCTGATTATTCTTATTTTTTTTCCTTCTAAAGACAAACTTGGATTTCACACTTTGAAATCCTGTACCTAAAGTGACTTTTAGGAATAGGAGACCTACTCTTAGGAACAAAATCAAAACTATTTTCTTAAATATTTGTGTGCTTAATGTTTGTTCTTGTGATACATGTCTGATTTGGATCTTTGATTGAGTGTGATTAGTTGTGGAGTAATGTCCACAATCACATCTGCATATACATATAGAAAAAAAACGGTTATAAAAATATCTAAATGAACTAGGTTATCCCTCATCAAAGAATCTAGCCTAGCAAAATCCATCTTATCTTGAAAGTCTATCCTACACTCATAGATCCATCTTATCCTAAAAAAATAGATTCTCATCTTATCTTGAAAAGATTTATCTTATCCTAATAGATCTATCTAACCTCAAAAGATTCTACCTTATCCTTATGGATTCATCTTACCCCAATAAGCATATTTATCCCACGCTAGTGTAACAACCATGATCTAGCCTAAAATAAATAAGATCTTATCTAGTCAAACTAGTCACACCAATCTAACCTAGATCTGATCTAATCTAAAGTGACTTATCAAACATGTTAGATAACACTGATGAAATAGATTAGACTCTACTCCTATAGAACGAGTCTTAACTTAGTTCACCCTACACTAAATTAAGAATGACAGATCGACTTGGCCATATGCAACTACCTTAACCATCCAATAGTTGCATAACCCCACAATTTTAACCTAGCAAGAGATTCTAACCTACCTACACCATACAATCCATCCTACTCACATATGTCCTAGCCATATGTCCTTAACTCGGATGACAACTCCAAGAAATAAAGGCCAAAGAAGACCAACCATGTCAAAGAAGGATAAGCATCAACTCAAGACTTCAAAGATCAAGTTGAATCGCCAGCGGAATCAAGATCTATAGTTTAGGATGAAGTCTTTCCTTATTATACTCTTCCTTGACACAACCTATACTTGCCATAATCATACCTCATCTGACATAATAGATGGCTAGACATATATATCCATATTTTCCAAATCATCTACTAGCAAGTATATAAAAAAAACTTGAAACAAAACTTTTGATTCCTAAACCAAACTGGTTGCATCCCTTTTCTACTAATCTCGAGGACGAGATTATTTTTAAGGGGGGTAGGATTTGTAATACCCAATTTGTAATTTGCAAGAGCTAATATCAAAGGGAGAAACAAGTTCACTTTATCTATGTGGGAGTTTGAACTTTTGTGCCATCACATGTGAACACCATATTTTAAAAACAGATAATTATAAAATATATGCCACTAAATTATTGCATCATGCTGGAGTTTATGTGATTGTGCATTTGTGGATAATAAAAATAAAAGTGTCAATAACAATATATAAATGGGTCTATAGAATTTAAACTCTAACTTGGAGAAACAAAGCATTGGCTTTAACAAAATAAATTCATAAATAAATAAATTCTACACTGGCATGTTTAAGATGAATATTTAATTTGAGTACAAAATATACTACAAGATTTGAATTCAAATTCTAGATTTGGGAATGGAATTTGGAAAGGAAATAAAAAGAAAGAAATCCTGCTGGGCTGACTATACTGCTTTCGGCCCACCTAGCCCCACTTCGAGCTCGGCCCAACTCCCCCTCGGCATCCACCCTAGCTAAATGGGCCAAACTCCCCCTGGCCGGCCCATCCCTCTTTCCCCTCTCTCTTCGCGTACAGAACCACTTACGAGTGGGGCCCGCGCGTCGACCCTTTCCGCGGCGCACTGGATGTCTTAGCCGACAGGTGGGACCCACGTCTGGGCGCTTCTTCCCCGCAGATCTCGCCAACGGAAGCAAGTCCGTCCAACCTTGGCCGCCACGATTTCCGGGTCACCGGGGACGCCAGCTTGAGATGGTTTTCTCTGTTGCGTTCAGGTCTCGGGGTATATAACCCACCCTAGACACGCCCAGTTCTCCGTCGAATCAGGGCATCACCGCCTCATCCAAATCACCATTAGCGCACTGGTCGGGATGAAGGTTACCACCGCGGGCATATTGGTAGGGGCGCCATCGTTCGAGTTACGCGTGCGGCCGGGAGGCTCGGTCTATCCTGGCGGAAGCGTCCGTGGCTTCACCGCGTTCGCGGGGGTGAGTGCGTGGGCTCGACGGGTCCGAACGACGGGCACTGTACGTTCCGGCCCTCCGCGCGCATGATTTCCGTGAGGTGGTAGCCGATGGCTGCCGCGGTCTCACTGGTGCCACGCTCGCTGTCCTCGCTACGCGGCATGGGGAAACTCGGGTCGATGCCAACTGTTCAACGAAGATCAACATCGCTGCGGATCCACTGCGCGCCGTGGCCATCTCACCCCAACGTCCCTAACCATTGGTAAGACCTCGCTGTCATGCGCCATTCTCTTCTCTGCGTGTTGGGGTCGTTAGTGCTCGGAATAGAGTTGTGGGGCGTGGGGGCATCTCTCTATCGGCGTGCTCACCTGTGTTCCGGTCGCCTGTTGCTATTGGCCGGATGTGGCAGGATGTTGAGGACAGTAGCATGGGGTCGTAAGGATGAAGACAACGCGTGCACCGTTGAGTCTCTAACCAGCGGCCACGATTAGATGAGTGGGCACATCCCGGGTCAATTGAATCACAACCGTAGAATCGTGATCCGATGGCTATTTCCGCGCGTGGGTTTAGGATATCGGCGATCTAATCTGAGCCCTAGGATGTTGATCGGACGGCTCAGATCAAACGATACCCCTTCGTGTAGACAGTTTTTCATGTGAGCCCCTAGGCTTTACGGAAATAGAACCCGCCGTCCGTAGTTTCTGTTCACTGGGTCTCAGGATTCCTGCGCCGAGGCCCCTGCGCTTTCCTATAATTAACGCCTAGTCCAGGAAATTAGAAAAGCAGGAAAAATGAAATAGGAATTTATTTTTAACGCAAAAATAAATACTAGATCTTGTGTAAATCATAGAAAATTCATTTTAACTCGTTTTTGACCCGTTCCAATTTCTATAATTTTGTATTAATATTGTTTAGCACTTAATGACTCTGGTTTAGCATGAAAACTATATTAAATTTGACCACTTAATTATTTTCGTATCAAACACATAAAACATTCGGAAATTCATAACTCCTTAACTGTAACTCCGATCTTAGTAGTTCTCGATCCCTTGACCTCGTAGCGACGCGTAGATTATTATTCAGTTTGTTCTTATGTTTGGTGTGATGTTAATTTTATCTATACCATGTTTGTTTGTATTGCTACGACTAGCGCGAGGACACGTGTCATCTGAAAGGCAAGTTGGTACCTGGATTCTCAAGTGCCAGGCAAGTTGTGCCCTTGATCACTTCTTTTTACCCAGTCATGTTCTGATTAATCATAATGATCTGCATAGGTTAATTTTGATGGGACCCAATAGGTTACCCTAGTTTGACTATCTTTATACCTTGATTACCACTGGACTTTTTGGGTAGTACTTGCTATTGCTTTATGTGGTTTTGGGTATGAAGATTACACTATTCATGATTATACTTTTGTTATCAGTTGTTATTTATTGTTCATGTTAAGATCATTATGTTAATTGGAACATGGAGAACCACCCGGGAAAACAGTGCTACCACAAGGGTTTAATGGGACGCCCTTGGCCGATTAATTAGGAAAGCTAGTGGAAGACTACCTTACCCGAAAGGGGCAAGGGCAGTAGGGGAGTGGTCAGTGTAGGGAGGCCCTCGGGAGGATTTTGCTGCGATGGCGGTCCTGCAAGGGATTCCTGCATTGGAGCTTCCTATAAACTGTAGCGGGTTTTCTGAAGCTAGTGGAACTTTGTAAAGTGTAGAGCCCAAAAATTTGTATCAAAGAAAAATAAGGTTATAAATAAATAAATATGTTTATAAGTGGGTATCTTGGGATTATGGAACCCTTGGGAGTTAATTGGTTTTCTCTTCTTTGTGCATATTTGATTAATGGAATTATATGGGTTAACATAACAAATAAATAAATAAATAAAATGCCTCTCATGATAAAGTTATTGTATTGTTGCACTTTGTATTCAAATTTGTGAAACAAACTTAAGCTAAGAAAACTAGAATTTGAAAATGGAAATATAAAATAAAAGAGAAAAGAGAAGGAAGAAATTACTATGTAAATAAAAATAATTATAATATATATATATATATTATTCTTGTACAGATTTGAGTTGGTACATTTGACTCAAAAGTGAAGTTCATAACAGGATTCAAATTCAAATTAGAGATTCAAATGAAAAGAAGATAAATCAAAAAGGAAAAAGGAAAATAAAAGAAAAGAAAAAGAAAAACCCTAGCTGGGCCGCCCATTCTCCATTTCGGCCCACCCATCTGCCCCCCCGACGGCCGCCTGGGCTGAAAGCCTTCACTGCCAGCCCAGCTCCTACTCGCGTGACACTTCCATGTGGGCCCCGCTCTCCAACTCTCCCTTGTGCGTCGGTGTCGCTGTGGGGTGGGCCTGCGCCGTCAGGGTTTTCTTCATCCGCGCAACAGCCGCGCATCGCGCGCACAGACCGTATGCCGCGGACTCCGTGGGCGCGAGCTCAACGGAGCTTGCGCCAACAACCACCGCGGACGTCGCGGGATTCGGGCATTGTGACTCGTGCGCGCGCGTTGGATGGCTTGGGCCCTCTCGTCAGGCTCCTTTCCGTCTCCAGCTGCAACAAACACCGAGTTCTTCACATGTCGTTCGCCCCAATCCGCGCACGGTGATTTCGCTGGGTGTTGTTCATCTCCTGCTGGCCCCTGCGGAGTATAAGACCAAGCTGTGCGCGGGCTCTCCCTTCAACCCTCCAGTGCCCCGAGCTCCCTCCCCAGTAGCCTCCGCTCGGCGCGCCCCATCTCTGCTCCCTTCTCCATGCCGCTGAGCGATTTCCTCGTGGTCGTCCTCAGTCAAAGCGTGCAGGTGGGTGGGGGCGTTCGCCGGGGACCCGTGAAGCCGTCCGCGCCTTCAATTTGAACTGCGTGGCCTTGGGGCGACTCGAATTGCTCGCCGTGGTTCGACCTTCGCCATGGATCCGTCTGCTATCGTGGGCAGGACTGCAGCCACCACCATGCGCGGTAAGAAGACCCCCGTTGTGTTCGCCCTTGTTCATACATCGTGTAGCACCTCTCTGGGGTCCGATTAGGGCACTGGGGCGCCTAATCGCTCGTCTCCGGCGAACTGCACCGCCGCTCGGTGCCGTCGCGCCGCCGCGGTCCAGTGTTTAGGAAGGGGATGAACCCAGTACCGTTGATCTCGACGTGGGCGGCTGAGATTAAGTCTGGCGTACCGTTTTGGCCGAACGCACGACGACCGTAGATCCAAGATCCAACGGACTGCGCATCGATCTCGGTTATGTTGAGCGCGGACCATAGATTTCCAATCCGACGGCCTGTGATGTGTACCGGTTCGTTTAATAGGTGATCTAATCTGGGCGGTTGGCGCGCGATCGGACGGCCCAGATCACATCATACCCTCCGGCCGGGTCGTTTTTCATATGAACCCCTGGGTTTTACAGAAATAGAACCCGCCGTCCTTGCCCAGGGTTTTCTGAGTCTCGGGTTATTTGTTAAACAGCCCCCTGTGCTTCTGTTTAATTGAGGCCCAGTCCAGAGAGTTATAAAAGCAGGAAAATGAATTAGAAAATGAGTTTTTAATATAAAAATAATTGCTAGAACTTAGATAATTCATAGAAAATTCATTTTAGCTCCAAATTGAACCATTCCAATTCCTAAAATTTTGTAATAATATTCTCTATCATTTAGAATCACTGTTTTGACATGAACTCTGTTAGGAAATTAATTTATCATCTAATCCTATTATAATCACCTTAAATCTTAGGAAATTCATAACTTGAATTCTATAACTCAAAAATTAATCTTTTTCCTGTGATCTTATTTTAATATGAATATTATTAATGTGTATTTTGTTCTTATGTTTGGTGTAATGTTAATTTTGCCTATACCATGTTTGGTTGAATTGCTACGACTAGCAGTGAGGTCACGTGTCACCTGAAGATCATCCTGGTACCTGGAATCTCAAGTCCCAGGCAAGTTGTGCCCTTGATCACTTCTTTTTACCCACTCATGTTCTAATTAATCATAATGATCTGCATAGGTTAATTTTGATGGGACCCAATAGGCTACCCTAGTTTGTCTATCTTTATACCTTGTTTACCTGTGAACTTTTTGGGTAGTACTTGCTAGTGCTATATGTGGTTTTGGGTATGAAGATTACGTTATTCATGATTATACTTTGGTTATCAGTTGTTATTTATTGTTCATGATGAGATCATTATGTTAATTGGAACATGGAGCGACCACCCGGGAAAACAGTGCTACCACAAGGGTTTAATGGGACGCCCTTGGCTGATTAATTAGGAAAGCTAGTGGAAGACTACCTTACCCGAAAGGGGCAAGGGCAGTAGGGGAGTGGTCAGTGTAGGGAGGCCCTCGGGAGGATTTTGCTGCGATGGCGGTCCTGCAAGGGATTCCTGCATTGGAACTTCCTATAAACTGTAGCGGGTTTTCGGAAGCTAGTGGAACTTTGTAAAGGCCTCGTAGTGGATCCCTAGCCATTCACCTCGGTAGTGTCTAAGGGCCTTGCAAACCCTGGCGACATGGGATACACGACTTGTGGGTAAAGATGCGCAACCTCTGCAGAGTGTAAAACTGGTATACTAGCCGTGCTCACGGTCATGAGCAGCTCGGACCCTCACATGATTAAATTATGGAACTTAAACTCAATTTGTCATATGCATTGCATCGCAGGTGAAGTTGTTACTTTTGTTCTACTATTTAATTGGGTTTGGTATTTACTTATACTTAGTAACTGCTAATAAAATTTTGACCAACTTTAAAAGCAATGCTCAGCTCTAACCATCTTCTTTGGTAAGCCTTACACTTCACGTGAGCTCCCACCTTTGGCGAGTTCATGCACATTATTCCCCACAACTTGTTGAGCGATGAACGTATGTGAGCTCACTCTTGCTGTCTCACATACACCACAGGTCAAGACCAGGTACTGCAGGATGATGCTCATGGAGGATGCTGCGATGAGTTCGTGAGTGGTCTAGGTCGTCGTCTCCCAGTCAACTTTGGGTTGCTGGACCGTTGTCTCCTTATAATGTAACTATTATTTGTATAGAACTCCTGTTATATATAAAGATGTGACATTCGATCCTGTGCCACTTTACATCATATGTGTGAGACTTGGTCCCAGCATACCTGGTGTTCATGTTAGCGCCCGGGTTTTGGACCCCTAAAATCCGGGTGTTACAGAAGTGGTATCAGAGGAATGTTGACTGTAGGACGAAACCTAGATAGAACTGGACAACCATTATCTACTTACCTTTGCTACTCTGATTCTTTTCTAAACTTATCTTAATCTTTTCTCATCTAATTCCGCTTACTCTGATTATTCTTATCTTTTCTTTCTAAAAGACAAATGTGGATTTCACACTTTGAAATCCTATGCCTAAAGTGACTTTAGGAATAGGAGACCTAATCCTAGGAACAAAAACAAAACTATTTTTATAAAGTGTTTATATATTTGAATGTTTGTTCTTATGATACCTGTCTGATTTGAATCTTTGATTGAGTGTGATGGGTTGTGGAGTAAAGTACACAATTGCATCTGCATATACACATAGGTATAAAAATATATTTAACTAGACAAACTAAATTATCCTTCAATAAAGTAACTAGCCTAACAATACCCATCTTATCTTAAAGATTCTACCTTATCTTTATGGATTCATCTTGTCCTAATAAGCATATTTACCCCACCCTAGTAACAACCAAGATCTAATCCAAAGTAATTAGATATTATCTAGTTTAATCTAGTCATACCAACCTAATCTGGATTCTATCTAATCCAATATGATCTAAGCTAGTGTGAGTTACTTAATGCTGGTAGAAAGGATAAGGCCATACTCCTAAATCACTTAAAGCCTAATTTGGAGACTTATATCAACATTGGCCATACACAACAACTCGATCTATTTAACAAGTTACATAACCTACCCAATCAATAGAGTCTTAATGGATTACATAATCTATCAACCAACACCTGACATCAAACCAGACTTTGGCCTACATCATATAGTCCATCTCACCCATAACTATTCTAACCATATTTCCCCCAACTCCGATAATATACACTAACTCCTAATCAAAGAGACAAGACCGAAGAATATGATCAACTTCATCAAGTAAGGATGAGCTCCAACTCAAGTCTTCAAGGATCAAGTGAGGTCACCAAGATGAGTCAAGATCCACAATCTTGGATGAAGTCTTTTCTTATCCTACTCTTTCTTACCCAAACCTATATATGCCCTAAAGACATCTTCTATCCTACATAATTAAAGTGGACATACATATATATACCCATGCTCTCCTAATCACTTACTAATGAAAAAAAGGGAGACTCTTGATTTTGAACTAATTAGAAACTAAAAGTTAGATTTCAAATCACTCTTCCTATATCCTCTTTCTTACAAATCTCGAGGGCGAGATTATTTTTAAGGGGGGTAGGATTTGTAGAGCCCAAAAATTTGTATCAAAGAAAAATAAGGTTATAAATAAATAAATATGTTTATAAGTGGGTATCTTGGGATTATGGAACCCTTGGGAGTTAATTGGTTTTCTCTTCTTTGTGCATATTTGATTAATGGAATTATATGGGTTAACATAACAAATAAATAAATAAATAAAATGCCTCTCATGATAAAGTTATTGTATTGTTGCACTTTGTATTCAAATTTGTGAAACAAACTTAAGCTAAGAAAACTAGAATTTGAAAATGGAAATATAAAATAAAAGAGAAAAGAGAAGGAAGAAATTACTATGTAAATAAAAATAATTATAATATATATATATATATATTATTCTTGTACAGATTTGAGTTGGTACATTTGACTCAAAAGTGAAGTTCATAACAGGATTCAAATTCAAATTAGAGATTCAAATGAAAAGAAGATAAATCAAAAAGGAAAAAGGAAAATAAAAGAAAAGAAAAAGAAAAACCCTAGCTGGGCCGCCCATTCTCCATTTCGGCCCACCCATCTGCCCCCCCGACGGCCGCCTGGGCTGAAAGCCTTCACTGCCAGCCCAGCTCCTACTCGCGTGACACTTCCATGTGGGCCCCGCTCTCCAACTCTCCCTTGTGCGTCGGTGTCGCTGTGGGGTGGGCCTGCGCCGTCAGGGTTTTCTTCATCCGCGCAACAGCCGCGCATCGCGCGCACAGACCGTATGCCGCGGACTCCGTGGGCGCGAGCTCAACGGAGCTTGCGCCAACAACCACCGCGGACGTCGCGGGATTCGGGCATTGTGACTCGTGCGCGCGCGTTGGATGGCTTGGGCCCTCTCGTCAGGCTCCTTTCCGTCTCCGGCTGCAACAAACACCGAGTTCTTCACATGTCGTTCGCCCCAATCCGCGCACGGTGATTTCGCTGGGTGTTGTTCATCTCCTGCTGGCCCCTGCGGAGTATAAGACCAAGCTGTGCGCGGGCTCTCCCTTCAACCCTCCAGTGCCCCGAGCTCCCTCCCCAGTAGCCTCCGCTCGGCGCGCCCCATCTCTGCTCCCTTCTCCATGCCGCTGAGCGATTTCCTCGTGGTCGTCCTCAGTCAAAGCGTGCAGGTGGGTGGGGGCGTTCGCCGGGGACCCGTGAAGCCGTCCGCGCCTTCAATTTGAACTGCGTGGCCTTGGGGCGACTCGAATTGCTCGCCGTGGTTCGACCTTCGCCATGGATCCGTCTGCTATCGTGGGCAGGACTGCAGCCACCACCATGCGCGGTAAGAAGACCCCCGTTGTGTTCGCCCTTGTTCATACATCGTGTAGCACCTCTCTGGGGTCCGATTAGGGCACTGGGGCGCCTAATCGCTCGTCTCCGGCGAACTGCACCGCCGCTCGGTGCCGTCGCGCCGCCGCGGTCCAGTGTTTAGGAAGGGGATGAACCCAGTACCGTTGATCTCGACGTGGGCGGCTGAGATTAAGTCTGGCGTACCGTTTTGGCCGAACGCACGACGACCGTAGATCCAAGATCCAACGGACTGCGCATCGATCTCGGTTATGTTGAGCGCGGACCATAGATTTCCAATCCGACGGCCTGTGATGTGTACCGGTTCGTTTAATAGGTGATCTAATCTGGGCGGTTGGCGCGCGATCGGACGGCCCAGATCACATCATACCCTCCGGCCGGGTCGTTTTTCATATGAACCCCTGGGTTTTACAGAAATAGAACCCGCCGTCCTTGCCCAGGGTTTTCTGAGTCTCGGGTTATTTGTTAAACAGCCCCCTGTGCTTCTGTTTAATTGAGGCCCAGTCCAGAGAGTTATAAAAGCAGGAAAATGAATTAGAAAATGAGTTTTTAATATAAAAATAATTGCTAGAACTTAGATAATTCATAGAAAATTCATTTTAGCTCCAAATTGAACCATTCCAATTCCTAAAATTTTGTAATAATATTCTCTATCATTTAGAATCACTGTTTTGACATGAACTCTGTTAGGAAATTAATTTATCATCTAATCCTATTATAATCACCTTAAATCTTAGGAAATT
The DNA here is from genome assembly GCF_902167145.1 of Zea mays. Taxonomy (NCBI): domain Eukaryota; kingdom Viridiplantae; phylum Streptophyta; class Magnoliopsida; order Poales; family Poaceae; genus Zea; species Zea mays. Next base: position 102,338,634 of record NC_050101.1, read on the forward strand.
CATAACTTGAATTCTATAACTCAAAAATTAATCTTTTTCCTGTGATCTTATTTTAATATGAATATTATTAATGTGTATTTTGTTCTTATGTTTGGTGTAATGTTAATTTTGCCTATACCATGTTTGGTTGAATTGCTACGACTAGCAGTGAGGTCACGTGTCACCTGAAGATCATCCTGGTACCTGGAATCTCAAGTCCCAGGCAAGTTGTGCCCTTGATCACTTCTTTTTACCCACTCATGTTCTAATTAATCATAATGATCTGCATAGGTTAATTTTGATGGGACCCAATAGGCTACCCTAGTTTGTCTATCTTTATACCTTGTTTACCTGTGAACTTTTTGGGTAGTACTTGCTAGTGCTATATGTGGTTTTGGGTATGAAGATTACGTTATTCATGATTATACTTTGGTTATCAGTTGTTATTTATTGTTCATGATGAGATCATTATGTTAATTGGAACATGGAGCGACCACCCGGGAAAACAGTGCTACCACAAGGGTTTAATGGGACGCCCTTGGCTGATTAATTAGGAAAGCTAGTGGAAGACTACCTTACCCGAAAGGGGCAAGGGCAGTAGGGGAGTGGTCAGTGTAGGGAGGCCCTCGGGAGGATTTTGCTGCGATGGCGGTCCTGCAAGGGATTCCTGCATTGGAACTTCCTATAAACTGTAGCGGGTTTTCGGAAGCTAGTGGAACTTTGTAAAGGCCTCGTAGTGGATCCCTAGCCATTCACCTCGGTAGTGTCTAAGGGCCTTGCAAACCCTGGCGACATGGGATACACGACTTGTGGGTAAAGATGCGCAACCTCTGCAGAGTGTAAAACTGGTATACTAGCCGTGCTCACGGTCATGAGCAGCTCGGACCCTCACATGATTAAATTATGGAACTTAAACTCAATTTGTCATATGCATTGCATCGCAGGTGAAGTTGTTACTTTTGTTCTACTATTTAATTGGGTTTGGTATTTACTTATACTTAGTATCTGCTAATAAAATTTTGACCAACTTTAAAAGCAATGCTCAGCTCTAACCATCTTCTTTGGTAAGCCTTACACTTCACGTGAGCTCCCACCTTTGGCGAGTTCATGCACATTATTCCCCACAACTTGTTGAGCGATGAACGTATGTGAGCTCACTCTTGCTGTCTCACATACACCACAGGTCAAGACCAGGTACTGCAGGATGATGCTCATGGAGGATGCTGCGATGAGTTCGTGAGTGGTCTAGGTCGTCGTCTCCCAGTCAACTTTGGGTTGCTGGACCGTTGTCTCCTTATAATGTAACTATTATTTGTATAGAACTCCTGTTATATATAAAGATGTGACATTCGATCCTGTGCCACTTTACATCATATGTGTGAGACTTGGTCCCAGCATACCTGGTGTTCATGTTAGCGCCCGGGTTTTGGACCCCTAAAATCCGGGTGTTACATAAAGGCCTCGTAGTGTTACCCTGCCTCGCCTCCTCGGTAGAGGTGTATGGGAAGTCGCGATCCCTTGGCAGATGGGTAACATGACTTGTGGGTAAAGATGCGCAACCTCTGCAGAGTGTAAAACTGGTATACTAGCCGTGCTCACGGTCATGAGCAGCTCGGACACTCACATGATTAAATTATGGAACTTAAATTCAATTTGTCATGTGCATTGCATTGCAGGTGATGTTGTTACTTTGTTCTACTACTTAATTGGGTTGGTATTTACTTATACTTAGTAATTGCTAATAAAATTTTGACCAACTTTAAAAGCAATGCTCAGCTCCAACCATCCTCTTTGGTAAGCCTTACACTTCACGTGAGCTCCCACCTTTGGCGAAGTTCATGCACATTATTCCCCACAACTTGTTGAGCGATGAACGTATGTGAGCTCACTCTTGCTGTCTCACACCCCCCACAGGTCAAGAACAGGTACCACAGGATGAGGCGCGCGGAGGATGCTGCGATGTGTTCGTGAGAGGTCTAGGTCGCCGTCTCCCAGTCAACTTTGGTTTGCTGGACCGTTGTCTCCTTATAATGTAATTACTTATTTATTTTGTATAGAACTCCTATTATATAGTAAAGATGTGACATTCGATCCTGTGCCATGATTCATCATATGTGTGAGACTTGGTCCCAGCACACCTGGTGATTATGTTCGCGCCCGGGTCTTGGTGCCCCGAAATCTGGGTGTGACAAAAGGTGAGCTCACTTATGGTGGGGTCTCAGCAAGTGGGGTGAAAATGCAAGGTTAACAAGGTAAGGCTAAAGTTTAATGCGGTTAGTATTTTAGTTGGTCAATATTTTATTATCAACATCTGATTCCTAAGGTATAAGTATATATCAAATCCATATTAAGCATAATCAATATTCATCAGCATATATATATCATCAGCATAAAGCTTAGAACCACTTGAACCAAAATATCATCAGCATGAAGCTCAACCATTTGAGTGCAATAGAACACGATTTATTTTCATATTCAAGTTCAATTATCCTGTGAGAGTCCAGGATGCTCGTAACCGTGAGCACGGCTGATATATCAGTTTTACACTCTGCAGAGGTTACACAACTTTACCCATGAGTTATGATTCCCTTCTAGCCCGAGTTTGCAAGTCACGTATTCACTTTCGAGGTGACTAGCTAGGGTCTCACTACGAGGCTTTTTCCTAGAGTCCTCATTATGCAGGTGTTAAAAATGGTCAAACTGCATAGAGCACATCTGATGTAACCCAACTTATAGTCCAGTCTACAGGGTAAAGCTTGGGAACTATGCATGTATCCAATCTGCCTGAGCCGGAAATATAAGCGCTTGGCAGATGCCCCCGTTCCGGTCGACCAAGACTAGCACTCAACATAAGACTTCCCTAGTTATTTAGCCAAGGACGTCCCATACCACCCTCATGGTAGCACTGTTTTCCTGGGTGGTCACTCCATGTTCCAATTAAATCATATGATCTTGTTTAATCATCGGTTAACAACAATAATGTAAACTTACCATTTGGAACATTAATATCATCAGCAGGAGTACCAGCATAAAGTTAAAGTTGTAGCAATAGCATAATACTAAAGTAAAGTACAATACCCAAGTTTGATCAAGGAATAAGGTTGGAAAGGTTAGGTGTATTTGAATAGGTAACCCATCAAATTATGCATATCATGAATGTAAACTTAGTTATCATGTGTTGATTAGGTTCAAACAGAATATGTAGGTGGAGAAGACCACTTGCCTTGCTTATAGAAAACTTGAAATTCTTCCACGAAATAGATCTTGATTCTCAATTACTGGATCAATCACTAAACATCACATAACAAACAAGAAGAAACAAACACCACTCAATAACATACAACATACAACATAGACAAAGTTAAAAGAAGTCATAAAGAAAAGAGCATTTGCTTTTTTAAAAACGTCACAAGCAATGATTATTACAAAAAGGCGCTCTTTTGAAAAAGGTTTTGTTTATATTTTATAAACAATACATAAGCGTGAAAATAACTTGACTATAAATTTATGAACATCTGGTAAACCATTTTAATCTTTTTAGAAAAGTTATATAGAATAACTAAGGCTATGGGGGTAAAAGATCATAAAACACATTTATTTATGAATCATTATATAAAACACATTATAACATTATAAAACCTTTTTAACCTTTTAGAAAAGTTATATGATATATATCTAAGGTTACCTTATTATGAAACACATTATTAATTCATGAAGCATTATATAACATATAATAAAACATTTATTGATGAAAAGTTATTATACCAGCTTCGATAGATTTTATGTGAAAAGATAACTAAACAATAATTATTTTTATTTTCATTAAGAAAATACATGACCTAATAGATTTTTATGCGAGAGATACTAAAACAATTAATTATCTTCACTTTTATTAAGAGAACACATACCCTATATTATTAAGAAAGTTATATTCAAGGTCAATATATAAACAAATATTTTAGTTATAAAAAGAACATGAACACTAATTTCTTTATTTTATGTAATGCCTAAATTGTAAATAATGAAAATAGAGATGGATCTCTTTATGTGTGTGGCCTCCACTGATTAGCATATGTGAACAAACACATTTAAAGTGAGTATAATTAGCCAATAACCTATAAAATAAATCATGCATCATGTTGGAGTTTGTTTGTTTGTGCATTTAAATAATAACAATAATGGTAATAAAAAGATATTAAGGATTGCAATTAGGGATTAAACCTACTTCGAAATCTAGAATTAGAAAATAAAAATAGAAAAAAAAGAATTGGAAAAGAATATACATTATATATATATATATATATATATATATATAATTATAATTCATTATGCTAGCACTTTATTTATGCACTTGATTTCTGTGATAAATTTGAATTCAAATATCAGATTTTGAAAACAAGAAAATAAAACTGAAAAGGAAAAGAAAGAAAAAAAAAGAAGACCACCATACCTTGTCTCGGCATGGGGAAAGCACTAGCCATAGTTCGGTTTTTTTTCCACCCACGTGAACTCTCATGCACATGCCCTATTCACGTACACGGTTGTATTTTTTTTTCTCTTTTTTTTTATTTCTTAATTATTTTGGCCGAAGCCTGCATCATCAGCAGTGCTGCAGTGATGTCAACCTTCATTCCATGACGTGTGGGGCCATTGCCACATATACGTCCACCTGGGAAGCGCTGAGTCAACAGCCTCGCCGTTCTTCTCGCCGAGCTCCACGGAACCCCAACCAGATTCCACCGTCTCTATAAGTCTGGTTGCCCTTTTGGCGAGGAAGACTCTTGTTAGCCGCCGTTCCTACTCATGTTCCCGGCACACCGCGGACGGGATCCGACCTCGGGTGTTGCTGCTGCACCTGAGAGCCTCACCGGTGAGAGAGAGAGAGAGAGATTCGCAGTCCGCCGTTGTCGTGTTGCTTGCGCCGGGCTGGTGGGGCGGTGCTCGGCCAGAGTTATGCGCTGGACGTCTGGGAGTTTTCCATCGCGGACTCGTCGTCGGGAGGACTGGGCTCCCTCGTCGTGTGTTGAAGACCGAACTGGACGACGATGGTGCGAGGCTGCTCGTTCTTGTGCAAAGCCACGGTAAAACACACCTCCCTGCGTAGTTCTCTATCGATTTCTCCCTATGGTTTGGAGCGTCAATTATGGTTAGCCGTGGGAAACGCCATCGCAGTACCGCCGGGTGGCGCTCTGGCGCCGCTGCTGGCCGCCTGGTTCGGGTCAAGGGTTGAAGACGCGCCCTGCGCCGTTGATGTGTGGTGAGCCGTGGAGATTAGACGGTGGCTGGGCTGTTCATTTCTCGCCGGAGAATCGCTCCGCCATGGCTCCGCCGTTGGGACCCTGTGCACCGCCGCGGCTACGTAGGCACGGTCGTGTTCTGTCGCCTGGGGAAGAAGAAGTAGCATCGACCGTTGATCCGGGTTTGAACGGCCAGGGGCGGACAGAGCGGAGAGGTGTTGAGAACCGTAGATCTAGATGGACGGTCGTGGTGAGATCAGAGGCTAAACGCAACTGTGACCGCAGATCTGGGATCGTGCAGCTATTAAGGCATACCGGTTCGGTGCGCGCTCGATCTAATCTGAGTCGTTAGAATTTGATCCAACGGTCCAGCGCCACGCGTACCCCTTCGGCTGGCAGTCTTTTAAAAGAGCCCCTTAAGTTTACTCGAATAAACCCGCAGTCCATGCGCCTGTAGCCTGAGTCTTGGGTATCTTTGTAGTTTAGCCCCTATGGTTCTGGTAATTAGCGCGCCGTCCAGAGGATAGTTAAATTAGATGAATAATCATGGGAAATGATTTTTAGTGTAAGAATAATCACTAAAATTTGTTTAATTCATAGAAAAGTCATATGAAGTCCAAATTAATCCATTCCAGTTCCTGTAATTTTGTAATATTATGGTTTATAATCTAGTACCACTGTTTTCACATGAATGTTACAATAAAATTTATATCCTATTTAATCTTGTACAAAACACATAAAACCTTCAGAAATTCATAACTTAAAATATATAACTCCAAATTGATTCATTCCAGTGGCATTTATTTTGTTTAAATATTGTTTATCACCTGGTATCTTTGTCTAACTATGAAACTTGATTTAAAATTATCCACATGAATAACTCTATTCTAGGCATTAAATAACTTCAGAAAATCATAACTTAATAACCCTAACTCCGATTTTAGTGGTTTTCGAACCCGCGATCTCGTAGCTTCGTGTAGATCATTATTATTCACTTTGTTCTTACGTTTGGTGTGATGCTAATTTTATCTATACCATGTTTGTTTGTATTGCTACGACTAGCGCGAGGACACGTGTCATCTGAAAAGCAAGTTGGTACCTGGAATCTCAAGTGCCAGGCAAGTTGTGCCCTTGATTCACTTTTGTTACCCAATAATGTTCTTTATAATCATTTACCATGCATAGGTTTAATTTTGATGGGACCCGATAGGTTACCCTAGATTGTTTATCTCATTACCTTGTTTACCCCTTGTCAGCGTCTCGAGACCGGGGGGTCCCTAAGTCGACGAGTGAGTGTGCCGCGTGCCCCAGCCCAGATGGGTTGAGCGCGTGGGCGAGCGCGAAGGGGGGAAGCGAGGTGGCCGGAGACGGGCGTGAGAGAGGTGGAAATCCCGCGGCCTTCGTGTTCGTCCCGCGCCCAGGTCGGGTGCGCTTACAGTAGGGGGTTACAAGCGTCCACGCGGGTGAGGGAAGCGAGCGGCCCCCAAGAGAGCGCCTGTCCCGTCCTCGACCCCGCGCGGCCAACCTTCTCTAAGAAGGCCCTGGTCCTTCCTTTTATAGGCGTAAGGAGAGGATCCAGGTGTACAATGGGGATGTAGCAGAGTGCTACGTGTCTAGCGGAGGGAGAGCTAGCGCCCTAAGTACATGCCAATGTGGCAGCCGGAGAGATCTTGGCACCCTGCTAGTGTGATGTCGTGGCTGTCGGAGGAGCAATGGAGCCTGGCGGAGGGACAGCTGTCGGAGCGGTCGAGTCCTTGCTGACGTCCCCCTGCTTCCGTAAGGGAGCTGAGAGCCGCCGTCGTCACAGGGCTTGCGGGGCGCCATCATTGCCTATCTGGCGGAGCTAGCCAGATGGGACACCGGTCTTGTTCTCTGCGGCCCGAGTCGGCTCGGGGTAGGGTGATGATGGCGCTTCCTGTTGACGTGGCGGGCCTGTGCCCTAGGTCGGGCGACGTGGAGGTTCCTCCGAAGCCGAGGTCGAGTCCGTCTTCCATGGCCGAGGCCGAGCCTGAGCCCCCGGGGTCGGGCGAGGTGGAGGTCGTTCGGCAGAGGCCAGGGCGGAGTCCGAGCCCTGGGGTAGGGCGAAGCGGAGTTCGTCGTCTTCTGGGGCTGAGCCCGAGTCCGAGCCCTGGGTCGGGCGAAGCAGAGTTCGTCGTCTTCTGGGGCTGAGCCCGAGTCCGAGCCCTGGGTCGGGCGAAGCGGAGTTCGTCGTCTTCTGGGGCTGAGCCCGAGTCCGAGCCCTGGGTCGGGCGGAGCGGAGTTGAAAGTCGCCTAGAGGGGGGGGGGTGAATAGGGCGAAACTGAAATTTACAAATATAAACACAACTACAAGCCGGGGTTAGCGTTAGTAATAAAGAAACGAGTCCGTGAGAGAGGGCGGAAAACAAATCCCAAGCGAATAAGCAAGTGAGACACGGAGATTTGTTTTACCAAGGTTCGGTTCTTGCAAACCTACGCCCCGTTGAGGAGGCCACAAAGGCCGGGTCTCTTTCAACCCTTCCCTCTCTCAAACGATCCACGGATCGAGTGAGCTTTCTCTTCTCAATCACTTGGAACACAAAGTTCCCGCAAGGACCACCACAAGATTGGTGTCTCTTGCCTCAATTACAAGTGAGTTTGATTGCAAAGAAAGGATCAAGAAAGAAGAAAGCAATCCAAGCGCAAGAGCTTGAAAGAACACAAGCAAATCACTCTCCCTAGTCACTATTGTGTTGTGTGGAATTTGGAGAGGATTTGATCTCTTTGATGTGTCTAGAATTGAATACTAGAGCTCTTGTAGTAGTTGGGAAGTGGAAAACTTGGATGCAATGAATGGTGGGGTGGTTGGGGTATTTATAGCCCCAACCACCAAAAGTGGCCGTTGGGAGGCTGTCTGCTCGATGGCGCACCGGACAGTCCGGTGCCCCCTGCCACGTCATCACTGCTGTTGGATTCTGACCGTTGGAGCTTCTGACTTGTGGGCCCGCCTGGGTGTCCGGTGCACACCGGACAGGTACTGTTTGCTGTCCGGTGTGCCAGTATGGGCGCGCCTGACTTCTGCGCGCGCTGCGCGCGCATTTAATGCGCCACAGGTAGCCGTTGGCGCCGACTAGCCGTTGCTCCGAAGTTGCACCGGACAGTCCGGTGCACACCGGACAGTCCGGTGAATTATAGCGGACTAGCCGTTGGAGTTTCCCGAAGCTGGCGAGTTCCTGAGGCCGCTCCTTCTTGGCGCACCGGACACTGTCCGGTGTACACCGGACAGTCCGGTGAATTATAGCGCGAGTGCCTCTGGAAATTCCCGAAGGTGGCGAGTTTGAGCTGGAGTCCTCTGGTGCACCGGACACTGTCCGGTGGTGCACCGGACACTGTCCGGTGTACACCGGACAGTCCGGTGATCCCAGACCAGAGGGCCTTCGGTTCCCACTTAGCTCCATTGTTGAATCCAAAACTTGGTCTTTTTATTGGCTGAGTGTGAACCTTTTACATCTGTATAATCTATACACTTGGGCAAACTAGTTAGTCCAATTGTTTGTGTTGGGCAATTCAACCACCAAAATTAATTAGGGACTAGGTGTAAGCCTAATTCCCTTTCAATCTCCCCCTTTTTGGTGATTGATGCCAACACAAACCAAAGCAAATATGGAAGTGCATAATTGAACTAGTTTGCATAAAGTAAGTGTAAAGGTTGCTCAGAATTTGAGCCAATATGAATACTTACAAGATATGCATGGATTGTTTCTTTCTTATATAACATTTTGGACCACGTTTGCACCACATGTTTTGTTTTTGCAAATTCTTTTGTAAATCATTTTCAAGGTTCTTTTGCAAATAGTCAACGATAAATGAATAAGATTTTTGCAAAGCATTTTCAAGATTTGAAATTTTCTCCCCCTGTTTCAAATGCTTTTCCTTTGACTAAACAAAAACTCCCCCTAAATGAGATCCTCCTCTTAGTGTTCAAGAGGGTTTTGATATATCATTTTGAAATACTACTTTCTCCCCCTTTTTAACATAATAGGATACCAATTGAAAATATTCAAAAGTTTTTGAAATTGGTGGTGGTGCGGTCCTTTTGCTTTGGGCTCTACTTTCTCCCCCTTTGGCATGAATCGCCAAAAACGGAATCATTAGAGCCCTCAAAGTAGTTTCTTCCCCTTTGGTCATAAACAAATGAGTTAAGATTATACCAAAGACGAAGTCCTTTTGCTTTCTCCCCCAAGGATGGAGAGTGGTATGTAGCGACGGCGAAGGTTGAGTGACGGAGTGGAAGCCTTTTTGTCTTCGCCGAAGACTCCAATTCCCTTTCAATATACCTATGACTTGGTTTGAAATAGACTTGAAAACACATTAGTCATAGCATAGGAAGGGGATACGATCAAAGATATATAAATGAGCTATGTGTGCAATCTAGCAAAAGAAATTGCGCGAATCAAGAATATTGAGCTCATGCCTAAGTTTGTTAAAAGATTGTTCATCAAGAGGCTTGGTAAAGATATCGGCTAATTGATCTTTAGTGTTAATGTAAGAAATCTCGATATCTCCTTTTTGTTGGTGATCCCTTAAAAAGTGATACCGAATGGCTATGTGTTTAGTGCGACTATGCTCGACGGGATTGTCAGCCATTTTGATTGCACTCTCATTGTCACATAGCAAAGGGACTTTGGTCAATTTGTAACCGTAGTCCCGCAGGGTTTGCCTCATCCAAAGCAATTGCGCGCAACAATGACCTGCGGCAATATACTCGGCTTCGGCGGTGGAAAGAGCGACCGAATTTTGCTTCTTTGAAGCCCAAGACACCAAGGATCTTCCCAAGAACTGGCAAGTCCCCGATGTGCTCTTCCTATTGATTTTGCACCCCGCCCAATCGGCATCGGAATAACCAATTAAATCAAATGTGGATCCCTTAGGATACCAAAGCCCAAACTTAGGAGTATAAGCCAAATATCTCAAGATTCGTTTTACGGCCGTAAGGTGAGCTTCCTTAGGGTCGGCTTGGAATCTTGCACACATGCATACGGAAAGCATAATATCCGGTCGAGATGCACATAAATAGAGTAAAGAACCTATCATCGACCGGTATACCTTTTGATCCACGGACTTACCTCCCGTGTCGAGGTCGAGATGCCCATTAGTTCCCATGGGTGTCTTGATGGGTTTGGCATCCTTCATCCCAAACTTGGTTAGAATGTCTTGAGTGTACTTGGTTTGGCTGATGAAGGTGCCCTCTTGAAGTTGCTTCACTTGGAATCCTAGAAAATACTTCAACTCCCCCATCATAGACATCTCAAACTTCTGTGTCATGATCCTACTAAACTCTTCACATGTAGACTCGTTAGTAGACCCAAATATAATATCATCAACATAAATTTGGCATACAAACAAGTCATTTTCAAGAGTTTTAGTAAAGAGTGTAGGATCGACTTTACCAACTTTGAATCCATTTGTAATAAGAAAATCTCTAAGGCATTCATACCATGCTCTTGGGGCTTGCTTGAGCCCATAAAGCGCCTTAGAGAGCTTATAGACATGATTAGGATACTTACAGTCTTCAAAGCCGGGAGGTTGCTCAACATAGACCTCTTCCTTGATTGGTCCATTGAGGAAGGCACTTTTCACGTCCATTTGATAAAGCTTAAAGCCATGGTAAGTAGCATAGGCTAATAATATGCGAATTGACTCAAGCCTAGCTACGGGTGCATAGGTTTCACCGAAATCCAAACCTTCGACTTGGGAGTATCCCTTGGCCACAAGTCGAGCTTTGTTCCTTGTCACCACACCATGCTCGTCTTGCTTGTTGCGGAAGACCCATTTGGTTCCTACAACATTTTGATTAGGACGTGGAACTAAATGCCATACCTCATTTCTAGTGAAGTTGTTGAGCTCCTCTTGCATTGCCACCACCCAATCCGAATCTTGGAGTGCTTCCTCTATCCTGTGTGGCTCAATAGAGGAAACAAACGAGTAATGTTCACAAAAATGTGCAACCCGAGATCTTGTAGTTACCCCCTTATGAATGTCGCCGAGGATGGTGTCGACGGGGTGATCTCGTTGGATTGCTTGGTGGACTCTTGGGTGTGGCGGCCTCTGCTCTTCATCCTCCTTGTCTTCCTCATTTGTATCTCCCCCTTGATCATTGCTATCATCTTGAGGTGGCTCATTTGCTTGGTCTTCTACTTCATCAACTTGAGCTTCATCCTCATTCTCAGTCGGTGGAGATGCTTGCATGGAGGAGGATGGTTGATCTTGTGTATTTGGAGACTCTTCGGATTCCTTAGGACACACATCCCCAATGGACATGTTCCTTAGCGCTATGCATGGAGCCTCTTCATCACCTATCTCATCAAGATCAACTTGCTCTACTTGAGAGCCGTTAGTTTCATCAAACACAACGTCACATGAGACTTCAACTAGTCCAGTGGACTTGTTAAAGACCCTATATGCCCTTGTGTTTGAGTCATAACCAAGTAAAAAGCCTTCTACAGTCTTAGGAGCAAATTTAGATTTTCTACCTCTTTTAACAAGAATAAAGCATTTGCTACCAAAGACTCTAAAATATGAGATGTTGGGCTTTTTACCGATTAGGAGTTCATATGATGTCTTCTTGAGGATTCGGTGTAGATATAATCGGTTGATGGCGTAGCAGGCGGTGTTGACTGCCTCGGCCCAAAACCGATCCGAAGTCTTATATTCATCAAGCATGGTCCTTGCCATGTCCAATAGAGTTCGATTCTTCCTCTCCACTACACCATTTTGTTGAGGTGTGTAGGGAGAAGAGAACTCATGCTTGATGCCCTCTTCCTCAAGAAAACCTTCGATTTGAGAGTTCTTGAACTCCGTCCCGTTGTCGCTTCTTATTTTCTTGATCTTTAAGCCGAACTCATTTTGAGCCCGTCTCAAGAATCCCTTTAAGGTCTCTTGGGTTTGAGATTTTTCCTGTAAAAAGAATACCCAAGTGAAGCGAGAATAATCATCCACAATAACTAGACAGTACTTACTCCCGCCGATGCTTATGTAAGCAATCGGGCCGAATAGATCCATGTGGAGTAGCTCAAGTGGCCTGTCGGTCGTCATGATGTTCTTGTGTGGATGTTGGGTTCCAACTTGCTTTCCCGCCTGGCATGCACTACAAACCCTGTCTTTCTCAAAATGAACATTTGTTAATCCTAAAATGTGTTCTCCCTTTAGAAGCTTGTGAAGATTCTTCATCCCAACATGTGCTAGTCGGCGATGCCAGAGCCAGCCCATGTTAGTCTTAGCAATTAAGCAAGTGTCGAGTTATCAAAATCTACCAAGTATAGCTGACCCTCTAACACTCCCTTAAATGCTATTGAATCATCACTTCTTCTAAAGACAGTGACACCTACATCAGTGAATAGACAGTTGTAGCCCATTTGACATAATTGAGATACAGAAAGCAAATTGTAATCTAATGAATCTACAAGAAAAACATTGGAAATAGAATGGTCGGGTGATATAGCAATTTTACCAAGACCTTTGACCAAACCTTGATTTCCATCCCCGAATGTGATAGCTCGTTGGGGATCTTGGTTTTTCTCGTAGGAGGAGAACATCCTTTTCTCCCCTGTCATGTGGTTTGTGCACCCGCTGTCGAGTATCCAACTTGAGCCCCCGGATGCATAAACCTACAAAACAATTTTAGTTCTTGACTTTAGGTACCCAAATGGTTTTGGGTCCTTTGGCATTAGACACAAGAACTTTGGGTACCCAAACACAAGTCTTGGAGCCCTTGTGCTTGCCCCCAACATATTTGGCAACTACTTTGCCGGATTTGTTAGTCAACACATAAGATGCATCAAAAGTTTTAAATGAAATGTTATGATCATTTGATGCACTAGGAATTTTCTTAGGCAACTTAGCACGGGTTGGTTGCCTAGAACTAGATGTCTCACCCTTATACATGAAAGCATGATTAGGGCCAGAGTGAGACTTCCTAGAATGAATTCTCCTAATTTTGCTCTCGGGATAACCGGCAGGGTATAAAATGTAACCCTCATTATCCTGAGGCATGGGAGCCTTGCCCTTAACAAAGTTGGACAATCTCTTAGGAGGGGCACTAATTTTGACATTGTCTCCCCTTTGGAAGCCAATGCCATCCTTAATGCCCGGGCGTCTCCCATTATAAAGCATGCTACGAGCAAATTTAAATTTTTCATTTTCCAAGTTGTGCTCGGCAATTTTAGCATCTAGTTTTGCTATATGATCATTTTGTTGTTTAATTAAAGCCATATGATCATGAATAGCATCAATATCAATATTTCTACATCTAGTACAAATAGTGACATGCTCAATGGTAGATGTAGATGGTTTGCAAGAATTAAGTTCTACAATCTTAGCATGAAGTATATCATTCTTATCTCTAAGATCGGCAATTGTAACTTTGCAAACATCAAAATCTTTAGCCTTAGCAATCAAATTTTCATTCTCTAATCTAAGGCTAGTAAGAGAAATGTTTAATTCTTCAATCCTAGCAAGCAAATCATCATTATTATCTCTAGGATTGGGAATCGAAACATTACAAACATGAGAATCAACCTTAGCATTTAAACTAGCATTTTCATTTCTAAGGTTGTCAATCATCTCACGGCAAGTGCTTAGCTCACTAGACAATTTTTCACATTTTTCAACTTGTAGAGCGTAAGCATTTTTAACCTTAACATGTTTTTTATTTTCCTTGATTAGGAAATCCTCTTGGGAGTCCAAGAGATCATCCTTCTCATGGATGGCACTTATTAGTTCATTTAATTTTTCCGTTTGTTCCATGTTAAGGTTGGCAAAAAGAGTACGCAAATTATCTTCCTCACCACTAGCATTATCATCACTGGAAGACTCATATTTAGTGGAGGAGTTGGATTTGACCTTCTTCTTTTTGCCGTCCTTTGCCATGAGACACTTGTGGCCGATGTTGGGGAAGAGGAGTCCCTTGGTGACGGCGATGTTGGCGGCGTCCTCGTCGTCGGAGGAGTCGCTTGAGCTTTCATCGGAGTCCCACTCCCGACAAACATGGGCATCACCGCCCTTCTTCTTGTAGTACCTCTTCTTCTCCTTTCGCCTCCCCTTCTTGTCATCGCCTCGGTCACTGTCACTAGATATAGGACATTTAGCAATAAAATGACCGGGCTTACCACACTTGTAGCAAACCTTCTTGGAGCGGGACTTGTAATCCTTCCCCCTCCTTTGCTTGAGAATTTGGCGGAAGCTCTTGATGACGAGCGCCATTTCCTCATTGTCGAGCTTGGAGGCGTCTATTGGTTGTCGACTTGGTGTAGACTCCTCCTTCTTTTCTTCCGTCGCCTTGAATGCGACGGGTTGAGCCTCGGATGTAGATGGATCATCAAGCTCGTTGATCTTCCTCGAGCCTTCGATCATGCACTCAAAACTTACAAAATGCCCGATTACTTCCTCGGGGGTCATTTTAGTATATCTACGATTACCACGAATTAATTGAACTTGAGTAGGGTTAAGGAAAATAAGAGATCTTAGAATAACCTTAACCATTTCGTGGTCGTCCCACTTGACGCTCCCAAGGTTGCGCACTTGGTTCACCAAAGTCTTGAGCCGGTTGTACATGTGTTGTGGCTCTTCCCCTTTGCGAAGCCGGAACCGACCGAGCTCCCCCTCGATCGTTTCCCGCTTGGTGATCCTGGTGAGCTCATCTCCTTCGTGCGCGGTTTTGAGCACATCCCAAACCTCCTTGGCGCTCTTCAACCCTTGAACTTTGTTATACTCCTCTCTACTTAAAGAGGCGAGGAGTATTGTTGTCGCTTGAGAGTTGAAGTGCTCGATTTGGGCCACCTCATCCTCATCATAGTTCTCATCCCCTACCGACGGTACCTGTGCACCAAACTCAACAACATCCCATATACTTTTGTGGAGCGAGGTTAGATGAAATCGCATTAAATCGCTCCATCTAGCGTAATCTTCACCATCAAAAGTTGGTGGTTTGCCTAATGGGACGGAAAGTAAAGGTGTATGTTTGGAAATGCGAGGGTAGCGTAAGGGGATCTTACTATACTTCTTGCGCTCTTGGCGCTTAGAAGTGACGGAGGGCGCATCGGAGTCGGAGGTCGATGTTGATGAAGTGTCGGTCTCGTAGTAGACCACTTTCCTCATCCTCTTGTGCTTGTCGCCTTTCCGATGCGGCTTGTAGGAAGAAGATTTTTCCTTCTTCTCTTTGTGGTGAGATGAGGAAGACTTTTTCTCCTTCCGTTTGGAGGAGTCCTTCTTCTTCTCCTTCCTCTTGGTGCGGGACTCTTCCGATGAAGTGCTCCCGTGGCTTGTAGTGGGCTTTTCGCCGGTCTCCATCTCCTTCTTGGCATGATCTCCCGACATCACTTCGAGCGGTTAGGCTCTAATGAAGCACCGTGCTCTGATACCAATTGAAAGTCGCCTAGAGGGGGGGGGGGGGGTGAATAGGGCGAAACTGAAATTTACAAATATAAACACAACTACAAGCCGGGGTTAGCGTTAGTAATAAAGAAACGAGTCCGTGAGAGAGGGCGGAAAACAAATCCCAAGCGAATAAGCAAGTGAGACACGGAGATTTGTTTTACCGAGGTTCGGTTCTTGCAAACCTACTCCCCGTTGAGGAGGCCACAAAGGCCGGGTCTCTTTCAACCCTTCCCTCTCTCAAACGATCCACGGATCGAGTGAGCTTTCTCTTCTCAATCACTTGGAACACAAAGTTCCCGCAAGGACCACCACAAGATTGGTGTCTCTTGCCTCAATTACAAGTGAGTTTGATTGCAAAGAAAGGATCAAGAAAGAAGAAAGCAATCCAAGCGCAAGAGCTCGAAAGAACACAAGCAAATCACTCTCCCTAGTCACTATTGTGTTGTGTGGAATTTGGAGAGGATTTGATCTCTTTGGTGTGTCTAGAATTGAATACTAGAGCTCTTGTAGTAGTTGGGAAGTGGAAAACTTGGATGCAATGAATGGTGGGGTGGTTGGGGTATTTATAGCCCCAACCACCAAAAGTGGCCGTTGGGAGGCTGTCTGCTCGATGGCGCACCGGACAGTCCGGTGCACACCGGACAATCCGGTGCCCCCTGCCACGTCATCACTGCCGTTGGATTCTGACCGTTGGAGCTTCTGACTTGTGGGCCCGCCTGGGTGTCCGGTGCACACCGGACAGGTACTGTTTGCTGTCCGGTGTGCCAGTATGGGCGCGCCTGACTTCTGCGCGCGCTGCGCGCGCATTTAATGCGCCGCAGGTAGCCGTTGGCGCCGACTAGCCGTTGCTCCAGAGTTGCACCGGACAGTCCGGTGCACACCGGACAGTCCGGTGAATTATAGCGGACTAGCCGTTGGAGTTTCCCGAAGCTGGCGAGTTCCTGAGGCCGCTCCTTCTTGGCGCACCGGACACTGTCCGGTGTACACCGGACAGTCCGGTGAATTATAGCACGAGTGCCTCTGGAAATTCCCGAAGGTGGCGAGTTTGAGCTGGAGTCCTCTGGTGCACCGGACACTGTCCGGTGGTGCACCGGACACTGTCCGGTGTACACCGGACAGTCCGGTGATCCCAGACCAGAGGGCCTTCGGTTCCCACTTAGCTCCATTGTTGAATCCAAAACTTGGTCTTTTTATTGGCTGAGTGTGAACCTTTTACATCTGTATAATCTATACACTTGGGCAAACTAGTTAGTCCAATTGTTTGTGTTGGGCAATTCAACCACCAAAATTAATTAGGGACTAGGTGTAAGCCTAATTCCCTTTCAGGAGTTCGCCGTCTTCCGGGGCTTAGCCCGAGTCCGAGCCCTGGGTCGGGCGGAGCGGAGTTCACCGTCTTCCGGGGCTTAGCCCGAGTCCGAGCCCTGGGTCGGGCGGAGCGGAGTTCGCCGTCTTCCGGGGCTTAGCCCGAGTTCGAGCCCTGGGTCGGGCGGAGCGGAGTTTGTCGTCTTCCGGGGCTTAGCCCGAGTCCGAGCCCTGGGTCGGGCGGAGCGGAGTTCGCCGTCTTCCGGGGCTTAGCCCGAGTCCGAGCCCTGGGTTGGGCGGAGCGGAGTTTCCTATGGCGCCTTTGGCAGGGCCTGACTGCCTGTCAGTCTCACTCTGTCAAGTGGCACTGCAGTCGGAGTGGCGCAGGCGGCGCTGTCCTTCTGTCAGACCGGTCAGTGGAGCGGCGAAGTGATGGCGGTCACTTCGGCTCTGCCGGGGGGCGCGCGTCAGGATAAGGGTGTCAGGCTACCTTTGCGTTAAATGCTCCTGTGACTCGGTCGGTCGGCGGGGATTTAGTCAGGGTTGCTTCTTAGCGAAGGCAAGGCCTCGGGCGAGCCGGAGATGTGTCCGCCGTTAAAAGGGGGGGCCTCGGGCGAGACGGAAATCCCTCGGGGTCGGCTGCCCTTGCCCGAGGCTAGGCTCGGGCGAGGTGTGATCGAGTCGCTCGTATGGACTGATCCCTGACTTAATCGCACCCATCACGCCTCTGCAGCTTTATGCTGATGGGGGTTACCAGCTGAGAATTAGGCGTCTTGAGGGTACCCCTAATTATGGTCCCCGACAGTAGCCCCCGAGCCTCGAAGGGAGTGTTAGCACTCGCTTGGAGGCTTTCGTCGCACTTTTTTGCAAGGGGACCAGCATTTCTCGGTTGCATTTTGTTCCGGTGGGTGCGCGCGAGCGCACCCGCCGGGTGTAGCCCCCGAGGCCTCGGAGGAGTGGTTTCACTCCCCCGAGGTCTTAATGCCTTGCGTAATGCTTCGGCTGGTCTGGTTGTTCCCTCATGCGAACTGGCCGTAGCCCGGGTGCACGGTCAGGGCCCAAGTTCTCGGGCTGGTATGTTGACGCCGTCAACGGTTCGGCCGGAGCCGGGTTTGCGAGAGCAGCCCCCGAGCCTCCGCACAGGGCGAGAGGGCGATCAGGGACAGACTCGGCTTTTTTACATACGCCCCTACGTCGCCTTTCCGCAAGGAGGAGGGGGGGAGAGCGCCATGTTACCCTCGATGGGCACCGAACATGGTGTCTCCGGTGAGCTGCAAGCGGGTAATCCGAGTGGACGTCCGTGCCCCATTCGTTGGGGGTCGGCTAGGGGCCTAGAGGCACGCCCAAAAGTACCTGCGGGTGATCTGTCGGACCCGGTCCCCTGGCGACGGGGTCCGAGGGCTCGATGCCTCCCTCCGATGGGATTCCGTTACAAGATCGCTCCCGCTGGTCTCGGAAATGTCCTAGGGTACCTCGGGAGCGCAGCCCGAGCCTTGGTTATGTATTGAACGTACCCCTGGTCATCCCTCGCTCGGCGTCTGAGGCGACTGTGAACCCTTCGGGGGCCAGCCTTCGAACCCCTGATCAGTAATGGGCGCGGAGCCCGAGTAGCCTGAGGCGGCCGTGGAGCCCTTCGGGTGGCTGGCCTTCGAACCTCTGACCAGTAGTGGGTGTAGGGCCCACGCGATCTGAGGCGACTGTTGAACCCCTCGGGGGGCCAGCCTTCGAACCTCTGATCAGTAGGGGGGCTCGGAGCCCGGTTCCTTCACAGGGAAGGATCCTTTTCGGGGTATCCCCCTTTCCCGGTCCCTGTTGCAAGAGATAGAGAAAGAGGAAAAAAGGAAAAGGATACGAAATCGAACGACGTGGCGTACCTTTTTCGGCGCGGTTATTACGGCGAAGGCGAAGCGTTGCCCGCTTCTCCTGCCAGAAGCGCCGCCTGTCCCGCCGCGGAGTTAATGCGACGGGGTGAGTTGTTGGCAGGGCGGCTGTTGCGCGTGCGCGAGCCGTTCGAGGAACGGATCACGGGCGCCCTGTCTTCACGCCGTGAGAGGGGGTTCTCTTGCCGCCCCCGGACGGGACGTGAGTCTGGCCGACGACGTGACCGCTGCTCCCGCCCACCTGCCACCGTCATTACTGCCGGCCCACTTTCGGCCGTATTGATCGTCGCGCCAGGCTGGCACTGTTGGGTCGTGCGCTGGGCCGCCTCGAGTCGCGGTATTGGTTCCGCAACCGAAGAGGCGCGGGGGTGGCGCAAGTGGCGGTGCAGCTGCTTGCATGCAGCATCTGGCGCGCCGGTTGCGTGACGCGTGGGCCTGGGCCTCCATGCTGACATGTTGGGAATCGGAGAAGCGCGCCCACCTGGCGCGATTGCATGCCGCCTGCATGGCTGCCCGCCCCTTCCGCCCGTTGGTCCGGGCAAAAGTGGGGGGTCGCTTGTAACTGCTGGGCGGTTGTGTGCACCACGCGCGGCGGTTTGGCTTCTTCTGCTCTGAGCCGGTTTGCATGACACGCGGGACCCAGCCCCCGCGCCGCAGGGAAGGGCCTTGGAGCGTGTTGGAGAAGACTCAGCCCGTGACGTTTGGGGGCGCACGTAGGGAGAGTTGCCTTTAAAAGGAGGGCGACCCCTTTCGGAAGGCGACCATGTCTTCTCTCTCCCTTATGCGTCGCGTCTTTCCACCTTCCAAGCCCCCGGATGGGGGGTACCCGCCGTCTTTTCGCCTCATCGTTGGAGGAACGCAACTCCGTGGGAGTTGGTACCTTTCAGCCATCGTTCGGCTTCAAGGATTTTCATCATGCAGCCCGGCTGCACCCCTCCACCGGCGGTCACCCAAGATGGTGACCTCTAGCTTGATGGTGGGGGAAAGCGAGCCGGGCTGCAGCCTCCCCCCCTCCCTCAGCCTCAAGGATTTTCATCACCAAGGCTGGGGAGGGGAGTGTGCCGAGTTGGGGTTTCCCCTGCGTGGGCGGTGGCCCGCTCCTTCACTCAGTGATGGGAGGGAGGAGCGGTTGTCGTCCGTGGCGCTGGCAGCTGCAGCGTGCCCGGCTTTCGGACGCGAGTGGCTTCGGAGCCGCTCGCGGCGCCGGCGTCTGCCACGGCAGCTGGAAGAGGTTCTTCCGTCGGCGTGATAGCCAAGGCTGGCCATGGACCGACCTCCAACTCTATGGCCTTCTGCTCGTCCTTGCCTTACGAGTTTTGGCATGGGCGGGGGCCTCCTAGCAGCAGCACCCGCCCTGAGGTCAGTGCTGCCGTTGTTCGGCCCCCCAGAGCAGAAGTCGTCATCGTCGCTGCTGCTGGAGCAGGTGACGGCGCGCCGTTCGTCGGTCTTCCGTTGCCCCGCAGGCCTTCCCCCATGGAGTGGGGTTGTTCGTACCTGCGGAGGGGGAACCGGAGTTCCGTTTGTAATGGCACTTTGAATGCCAGTGTTTTTGTTCATTGTGGCTGTCGAGGCCTGAACATGTATGTAATTTTGGCACGGAGCCGTGTTTCTTCCTCATTTTCGAGCACTAAGACTCGCCTGTTGATTATCTGAACCGCTTCACCAAGCATGAGTCGCCCCGTGTCAAGGTGACGAGTGAGGTATCCGTATCCCGGAGGCGTAGGAGCCCCTCGGCTCGATCGGCCTTGTTGTCTGAGGCTCCTCTAGCTTAGTTAAAGAGACCCATTGGCCGCTCTTCGACGAGCCGAGGCCAGGGGTAGCGATATCAGCACGAACAGAGGCGGAGTTGGCTTGAAAATGAAAACCTGGTTGGCCGGAGCCTAGCCGGGTTGTCCGTCAGCGGGACCGATGCCGGAGTTGATCAGCCGAGGCCTCGGACCGGGCTGGCATCCTCGGAGGATGGTTGGCCGAGGCCCCTGGGGTAACCGGCCGAGCCGCCTGCTCGGGTCGGATTCCCGGAGAAGTCCCTGGACCGCGTCGCCGTCCGAGGCCGGGTCGGACCTCACTGAAGGTGTCGTCGATGCCGAGGGTGCTACAACCCCCTTCCAGCGTGAAGACCCGAGCCTGCAGGATCAAATTGTCTTGTAGCGTGTGCCTTCTGCGGCCGCTGAGGCCAGAAAACACACCCTCGCTGCGTTGTAAAGCTGCGTCTCCTTTCCTCTTATTTCGAGCATCTGGACTTTTTTGTCGGTAACAGGGATGTTTGTGCGAGCGAGAGTTGCTTCTCGCGGAAAGTGATGAGTGAGGTATCCGTATCCCGGAGGCGTGGGAGTCCCTCGGCTCGGTCGGCCTTGCCGCTTACGTGTACTTTCACCCATCCATGAGGCCCTGTCACCGATTCAATCGAGAAGGCTCGAAGGACCGCTTCGGCAGAAGAGCTTCCGAACGTAAAGACTTGTTCGGTCCGCGGAATCACTTTATCCGAACGCGAGTTACTTATCGCAGAAGGTGATGAGTGAGGTATCCGTATCTCGGAGGCGTAGGAGTCCCTCGGCTCGGTCAGCCTTGGCTGCTTACGTGTACTCCGTCGTTTTCAGGATCCGCTTTTCGAAGTAGTCAAAAAGCACGAAAGATATTCTGCTAAAAGATATCTTTTTTCGAGGAAAATTTCGACGCAGAGGGGGTCCCCCCCACTTTTAGCCCCCGAGGGAGGGTCGGGCTTTGCCGAGGCGAGGCCGACCCTTCCTTGATGACTAAACTTTGCGTGGGTGCGAGGTATATGAACAACTTGAAAACATCTTAAGGGTAGAAGCGACGTAGCTGTTGGATGTTCCAAGCGTTGCCGTAGATCTCGCCTTGATTGTTGGCCAGCTTGTATGTTCCGGGCTTCAGAACTTTGGCGATGACGAATGGCCCCTCCCAGGGGGGCGTGAGCTTGTGCCTCCCTCGGGCGTCTTGCCGCAGCCAAAGCACCAGGTCGCCCACCTGGAGGTCTCGGGGCTGGACCCCTCGGGCGTGGTAGCGTCGCAGGGACTGCTGGTACCGCGCCGAGTGTAGTAAGGCCTTGTCCCGAGCCTCTTCCAGCTGGTCTAGCGATTCTTCTCGGCTAGCTTGGTTGCTTTGATCGTTGTAGGCCCTCGTCCTCAGGGAGCCGTATTCCAGGTTAGTGGGCAAGATGGCCTCGGCCCCGTAGACCAGGAAGAACGGCGTGAAACCTGTGGCTCGGCTCGGCGTTGTCCTCAGGCTCCAGATCACCGAGGGGAGTTCCTTCATCCATCGCTTGCCGAACTTGTTGAGGTCGTTGTAAATCCGGGGCTTGAGCCCTTGTAGAATCATGCCGTTGGCACGCTCTACTTGCCCATTCGACATGGGATGAGCCACGGCGGCCCAGTCCACCCGGATGTGGTGATCCTCGCAAAAATCCAAGAATTTTCTGCCGGTGAACTGGGTACCGTTGTCGGTGATGATGGAGTTTGGGACCCCAAAGCGATGGATGATGTTGGTGAAGAACGCCACCGCCTGCTCGGACCTGATGCTGTTCAGGGGTAGGACCTCGATCCACTTGGAGAATTTGTCGATGGCGACCAGCAGGTGCGTGTAGCCCCCGGGCGCCTTCTGCAAGGGACCGACGAGGTCCAGACCCCACACAGCAAAGGGCCAGGTGATGGGTATCGTCTGCAGAGCCTGAGCGGGCAGGTGGGTCTGCTTCACATAGAATTGGCACCCTTCGCAGGTGCGGACAATTCTAGTGGCGTCAGCCACCGCCGTTGGCCAGTAGAAGCCTTGCCGGAAAGCATTCCCGACAAGGGCTCGAGGTGCTGCATGATGGCCGCAAGCCCCCGAGTGTATTTCTTGCATGAGTTCCTGACCTTCGGCGATGGAGATGCATCGCTGGAGGATGCCCGAGGGGCTGCGGTGGTAGAGCTCCTCCTCATCGCCCAGCAAGACGAACGACTTGGCGCGTCGCGCTACCCGCCGAGCCTCGGCTCGGTCGAGGGGTAGCTCTCCTTGGCGGAGATATTGCAGGTACGGGGTCTGCCAATTTTGATCAGGCGTGGCCCCGTTCCGCTCCTCCTCGACGTGCAGTGCCTCGCCCTCGGGGGCCAAGGGTATCTCGGGCTGAACCGAGGACGCCTCGGGCTGAGCCGAGGGTACCTCGGGCTGGACCGAGGGTACCTCGGGCTCGGGCGTGTCGTTGATCTTGACGAAGGGTTGATGCAGATCCTGGGAGAAGACGTCCGGGGGAACCGTCGTTCGCCCCGAGGCTATTTTTGCCAGCTCGTCCGCAGTCTCGTTGTAGCGCCGAGCGATGTGGTTAAGCTCGAGCCCGTAGAACTTGTCTTCCAGGCGCCGAACCTCATCGCAGTAGGCCTCCATCTTCGGGTCGCGGCAGTGGGAGTTCCTCATGACTTGGTCGATGACGAGCTGCGAGTCACCGCGGGCGTCGAGGCGTCTGACCCCTAGCTCGATGGCGATCCGCAACCTGGGACTTGATGGCCTTCCGAGGGGCGAACGAGATTGTCTCGCCCATGATTTCCACCGCCCACTTTGCGATCCTGCCCGAGGCCTCTCGGCACTGGATGATCTCCCCCAGGGGGAAGGATGACACCACAGTTACCGGATGAGACTCGAAGTAATGTCGCAACTTTCGCCTCGTCAGGATCACTGCATACAGCAGCTTCTGAACTTGTGGGTAGCGGATCTTGGTTTCGGACAGTACCTCGCTGATGAAGTAAACTGGCCTCTGAACGGGCAATGCATGCCCCTCTTCTTGCCTCTCGACCACAATCGCGGCGCTAACCACCTGAGTGGTCATGGCGACGTAGACCAAGAGGGCTTCTCCATCAGCTGGGGGTACCAAGATAGGCGCCTTTGTAAGGAGCGCCTTCAGGTTCCCGAGAGCTTCCTCGGCCTCAGGGGTCCAAGCGAAACACTCGGCCTTCCTTAACATGCGGTACAGAGGCAGACCTCTTTCGCCGAGGCGTGAGATGAAGCGGCTCAGGGCCGCGAGACATCCCATGACCCTCTGTACGCCTTTTAAGTCCTTGATGGGCCCCATGCTGGTGATAGCTGCGATCTTCTCCGGGTTGGCTTCGATGCCTCGCTCGGAGACGATGAACCCCAAGAGCATGCCCCGGGGCACCCCGAAGACACACTTCTCGGGATTGAGCTTGACGCCTTTTGCTTTGAGACATCGGAATGTCACTTCAAGGTCGGAGAGGAGGTCGGAAGCCTGCCTTGTCTTGACTACGATGTCATCGACGTAGGCCTCGACTGTGCGACCGATGTGTTCGCCGAACACATGGTTCATGCACCGCTGGTACGTCGCGCCCGCATTCCTCAAACCGAACGGCATGGTGACATAGCAGTACATGCCGAAGGGCGTGATGAAAGAAGTCGCGAGCTGGTCGGACTCTTTCATCCGGATTTGGTGATACCCTGAGTAGGCATCGAGGAAGGACAGGGTTTCGCACCCAGCAATGGAATCCACGATTTGATCGATGCGAGGCAGAGGGTAGGGAACCTTCGGACATGCTTTGTTGAGACCAGTGTAGTCCACACACATCCGCCATTTTCCCCCCTTTCTTTCTCACAAGCACAGGGTTGGCAAGCCATTCGGGATGGAATACCTCTTTGATGAACCCTGCTGCCATTAGCTTGTGGATCTCCTCGCCTATCACTCTGCGCTTCTCCTCGTCGAATCGGCGCAGAGGCTGCCTGACGGGTCGGGCTCCGGCCCGAATATCCAGCGAGTGCTCGGCGACATCCCTCGGTATGCCGGGCATGTCCGAGGGACTCCACACAAAGACGTCGGCGTTTGCGCGGAGAAAGTCGACGAGCACTGCTTCCTATTTGGGGTCGAGCCCGGAACCGATCCGGATCTGCTTGGAGGTGTCGCCACTGGGGTCGAGAGGGACAGCCTTAACCGTCTCCGCTGGCTCGAAGTTGCCGGCATGACGCTTCACGTCTGGCACCTCTTTGGAGAGGTTCTCCAGGTCGGCGATGAGGGCCTCGGACTCGGCGAGGGCCTCGGCGCACTCCACGCACTCCACGTCGCATTCGAACGCGTGTTTGTACGTGGGGCCGACGGTGATGACCCCGTTGGGGCCCGGCATCTTGAGCTTCAGGTAGGTGTAGTTGGGGACGGCCATGAACTTCGCGTAGCATGGCCTCCCCAGTACCGCGTGGTAGGTTCCTCGGAACCCGACCACCTCGAACGTCAAAGTCTCCCTTCGGAAGTTGGAGGGCGTTCCGAAGCAGACGGGAAGGTCGAGTCGTCCGAGGGGCTGGACGCGCTTCCTAGGAATGATCCCGTGGAAGGGCGCAGCGCCTGCTCGGACGGAGGACAGATCGACGCGCAGGAGCCTGAGGGTCTCGGCGTAGATGATGTTGAGGCAGCTGCCCCCGTCCATCAGGACCTTGGTGAGCCTGATGTCGCCGACGATGGGGTCGACGACGAGCAGGTATTTCCCCGGGCTCGGCACGTGGTCGGGGTGGTCAGCTTGGTCGAAGGTGATGGGCTTGTCGGACCAGTCTAGGTAGACTGGCGCCGCCACCTTCACCGAGCAGACCTCCCGGCGCTCTTGCTTGCGATGCCGAGCCGAGGCATTCGCCGCATGCCCACCGTAGATCATGAAGCAGTCGCGGACCTCGGGGAACTCTCCTGCTTGGTGATCTTCCTTTTTGTCGTCGTCGTGGGCCCTGCCACCCTCCGCGGGTGGCCCGGTCCTGTGGAAGTGGCGCCGAAGCATGACGCACTCCTCAAGGGTGTGCTTGACGGGACCCTGATGATAGGGGCACGACTCCTTGAGCATCTTGTCGAAGAGGTTAGCACCTCCGGGGGGCTTCTGAGGGTTCTTGTACTCGGCGGCGGCGACAAGGTCCGCGTCGGCGGCGTCGTGTTTCGCTTGCGACTTCTTCTTGCCTTTCTTCTTGGCGCCGCGCGGAGTAGACGCCTCGGGAGCCTCTTCCGATGGGCGGCCCTGGGGCTACTTGTCCTTTCGGAAGATAGCCTCGACCGCCTCCTGGCCAGAGGCGAACTTGGTGGCGATGTCCATCAGCTCGCTCGCCCTGGTGGGGGTCTTGCGACCCAACTTACTCACCAGGTCGTGGCAAGTGGTGCCGGCAAGGAACGCGCCGATGACATCCTAGTCGGTGATGTTGGGCAGCTCGGTGCGCTGCTTCGAGAATCGCCGAATGTAGTCCCGAAGAGACTCTCCCGGCTGTTGCCGGCAGCTTCGGAGGTCCCAGGAATTTCCGGGGCACACGTACGTGCCCTAGAAATTGCCGACGAAGGCTTGGACCAAGTCATCCCTGTTGGAGAACTGCCCCAGAGGCAGGTGCTCCAACCAGGCGCGAGCAGTGTCGGAGAGGAACAGGGGGAGGTTGCGGATGATGAGGTTGTCGTCGTCCGTTCCACCCAGTTGGCAGGCCAGGCGGTAGTCTGCGAGCCACAGTTCCGGTCTCGTTTCCCCCGAGTACTTTGTGATAGTAGTCGGGGGTCGGAACCGGGTCGGGAACGGCGCCCGTCGGATGGCCCGACTGAAGGCCTGCAGACCGGGTGGTTCGGGCGAGGGACTCCGATCCTCCCCGCTGTCGTAGCGTCCCCCACGACTGGGGTGGTAGCCTCGGCGCACCCTTTCGTCGAGGTGGGCCCGACGGTCGCGACGATGGTGCTCGTTGCCGAGGTGGCCCGGGGCCACAGGCGCGGTGTTGCGCGTGCGCCCGGTGTAGATCGAGGCTTCCCGCATGAATCGGGAAGTCACGGCATGATGTTCCGAGGGGTATCCCTGCCTTCGGGAGGCAGAGCTCTCGGCCCGTCGGGCCGCAGCGCCTTCCAGGAGATTCTTGAGCTCTCCCTGGATTCGCCGACCCTCGGTGGTTGATGGCTCCGGCATCGCGCGGAGGAGCATCGCTGCGACTGCCAGGTTCTGACCGACCCCGCTGGATGCGGGTGGCGGCCTGACCCTGACGTCGTTGGCGACGCGGTGCTGGAAACCCTGGGGCAGGTGACGTATTTCTCCGGCCGGGGGTTGGCCCGCCCATACCTGCCCGGCGCCCCAGCGGATCGACTCAAGCGCTCCTGCTCCCTCGTCGAGCCTGGCCTGTGCCCCGCAGACTTGCTCGAGCTGTGGGTCGTGACCCCCCGCCGGAACGGGGACCACAGCTAGCTCCCGCGGGATGTCAGCGCGAGGCACCGTCCTAGGGAGATCATCGTCCTCCGGTATGCCGAGATGGTTGCCTTCGGAGGGATCCCCTAGCTCGATGTGGAAACATTCGCGGCTTGGGCCGCAGTCCTTGTCGTCAAGGCTGCGGCTACCGTCGGAACAGTCGGAAAGGCAGTAGTCACATGCGGTCATAAAGTCCCGCATGGCACTGGGGTTGCCAAATCCAGAGAAATCCCAACAGATGCTGGGATCGTCATCTTCCTCGGACCCAGAGGGCCCGTAGGTCGAGACGTCCGTCAATCGGTCCCATGGCGACCGCATACGAAACCCCAGAGGGGTTGCACTCGCCTCAACGAGAGCGCCCGCCAAAGCGAGGTCGCTAGGCGGGTTGAGGCCGAGTCGAAATGACGTAGGATGGGAATCAGTCAGTACCTTTTGGTTGACGAGGAGCGACATAGTCACGTCAGGGACTGATTGCACCGTCGTCTTAGGTACGAGGGCGACGTCCTGCAAGCCCTCCGCGAGCGCGCTGGCGTCATCCACTTGCTCGGGATTGGTGTGTCGCGGGGGGACGGCGCTCGCCTTCGTCTCAAACGCGAGGTCAACGCCCGACGCGCCCCCCGTTGGGGCGCTGGGGACGTCGATTCGCTCGACAGTCGACGAAGCGCGGCCTCCCGCTTGGCCTTGGTTGCCCCGCCTCCTCCTCCGTTGGCGGGGGAGAGGACGGGGCGAGCTCAAATGTTGTTCTTCCACCTCGCGGGGAAGATGTCGTCGATTCCGCCGCCGGCGGGCGGGTTGTCGGCCGCCATTGTCGTTGTCGCGCGGCGGTGGAAGGAGTATCATGTCGTAGCTGCCGTCGAAGGACATGAACTCAAGACTCCCGAAACGGAGCACCGTCCCGGGCCGGAGAGGTTGCTGGAGACTGCCCATCTGGAGCTTGACGGGAAGCTGTTCGTCAGCACGCAGCAGGCCCCTACCTGGCGCGCCAACTGTCAGCGTCTCGAGACCGGGGGGTCCCTAAGCCGACGAGTGAGTGTGCCGCGTGCCCCAGCCCAGATGGGTCGAGCGCGTGGGCGAGCGCGAAGGGGGGAAGCGAGGTGGCCGGAGACGGGCGTGAGAGAGGTGGAAATCCCGCGGCCTTCGTGTTCGTCCCGCGCCCAGGTCGGGTGCGCTTGTAGTAGGGGGTTACAAGCGTCCACGCGGGTGAGGGAAGCGAGCGACCCCAAGAGAGCGCCTGTCCCGTCCTCGACCCCGCGCGGCCAACCTTCTCTAAGAAGGCCCTGGTCCTTCCTTTTATAGGCGTAAGGAGAGGATCCAGGTGTACAATGGGGATGTAGCAGAGTGCTACGTGTCTAGCGGAGGGAGAGCTAGCGCCCTAAGTACATGCCAATGTGGCAGCCGGAGAGATCTTGGCACCCTGCTTGTGTGATGTCGTGGCTGTCGGAGGAGCAATGGAGCCTGGCGGAGGGACAGCTGTCGGAGCGGTCGAGTCCTTGCTGACGTCCCCCTGCTTCTGTAAGGGAGCTGAGAGCCGCCGTCGTCACAGGGCTTGCGGGGCGCCATCATTGCTTATCTGGCGGAGCTAGCCAGATGGGACACCAGTCTTGTTCTCTGCGGCCCGAGTCGGCTCGGGGTAGGGGGATGATGGCGCTTCCTGTTGACGTGGCGGGCCTGTGCCCTAGGTCGGGCGACGTGGAGGTTCCTCCGAAGCAGAGGTCGAGTCCGTCTTCCATGGCCGAGGCCGAGCCCGAGCCCCCGGGGTCGGGCGAGGCGGAGGTCGTTCGGCAGAGGCCAGGGCGGAGTCCGAGCCCTGGGGTCGGGCGAAGCGGAGTTCGTCGTCTTCTGGGGCTGAGCCCGAGTCTGAGCCCTGGGTCGGGCGAAGCGGAGTTCGTCGTCTTCTGGGGCTGAGCCCGAGTCCGAGCCCTGGGTCGGGCGAAGCGGAGTTCGCCGTCTTCTGGGGCTTAGCCCGAGTCCGCGCCCTGGGTCGGGCGGAGCGGAGTTCGCCGCCTTCCGGGGCTTAGCCCGAGTCCGAGCCCTAGGTCGGGCGGAGCGGAGTTCGCCGTCTTCCGGGGCTTAGCCCGAGTCCGAGCCCTGGGTCGGGCGGAGCGGAGTTCGCCGTCTTCCAGGGCTTAGCCCGAGTCCGAGCCCTGGGTCGGGCGGAGCGGAGTTCGCCGTCTTCCGGGGCTTAGCCCGAGTCCGAGCCCTGGGTCGGGCGGAGCGGAGTTTCCTATGGCGCCTTTGGCAGGGCCTGACTGCCTGTCAGTCTCACTCTGTCAAGTGGCACTGCAGTCGGAGTGGCGCAGACGGCGCTGTCCTTCTGTCAGACCGGTCAGTGGAGCGGCAAAGTGACGGCGGTCACTTCGGCTCTGCCGGGGGGCGCGCGTCAGGATAATGGTGTCAGGCTACCTTTGCGTTAAATGCTCCTGTGACTCGGTCGGTCGGCGCGGCGATTTAGTCAGGGTTGCTTCTTAGCGAAGGCAAGGCCTCGGGCGAGCCGGAGATGTGTCCGCCGTTAAAAGGGGGGGCCTCGGGCGAGACGGAAATCCCTCGGGGTCGGCTGCCCTTGCCCGAGGCTAGGCTCGGGCGAGGCGTGATCGAGTCGCTCGTATGGACTGATCCCTGACTTAATCGCACCCATCAGGCCTCTGCAGCTTTATGCTGATGGGGGTTACCAGCTGAGAATTAGGCGTCTTGAGGGTACCCCTAATTATGGTCCCCGACACCCCTGAATCACTTGGGTAGTTTTTGCTATTGCTCTATACGGTTTTGGGATTAATATTTCATTATATCCATGTTCCAGTTATTTTGTTATTCTATTTATGTTCATGTCAAGATCATTGTATTATTGTTAATTGGAACATGGAGCTTAACTTGAGAAACACGTGCCACCACAAGGGTTTAATGGGACGCCCTTGGCCAACTAACTAGGAAAGCTAGTGGAAGACTACCTTACCCGAAAGGGGCAAGGGCAGTAGGGGAGTTGCATGCAAGAAGGTTCTCGAGTTGATTTTGCTGCGATGGCGGTCAGACGGGGGATTCTTGCAAGTGCTCTTCCCCTAAACTGTAGCGGGTTTTCGGAAGCTAGTGGAACTTTGTAAAGGCCTCGTAGTGGATCCCTAGCCATTCACCTCGGTAGTGTCTAAGGGCCTAGCTAACCCTGGTGACATGGGAAACATGACTTGTGGGTAAAGGGTACCACCTCTGCAGAGTGTAAAACTGGTATAGTAGCCGAGCTCACGGTCACGAGCAGCTCAGGACTCTCTGATGATTAAATTATGGAACTTAAACTCAATTTGTCATATGCATTGCATGGGATTATTATTAATTTTGTTCTATTATTTATTATAGTTTGGTATTTACTTACACTTATTAACTGCTAATAAAATTTGACCAACTTATTAAAAGCAATGCTCAGCTTTAACCCCTATTGTTGATCAGCCTTACACATTACATGAACTCCCACCTTTGGCGAGTTCATGCCACATTATTCCCCACAACTTGTTGAGCGATGAACATGTGTGAGCTCACCCTTGCTGTCTCACACCTCCCCCACAGGAGAAGAACAGGTGGTTCAGGAGGAGCCACACTTCGAGGAGTTCAATTCGATCTAGGTGGCATCTCCCAGTTGACTTTCTGGCGCCAAGGATGGATTTTAGATCCTGTTATATTTATCTTTTATTTTGTAAGACTTCCGCTATGTAATAAATACTCTGATTATTGTGACATTTATCTCTATACACTCTGTTATTATATATGTTGTCTTCTTTGGCGCATGTATGAGATGCACCCGGCTTTGTCCCTTAAAGCCCGGGTGTGACATTTTATCTTGTAGTAAGTGATATACATAAATAATATGGAGTCAATTTTGATGGACAGGTTAATCATGCCTAGAAAACTAACTAAGTCATTTTCAATTAGGAACAAATGATCTAATTCATTAATAAAAAACTATGTTCGACAACATAAGCTATCATTTTCTTTATTATGAAGGTATGGGGACCTAATTAAGTTATTTTAGTATTATTAGAAAACTCTATTATTTCTTAGTGTCAATATCAATATATTTATGCTTATAATCATATAAAACTTTGATATAAAACTAAATCATATTTTGCGATGAAGATAACTAAATAAATATCTTTATATTATTTTAAACAAAAAAAGTGTGGTCTAGTTTTCTTTTAATTTTTTATTTAGAAAAATTACACATAAATCAATTATAACAAACATAATTTAAATTTATTTACGAAAACATGTAAATTATTGCAAACACCGATTTCAAAAGTGAAAGTCGCCTAGAGGGGGGTGAATAGGCAAAACCTAAAATTTATAAACTAAAACACGCACTAAAGCCAGGGTTAGCGTTAGAATTAAATTCAAGTCCGAAAGATTGTTTCTCTTGCTAAGAGTTGCTCAAAGGATGCAGATAACGTATGGGAGCAAACTCAAATCAATATTAGCAAGGAAACATTAGAGAGAGGAAAGAGGACAAATAAATCAAGTGAGAATCAAAGCAAATAGACATGGTGATTTGTTTTACCGAGGTTCAGTTCCAAAAAACCTAGTCCCCGTAGAGGAGGCTACAAAGGTCGGGTCTATTCCAACCCTTTCCCTCTCTCTCAAACGCTCACTTAGACCGAGTGAGCCTTCCTTTAATCACACGAGTCACTAAGACCCCGCAATTGACCGTTAGGGTTTAGAGCAGTTGACCGTTGGAGGCGTTTGTCTTTTTGCTGCACCGGACAGTCCGGTGCCTTCTGACTTCTGCGCTCTGCCTTCTGCGCGGCACTGTTTGGCACTATAGCCTTTTTGCAGTCGACCATTGGCGCGCAGGGAGCCGTTGCTCTGCTGGCTCACTGGACAGTCCGGTGGCACACCGGACAGTCCGGTGAATTATAGCGGAGGATGCCCTGGAAATCCCGAGAGTGGCTGGTTTGATTCAGCGAGGGCCTAGTGTCCGGTGCACCGAAATTCAGCACACTCAAGTTCTTTGCTCTATTTTTTATTGTGTCCCTAACTGGATTTCTTTCTTAGTTTGTGTTGAACCTTATGCACCTGAGATAAATAACATCTAGACAAACTAGTTAGTCCTCGTGGTTTGTGTTGGGCATTAACCACCAAAATTGATTATAGGAAATGGTTAAGTCCATTTCCCTTTCAATCTCCCCTTTTTGGTGATTGATGCCAACACTAACCAAAGCAAATATGAAGTGTAGAAATGTAACTAGTTTGCAATTGAGATAGTTGTGCATATGTTACTTGGAATTAAACCAATGAAAGGTTTTATGCATATGAATGGATTGCTTTTCTCTTATTTAACATTTTGGACCATATTTGCACCATTTATTTGTTTTTGCAAATATTTTGGAAAAATCCTTTCAAAATCTTTTGCAAATAGTCAAAGGTATATGAATACGATTGCAAGAAGCATTTTCAAGATTTGAAATTCCTCCCCATGTTTCAAATGCTTCTCCTTTGACTAAATAAAAGCTCCCCCTGAATGAATTCTCTCCTTAGGTTTCAAGAGGGTTTTTGAAATAATTTTCCCTTTTTGAAATGGATACCAAAAGCCAATTTAATATTTTTCATACTAATGAGTATAGGTGTACATTTGGGCCGGGCCTCATGGGCCAGTCCGAAGCACGGAAAAAAAGTACGGCCCAGGCACGGCACGACCCGAAATAATTTAGTGTCGGACCGGCACGGCCTGTTATATCGGGCCGGGTTTGGGCCGAGGTCACGACCCATGGGCGGGCACGGGCACGACCCGTTTAAGGCAGGCACGAAATGGCCCATATAGAGGCACGAAAAGGCCCATATATTTATTAAAACCACACTTAATTTCACACTTTCATATACTTGATAAAGAACATAAAGCTAGAGATAATGCTAGTTAGATATTTTTTGTAGCTTTGAATTAGAGTGTGTGATGTAATTTTTGCTTTTGTTATGAACATTAGACAATAAACTGAACTTACGAACTTTGTATAGAGCTGGTTATACTCTTTTTCCTTCTAACAAATGATTTATAAATGAGGTAGTCATTGCATAGCTGTGGTAACTTTAATTAATACAAATATTAAGTTTGATTTTGTTCAAATTTATTTGTCTTATCTTTTATTTGTTTTATTATTTTTTGAATTTAGGGCTCTAATGTGAATTTTGGGCTAAAACTGAATTTCGGGCCAAAAATTGAATTTCGGGCCCTAATGTGAATTTCGGGCCAAAAATTGAATTTCGGGCTTTTATAATTTCGGGCCGCCCGAAATGAGCCCGGCACGTTTAAGCAATTACGGGCCGGGCCGTGGGCCGAGGGCTAGGCCCATGGGCCAGCCCGGCACGGCCCGAAATTCAAACGGGTCGGGCCGGCCTGAAATTCAAATAATACGGGCTTTTTCGGGCTTGGGCCGGGCCGGGCCGGGCGGCCCGAATGTATACCTATACTAATGAGATACCAGTTGAAACTTGACTCAAAGATAACAATTGAAAATTAGATACCACTTGAAAATTCATTTTTGGGCTAACTCAAATATCAATTGAACACTACAGGAATTCCGTTGACTCTCGTCGGCCAGATTAATTTCCGTCGACCAGTGCAAAAGCCGACGGGAATTAAGTAACTCCCGTCGGTCGTCAACTAGCTGACGGGAATTAATTTAATTCCCGTTGGCCACGTCACCTAGCCGACGGGGTTAAGTAATTCCCGTCAGCTTTGTCCCGAAGCCAACGGGGGTTATTTAATTCCCGTCGGCCACGTCATAGGCCGACGGGGATTAATGATTTTAGAGCCACGTTCGAGCCCGCGCGGACTCATTCTTCCTCCTCTCTCTCGTCTGAAACCGACGAGCCGCCGCCGCCGCCGCCCGCCCGAGCCGCCACCCGCCCGCGCCTCCAACGCCGCCGCCCGCCCGAGCCGCCCCCAACACCGCCGCCCGCAGCGAGCAGCCGCCCGCCCGAGCCACCGCCCGCCCGAGCAGCCGCGCGGCCGAGCTCCTGCGCCGCCGGGCCGCCGCGCCCCCACGCCACCGCGCCGCCACGCCACCGCGCCGCCGCGCCCCGGCGCCACTGCGCAACCGTGCCACCGCGCCGCAGCACCGCCGCGCCTCCGTGCCGCCGCGCAGGCTGCGCGCCACCGCTCCTCCGCACCGCCACCATCCGAGGCCCGCCACCCGAGGCCGGAACGCTGCCCCCGAGACCGCCAACGCCCTTAGCTCGTCCCGGAGCGCCGCCGTCCGCCCGAACGCCGCCTCTAGCCCTCGTCGAGGTATAATCCTACCTATATGTAAATACATGTGATTATTTTCGTCGGTTTTTTTATGGCCGACGGGAGTTAGCTTTAATGTGATTAGAGTTAGTTTAATATAACATGTGATTAGAGTGTGATTAGAGTTAGTTTATGTGGCTTGATTAGAGTGTGATTATTGTTTATTTTCGTCGGTTTTTATGGCCGACGGGAGTTAACTGTAATACGATTACAATTTGTTAGTTTAATATCACATGTTAATTTTCGTCGGTTTTAATATCACATGTTATTTGTTAGTATGATTTGACTTAAAATTGGATGTTGCAATATTGTTAATTAATTATTATCATGTTAATGTGATGAAGGTGATGTTATGTATATATATATATAGTTTTACTACTTACCTATAGATATATGTGTGATGTGTAGAAACATGAATGTCTCACACGCACTCTTTACTCGTACACACAGCCGCAATAATGGGTGATAGACGTGATTGGATGTATGAAGGTTTCAAGAAGGGTGGGTGTCACACAAGTGAATGGTTTGCCAAGACGCAGATGTTTCTGGACCATGCAGCTGCTTTGTCACAAATAGATAATATTAGGTGTCCATGCAATAAATGTAGAAATATGACGAGCCACACCAAGAGGCAGGTCACACTACACCTGTGTTCGCATGGTTTCGTGCCAGGCTATAAGGTCTGGTATCTCCATGGTGAAGATGTTGAACGAGCAGCAGAAGTAGAAGTTGATGACGGTGAAGATGATGTTGATAGGATGGACCAGATGCTTGAGGATCTGCAGTCTGAACTGGCACCAGATCATCATGATTCACCTACACCGGAGGTTCAGAAGTTCTTCGACCTACTCAAAGCGTCAGAAGAGCCTCTTCACGGGCACACTGACGTGACCGTACTGGAATTCGTGACCCGGCTGATGTCAATCAAGTCCAAGTTTGCATTCTCAATTAATTGTTACAAGGAGCTTGTGGATTTGATTAGCGAGGTTCTTCCTACGGGTCACAAGATGCCCAAAGACATGTACCAGTCCAAGAAATTGCTTGAAGGTCTTGGTATGGAGTATGAGAAGATTGATGTTTGCCAAGACAACTGTATGCTTTTTTGGAAGGAACATGGCAGAGAACAGAAATGCTTAAAATGTGGGAAGTCGAGGTACGTGGAGCTTGTAAATGAAGATGGGGAGAAGGTGGTGACAAAGGTTGCACATAAACAGCTTCGGTACATGCCTCTCACTCCTAGAGTGAAACGTTTGTTTCTCTCGAGGAAGACCGCTATGCACATGAGGTGGCATAAAGATTG
The DNA here is from genome assembly GCF_902167145.1 of Zea mays. Classification (NCBI taxonomy): domain Eukaryota; kingdom Viridiplantae; phylum Streptophyta; class Magnoliopsida; order Poales; family Poaceae; genus Zea; species Zea mays. The sequence continues at coordinate 102,374,156 of NC_050101.1, forward strand.
TACGGACAAACAAGATGGGTTAATGGTGCACCCGTCAGATGGTGATGCATGGAAGGCTCTTGACAAATTTGATCCAGATTTTGCCAGCGATGCAAGAAACGTTCGTATCGGCTTGGCAACTGATGGTTTCACGCCGTTCAATATGACTGCTGCGTCGTATTCATGTTGGCCTGTCATTACCATACCGTACAACCTTCCACCTGCTCTATGCATGAAATATGAGTTTATGTTCCTATGTCTTGTTATACCTGGGCCTGAGCATCCTGGCGTACACCTCAATGTGATGCTTCAACCACTGATTGAAGAGTTAAAGAAGCTATGGCAAGGTGTGGAAGCCTATGACTGCTTCAAGAAGCAGAAATTCAATCTTCGTGTTGCATATCTGTTCTCGGTTCATGATTTTATGGCGTATGGTATTTTCTCTGGATGGAGCGTGCATGGTAGATTGACGTGTCCTTATTGTGCTAAAGATACAGATTGTTTTCGTCTTAGTGCTGGTGGCAAGATATGTTACTTTGATTGCCATAGATGTTTTCTACCCTTCAATCACCCCTTCAGAAGGCAGAGAAAGGAATTTAGGAAGGGCACCATGGTTATGCCACTGGTTTTAGAAGATCTGTGAACTTGAAGACAATGAAGATGAATGGACTGAAGAGCCATGACTTCCACATAATTATGGAGAGGCTCATGCCTTTAATGTTTCGTGGGTACATTTCCGAAGCTGTGTGGAAAACGTTAGCTGAAGTTAGCTATTTCTACAGATAGTTGTGTGCTAAAGAAATCAGAAGAGATGTGATGGAACAGCTGGAGAAAGAGGCACCGGTGCTTTTGTGCAAATTGGAAAAAATATTTCCACCGGGTTTCTTCAATCCTATGCAGCATCTCTTTATACATCTTCCATATGAGGCTAAGGTCGGTGGTCCTGTTCAGTATAGGTGGATGTTTCATATAGAAAGAGCATTAAAGAAGCTTAGAGCAATGGTAATAAGGCAAGAGTTGAAGGATGTATTGTGGAACAATTTAAACTAAAGGAGGTAGCACACTTCACAAGTTGTTACTTTGCAGAAGAACATAATGTATTTGCTCGAAAGAAAAGGTACCATGATGATGAACGAGAGATGCCTCCGTGTAGTGATCTTTCGATTTTTTAGACAAACGGCAAAGCCGTTGGTCCACCCAAGGCATATCACCTAAGTATGGAAGAACGAAAGTCTGCTTTACTGTACATGTTCACGAATATGCCTGAGGTGGAGAAATACTTTGTGTAAGACTTGTTTTCTTAAACTGTTCATATGTGAATTAGTTTATGTTATCAAATATCTCATGTCATACAATAATATTTGACAGCGAGTTTGATGAACAAAACATGAGGTGACTCGGTAGGCCAACAGCGAGAGACATAGACAAATTGCGACGCGATGGTATGCATGGGCGACCTAATTTCATTATGTGGCTTCGGGACCGTGTAAGTCTTAATTATGTGGCTCCGAGAGCTAATTTCATTTAACTAATATTACAGAATTTGCTAATGCTTTGTGGCATAATTGACAGTTTGGGGAGGAAATGAATTTGAATGATGACTTACGTCAGTTATCTATTGGAAGCGTAACTGCCAAAAGCTATGGACGTTACGACGTCAATGGATATCGCTTTCGTTCAAGCATTTTCGAATCAAGTCATCCTATGGCCGCCACTCAAAATAGTGGAGTCGTTACTAGGGCAACCGACATGGAAGGACACGAAGCCTGCTATTACGGGAAAATCAAAAATATAATCGAGATTACATTTGCTGGAAATAAGCCTTTAGCGCTAGTTTTCTTTGAGTGTAAATGGTATGACCCGAAGTATTATAGGACCGAATTTGGGATGACACAGATCCAACCTGAAAAATTGCTTCAAGGACACGACACATATATCCTTGCCCATCAAGCAGACCAAGTTTATTTCTCAACATATCCATGCAAAAAGTTGTCTAAATGGAGGGTTGTGTACAATGTAAATCCCCGCGAACGCCTATACACTCCTGGTGAGGACGAATATCAAATTGGTCACCTTGAGCAGGTTGATGAGGTGTTTCAAGAAGAAGAGTTGCCAACTAGTTTTCATATTGATCCTGCACCGGCATTAGATTCACTAGTTGCAGACGTTAACGACTTAACTTTTCCCGAGAGACGGAGAAGACAACCTGTTAGGAGAAAAGTTACATGGCGACCTCTGCATAGAAGAGAACAAATAGATCCTGATTTTGATGATATTTAACAAGTAAAGTTGTTTTGTTATTTCATTTGTTTATATTTTAAGTATTATGTCATTTTTGATGCACTAATGAATAATTTCTTATTTTTTATGCAGGATGCCACCAAAAGCAAAGAAGTCAGTGAAGGGGTTGTTCAAGGGCCTGGGCCTTTTTCAGGGCAGTTCTTCGAGCAGCAGCAGACGTCGAGAGCTGTTGAGCGCGGTACATGGAGATGAGGTAACATATCTTGTACAAATAAATTTGTTTACATATTTACAAATAAATCTTGAGTTGTATGTACCAGGATGAGCAGCACACTGAGGAGCAGCACATTGAGGAGGAGCAGCACAATGAGGCTGAGCAGCACAATGAGGAGGTGGAGCACAATGAGGAGGTGGAGCACGTGACATGGGACCAGGCCGCACAACATCACCAGCCATGGGACCAGTGGGACCACCAGAGAGAGCAGCAACAGGCGTGGAACCAGTGGGGCCAACAGGGCGAACCGGCTGACAACCCGATGGATGATGGCTCGGGAGGCTCTTCAGCGACACGCACACGTCGCTCAAGAAAAAGCCACTCAGTAAAGCCTCGTCACGCGATAGAGCGAGAGGCTGATAGGACTTTAATCATGCCACATGGAGATCGGTGAGTGTAATATATTAACTTATCTAATATAACTATTATGTGTATTGTTAATGTTTTTGTGTAATGCAGGAATTGGGAGGACCTGTCCTTTGACGGCAAGGGACACCACACTCAGGTTAACCTTACGTTGGGTTCTCTTTGCCGCCTTCACTACCCTGGTATAGTGAAGGTGTCAAACGGTGATACCGAGGATGAGGTTCTCGTCAGTACCTGGGATGAGTACAAGTTTAAAAAGGAACGAAACCACACTGACAGACAGGGACTTGTGCGTAATGACTTTTGGGTATGAATTCTTTATTATTTTTGTTATGTTTCTTAATATTGTAAATCTATGACTTATACCATTGTATTTGTATTCTTTATGTTGTAGCTTCGATATCGGTTGCCTGACAGAGAGGATTACATGGGGCACGCTGAACGTGTCTTGCAAAACAATGCAAAGAAGCTGGTGAAGGATGCCATATACTATGCGAGAATTCAGGCTACAAACCTGTATTTTCAAAAGCATCCGGAAGAAGCAGGCCCCTTGAATAAAAAGGAAGGGTCCTCAAAGATATATTTGACTGAGGATCAATATCGTGAGGTTAGTATTCAATTTGTTTTACCCTTTATATTTATTGTTGTGATTGATATAATATGTAACATTGTGTGTGTGCAGGTGATGGTTCCATGGATGGCGCCCGTGCCTGATGCGTACTATGCTTGGTGTCGATATTGGGCTTCCGAAGGCTTCCAGAAAGCGTCAGCGCATCACAGACAATGTCGAGGAACCAATCCTAACCACAAGTTTGGCGGTGACGACATGATACGAAAAGCTAAAAGAATGGTAAGTTTGATCTTTCTATGTCGATCAACAAATAATACGATTGCTTATGAATGTTTTTTGTTTATACAGGAAGCTACGAGTGGCCAAAAGCCTAGTGACATTGAGGTCTACCAGGAGGGCCACAAAGGACCAGACCCGAACAACCCTGACCAGCTCTGTAGCCAGACAGCCACAGATCGCTTGGTGAGTTTTGGCTCAAAAGTTCAAACGTTCAAAGTATATAAATTCCTGCATTTGTAAGGTTGTGAATGATGTATAGGCGGCATATGGGGAGGAGATGGTTCGTCGCCATGGCCCTGACTTCGACTGGCGCCATGAACCGGTGGATCCCTCGGTGGTGTACGCAAGTGGTGGTGGCAAAGCGCATGGACGGTAAGCTCTAACTTATGAAATTATATGGTTGACACTAAATTGATTATACAGTAATCACATTTTTTGAATAACTTATAGATACGCACTCTTCGACGGATTTATTGACTCGTCGTCGGTGAGATCTCAGAGGACGGGTTCATCTTCCCGTAGCTCATGCTCTCGTCGACCGAACGAGCAGGAGTTGGAGATTATGAGGATGCGTGAAGAGATGAGACAACAACACGAATTTATGGAGGCTTGCAATGCACATAACCAAGCGATGTATCAAGTGAGTACACATAATCCGAACTCTAAATTGTTATATTTCAATACAACATCTTCGGTAGTAACACATATGTGTTTAACAGTTAATGCAGCAACAGGGCATGACATCAAATTTTCCACCGCCACCACAATGGAGCCAATTTGCAAACACACCAGTTCCACCACCACAGTTCACCACCCCTCCGACACATATACCTGCACCTAGAGATAAGGTACGTTTGATAACTCTACATTAATTTATATACTTGTATACTTTTTTGATATCTGCATTTAACGTGATGATATTTGCTAACTTGCATAGGTTACGCCCGAAGCGGGTGGTAGTGGGTCTGATCCCGCAACAGGCACTGGATTTGTTGACTCGCTCTTCGCGTTCCCTCCTCCTGGTGGTGGTGGCGGCAGCGGTCAAAGCTCTAACCACCCAAGTGGTGGTTATCTCTAAACACTTGAACATGTTTCTTAACTCGTTGACTCTTGGTCGTACTTGAACATATGTCGTACTTATATTTCAATACTATGTCGTACTCGTTGACTCGATGTGGTGGTTGAACTTATATTTGAAATGTTGGTGGATGTTATGTTTGTAATGCGTGATTTTATTATGAAAGCATGTGTTTGTAATGTGGCTGTTATCTGTGATTTATGTTATGTGTGATATATGTTATGTGTGCAGAAATAGTCACCTAATTTAGTGCTGTTTTTGTAGCAGTATAGGGTAATTCTCGTCGGCCCAGTTAATTCCCGTCGGCTATGGTCGAACCGACGGGAATTAACTAATAACACACGTCGGCCCAGTTAATTCCCGTCGGCCACGTAGGGCCGACGGGAATTAATTAATAACTCCCATCGACCTGGGGAACCGACGAGAATTAATTAATGACTCCCGTCGGCCAAGGGAACCGACGGGAGTTAGCCTTAATTCCCGTCGGCTAGTTAGTGGCCGACGGGAATTAATAATTCCCGTCAGCCGCCGACGGGGATAAACTTATCCCCGACAAGGGACGCCTGGCGGCTGAAAACCGACGGGAATAAGCCCTAAACCGACGGGAATAAGTAATTCCCGTCGGTTTAGGCTTATTCCCGTCGGTTTCTGGCCGACGGGAATTAAGTGAATTCCTGTAGTGGAAATAAACTCAACTACTAATTGAAATAAGCATTTGTGATTTTTTTTGAATTGGTGGTGCGGTCCTTTTGATTTTGGCTTAATATTTTCTCCTCCTTTGGCATTAATCGCCAAAAACAGAGAACTTGAGAGCCCTTCATATTGTCTCCTAATACTTTCTCCTCATTGGTAAAGGAAATATGAGTGAAAGGTCATACCAATTGAGAAATACATGAGTAACGGCAAAGGGTATGTGATACCCTCAGAGTTGGAGTGGAAGCCTTGTCTTTGCCGAATACTCCATTTCCCTTTCAATCTAAGACTAATCATAGAGATATACTCGAAAACACATCAGTTTTAGCCTTGGCACAAGAAGAATAAGAAATATGCATTTGTACCAAATGAAAGAGACATGATCAAAGATATATATGTGAGCGATGTGTGCAATGTTTCAATCAAAGTTTCGAGAATCAAGTATATTTAGCTCATTCCTAAGTTTGCTAAAAGTTTTCTCATCTAGTGGCTTGGTAAAGATATCGGCTAATTGGTTGTGGGTATTAACATAGGCAAACTCGATATCCCCCTTTTATTGGTGATCTCTTAGAAAGTGATACCGAACGTCTATGTGCTTAGTGCGGTTGTGCTCAATGGGATTATCCGCCATGCGGATTGCACTCTCATTATCACATAGGAGAGGGACTTTGCTCAATTTGTAGCCATAGTCCCTAAGGGTTTGCCTCATCCATAGTAATTGCGCACAGCAATGGCCTGCAGCAATATACTCGCCTTCGGCGTTGGAAAGAGCAATGGAGTTTTGTTTCTTTGAAGCCTAAGACACCAGGGATCTTCCCAGAAACTGGCAACTCCCTGATGTGCTCTTTCTATCTATTTTACATCCGGCATAATCGGCGTCGGAATACCCAATTAAATCAAAGGTGGATCCCTTGGGGTACCAAAGCCCAAACTTAGGAGTGTAAACTAAATATCTCATGATTCTTTTAACGGCTCTAAGGTGAACTTCCTTAGGATTTTCCTGGAACCTTGCACACATGCATACTAAAAGCATAATATCCGGCCGAGATGTACATAAGTAGAGTAAAGAACATATCATCGACCGGTATACCTTTTGATTTACGGATTTACCTCCCGTGTCGAGGTCGTGATGCCCATTGGTTTCCATGGGTGTCTTGATTGGTTTGTCATTCTTCATTCCAAACTTCTTAAGTATATATTGAAAGTACTTAGTTTGGCTGATGAAGGTGCCCTCTTGGAGTTGCTTGATTTGAAATCCAAGGAAATACTTCAACTCCCCCATCATAGACATCTCAAATTTCTGTATGATAATCCTACTAAACTCTTCAAAAGATGACTTGTTAGTAGAGCCAAATATAATATCATCAACATAGATTTGACATATAAACAAGTATTTTGCAATAGTTTTAGTGAAGAGAGTAGGGTCAGCTTTACCGACTTTGAAGCCATTAGTGATAAGAAAGTCTCGCAGGCATTCATACCATGCTCTTGGGGCTTGCTTGAGCCCATAAAGCACCTTTGAGAGCTTATAAACATGGTTAGGGTACTCACTATCTTCAAAGCTGGGAGGTTGCTCAACATAGACCTCTTCCTTGATAGGGCCATTGAGGAAGGCACTTTTCACGTCCATTTGATAAAGCTTAAAGCCATGGTAAGTAGCATAGGCAAGTAATATACGAATTGACTCAAGCCTAGCTACGGGTGCATAAGTTTCATCAAAATCCAAACCTTCGACTTGTGAATAACCTTTTGCAACAAGTCGGGCTTTGTTCCTTGTCACCACACCATGCTCATCTTGCTTGTTGTGGAATACCCATTTGGTACCTACAACATTTTGGTTAGAACGTGGAACTAAATCCCACACCTCATTCCTTGTGAAATTGTTGAGCTCCTCTTGCATTGCCACCACCCAATCCAGATCTCTTAATGCATCCTCTACCCTATATGGCCCAATAGAGGACACAAAAGAATAATGTTCACAAAAATGAGCAACTCAAGATCTAGTGGTTACCCCCTTGTGAATGTCACTAAGTATGGAGTTGACGGGGTGATCTCTTTGAATTGCTTGGTGGACTCTTGGGTTTGGTGGTCTTTGATCCCTAATTTCTTGATCATCTTCCTTGTCTTGATCATCTTCATCTCCCCTAGATCAATGTCCTCCTCTTGAGGTGGCTCATCATCTTGATCTTCATCCTCTTCTTCTTTAGCATTGTCCTCATCTTGAGTTGGTGGAGATGCTTGCATGGAAGATGATGGTTGATCTTGTGCTTGTATGGGCTCTTCTGATTCTTATGGACACACATCGCCAATGGACATGTTCCTTAGCGCGACGCACGGAGCCTCTTCATCATCTAGTTCATCAAGATCAAATTGCTCCACTTGGGAGCCATTAGTCTCATCAAACACAATGTCACAAGAAACTTCAACTAGTCTAGTGGATTTGTTGAAGACTCTATATGCCCTTGTGTTTGAGTCATAACCCAGTAAAAAGCCTTCTACTGCTCTAGGAGCAAATTTAGAACTTCTACCTCTCTTAATAAGAATAAAGCATTTGCTCCCAAAGACTCTAAAATAAGAAACATTGGGCTTTTATCAGTAAGGAGTTCATATGATGTTTTCTTGAGGATTCAGTGTAGATATAACTGGTTGATGGAGTAGCAGGCGGTGTTAATCGCCTCCGCCCAAAAACTGGTCCGGTGTCTTGTACTCTTTAAGCATGGTTCTTGCCATGTCCAATAGAGTTCTATTCTTCCTCTCCACTACATCATTTTGTTTAGGTGTGTAGGGAGAAGAGAACTCATGCTTGATTCCCTCCTCCTCAAGAAATCCTTTGATTTGAGAGTTCTTGAACTCCATTCCATTGTCGCTTCTAATCATTTTGATTCTCAATCCGAACTCATTTTGAGCCTGTCTCAAGAATTTTTTAAGGTCTCTTGGGTTTGAGATTTTTCCTGCAAAAAGAATACACAAGTGAAGCGAGAATAATCATCCACAATAACCAGACAGTACTTACTCCCGTCGATGCTTATATAAGTGTCGGCGTTTCGAGACCGGGGGGTCCCTAAGCCGATGAGTGAATGTCGCCGCGTGCCCCAGCCCAGACGGGTCGACGCGAGGCCGAGCGCGAAGGGGGGAAGTGAGGTGGCCGGAGATGGGCGTGAGAGAGGTGGAAATCCCGCGGCCTTCGTGTTCGTCCCGCGCCCAGGTCGGGTGCGCTTGCAGTAGGGGGTTACAAGCGTCCACGCGGGAGAGGGAAGCGAGCGGCCCCAAGAGAGCGCCTGTCCCATCCTCGTCCCCGCGCGGCCAACCCTCTCTAAGAGGGCCCTGGTCCTTCCTTTTATAGGCGTAAGGAGAGGATCCAGGTGTACAATGGGGGTGTAGCAGAGTGCTACGTGTCTAGCGGGGGAGAGCTAGCGCCCTAAGTACACGCCGATGTGGCAGCCGAGAGATCTTGGCACCCAGCTGGTGTGATGTCGTGGCCGTCGGAGGAGCGACGGAGCCTGGCAGAGGGACAGCTGTCGGAGCGGTGGAGTCCTTGCTGACGTTCTCCTGCTTCCGTAAGAGAGCTGAGAGCCGCCGTCGTCACAGAGCATGCGGGGCGCCATCATTGCCTATCTGGCGGAGCTAGCCAGATGGGACACCGGTCTTGTTCTCTGCGGCCTGAGTCAGCTCGGGGTAGGGTGATGATGGCGCTTCCTGTTGACGTGGCTGGCCTGCGCCCTAGGTTGGGCGACGTGGAGGCTCCTCCGAAGCCGAGGTCGAGTCTGTCTTCCATGGCCGAGGCCGAGCCCGAGCCCCTGGGTCGGGCGAGGCGGAGGTCATTCGGCAGAGGCCAGGGCGGAGTCCGGGCCCTGGGGTCGAGCGAAGCGGAGTTCGTCGTCTTTCGGGGCTGAGCCCGAGTCCGAGCCCGGGGTCGGGCGGAGCGGAGTTCGTCGTCTTCTGGGACTTAGCCCGAGTCCGAGCCCTGGGTCGGGCGGAGCGGAGTTCGCCGTCTTCCGGGACCTAGCCCGAGTCCGAGCCCTGGGTCGGGCGGAGCGGAGTTCGCCGTCTTCCGGGACTTAGCCCGAGTCCGAGCCCTGGGTCGGGCGGAGCGGAGTTCGCCGTCTTCCGGGACTTAGCCCGAGTCCGAGCCCTGGGTCGGGCCGAGCGGAGTTCACCGTCTTCCGGGACTTAGCCCGAGTCCGAGCCCTGGGTCGGGCAGAGCGGAGTTCGCCGTCTTCCGGGACCTAGCCCGAGTCCGAGCCCTGGGTCGGGCGGAGCGGAGCTTCCTATGGTGCCTTTGGCAGGGCCTGACCGCCTGTCAGTCTCACTCTATCAAGTGGCACTGCAGTCGGAGTGGCGCAGGCGGCGCTGTCCTTTTGTCAGGCCGGTCAGTGGAGCGGCGAAGTGACGGCGGTCACTTCGGCTCTGCCGGGGGGCGTGCGTCAGGATAAAGGTGTCAGGCCACCTTTGCGTTAAATGCTCATGCGATTCGGTCGGTCGGTGCAGCGATTTAGTCAGGGTTGCTTCTTAGCGAAGGCAGGGCCTCGGGCGAGCCGGAGATGTGTCCGCCGTTGGAGGGGGGCCTCGGGCGAGACGGAAATTCCCCGGGGTCGGCTGCCCTTGTCCGAGGCTAGGCTCGGGCGAGGCATGATCGAGTCGCTCGAATGGACTGATCCCTGACTTAATCGCACCCATCAGGCCTTTGCAGCTTTATGCTGATGGGGGTTACCAGCTGAGAATTAGGAGTCTTGAGGGTACCCCTAATTATGGTCCCCGACAGTAGCCCCCGAGCCTCGAAGGGAGTGTTAGCACTCGCTTGGAGGCTTTCGTCGCACTTTTTTGCAAGGGGACCAGCCTTTCTCGGTTGCATTTTGTTCCGGTGGGTGCACGCGAGCGCACCCGCCGGGTGTAGCCCCCGAGGCCTCGGGGGAGTGGTTTCACTCCTCCGAGGTCTTAATGCCTTGCGTAATGCTTCGGCTGGCCTGGTTGTTCCCTCATGCGAACTGGCCGTAGCCCAGGTGTACGGTCGGGGTCCAAGTTCTCAGGCTGGTATGTTGACGCTGTCAACGGTTCGGCCAGAGCCGGGTTTGCGAGAGCAGCCCCCGAGCCTCCGCACAGGGCGAGAGGGCGATCAGGGACAGACTTGGCTTTTTTACATACGCCCCTGCGTCGCCTTTCCGCAAGGAGGAGGGGGGAAAGCGCCATGTTACCCTCGATGGGCGCCGAACATGGTGTCTCCGGTGAGCTGCAAGCGGGTAATCCGAGTGGACGTCCATGCCCCGTTCGTTAGGGGTCGGCTAGGGGCCCAGAGGCACGCCCAAAAGTACCTGCGGGTGATCTGCCGGACCCGGTCCCCTGGCGACGGGGTCCGAGGGCTCGATGCCTCCCTCTGATGGGATTCCGTTACAAGATCGCTCCCACTGGTCTCGGAAATGTCCTAGGGTACCTCGGGAGCGCAGCCCGAGCCTCGGTTATGTATCGAACGTACCCCTGGTCATCCCTCGCTCGGCGTCTGAGGCGGCTGTGAACCCTTCAGGGGCCAGCCTTCGAACCCCTGATCAGTAATGGGCGCGGAGCCCGAGTAGCCTGAGGCGGCCGTGGAACCCTTCGGGGGGCCGGCCTTCGAACCTCTGACCAGTAGTGGGTGTAGGGCCCACGCGATCTGAGGCGGCTGTTGAACCCCTCGGGGGGCCAGCCTTCGAACCTCTGATCAGTAGGGAGGCTCGGAGCCTGGTTCCTTCACGGGGAAGGATCCTTTTCGGGGTATCCCCCTTTCCCGGTCCCTGTTGCAAGAGATAGAGAAAGAGGAAAAAAGGAAAAGGATACGAAATCGAACGACGTGGCGTACCTTTTTTGGCGCGGTTTTTACGGCGAAGGCGAAGCGTCGCCCGCTTCTCCTGCCAGAAGCGTCGTCTGTCCCTCCGCGGAGTTAATGCGACGGGGCGAGTTGTTGGCAGGGCGGCCGTTGCGCGTGCGCGAGCCGTTCGAGGAACGGCTGTTTCGCTTTGCGTTTTTTGAATCCTGCATCCGGTCCGGGCGGAACGTTGGAAACGGTCTCGCCTTGGTCTTTATATACCTGGGAGAGGGTCTGGTGACGGTTCTTCGCTCTGCTTCCTGCCTCCTTCTTAGGTTTTCGCAACCCGAGAGACTTTAGCCAGAGAAGAGAAAACCGTCCTTCCAGCCTTTTGCGCCGCCATCCCTTCCGTCTGGTGATGGCTGACCGGGTGACCATCATCTCGCCGCGCGATCCATGGCCCTTTTCCACGGTGACGGCGAGCGATCTGGAGGATCTGGTCGGCGAGGGTTTGCTTCGCCCTCTCACCGATGAGCAGCGACCGGAATGGATTCCTCACGTGGGCGGAGCCGCTCCATCCCCTCCGCCGGGGTACGTCGTGAGCTTCGTCTCCTTCCACGAGCGGGGATTCGGTGTGCCAGCAGGGCCGCTTTATGCGGGCGATCCTGTACCACTATGGGGTGGAGTTGCACAACCTCACCCCCAACTCCATCTCGCAGGCCGCTATCTTCGTAGCGGTGTGCGAGGGGTATTTGGGGATCGCCCCCCATTGGGATTTGTGGACCCATCTCTTTTTCGCGGAGCTTTTTGCCTCGCCGACGGGGGAGAGGAAGGTCCAAGCGGCGGTGCGGGCCGGCGGCTGCACCCTCCTGCTGAGGCAGTCGCGGGCGTCGCAGTATATTCCTGCCATCCTCGCGTCCTCGAACAAGGGGTGGCAGCGCCGGTGGTTCTACCTCTGGAATGACGGCGAGTTGCTTCCGCCGTTCTCCCAGCGAGTAGTCACCACCGCCACCGACGCTTGGCGCCACGGGACCCCGCACGAAAGACAGAAGAACCTCGAACCCCTTCTCCAGGCCTTGGAGGCGTTGCGGGAGGGGGGACTCACCGCTGCGGGAGTGATTGCCGCCATCCACCGTCGGAGGGTGCTTCCCTTAGCGGAGCGACGACTGTCGCTTTGGGAAATGACCCCGGAGGCTGACTGGGAGGGCTCGCGGATGTCCCCTGATCCTCTTCCCTTCGACGCCCTCCAATGGCGGGTGTCGGCTGCGTTGGGGAAGCCGGACCCCCACGCCTTCTCCCAGCTTCTGATGCGCCCCGACCAAGGGTGCGTGACTCTGGTGAGTGTGCGCTCCTTCCTTCTTCATACATTGGGTTGCTTCTGGTTCTTACGATCGGGTTTCCTTCCCCCCTTCTTCAGGAGGTGGGGTGGCACAAGCCTTCCCTGCCACGGGTTCCGCAGGATGCGGTGGCCCGAGCAGCGCGGCGGGTCGCCGCGGAGGAGAAGAAGAGGAAGAAGGACGCGGAGAAGGCCCGGGCCCGTGAGCGGAGGCGGGCTCGAGACGCCTTGGAAAAGCGCCGTCGCCAGCAGGAGAGGGAGGGACTCCCGAGGGAGCCGTCGCCGGAAACGCCCGACGACGACGACGACGATGATGATGATGAGGAGGAGGACGACATGGCCGCCCGTCTCGGCCTCAGCCCCGGCTTGGGGTGTGGCCAGGAGTCGTCGAGCCAGCCCCCGAGCGGGCCGACGCCGTCAGTCCCCAGAGTCAGGGCGTCGGGGTCCCGGCCCGAGGTACGGGGGCAACCCGAGAGGGCACCTGACCCCTCGGCTGGAGGAGCTGAGGTGACTCCGGGGGGCCAGGCCAGGGCGTCTGCTCTCCGAGAGCCGCCGCTCGCGCCGGCAGTGCATGGAGGTGACCCTCAAGTCACCGTGACAGTGCCTGGGCAATCTGCTCCCCGGGTGTCCAAAGCAAGGGTGGCGCCGAAGTTGCCGGCGAAGCGGACCTCGGCGGCTGTTCCGGGAGCTGGGATCCAAGAGGCTTCCCCCCAGGCGCGATGGATCATAGCCCGGAGCGGGTAGGTATCTCGGAATGTCTTCGTCCTGGCTTTCCATTCATATGTCTCGGCCGTGATTTTCCTTCTTCCTTCAGCAAGCGAAGCCATGGCCAGACCGACCTGGCCCCCCAGAAGGCCCTTAAGACGGCGCCGGCCTGTGCGGCCAGCGCCGCTCCGGGCCTTGTCGTCCAGCCGACCCTTTCGCAAGGCGTCCCGCCGCGGGGGGCTCGGGCGGCACCTGTCGCTGTGGAGCAGGTTCCCGAGGCTGGCTCTTCCGCCGAGGCAGCCATCGTGATAGGGGAGGCGGCTGACGCTGGCGTGATCCTGAGCCCACCTGACGTGCCGGCCATGCCGGCGCCTGCCGCTACCGAAGTCGCCGCCGTCCCAGTCGGGGAGCGACCGGTTGCTGCCGGCGTCGAGACGGCTGATGCGTCGGCGCCCAGCGCCTCGGAAGAGGTGGGCGTGGAGGCACGATCCGTCCCGCCGGGCGGCAGCCTCATCGCTGTGCGGCGGAGCCCCGGGGCCCGGCGCCAGTTGCTCCGGTTTTGGACCCGCGAGGCCTCAGACCCTGTCTTCATTCTCGACGATGAACAGGAGGACCAGTCCTGGGATGAGCTCCGCGAGTGTGCTGAAGCAACGGTGGGGTCGCTCCGGTCGTCGTTGGAGGTTTTCTGCAGGGACGTCCCCAAAATCCTCCAGGTAACGGTTTTAGGCATACCTTTTCTTTTCTGTGAATGAGGCGTTCTTCGTGACGCCCCGTTTCCTTCCCCCAGGATCTGACGGATCGGAGCGCCGCCAAGTCGTCGTTCATCCGCCGCGAGGCCGATGTCTGGGGCTCGCTGCGATCCCTGAGGACCTCGCTCGCTGGGGCTACTGCGCGCCTTTCTCAGCAGGGTGCCAAGGTAGCGGACCTCTAGTTGCTCTGCACTGACCTGAGAGCCGAGGCGGCAGCGGCGCGCGCGGAGGCGGCAGCGGCGCGCGCAGAGGTGCAACGGCAGCGGTCGGAGTTCGTCCAGGTCGTCGAGGAGCAGGACCAATCTCGGAGCCGGGCTGCCGAGGCCGAAAGCCGGGCTGAAACCCTCGCGGCCGACTTAGCCGCAGCCCAGGTCGCGGCCTCGGAGCTGCGTGCCCGAGCCGGAGGTACGCCTTGGCCGTCCTTGGTTCTTGTTCTTGCCTGTTTCCTCTGCTTGTGTTTGAGATCTTTCTGCTGGCTGTTCGCAGAGCTCGAGTCCGCCCTTGACGAGTCCGCCAAGGCGCTTGCCAAGGCGCTTGCCGGAGCTGCCGAGCAGAGGGAGGCCGATCTCGCGGCCATGTCCGAGGCCATCTCAAACGTTTATCGGATCCTTGGCTCCGGCGACGTCCCTTCAGGAAGCTCCCCTCAAAGCCGCCTTCAAGCCTTGGGTGATCACGCGCGCGGCAGAGTCCGCGAGGCGCTACACCACGGCGTCAGGCGGGCCTTCGCCGTGCTCGCTTCCCACTACGTTGTGGACCTAGAGCGGGTTAGTGAGGGGTATTGTCTTCCTGACGAAGACGAAGCTGCCCTGGCAGAAGTTCAGCGGCTCGACGCGGTCGCCGTGGGTCCGAGCGCAGTGCTGGCGACCACCTTTGAGGTGGAGATCCTTCCCCCTGCGCTGTCGCCGGAAGCCGAGATGGACCTTACCGAAGGCGGGGACGGAGCTGAAGGCGCGGCTCCTTCCCAAGGCGACGCCTAGCTCTTGTTGGAACAGTTTCTGTTGGATGTGCGTGTGTCCTACTACGGCCGCTGAGGCCTGAACACTTTGTCTTCATTGCATGAAGTCGTACTCTTCTTCCTTTTATTTTGCGTGTCCGGCTTAGCCTGTCAATAACAGGGTGGCTTCCCGAGTAGGGCCATTTTTCGTGGCGGGTGATGAGTGAGGTGTCCCTAACCCGGAGGCATAGGAGTTCCTCGGCTCAGTCGACCTTGCCACTTACATGCACCCACGTTCGCTCCTTGGGGCCCTGCTTCTGACATAGCCGGGAGAACGCAAAAGCCTTTTTGATCGAAAATTTTGGATGCGGAGAGGTACACCCAATCTTGACGCAGAGGGGTTCCCCCTTTTTAGCCCCCGAGGGAGGGTCGGGCTCTGCCGAGGCGAGGCCGATCCTCCCTTGACGACTGAGACTTGTGTGGGAGCGAGGAATACGAACAGCTTGAAAACATCTTAAGGGTAGAAGCGACGTAGCTGTCGGACGTTCCAAGCGTTGCCGTAGACCTCGCCTTGACCGCTGGTCAGCTTGTACGTTCCGGGCTCCAGAACGTCGGCGGTGACAAGCGGCCTTTCCCGGGGGTGCGTGCAGCCCCCGGGTACCCCCAGCAAGGGCTCGGGGTGCTGTGCGATGGTCGGGGCCTTCTCCTGGTTGGCTTTGATGCCCCGTTTGGATATAATGAACTCCAAGACCATGCCCTGGGGCACCCCGAGGACCCACCTTTCAGGGTTGAGCTTGACGCTTTTCGCTTCTTTTAGCTTGTGGATCTCCTCGCCTATCGCTCTGCGCTTCTCCCTGTTGAATCAGCGCAGAGGCTATTTGATGGGTCGGGCTCCGGCCCGAATATCCAGCGAGTGCTCGGCGTCATTCCTCGGTATGCCGGGCATGTCCGAGGGACTCCACGCGAAGACGTCGGCGTTCGCGCGGAGAAAGTCGACGAGCACTGCTTCCTATTTGGGGTCGAGCCCGGAACCGATCCAGATCTGCTTGGAGGCGTCGCCACTAGGGTCGAGAGGGACGGCCTTGACCGTCTCCACCGGCTCGAAGTTGCCGGCGTGACGCTTCACGTCTGGCACCTCTTTGGAGAGGCTTTCCAGGTCGGCGATGAGGGCCTCAGACTCGGCGAGGGCCTCGGCGTACTCCAAAAGCACTCCACGTCACATTCGAACGCGTGTTTGTACGTGGGGCCGACGGTGATGACCCCGTTGGGGCCCGGCATCTTGAGCTTCAGGTAGGTGTAGTTGGGGACGGCCATAAACTTCGCGTAGCATGGCCTCCCCAGTACCGCGTAGTAGGTTCCTCGGAACCCGACCACCTCGAACGTCAGAGTCTCCCTTCGGAAGTTGGAGGGCGTTCCGAAGCAGACGGGAAGGTCGAGTCGTCTGAGGGGCTGGACGCGCTTCCCGGGAATGATCCCGTGGAAGGGCGCAGCGCCTGCTCGGACGAAGGACACATCGACGCGCAGGAGCCTGAGGGTCTCGGCGTAGATGATGTTGAGGCAGCTGCCCCCGTCCATAAGGACCTTGGTGAGCCTGACGTCGCTGACGACGGGGTCGACGACGAGCGGGTATTTCCCCGGGCTCGGCACGTGGTCGGGGTGGTCAGCTTGGTCGAAGGTGATGGGCTTGTCGGACCAGTCTAGGTAGACTGGCGCCGCCACTTCACCGAGCAGACCTCCCGGCGCTCTTGCTTGCGATGCCGAGCCGAGGCATTCGCCGCATGCCCACCGTAGATCATGAAGCAGTCGCGGACCTCGGGGAACTCTCCTGCTTGGTGATCTTCCTTCTTGTCGTCGTCGCGGGCCCTGCCACCCTCCGCGGGTGGCCCGGCCCTGTGGAAGTGGCGCCGAAGCATGACGCACTCCTCAAGGGTGTGCTTGACGGGCCCCTGATGATAGGGGCACGGCTCCTTGAGCATCTTGTCGAAGAGGTTAGCACCTCCGGGGGGCTTCCGAGGGTTCTTGTACTCGGCGGCGGTGACAAGGTCCGCGTCGGCGGCGGCGCGTTTCGCTTGCGACTTCTTCTTGCCTTTCTTCTTGGCGCCGCGCGGAGTAGACGCCTCGGGGGCATCTCCCGATGGGCGGCCCGGGGGCTGCTTGTCCTTTCGGAAGATAGCCTCGACCGCCTCCTGGCCAGAGGCGAACTTGGTGGCGATGTCCATCAGCTCGCTCGCCCTGGTGGGGGTCTTGCGACCCAACTTACTCACCAGGTCGCGGCAGGTGGTGCCGGCAAGGAACGCGCCGATGACATCCGAGTCGGTGATGTTGGGCAGCTCGGTGCGCTGCTTCGAGAATCGCCGGATGTAGTCCCGGAGAGACTCTCCCGGCTGCTGCCGGCAGCTTTAGAGGTCCCAGGAATTCCCAGGGCGCACGTACGTGCCCTGGAAATTGCCGGCGAAGGCTTGGACCAGGTCATCCCAGTTGGAGATCTGCCCCGGAGGCAGGTGCTCCAACCAGGCGCGAGTGGTGTCGGAGAGGAACAGGGGGAGGTTGCGGATGATGAGGTTGTCGTCGTCCGTTCCACCCAGTTGACAGGCCAGGCGGTAGTCCGCGAGCCACAGTTCCGGTCTCGTTTCCCCCGAGTACTTTGTGATAGTAGTCGGGGGTCGGAATCGGGTCGAGAACGGTGCCCGTCGGATGGCCCGGCTGAAGGCCTGCGGACCGAGTGGTTCGGGCGAGGGACTCCGATCCTCCCCGCTGTCGTAGCGTCCCCCACGCCTGGGGTGGTAACCTCGACGCACCCTCTCGTCGAGTTGGGCCCGATGGTCGCGATGATGGTGCTCGTTGCCGAGGTGGCCCGGAGCCGCAGGCGCGGTGTTGCGCGTGCGCCCGGTGTAGACCGAGGCTTCCCGCATGAATCGGGAAGTCGCGGCATGAGGTTCCGAGGGGTATCCCTGCCTTCGGGAGGCAGAGCTCTCGGCCCGTCAGACCACAGCGCCTTCCAGGAGATTCTTGAGCTCCCCCTGGATTCGCCGACCCTCGGTGGTTGATGGCTCCGGCATCGCGCGGAGAAGCATCGCTGCTGCAGCCAGGTTCTGACCGACCCCACTGGATGGAGGTGGCGGCCTGACCCTGACGCCGTCGGCGACGCGGTGCTGGAGACCCTGGGGCAGGTGACGTATTTCTCCGGCCGGGGGTTGGCCCGCCCATGCCTGCCCGACGTCCCAGCGGATCGGCTCAAGCGCTCCTGCTCCCTCGTCGAGCCTGGCCTGCGCCCCGCGGACTTGCTCGAGCTGTGGGTCGTGACCCCCCGCCGGAACGAGGACCACAGCTAGCTCCCGTGGGATGTCAGCGCGAGGCACCGGCCCAGGGAGATCACCGTCCTCCGGCATGCCGAGATGATTGCCTTCGGAGGGATCCCCTAGATCGACGTGGAAACATTCGCGGCTTGGGCCGTAGTCCTTGTCGTCAAGGCTGCGGCTACCGTCGGAACAGTCGGAGAGGCAGTAGTCACATGCGGTCATGAAGTCCTGCATGGCACTGGGGTTGCCAAATCCAGAGAAATCCCAACAGATGTTGGGGTCGTCATCTTCCTCGGACCCAGAGGGCCCGTAGGTCGAGATGTCCGTCAGCCGGTCCCAAGGCGACCGCATGCGAAACCCTAGAGGGTTTGAACTCGCCTCTACGAGAGCGCCTGCCAAAGCAAGGTCGCTAGGCGGGTTGAGGCTGAGTCCAAATGACGTAGGATGGGAATCGGTCGGTACCTTTCGGTCGACAAGCAGCGACATAGTCACATCGAGGACTGATTGCACCGCCGTCTTAGGTACGAGGGCGACGTCCTGCAAGCTCTCCGCGAGCGCACTGGCGTCGTCCGCTTGCTCGGGATTGGCGTATCGCGGGGAGACGGCGCTCGCCTTCGTCTCAAACGCGAGGTCGACGCCCGACGCGCCTCCCATTGGAACGCTGGGGACGTCGACTCGCTCGACATCCGACGAGGCGCGGCCTCCCACTTGGCCTTGGTTGCCCCGCCTCCTCCTCCGTTGTCGGGGGAGAGGATGGGGCAAGCTCGAACATTGTTCTTCCACCACGCGGGGAAGACGTCGTCGATTCCGCCGCCGGCGAGCGGGCTGTCGGCCGCCACTGTCGTTGTCGCGCGGCGGTGGAAGGAGTATCATGTCGTAGCTGCCGTCGAAGGACATGAACTCAAGACTCCCGAAACGGAGCACCGTCCCGGGTCGGAGAGGTTGCTGGAGACTGCCCATCTGGAGCTTGACGGGAAGTTGATCGTCAACACGCAGCAGGCCCCTACTTGGCGCGCCAACTGTCGGCGTTTCGAGACCGGGGGGTCCCTAAGCCGACGAGTGAATGTCGCCGCGTGCCCCAGCCCAGATGGGTCGATGCGAGGCCGAGCGCGAAGGGGGGAAGTGAGGTGGCCGGAGATGGGCATGAGAGAGGTGGAAATCCCGCGGCCTTCGTGTTCGTCCCGCGCCCAGGTCGGGTGCGCTTGCAGTAGGGGGTTACAAGCGTCCACATGGGAGAGGGAAGCGAGCGGCTCCAAGAGAGCGCCTGTCCCATCCTCATCCCCGCGCGGCCAACCCTCTCTAAGAGGGCCCTGGTCCTTCCTTTTATAGGCGTAAGGAGAGGATCCAGGTGTACAATGGGGGTGTAGCAGAGTGCTACGTGTCTAGCGGGGGAGAGCTAGCGCCCTAAGTACACGCCGATGTGGCAGCCGGAGAGATCTTGGCACCCAGCTGGTGTGATGTCGTGGCCGTCGGAGGAGCGACGGAGCCTGGCGGAGGGACAGCTGTCGGAGCGGTGGAGTCCTTGCTGACGTCCTCCTGCTTCCGTAAGAGAGCTGAGAGCCGCCGTCGTCACAGAGCATGCGGGGCGCCATCATTGCCTATCTGGCGGAGCTAGCCAGATGGGACACCGGTCTTGTTCTCTGCGGCCTGAGTCAGCTCGGGGTAGGGTGATGATGGCGCTTCCTGTTGACGTGGCTGGCCTGCGCCCTAGGTTGGGCGACGTGGAGGCTCCTCCGAAGCCGAGGTCGAGTCTGTCTTCCATGGCCGAGGCCGAGCCCGAGCCCCTGGGTCGGGCGAGGCGGAGGTCGTTCGGCAGAGGCCAGGGCGGAGTCCGGGCCCTGGGGTCGGGCGAAGCGGAGTTCGTCGTCTTCCGGGGCTGAGCCCGAGTCCGAGCCTGGGGTCGGGCGGAGCGGAGTTCGTCGTCTTCTGGGACTTAGCCCGAGTCCGAGCCCTGGGTCGGGCGGAGCGGAGTTCGCCGTCTTCCGGGACCTAGCCCGAGTCCGAGCCCTGGGTCGGGCGGAGCAGAGTTCGCCGTCTTCCAGGACTTAGCCCGAGTCCGAGCCCTGGGTCGGGCGGAGCGGAGTTCGCCGTCTTCCGGGACTTAGCCCGAGTCCGAGCCCTGGGTCGGGCAGAGCGGAGTTCGCCGTCTTCCGGGACTTAGCCCGAGTCCGAGCCCTGGGTCGGGCGGAGCGGAGTTCACCGTCTTCCGGGACCTAGCCCGAGTCCGAGCCCTGGGTCGGGCGGAGCGGAGCTTCCTATGGTGCCTTTGGCAGGGCCTGACCGCCTGTCAGTCTCACTCTATCAAGTGGCACTGCAGTCGGAGTGGCGTAGGCGGCGCTGTCCTTTTGTCAGGCCGGTCAGTGGAGCGGCGAAGTGACGGCGGTCACTTCGGCTCTGCCGGGGGGCGTGCGTCAGGATAAAGGTGTGATGCCACCTTTGTGTTAAATGCTCCTGCGATTCGGTCGGTCGGTGCGGCGATTTAGTCAGGGTTGCTTCTTAGCGAAGGCAGGGCCTCGGGCGAGCCGGAGATGTGTCCGCCGTTGGAGGGGGGCCTCGGGCGAGACGGAAATTCCCCGGAGTCGGCTGCCCTTGTCCGAGGCTAGGCTCGGGCGAGGCATGATCGAGTCGCTCGAATGGACTGATCCCTGACTTAATCGCACCCATCAGGCCTTTGCAGCTTTATGCTGATGGGGGTTACCAGCTGAGAATTAGGAGTCTTGAGGGTACCCCTAATTATGGTCCCCGACAATAAGCGATCGGGTCGAATAGGTCCATATGAAGTAGCTCAAGTGGCATGTCCGTTGTCATGATGTTCTTGTGTGGATGATGGATTCCAACTTGCTTTCCTGCTTGACATGCGCTACAAATCCTGTCTTTCTCAAAATGAACATTTGTTAGTCCTAAAATGTACTATCCCTTCAGAAGCTTGTGAAGATTCTTCATTCCAACATGGGCAAGTCGGCGATGCCAAAGCCAACCCATATTAGTCTTAGCAATTAAGCAAGTGTCTAGTTCAGCTTTGTTATTGAAAGTCGCCTAGAAGGGGGGTGAATAGGCGTAATCTGAAATTTAAAACTTAAAACACAAGCTACGAGCTGGGGTTAGTGTTAGAATTAAATCTGAGTCTGGTAGAGAGGGGGAAAACAAATCAACCAAGAAATAAAGCGGATGAACACGGTGATTTGTTTTACCGAGGTTCTGTTCTAAAGAACCTAGTCCCCGTTGAGGTGGTCACAAAGATCGGGTCTCTTTCAACCCTTTCCCTCACTCAAACGGTCACTTAGACCGAGTGAGCCTTCTTCCTTAATCTCATAGGTCACTTAGACCCCGCAAGGACCACCACACAATTGGTGTCTCTTGCCTTGCTTACAAAGCACTTGAGAGTAAGAATTGAAAAGAAAAAGAAGTCCAAGCCAAGCAAACAAGAGCAGCAAAGGAACACAAGAAATCCTCTCTCAAGTCCTAATGCACTAGAGTTGATTCGGGGACTTTGAGTGGATCGATCGCTTTGATTGTGTCTTGAAGTGGAGGCTATTGCTCTTGTATTGAATGCAATGTTCAGAATGCTTGGTTGCTTGGTGTGGTGGTGGTTGGGGGTATTTATAGCCCTCAACCACCAAATGGTCGTTGGGGAACGCTGTTGTCGATGGGCACACCGGACAGTCCGGTGCGCCACCAGATAGGCACTGTAGGCTGTCCAGTGCGCTACCACGTCAACCAACCGTTAGGGTTCGAGAGCAGTTGACCGTTGGAGGCTTTGTCCTCTTGCGGCACCGGACAGTCCGGTGCCACACCGAACATGTCCTGTTCACTGTCTGGTGCGCCTCTGACTTCTGCTCTGACTTCTGCCACGCACTGTAGAGCACTGTAGCCTTTGCAGAGTCGACCGTTGCGTGTTTTAACCGTTGCTCCGCTGGTGCACCGGACAGTCCGGTGAATTATAGCAGAGTGCGCCTGGTGAAACCCGAGAGTGGCTGGTTTATCTTTATACAAACATGGTGCACCGGACAATGTCCGGTGGCACACCGGACAGTCCGATGCGCCAGTCCACAACACACTCAAGTTTCTTGGCTCCTTTGAATTTGATCCCTAACTTGAATATTTATTGGTTTGTGTTGAACCTTTATGCACGTGAAAAACATGTATTCTAGAGCAAACTAGTTAGTCCATATATTTGTGTTGGGTATTCAACCACCAAAATTTATTTGTGGGAAATGGTTAACCCTATTTCTCTTTCAGTTATCATTAAAATCAACTAAATATAGCTGACCATCTAACACTCCCTTAAATGCTATTGAATCATCACTTCTTCTAAAGACAGTAACACCTACATCAGTGAATAGACAGTTGTAGCCCATTTTGCATAATTGAGAAACAGAAAGCAAATTGTAATCTAAAGAATCTACGAGAAAAACATTAGAAATGGAATGGTCAGGAGATATAGCAATTTTACCCAAACCTTTGACCAAGCTTTGATTTCTATCCCCGAATGTAATAGCTCTTTGGGGATTTTCATTTTTCTCATATGAGGAGAACATCCTTTTCTCCCCTGTCATGTGGTTTGTGCACCCGTTATCGATTATCTAACTTGATCCACCGGATGCATAACCTACAAAACAAATTTAGGCCTTGTTCTTAGGTACCCAAACGGTCTTGGGTCCTTTGACATTAGAAACAAGCACCTTGGTTACCCAAACACAAGTCTTTGGACTCTTGTGTTTGCCCCCAACATATTTGGCAACTACTTTGCCTAATTTGTTAGTGAGCATATAATAAGCATCAAAAGTTTTAAATGAAATGTTATGCTCATTTGATGCATTAGGAATTTTCTTTTTAGGCATTTTAACATGAGTGGAATGCCTAGAATTAGAAGCCTCATTTTTATACATAAAAGCATGGTGAGAAATAGTATGAGGTGTCCTAGCATGAATTTTCCTAATCTTATGCTCGGGATAGTTTGCATGATATAAAATATAATCCTCACTATCCTAAACCATGGTAGCCTTGCCTTTTACAAAATTAGACAATTTCTTAGGGGCATTAAGCTTGACATTGCTTTGGTTCCCTTGTTGGAACCCAATGCCATCCTTAATGCCAGGGCGTCTTCCATTATAGAGCATGCTTCTAGCAAATTTAAACTTTTCATTTTCAAGTTCATGCTCGGCAGTTTTAGCACTTAATGTAGCTATGTGATCATTTTATTGTTTAATCATGGCAAGGTGACCATTAATAGCTTCTACATTAACATCTCTACATCTAGTACAAATGGAGACATGCTCGACGGTAGATGTAGATGGTTTGCAAACATTCAATACATCATCAATCTTAGAATTTAACATGACATTTTCAGCTCTAAGACATGAAATTGAATCATTGCAAATGCTAAGCTCCTTAGTCAAGTTTTCACATTTCTCTACTTCAAGAGCATAAGCATTTTTCAACTTAACAAAAATTTTATTTTCTTTAATGAGCAAGTCCTCTTGGCATTCCAAGAGATCATCCTTCTCGTTAATGGTCTCAATCAATTCATTTAATTTTTTTGTCCATGTTAAGGTTGGCAAAGAGAGAAATTAAATCATCTTCATTATCGCTAGAACTACCCTCATCACTCGATGTAGTATATTTGGGGGTACTTCTAGAATGTACCTTCTTCTTTTTGTCATCCTTTGCCATGAGACACTTGTGGCCGACGTTGGGGAAGAGGAGTCCCTTGTTGACGGCGATGTTGACGGCGTCCTCGTTGTTGGAGGAGTCGATGGAGCTCTCATCGGAGTCCCATTCGTGCCCCATGTGCGCCATGCCGCCCTTCTTCTTGTAGTATCTCTTCTTCTCCTTCTTCTTCCCCTTCTTGTCTTCGTCCCTGTCACTTTCACTAGAATATGGACATTTAGCGATAAAGTGACCGAACTTACCACATCGGTAGGACACCCTTTTGGAGCGGAGCTTGTAGTCCTTCCCCCTCCTTTGCTTGAGGATTTGGGGAAAGCTTTTAATGATGAGTGTCATCTACTCGTTGTCGAGCTTGGAGGTGTCGATTTGGAGCCTACTTGGTGTAGACTCCTTCTTTTCTTCCGTTGCTTTGAATGCAATGAGTTGCACCTCGGGTGTAGAGGTGGCGCCTTGCTCCAAGTTGACAATGTGTTTGGAGTCTTTGATCATAAGTTCAAAGCTCACAAACTTGCCAATAACCTCCTCGGGAGACATCTGTTTGTATCTAGGATCCCGATGTATTAATTGTACTTGAGTAGGATTACGAAAAATGAGGGATCTTAGAATAACCTTGACCATTTCATGGTCATCCCAATTTTTTGCTCCCGAGGTTGCGCACTTGGTTGACCATCATCTTGAGCCGGTTGTACATGGCTTGCAGATCTTCCCCTTTGTTGAGGATGAATCGACCGAGTTCTCCCACAATCGTTTCACGCTTGGTGATCTTGGTCACCTCGTCCCCTTCGTGCGTGATTTTGAGGACGTCCCAAATTTCTTTGGCGTTCTTCAACCCTTGCACTTTATTATACTCCTCTCGACACAAGGAGGCGAGGAGTATAGAAGTTGCTTGGGACTTGAAGTGCCTAATTTGGGCGGCCTCATCCGAGTCGTAGTCCTCGTCCCCCACTTGAGGTGTCTGAGCTCCAAATTCAACAATATCCCAAATACTTTTGTGGAGTGAGGTTAGATGGTGCCTCATTTTATCACTCCACATGCAATAATCTTCACCATCAAAATATGGTGGTTTGCCTAGGGGTACGAAAAGTAATGGAGCACGCATTGAAATATGAGGATAGCATAGGGGCATCTTACTATACTTCTTGCGCTCTTAGCGCTTAGAAGTAGTGGATGACTCATTGCCGGATGTGGAGGGTGATGAAGAGTCGGTCTCGTAGTAGACCACCTTCTTAATCTTTTTTTTCTTCTTGTCACCCCTCCGATGTGACTTGATGGAGAAAGAGGATTCCTCCTTGTATTTGTTGCCGGACTCTCTTGAGAGAGTCTTCCCCGAGCCCGCGGGCTTGTCGCCGGTCATGATCTCCCTCTTGGCGTGATCTCCAAACATCACTTCGAGTTGGTTAGGCTCTTAATGAAGCACTGACTTTGATACCAATTGAAAGTCGCCTAGAGGGGGTGAATAGGCGAAACCTGAAATTTATAAACTAAAACGCGCACTAAGGCCGGGGTTAGCGTTAGAATTAAATTCAAGTCCGAAAGATTGTTTCTCTTGCTAAGAGTTGCTCAAAGGATGCGGATGACATATGGGAGCAAACTCAAATCAATATTAGCAAGGAAACGTTAGAGAGAGGAAAGAGGACAAACAACTCAAGTAAGAATCAAAGCAAATAGACACGGTGATTTGTTTTGCCGTGGCTCGGTTCCAAAGAACCTAGTCCCCGTTGAGGAGGCCACAAAGGTCGGGTCTATTTCAACCCTTTCCCTCTCTCTCAAACAGTCACTTAGACCGAGTGAGCCTTCCCTTAATCACACATGTCACTAAGACCCCGCAAGGATCACCACACACTTGGTGTCTCTTGCTTAGCTTTACAAACAACTTGATAAATGGAATGACAAAGGAAGAAGGCAATCCAAGCGACAAGAGCAACAAAAGAACACAAATGATCCTCTCACAAGCCCTAAAGCACTAGCGTTGATTTTGGGAACTTTGAGTGGATTGATTGCTTTGATTGTGTCTTGGAGTGTTGCACTTTGCTCTTGCAATGAATGAGAAACTCAGAATGCTTGGATGACTTTGAATGAGGTGGTTGGGGGTATTTATAGCCCCCAACCACTTTCTAGCCGTTGCTGGCGATGGGCGCACCGGACAGTTTGGTGGCGCACCGGACAGTCCCTGTTCACTGTCCTGTGCATGCCACATCAACGCGTCCGTTAGGGATTGGAGCAGTTGACCGTTGGAGGTGTTTGTCTTTTTGCTGCACTGGACAGTCCGGTGGCACACCGGACAGTCCAATGCCTTCTGACTTCTGCGCGGCACTGTTTGGCACTGTAGCCTTTTTGCAGTCGCCCGTTGGCGCGCAGGGAGTCATTGCTCCGCTGGCTCATCGGACAGTCTGGTGGCACATCGGACAGTCCGGTGGCACACTAGTGAGTTATAGCGGAGGCTGCCTTGGAAATCCCGAGAGTGGCTGGTTTGATTCATCGCGGGCCTGGTGCACCGGACAGTGTCTGGTGCACCGAAATTCAACACACTCAAGTTCTTTGCTCCATTTTTATTGTGTCCCTAACTGGATTTCTTTCTTGGTTTGTGTTGAACCTTATGCACCTGAGATAAATAACATCTAGATAAACTAGTTAGTCCACGTGGTTTGTGTTGGACATTAACCACCAAAATCAATTATAGGAAATGGTTAAGTCCATTTCCCTTTCAAAAAGTGTATCACAAATTTATGAAGCTAACAAATCAATATTTAATTTATTGGATTTTAATTACGCAATACACATTTTAAAATAGGAAAACTATCACAGGGCTTGATCGAAATTAAAGGGGTAAACTAGGGGGTAGCAGGCAAAAATTTATTTCTTCTACCTTATAGCATAGGTAGCATAACAACAACAGATCGTAGGGGAATAACTTTCAGTGGCGATGGTCTTTGACGTACGACGTTGGAGCGACTCGACAGCACGGAGACGAACATCAAGGCACGACACCAGCGAGCGGCATGACATCGATGGTGCAAAGCAGAGTAGTTGGCACGTGAAGACAGCGAGAAGGGACATCGACGAGAAGGAGATGAGCAAACGAGTGTGGTATTCAGTGAGGGGCTTGGCAAGGACAACATGCGACGGTGCTCTTCGGCGATGGCGACCAGAGTGTTGAGCACCAAAGTGAGCGACCGGACGGTCCGGCCATGGGGCCGGCGGTCCGCACTGGTGGTGCAGACGATCCGCGCGCACAGCACCAATTAGGGTTCCGAGTTTCTTGCTACGGTTGTTAGCTAAATTCGCAAGATTAACTCGAGAGATTAGTTTGTAACGGGTCCAGCCCCCTCCTCTATAAATATAGAGGAATACAGCCGATTAAACAACAACAATTGAATCAATAATCAGTTTATCTCTCATTTTTACCTTAGGCATTAGGAGTAGTTCTAGTTTAGCTTCTCAATCCCCAAATTCTTTGCTTCTCTTCGGCTCTACATCGATTAGAGGTGTCTAGGTCGGCCTGCTGACCCTAGACAACACCTAGAATCTCTCCTCCCTGACAGGGTTCTCTCCCGAGAGCGAGATTCTGGCACCATCAGCGAACTCCGCCGCCCCTGCGCACGCGTGGACCGTCAGGCAGGAAACCCTAGCCCTGCTCTAGGTCGCGGACCGTCCACGCCTATGCAGAGAGCACCGCCGCCGGTTCTCAACACAGTGATTGGCGCCTGGATCGGTGCCAACACACTTTTTGGTGACTCCACTGGGGACATTTTATATAGACCTATCAAGATCGGCCCTCAATGGCCGATTCAAAGGATAGCTCTGACGTTTCCACCAGCAATATCATCAAGTCGACATGGGAAACCTTGTCGGCTGAAGAACAACTCATGTTTGAGGAGCGCCAGAAGCAGCTGATCCAGGAAGCAAAGGCAAAATTCCTGGCCGACTTCAAGGTGGATAGGAACAACAAAGTCGTTCGGCAACGGGCGACAGATCTGGCTTCGCTTGACCTACTACGAATACCCCAAATGTAAGTAACACCAATTAGCTCCAATCTCTTAAAGCTTACATAGACGAACAGCGAGAGTAAATGCAACATATCGTAGGGGGCATACAAAATAATTATAAAAGGCTAATGTGTGCATTTGATAAGTCTACTATTGCAAATTTTCCTTCGCATGAGGTTGAGTTAGGGGAAAAAACGCGTGATTCATCGGCTATAGATTGTCACAACCAGTCACAACCTCTTTATGGAATGCCGATAGACACGTACCATGGGCAACCACGGCCTCCTACGCACATCAGCGATAGATTTGTTGATATGCGCATGTCCGAACCGTCCGCTAGTTAGTGCGTACCGTCCGGGCCAGCGGCGGCGCCTGGTCCCATTTTTAATGAATTACCGAGACATGCGTACAAGCCGCCACATGCCACGCAAGCCCTAAACTACCAGTCGGACGGTCCGCATACAGCGACAAACGGTCCGCATACGACCACGGACGGTCCGGCCACATGGCCGGACGGTCCGTGTATCCGATCGAATGGTCCAACAATGGGGGGAAGACGACATACCAACATCCAAACAACCTTACCCATATTGGACCGAAGAGCCAGTGATCTCCCACCGGCTGCCATCGATACAGTAAGAGAGGAAATAGCTGGGGCGTTCTGATATAAGCTTGGAGTTAGCATGGTCCTTGGGGGCAGTCATATCGGAGACCTTATGATAACCAATTTGACCATGTCCCATACCCACAGGGGACCAGAATACCCAAATTCGCAAACTTTTTGGGTGACCAAGGAAAGAGCACGTGTGAGCACATAGACTAGTTCTTAGCACAATTAGGAGAATTGCCGACACCGAAGCAATTTGTGTGCATTTATTTTCATTATCTTTAACAGGGACTGCATTCGCATGGTATGCCATGCTCCCTCCTAATTCTATTTTGTCGTGGGGAGACTTAGAACAAAACTTTCATGACCATTTCTTCTATGGCGATTACGAGCTAGATTTAGTAGACCTAGTGGCCCTACGACAAGGGAAAGATGAATCGATTAATGATTACATCCGGAGATTCCAGGATACGAGAAACCGATGTTTTCAAAATCATTTAGCAGAAAAACAGCTGGCGGGATTAGCCTTTGATGGATTGCGCTATTATTTAAAAGAGAGATTACAACGTGTCCAGTTCTTTACGCTAGCACAGTTAGTCAGTTACATCATAGAGCTTTGGCTTGTGAAAGCCGAAGCAAAGAACTAGCCAAAATGGCTCGTCACGATGTCCATATAGTAGAATAAGATCAAAGTAGTTCGGACGACGAATCAAAGGAAGTTTACGCTGCCGAAATGATTTGGCCCAAGCAAGCCAAATCTTCGACTTGTTCCTCCTTGCAGCTGGTTCAAAAGAAACGGCAGGAGGAGGTTAATTTTACATTTAATGTTGGCAAATGTCACACCCGGTTTTAGAAGGCAAACCGAATGCGAACCATGTACGTGCAAGGATCAGCAATTCACATACACAGCAGTTACATAACATGGACATCATCACACAGTGCTCAAATAGTATTAAAAAGGGAAATAATAGTCGATTACATCATATATCTGAGACATCCACATAGTCTTTACAATAAATCAAAGTGCGGAAAAGAAACGTAGATAAACGCGGCCTTCACAGGCAGCCGACTGGGGGTTGCCGCTAACCCACGCCTAGAACTCGTCGTAGTCTTGGAACTCCTGGAAGTCTCCTTCCACGGCTTCATCTTCTCCTGAGCAGTGGTTGCAATGCTGACAACCTGGGGATGGGGGGGGGGTTGGTGTGTAGAGCAAGGGTGAGTACACATCAACATACTCAGCAAGTATCCTGTTTGGCTGTAGTGGACTAGCTTTATGTGGGGATAAGTCAAGCAGTTGCTTTTAGTTGGTCAGATTATTATTTACTAGTAGAAAGCCAGGTTTTAGCATTAACCCAAGTTATTAGCTCGATGTACCCTTTCCAAACGGAAAGAATACCACTTACCAGCACCATAGTCATAACCAGAACCATCGATCTCATTGCCACCTGTAACCCAAAATGTCTCTGATCAAGTACCACTAATCACTGGAGCTCCCTTGGCCGCTCATAACCGCGAGCACAGCTGATATATCAGTTTTCAAACCCTCTGCAGAGGTTGTGCACTTTACCCACAAGCCGTGATTCCCTTTCTGCCCGGAGATCATGACTCTCCATTGATCACTACCAAGGTGACCCAGCAGGGCATCACTACGTAGCCTTTACAAAGATTCCCCGGGGCTGTAGCCACCCGTTAGGTTTCCTAAATGTACCGCACTCCTCCCCAAGGGGCGAACCCAAACTTGGCAGAGCGAGCCACATACACCGAGCCCCATTGACGACACGACGGCTAAGTGATCTACACCCCGGATCCTCTAATTATTCAGCTAAGGGCACCCCATTCCACCCTCATGGTTGCACTGTTTTCCCGGGCGGTCATCCAAAGAACAGGTCCTTACGGAGAGGCACTCGAGAAACCGCTCGAGCCCCCTTAAAGGCCACAAGTATAACATCATAATAGGAGAAGGGAAAACAACGTATCATAAATAATCTCATTGTTCATTGATTAGAGTTGAGCAATAGCATAAAGCTAAACAATAATAATCCAACCCAAATAGGTAAACAAGGACATGGATAACAAAAGCTAGTCAATCCTTAGGTATAACTGTGAAATGCGGGAGGTGAATTAAAGAATATATAGGACAGAGATAGGTCAAGGGACACTTGCCTCCACCAACCGACTGCTGCTCAGGGGCTTCTCCTGTGAGCTCTTCGGGCTCCTCGACCGAATCGTTCTCTATGCGATTGCAAGCATACATACATCCATCCATTCAGATTAGGAAACAAACAGTACACCATACAAGAGAACAAATAAAGTAAATATGCATAGAATATCACATACGATAATGAATTTACCATGGTTAGAAAGAGGCGGGGAAAGGTCTCGCGAGGGTCAAGGCTTTTGCTCGAGGCGCATTACGGGTAAACGAATAACTAGACGCTACGTGCTTTAGTTCTACTTAGCTCCAATTAGTTCTAACAAAAGGATTAGCTACATGCATAACTCGAATCATGACCATTTTCAGTTGATCGACATTGGATGAGATAGATAATTACTTACATGTATTAACTAACGTAAACAATTTCTAATTTGGGTTTCCATTTATTGATTACATAACACGATCACTACGCACGGAATGCACAGGGGGGGGTAGACGGGTGGCTTGGGGTAGACGATGGTGTCGCGAACGAGTCGCGCACGCGTCGGGGCCGCGCGCTGGCCGAGCTCGAGGCCGCGCGCCAAAGGTACGCTGGGCCGAGCTCGAGGCCACGCCGAGGCCATCACGACGCGAGCAGGGCACGCTGGCGGCACGCCGGGGCGGGCGGGCGAACACGGGCGACGGCGACGTCGTGGACAGGGGAGCGCGTCGAGCCGCCATGGCCGGGACGGCCGGGGCCGGCGAGCGCAGCCGGGCGAGGCCGCGGCGAGCGCAGGGCGAGGCCGGGCGCGACCGGGGGTGATGAGCAGGGGGCGGCCGAGCCGGGCACGGGACGAGGCGGGCTCACCGAGGGGCGGCCGAGCCGGGCACGGGGGTGGCCGAGTCGCCGGGGGGCGGCCGAGCCGAGGCGCGGCGGGGCGGGCTCGCCGGGGGACGGCCGAGCCGGGGCAAGACGGGGGCGGGGAAGGGGCGGGGCGGCTCGCCGGAGCGGGATCGAGCACGGGGGCGGCCGGGCCGAGGCGCGGCGGGGCCGGGCTCGCCGGGGGGCGGCTCGCCGGGACCGGGCGGGGTCGGGGTGGGGCGGCGCGGGGCGGCCGAGCCGAGGCCGGGCGCGGCGGGGCCGGGGACGGCCGAGGACGGCCGAGGACGGCGCGGGGCGGCCGAGCCGGGCGGCTCGTCGAGCGGCCCGACGGGCGAGGAAGGAGGAGGGAGAAGGGGGAAGGAGAGGGGAGGAGAGGGGGGGCCTCACTGCGGCGGGGAGGGCGGCGCGGCGGCGGCGTTGGGGAGGGAGCGGCGGCGGCGGCGCTAGGGCAGGGAGAGGGCGGCGGCGGCGCTAGGGTTAGGGAGAGGGAGAGAGAGAGGGAGAATGACGGGCGGGGCCCGCGGGGAGGGAAATTTTGGGGAAAGGGGGGAGGGGGCGGCTGGGCCGCTTGGGCCCAAAGGGGGAGGGGGCGGGCGCGGGCTGAAAGGGAAATGTGCCCTTGCGCCATTTCTAAGTATTTTGGTGGTTTAGTGTCCAACACAAGTGCCTAAGTGTAAAAAGGTGGACAAAGTACAAATCAAGGATAAAGGTATGTTTCTCAGACTTAGTACATTGTTTTATGGACTAATGTATTGTGTCTAAGTGCTGGAAACAGAAAAAATCGAGTTGGAGAAGAGATGGCTTGAGCAGCCAAAGTTTGCTCAGTCTAGGTGCACCGGACTGTCCGGTGGTGCACCGGACAGTGTCCGGTGCGCCAGGCTGGCTCGAGGGAAAAGGCTGCTCTCGGGACTTCGACGGCGGTGTACGGCTAAAATTCACCGGACTGTCCGGTGTGCACCGGACTGTCCGGTGGGCCGCTCACAGGCGAACTCGTCGTTCTCGGGAAACCATCAACGGCGTACGGCTAAAATTCACCGGACTATCCGGTGTGCACCGGACTGTCCGGTGAGCCAACGGTCGCCCGGGCCAACGGTCGGCCGCGCAATCTGCGCGGGACACGTGGCCGAGCCAACGGCTAGAAGATGGCACCGTACTGTCCGGTGTGCACCGGACATGTCAAGTGCGCCAACGGCTCCCAGGCTGCCAACGGTCGACTGCGCTGTTTATGGAAAGAAATCGGGCACCGAACATGTCCGGTGTGCACCGGACTGTCCGGTGCGCCAGTCGACAGAAGGCAAGATCAGCCTTCCAAGATTGCTCTCAACGACTCCTAGCTGCCTTGGGGCTATAAAAGGGACCCCTAGGCGCATGGAGGAGTACACCCAAGCATCTCCTAAGCATTCCTAAGCACCAAGACATCGATTCCGCGCCTTTGATTCTTTGCAATAGCGATTAGAGCTCTAGTTGAGTGGTGAACTCATTGAGTTGTGTTGTGAGCTCTCGTTGTGACTTGTGTGCGTGGTGTTGCTGTGATTTCTTGTCTTGAGTGCGTTGCTAATCCCTCCCTTGCTCCGTGTTCTTTTTGAATTTCAAGTGTAAGGGCGAGAGGCTCCAAATTTGTGGAGATTCCTCGCAAACGGGATTGAGTAAAGCAAACAAAACACCGTGGTATTCAAGTGGGTCTTTGGACCGCTTGAGAGGGGTTGATTGCAACCCTCGTCCGTTGGGACGCCACAACGTGGAGTAGGCAATCGTTGGTCTTGGCCGAACCACGGGATAACCACCGTGCCATCTCTGCGATTGATTCTTGTTGGTTATTGTGTTTTGTTGAGGATTCCTCTTTAGCCACTTGGCAATTATTGTGCTAACAGTTAACCAAGTTTTGTGGCTTAAGTTTTTGAAGTTTCACAGGATCACCTATTCACCCCCCCCCTCTAGGTGCTCTCACGGGCGCGGTTGGGCCGGCCGGGACGGCCCACGGCAGGGGAGGGAAGGGGGGAAGGGGGGCGGCTGGGCCGCCCAGCTGGGCCGACTCGAAGGGGGGAGGGCGGCTGGGCCAAAAGGGGAGAAGGGGGAGAGAGAAAAAGAAAAGGTTTTTTCTTTTTTATATCTATTTTTCTATATGAATGCTTTCACACTTTCAAACAACCAAAAAAATGCATGGTTCGGTGTAACACCCTGAATTTGGGGGTATAAAATTTCTTTGCTCATATTCACAAATTCAGGTGTTACTTCCCTTTTCTCATCCTTCCTCATTCTTTTCTTTCTCATTTCTATAGGAGAAAAGTGCTTATTTTATTTGTAATTATAGTTTAATAGGTTAAACCCTAAGGGAGTATGAATTGTTGCATCATGTTGAACCCTAGATTTCACTTTTGCTTGGTGCATAATTCTTGGAAAGTCTAATTTGAATTTGTGGCTTATTTGGATTTGAATCAAATAGAGAAAATAAAAAGAAAAGAGAAAACAATTCCAGAATAAAAGAAAAGAGGAAAGAAGCCCAACCCCGCCGCCCCCTCAGCCTTTCGGCCCAGCCAGGCCCATCCAGCGCGCGCGCTCTCCCCCCCCGCTCTCTCTGCCCTGGCGGGCCCGCCCGTCAGCGCGGCCGCTTTCCGCGCGGCCGCCCCCGCTTTCACCTCTCTCTCTGCTCGCGGGCCCGGCTTGTCAGCCCCGTCGTCCTCGCGTAACCGCCGCCCGAGCTGCGCGCGGCCGCCTTCTCCGCGCCCACGTCGCGCGTGGAGCTCGCAACCGCCCCGCCCCTGGCCACTTGAGCCCCGAGCCCCACTCGCCCTCTACCCCTCCCCCATTTGCGCTCCAGCAGACCCCTCTTCCACCTCTCCCTCGCTGCGCGCACGCCAGAGCACCGCCGCCACAAATCCCCGCCGTCCCGAGCTCGTTTCCCGGCCGCCGTTGGAGCTCCGCCGTGTCCGTTGCCACGGTGAGCTTCGCCCCGGCGTCCGCAACCCGGGACGCGCCCCAATTCCCTCTCCCCCTCCCTATTTCTCTCTGCCGGCGCTCACCCGCCGTTCCCCGTGCAGCCGCGGAGGTCCGCCACCGCCGCCCCGGGCCACCGTCGCGCCATTGCCGCCACCGAGGAGTCCCCGGAGTCCGCCTTGAGGTAAAGAACCTCTCCCGCCCTATCGACCCGTGTATTGCCTTCTGCCATGTGTAATTCCTCGCCGGAGTAGATTTATGCCGCCGCCGAGCCGCTCCGCCGTGGGCCGCCCCCCTCCGGTGCCCCTGCCCCGACCCAGACCCCACCAGAGGACTCCCCGTGCCCTCCCCAACCTTCCCGGCCGCTCAGGTCGCCCCGGAGGCCCGCCAAACGCCCGCGCCCCTCGTCTCCGGCGAGTCCTCCGCCGCGGGGACGAGCGCCGCCGCCCCAGCTAGCCGTAGGAGAAGCCCAGGCCGGCCACCCGATCCCCGCCGTCCGTCCCAGATCGGGCGGTCCCGTTTTAATTAGGCCGAAGCCAATCCTGGCCGTCCGCCGGAGATCCAGCGGCCCAGGCCCGCTTCCCCCACACCCTGTCCCCCTGCCGTTTGGGCCCCGCCTGTCAGCCCGCCCGCGCGCTCGCGCTGCCCGCCGGCCCCGCCTGTCAGCCTGCCCGCGCCCCGCGCTGCCCGCCCGGTCCCGCCTGTCAGCCGCCCGGGCCGCCGCGCGCTCGCGCGCCCGCCCGCAGGATCTAATCCTGGCCGTTCGCTTTAGATCTGACGGCCGTAGTAGCCCGATACCCCTTCGCCCGCGCGTTTTCTTAAAGAGACCCCCGGTTTTATGGAATTTGAACCCGCCGTCCTTGGTTTCTCTCGGTTAGGTCCCTGGGCCATTTATTTAATTCAAAATAGGTATTTAGGGTATATTTTTAACCCCTAAACTTGTAAAATCCATAACTTTGTCATATGAACTCCAAATGAGGTGCTTCAAATTGCAAAATGCTCATGATGTTTTTGTCTATCTATTTAAACAATGTTTTCCTGCTGTTTCCATGTACCAATTAATAGTTAATCACTAGGATAGGATTAAGGCTATTGGAACCCTATTTGAGATAATTAGAAGTTGGTAGACTTTAATAAAAGTTGGAATACTTAAGTTTATGGACTTAAACACCTAAGTTTAGGAACTTAAAACCATGTAATGATTTAATCCCACCACTGACTTAAACCTAATTAGTGGTCAATGAATCACTTTGTATAGTCCTCTACCCCAGACCTAGGGAACACCAGAGTGCCTATCCCTTTTCTACTATGAACTTGTGATCTCTCTGCTGCATATGTTTGGTATGTTGCTTTTTGTTTGTTATCTTCCCAAGTGCATAGTGTGAATGATTACTTTACGTAGACAACGAGCAGTTTGTGTTTCCCGAGGAGGTTGCAGAGGAAGTCCCTGATCAGCAGTTTGGTGAAGGCAAGTGTCCTCTGTCCCATTATGTCTTATTCATTTATAACTTACTACCCCGCACTACTTACTTGAAACCTAAGGATTGACTAGCTTTACACTTTACTTTGTCCTTGATGACCTATTGGGTTGTTATGGTTAGCACTCTGCTTTTGCCTTAACTTAATCAATGAACATGATGTGACTATTTATGATACTGTTATCCTGATGATGTTGATGATCTTGTGATACTCTAGGGGGCTCAGGCTGTTTCCTGAGTACCTCTCCGTAAGGACTTGTTCGTTGAGAGACCACCCGGGATAACAGTGCAACCATGAGGGTGAAATGGGATGCCCTTAGCCAATTAATTAGAGGAACTAGAGGTGTAGTTGCTTAGCCGTCGTGCCGTCAATGGGGTCCAGGCACAGTGCTTGCTCTGCCGAGGCTGAGTGCCGAGGTTCTTTCGTTTTGCTCTTTGTTAGTCACTCCCCTGCGGGGAGGGGTAATGTGTTTATCAAACTGGAGAAACCTAACGGGCAGCTATGATCTCTAGGGAATCTTTGTAAAAGCTATGTAGTGATGCCCTGCCGGACCACCTAGGTAGTGGTCAATGGGGATTAGCTCTCCCCGGGTAGAAAGGGGATCATGGCTCATGGGTAAAGTGTGCAACCTCTGCAGAGGGTAGTGAAACTGATATATCAGCCGTGCTCACGGTTAAGAGCAGCCTTGGGATCCTCTTTGATTAGAGATACAGATGGTTCGAGATACAAGGATTATGTTATGGTTTTGGTTCGACTATGATGAAGTTGTTCCTCGATGAGGAAATGGTTTACGGGTTGTTAAATGCTAAAATCTGGCTTCTACTAATGATAAATACTTGACCAACTAAAAGCAACTGCTGGAGCCTAACCCCACATAAAGCTAGTCCACTTCAGCCAAACGGGACATTTGCTGAGTACGTTGATGTGTACTCATCCTTGCTTTACCACAAAACACCAGGTTGTCCACATTGTAACCACTGCTCAGGAGAAGGCGAAGCCGTGGAAGGAGACTTCTAGGAGTTCCAAGATTACGACGAATTCTAGGTGTGGGTTGGCGGCAACCCCCAGTCAGCTGCCTATGAAGGCCTTATCTTTACTGCGTTTCGCTAGCACTTTGATTTAACTGTTAAGTTGATGACTATGTGGATGCCTATGACTCTGTGATGTAATAAGTTAATACTCTTTAATGTTATTATTCGAGCATTGTGCGATGATGTTCATTTATGTAATCGCTGTGTACGTGAGTTCTGATTCTGGCACGTACATAGTTCGCATTCGGTTTGCCTTCCAAAACCGGGTGTGACATAAGTGGTATCAAAGCCGTGCTGACTGTAGGACCGCTGACCTAGAGTAGCACTGGTCGTACTAAGGACTATTGACCTTCCCTCTCACCTTGACCTCTGATGTTACTTCAAAAGTCGGTCACCTCGACCAACCCTATGTTTTACTACATATATATACTATATTATACCTTGTTAAAAAAAAATTTATCTTGTTCTGTCTATGGTTTATTCACTTGTCATATTAGTTCTGTTCTTACTCTTGTACTTACGGTGTCTTTTGTAGATGGCTCGTCTTAGACACACTGCACGTAAGTCGGTGATTCCTTTTCTGCCGTCTCGACTTGCGGAGCGTCCTCTGCACCGCACCGTGTCCGGTCAGTCGAGTCACCTGGAGAGGCTGCACCACCGCCTGCGTGAGGAGCAGGAACGCCGGCGCCAGCACAGAGAGCAGCAGGGCTCTTCCTCCCCACCCCAGCAAGAGGTGGAGTCCGTGAGGCCCCGTTCCTCTGTTGCCCAGCTAGAGGCGCCCCCTGCACCACCGCGGGACGTTCCGGCTGTTGGAGGAGCTACTGGAGGAGGTCCTGGAGGAGACCCCGACGACGACGACTCAGACCACAGCACGGAGTCCTCTGAGCCGCAGGAGGCGGAAGGATGGGTTGCCCGACCCATCACCCGTGACGCCGCTCGCGGTTGTCACTTCCACGACGCACTCGACACCTTGCTGCGCCAGGCTTTCGACCGGCACACCTGGTCGATCGAGTATCGTTGTGTAGTCTACCAGCACAGTCGCGGGAGGTACCCGGACCGCTGGGAGGCTACCTGCCTAGTTCGCCGTCCGGAGGATGATCTCCGGGGAGCAGAGGCCGTTTCGGAGCACTATTCCATCTCCGAGAGGGACACTGCAGAGGCGGCTATGCAGGATGCAGCACGGCGTGCACTCTCCCAGTACTGTTCTTTGTTCGGTGGCGTGGCCGACGGTCTTAACCTTCGGTACTACCCCCGCCGACCTACTGGCAGCACGGAGAGTGTGGTTGTCTCGCCTGTTGGTGAGGCTAACCCTAGGTTGAGCAGCACAGTCAACCTAGTCGCAGTGCTTAACACTGAGCTGGATCACTCTCTGGACGAGCTAAGCAGGGCTCGAACGGAGATTGCGGAGTTGCGTGCTGAGCTGGCAGAGCGCCATCACCAGGAGGGTGGTTCCCCCGCTCCTGTTGGGACTCAGCACCCATACCGCTCGCCGCCACGTGGTCACCACACTTATGGTTCCCCTGTCTGTAAGACCAGGATAGATCTGGATCCTTAGATCGTTAGCGTCGGAGTTTGTAATAATTCTTAAGTCAGATGTCTCAGTCTTAGGTAGTCAGTTTAGTTTGCTTATCAGTTGCTTCCATTTAGTTTAGTTTGCTTATCAGTTGCTTTCATGCTTGTTATGATGAACTTGTGCTGGATTCGAATCTTTGTAATGACTGTTGCCAACCTGTGGGTTTCCCCTGCAGTTTGGCCTAGCTAGTAATGTTAATGAAGTCAGTTGCTTAGTAGGGAAACCATTTACTTCTACTTTCCTTCTTATCTGAGAAGCTGTGTTGAATCATAATGAGGATCAGTGAAGCTCTTTATTCACTCAGTGTCATGAAGAATTCTGTTTTCCCTTTTCTTATGCTGAAAGGTTGTAAGATCAATGCTGATATATGAATGTCTTCCACAGATGTCTGACAACAGGCGCCGATGCAACCGGCGTGCTCAGCAAGAGCAGCATGACCAGCAGGAGGAACAACAGAGGCAGCCTTCCCCACCACCCCCGATGTCAATGGAGCAGATGTTCTTGATGCAGACTCAGGCAGTGCAGGCCATTGGGCAGACTCTGGCAGCCATGCAGCAGGCTCAACAGCAACCCCAACCCCAATTGCAAGTGCAGATGCCCCAGATGCCACGGGATAAGCGTGGTGAGTTCATGAGAGGGCACCCTCCTACCTTCGCCCATTCTGCTGACCCCATAGATGCGGAAGACTGGCTGCGCGCGGTGGAAAGGGAACTGCGCACCGCCCAATGTGACGACAGGGAGAAGGTTCTGTATGGTCCCCGTCAGCTAAGGGGAGCAGCCCAGTCCTGGTGGGAGTCCTACCTCGCCACCCATGCTGACCCCGAAGCCATCACCTTGGAAGAATTCAGCGAGAGTTTCCGTCGGTACCATGTGCCAGAGGGACTGATGATCGTGAAGAAGGAGTTTCTGGCTCTGAAGCAGGGACCCCTGTCTGTTAGTGAGTACAGAGACAAGTTTCTGCAGCTGTCCCGCTATGCACCCGAGGATGTCAACACTGATGCTAAGAGGCAGTACAGGTTCATGAGAGGTTTGGTGGATCCCCTGCATTACCAGCTGATGAATCATACCTTCCCAACCTTCCAGCACCTGATCGATAGGGCAGTTATGACTGAGAAGAAGCGTAAGGATATGGAAGATCGGAAGCGCAAGATG
Source organism: Zea mays (assembly GCF_902167145.1). Lineage (NCBI taxonomy): Eukaryota > Viridiplantae > Streptophyta > Magnoliopsida > Poales > Poaceae > Zea > Zea mays. Next base: position 102,413,885 of record NC_050101.1, read on the forward strand.
AGTGGACCCCAGTCCGGAGGCATCAGCCGTCCACGTTTCTCAGGCAGTTCATCTCAGCAAGGCAGACCTGGTCACCCACAGGGATACCAGAATCAGAATCAGCGTCCGCATCAGCAGCAGTTTCAGAGGCAGTACCCACAGCAGCAGCAGTATCGTCAGAACAGCCAGCAAGGAGGTAATTAGTATCAGAAGCAGAACAACCAGGCACCTCGCCTTCCTGCCCCCGCAACAAATCAGAGCAACCAAGCAGCCCCAGCACAAGGAGGAGGCAGAGGATGTTTCCACTGTGGAGAACAAGGCCACTAGGCGATGCAGTGCCCAAAGAAGATGGCGCAGCAGCAGACCAACCCCAATGCTCCAACAAGGCAAGGTGTACTGCAGCCGGTAACAGGCAATCGTAGCCAAGCGTACAACCGTGGAAAGGTGAACCACTTGGAGGCCGAAGCAATCCAGGATGCACCAGATGTGGCAGTAGGTATGTTCTCAGTCGAATCTCATCCCGCAAAAGTGCTATTTGATACTGGTGCAACTCATTCATTTGTCACTGCAACCTGGGTAGAATTGCATAACATCTCAGTAGAGGCAATGATGCCGCCCATGAGGATTAATTCGGTTGGTGGCAAGGTGCAAACAGATAAAATATGCTCAAATATAATGGTGGAAATAAGGGGGATAGGATTCCCCAGTGACTTAATAGTAATAGACACCCCTAGGATAGATGTTATTCTAGGGATGAATTGGTTAATGAAGTATGAAGCAAATGTTAGTTGTGACAAGAGGACCGTAACATTGAAGTCCCCGTCAGGAGAAGAGGTAGTGGCCGTGCTAAGGATGCCTAAATCAGCGGAGGGAGTCTGTCACCAGATTTCAGTTGATAGTAAGGAGCCCAACCCGCTCGAGGCTATCAGGGTTGTGTCAGACTTTCCGGATGTGTTTCCCGAGGAGCTAACGGGCATGCCACCCGAGAGAAAGGTTGAATTTGCCATAGAGCTTATCCCTGGTACCGCCCCCATTTCCAAAAGAGCCTATCGAGTGTCTGGACCAGAATTGGTGGAACTCAAGAAGCAGATAGATGAGATGTTAGAGAAGGGTTACATCAGGCCAAGTACCTCGCCTTGGGCCGCTCCAGTGTTGTTTGTAGAGAAGAAAGATGGTACCAAAAGGATGTGCATAGACTACAGGGCCTTGAATGAAGTCACTGTCAAGAACAAGTACCCCCTGCCAAGGATAGAAGATTTGTTCGACCAGCTCAGAGGTGCCAGCGTATTCTCGAAGATAGATCTGAGATCTGGTTACCATCAACTCAGAATCCGACCCTCAGATATACCGAAGACGGCATTCATCACCAAGTATGGGTTATATGAGTTCACAGTTATGTCCTTTGGATTGACAAATGCGCCAGCCTTCTTTATTTATCTGATGAACAGCGTGTTCATGGACTATCTAGACAAGTTTGTGGTAGTGTTCATCGATGACATTCTCATATACTCTCAAAGTGAGGAAGATCATGTAGAGCATTTGAAGATGGTATTGCAAAGGCTTCGAGAGCATCAGTTGTATGCCAAGCTGGGCAAATGCGAGTTCTGGATTCATGAAGTCTTATTTCTGGGTCACATCATGAATCAAGATGGGTTAGCAGTGGATCCAAAGAAAGTAGCAGATATCCTGAACTGGAAAGCACCGAAGGATGTTCGTGGGATCAAGAGCTTCATTGGAATGGCCGGATACTATCGGCGTTTCATTGAAGGCTTCTCAAAGATTGCTAGACCAATGACAGCGTTACTAGCAAAGAAGGTTGAGTTTAAATGGACTCAAAAGTGTCAGGAAGCATTTGAAGAACTGAAGAATAGATTGACTACAACTCCTGTGTTAGTTCTGCCTGATGTTCACAAGTCATTCTCAGTGTATTGCGACGCTTCTTACACCGGATTGGGATGTGTGCTAATGCAAGAAGGAAGGGTTGTAGCGTACTCGTCCCGACAGCTGAAGATCCATGAGAAAAATTATCCCACACATGACCTGGAGTTGGCAGCAGTGGTTCATGCTTTAAAGACCTGGAGACATTACCTGTATGGGCAGAAGTGCGACATCTACACAGATCATAAAAGTCTGAAGTACATATTCACCCAGTCAGAGTTAAACATGAGGCAGCGAAGATGGTTGGAATTGATCAAAGACTATGAGTTGGAGATACATTACCATCCAGGCAAAGCCAATGTTGTTGCAGATGCTCTGAGCAGGAAGAGTCAGGTCAATATGTTGGCCACGTACCCGATGCCGTATGAGTTAGCCAAAGAGTTCAACAGACTGAGCCTCGGTTTCCTGAACAGTACGCATGGAGTAACAGTGGAGTTAGAGCCCACCCTAGAGCGGGAGATCAAAGAAGGGCAGAAGGATGATGAAAACATCAACAAGATCCGGCAGCTGATCTTAGAAGGAAGAGGCAAAGACTTTCGAGAGGATGAAGAGGGAGTAATATGGTTCAAGGACCGATTGTGTGTTCCCGACCTCAAACCTATTCGGGAACTGATCCTCAAGGAAGCTCATGAGACAGCTTACTCCATACACCCTGGAAGTGAGAAGATGTACCAGGATTTAAAACGAAGGTTTTGGTGGTATGGCATGAAAAGAGAGATCGCAGAATATGTCGCCATCTGTGATAGCTGTCAGAGAACCAAAGCAGAGCATCAGAGGCCCGCCGGATTGTTGCAGCCATTACGGATTCCTCAATGGAAGTGGGATGAGATCGGGATGGATTTTATAGTTGGCCTACCTCGTACCCGGGCCGGCTATGATTCCATCTGGGTGGTTGTGGACCGCTTAACAAAGGTGGCCCATTTCATACCTGTGAAGACAACATACACCGGAGCAACGTTAGCTGAGTTATACATGTCACGGATAGTCTGCCTTCATGGTGTGCCGAAGAAGATAGTGTCAGATCGAGGAACGCAGTTCACCTCTCATTTTTGGCAGCAGCTACAAGAAGCTTTGGGCACACATTTGAACTTCAGCTCAGCTTATCACCCGCAGACAGACGGTCAGACTGAAAGAACTAATCAGATCCTAGAGGATATGTTGAGAGCCTGTGCGTTGCAAGACAAGTCAGGATGGGACAAAAGATTACCTTATGCAGAATTCCCCTACAACAATAGTTACCAGGCCAACTTGAAGATGTCGCCGTTTCAGGCACTCTATGGACGGAGTTGTAGGACTCCGCTGCATTGGGACCAGCCTGGAGAGAGACAAGTGTTTGGCCCTGACATTTTGCTTGAAGCCGAAGAAAATATCAAGATGGTTCGGGAGAATCTGAAGATAGCCCAGTCAAGACAGCAAAGCTATGCGGACCGAAGGAGAAGAGAACTGAGTTTTGAAGTGGGAGATTACGTCTATCTAAAGGTGTCACCTATCAGGGGAGTCAGAAGGTTCGGAGTTAAAGGCAAGTTAGCACCCCGGTACGTTGGACCATATCAGATTCAAGCAAAGCATGGAGAAGTGGCCTACCAGCTCAACCTACCAGAAAGTTTGTCAGCAGTGCACAATGTGTTCCACGTGTCGCAATTGAAGAAGTGTCTACGAGTACCAGAAGAGCAGTTGCCAGTGGAGGGTTTGGAGGTCCAGGAGGATCTGACCTACATAGAGAAGCCAACGCAGATTCTGGAGTTTGCAGACAGAGTCACCCGGAGGAACACCATCAGAATGTGCAAAGTCAGATGGGGTCACCACTCGGAGGAAGAAGCAACCTGGGAACGAGAAGATGATCTAAAGGCCAAATACCCCGAACTCTTTGCTGACCAACCTTGAATCTCGGGGCGAGATTCTTTTAAGGGGGATAGGTTTGAAACACCCTGAATTTGGGGGTATAAAATTTCTTTGCTCATATTCACAAATTCAGGTGTTACTTCCCTTTTCTCATCCTTCCTCATTCTTTTCTTTCTCATTTCTATAGGAGAAAAGTGCTTATTTTATTTGTAATTATAGTTTAATAGGTTAAACCCTAAGGGAGTATGAATTGTTGCATCATGTTGAACCCTAGATTTCACTTTTGCTTGGTGCATAATTCTTGGAAAGTCTAATTTGAATTTGTGGCTTATTTGGATTTGAATCAAATAGAGAAAATAAAAAGAAAAGAGAAAACAATTCCAGAATAAAAGAAAAGAGGAAAGAAGCCCAACCCCGCCGCCCCCTCAGCCTTTCGGCCCAGCCAGGCCCATCCCGCGCGCGCGCTCTCCCCCCCCGCTCTCTCTGCCCTGGCGGGCCCGCCCGTCAGCGCGGCCACTTTCCGCGCGCCCGCCCCCGCTTTCCCCTCTCTCTCTGCTCGCGGGCCCGGCTTGTCAGCCCCGTCGTCCTCGCGTAACCGCCGCCCGAGCTGCGCGGCCGCCTTCTCCGCGCCCACGTCGCGCGTGGAGCTCGCAACCGCCCCGCCCCTGGCCACTTGAGCCCCGAGCCCCACTCGCCCTCTCCCCCTCCCCCATTTGCGCTCCAGCAGACCCCTCTTCCACCTCTCCCTCGCTGCGCGCACGCCAGAGCACCGCCGCCACAAATCCCCGCCGTCCCGAGCTCGTTTCCCGGCCGCCGTTGGAGCTCCGCCGTGTCCGTTGCCACGGTGAGCTTCGCCCCGGCGTCCGCAACCCGGGACGCGCCACAATTCCCTCTCCCCCTCCCTATTTCTCTCTGCCCGCGCTCACCCGCCGTTCCCCGTGCAGCCGCGGAGGTCCGCCACCGCCGCCCCGGGCCACCGTCGCGCCATTGCCGCCACCGAGGAGTCCCCGGAGCCCGCCTTGAGGTAAAGAACCTCTCCCGCCCCTATCGACCCGTGTATTGCCTTCTGCCATGTGTAATTCCTCGCCGGAGTAGATTTATGCCGCCGCCGAGCCGCTCCGCCGTGGGCCGCCCCCCTCCGGTGCCCCTGCCCCGACCCAGACCCCACCAGAGGACTCCCCGTGCCCTCCCCAACCTTCCCGGCCGCTCAGGTCGCCCCTGAGGCCCGCCAAACGCCCGCGCCCCTCGTCTCCGGCGAGTCCTCCGCCGCGGGGACGAGCGCCGCCGCCCCAGCTAGCCGTAGGAGAAGCCCAGGCCGGCCACCCGATCCCCGCCGTCCGTCCCAGATCGGGCGGTCCCGTTTTAATTAGGCCGAAGCCAATCCTGGCCGTCCGCCGGAGATCCAGCGGCCCAGGCCCGCTTCCCCCACACCCCGTCCCCCTGCCGTTTGGGCCCCGCCTGTCAGCCCGCCCGCGCGCTCGCGCTGCCCGCCGGCCCCGCCTGTCAGCCTGCCCGCGCCCCGCGCTGCCCGCCCGGTCCCGCCTGTCAGCCGCCCGGGCCGCCGCGCGCTCGCGCGCCCGCCCGCAGGATCTAATCCTGGCCGTTCGCTTTAGATCTGACGGCCGTAGTAGCCCGATACCCCTTCGCCCGCGCGTTTTCTTAAAGAGACCCCCGGTTTTATGGAAATTGAACCCGCCGTCCCTGGTTTCTCTCGGTTTGGTCCCTGGGCCATTTATTTAATTCAAAATAGGTATTTAGGGTATATTTTTAACCCCTAAACTTGTAAAATCCATAACTTTGTCATATGAACTCCAAATGAGGTGCTTCAAATTGCAAAATGCTCATGATGTTTTGTCTATCTATTTAAACAATGTTTCCCTGCTATTTCCATGTACCAATTAATAGTTAATCACTAGGATAGGATTAAGGCTATTGGAACCCTATTTGAGATAATTAGAAGTTGGTAGACTTTAATAAAAGTTGGAATACTTAAGTTTATGGACTTAAACACCTAAGTTTAGGAACTTAAAACCATGTAATGATTTAATCCCACCACTGACTTAAACCTATTTAGTGGTTAATGAATCACTTTGTATAGTCCTCTACCCCAGACCTAGGGAACACCAGAGTGCCTATCCCTTTTCTACTATGAACTTGTGATCTCTCTGCTGCATATGTTTGGTATGTTGCTTTTTGTTTGTTATCTTCCCAAGTGCATAGTGTGAATGATTACTTTACGTAGACAACGAGCAGTCTGTGTTTCCCGAGGAGGTTGCAGAGGAAGTCCCTGATCAGCAGTTTGGTGAAGGCAAGTGTCCTCTGTCCCATTATGTCCTATTCATTTATAACTTACTACCCCGCACTACTTACTTGAAACCTAAGGATTGACTAGCTTTACACTTTACTTTGTCCTTGATGACCTATTGGGTTGTTATGGTTAGCACTCTGCTTTTGCCTTAACTTAATCAATGAACATGATGTGACTATTTATGATACTGTTATCCTGATGATGTTGATGATCTTGTGATACTCTAGGGGGCTCAAGCTGTTTCCTGAGTACCTCTCCGTAAGGACTTGTTCGTTGAGAGACCACCCGGGATAACAGTGCAACCATGAGGGTGAAATGGGATGCCCTTAGCCAATTAATTAGAGGAACTAGAGGTGTAGTTGCTTAGCCGTCGTGCCGTCAATGGGGTCCAGGCACAGTGCTTGCTCTGCCGAGGCTGAGTGCCGAGGTTCTTTCGTTTTGCTCTTTGTTAGTCACTCTCCTGCGGGGAGGGGTACTGTGTTTATCAAACTGGAGAAACCTAACGGGCAGCTATGATCTCTAGGGAATCTTTGTAAAAGCTACGTAGTGATGCCCTGCCGGACCACCTAGGTAGTGGTCAATGGGGATTAGCTCTCCCTGGGTAGAAAGGGGATCATGGCTCATGGGTAAAGTGTGCAACCTCTGCAGAGGGTAGTGAAACTGATATATCAGTCGTGCTCACGGTTAAGAGCAGCCTTGGGATCCTCTTTGATTAGAGATACAGATGGTTCGAGATACAAGGATTATGTTATGGTTTTGGTTCGACTATGATGATGTTGTTCCTCGATGAGGAAATGGTTTACGGGTTGTTAAATGCTAAAATCTGGCTTCTACTAATGATAAATACTTGACCAACTAAAAGCAACTGCTGGAGCCTAACCCCACATAAAGCTAGTCCACTTCAGCCAAACGGGACATTTGCTGAGTACGTTGATGTGTACTCATCCTTGCTTTACCACAAAACACCACGTTGTCCGCATTGTAACCACTGCTCAGGAGAAGGCGAAGCCGTGGAAGGAGACTTCCAGGAGTTCCAAGATTACGACGAATTCTAGGTGTGGGTTGGCGGCAACCCCCAGTCAGCTGCCTGTGAAGGCCTTATCTTTACTGCGTTTCGCTAGCACTTTGATTTAACTGTTAAGTTGATGACTATGTGGATGTCTATGACTCTGTGGTGTAATAAGTTAATACTCTTTAATGTTATTATTCGAGCATTGTGCGATGATGTTCATTTATGTAATCGCTGTGTACGTGAGTTCTGATTCTGGCACGTACATAGTTCGCATTCGGTTTGCCTTCCAAAACCGGGTGTGACATTCGGCATGATGCAGCAAATCAAAGAAATTAACTCTAGGGCTTACTATTATCACATAACTTAAAGTCTTGAAGACGGGTGAGGTTTTAGCGAAAAGAAATGGGAAAGAGAGGTAACACCCGAATTTGGAGAGTGAAGAAAAGAAAAAAATTCAACTCCAAAAAATTCGGGGTGTTACAAACCTATCCCCCTTAAAAGAATCTCGCCCTCGAGATTCAGGGTTGGCTAGCAAAGAGCTCAGGGTATTTGGCCATCAGATCATCTTCACGCTCCCAGGTTGCTTCTTCCTCAGAGTGATGATTCCACCTGACTTTGCACATTCTGATGGTCTTCCTTCGAGTGACTATGTCTGCAATCTCAAGGATTTGCGCTGGTTTCTCTGTGTAGGTCAAGTCCTCCTGGACCTCAAGACCTTCCACTGGCAACTGCTCTTCTGGCACTCGCAGACACTTCTTCAACTGAGACACATGAAAAACATCATGCACGACAGACAAATTCTCTGGCAAACTGAGCTGATAGGCCACTTCTCCACGCCTTGGGAGAATTTGGTACGGACCAATGTAGCGGGGTGCTAGCTTGCCTTTGACTCCGAATCTTCTGACTCCTCTGATCGGTGACACTTTCAGATAGACGAAGTCTCCGACTTCGAAACTCAGCTCTCTTCTTCTTGTGTCTGCATAGCTTCGCTGTCTTGACTACGCTATCTTCAGATTCTCTCGAACCATCTTGATGTTCTCCTCGGCTTCAAGCAGAATGTCTGGCCCGAACACTTGCTTTTCTCCAGGCTGATCCCATTGCAACGGAGTTCTACAACTCCTTCCATAAAGCGCCTGAAATGGTGACATCTTCAAACTGGCCTGGTAGCTGTTGTTATAGGAAAACTCTGCATAAGGCAATCGCTTGTCCCATCCGGACTGATCTTGCAACGCACAGGCTCTCAACATATCTTCAAGAATTTGATTGGTTCTTTCGGTCTGACCATCTGTCTGCGGATGATAGGCTGAACTGAAATTCAGATGCGTGCCCAAGGCTTCATGCAACTGCTGCCAGAAATGAGAGGTGAACTGCGTTCCTCTGTCGGACACTATCTTCTTTGGCACACCATGAAGACAAACGATCCGAGACATATACAACTCTGCCAATACTGCACTGCTGTAGTTGGTCTTGACAGGTATGAAGTGGGCTGACTTGGTCAAGCGGTCCACTACTACCCAAATGGAATCGTAGCCGACTCGAGTGCGAGGCAGTCCGACTATGAAGTCCATACCGATTTCATCCCATTTCAACTGAGGAATTTGCAACGGTTGTAACAATCCAGCTGGTCTCTGGTGCTCTGCCTTGATCCTTCGACAACTATCGCACATTGCCACATGCTCTGCGATTTCCCTCTTCATTCCGCACCACCAGAATTTCTTCTTCAGATCCTGATACATCTTCTCACTACCAGGGTGAATCGAATAGGCTGTCTCATGAGCTTCCTTGAGGATCAACTCCCGAATGGATTGGACATTGGGAACGCACAAGCGGTCTTTGAACCATATCACACCTTCTGCATCTTCCCGAAAATCTTTGCCTCTGCCATCTAGAATCAGTCGCCGGATCTCACTGATCTTCTCATCATTCTTCTGTGCTTCTTTGATTTCTCGCTCCAGGGTAGGTTCCAACTCAACTGTGACTCCTCGCGTGTTGTTCAGAAATCCGAGACTCAACCTGTCAAACTCTTTGGCCAACCCATAAGGCATCGGACGAGCGACCATCAGATTGACTTGACTCTTCCTGCTCAAAGCATCTGCCACTACGTTCGCTTTACCTGGATGGTAGTGAATCTCCAACTCATAGTCCTTGATCAGTTCTAACCATCTTCGCTGCCTCATATTCAACTCTGACTGAGTGAATATGTACTTTAGACTCTTGTGGTCTGTGTAAACATCACATTTCTGTCCATACAGATAATGCCTCCATGCCTTCAGTGCGTGAACCACTGCTGCCAACTCTAGATCATGGATTGGGTAATTCTTCTCATGAACCTTCAACTGTCGGGACGAGTAAGCCACAACTCTTCTATCTTGCATCAAGACGCATCCCAAACCGGTGTAACAAGCATCACAATTGTCGGGGACCATAATTAGGGGTACCCTCAAGACGCCTAATTCTCAGCTGGTAACCCCCATCAGCATAAAGCTGCAAAGGCCTGATGGGTACGATTAAGTCAGGGATCAGTCCATACGAGCGACTCGATCACGCCTCGCCCGAGCCTAGCCTCGGACAAGGGCAGCCGACCCCGAGGGATTTCCGTCTCGCCCGAGGCCCCCCTCCAACGGTGGACACATCTTCGGCTCGCCCGAGGCCTTGCCTTCGCTAAGAAGCAACCCTGACTAAATCGCCGCGCCGACCGACCGAGTCGCAGGAGCATTTAACGCAAAGGTGGCCTGACACCTTTATCCTGACGCGCGCCCCCGGCAAAGCCGAAGTGACCGTCGTCACTTCGCCGCTCCACTGACCGGTCTGACAGAAGGACAGCGCCGCCTGCGCCACTCCGACTGCAGTGTCACTTGACAGAGTGAGACTGACAGGCAGTCAGGCCCTGCCAAAGGCACCATGGGAAGCTCCGCTCCGCTCGACCCAGGGCTCGGACTCGGGCTAAGCCCCGGAAGACGGCGAACTCCGCTCCACCCGACCCAGGGCTCGGACTTGGGCTAAGCCCCGGAAGACGGCGAACTCCGCTCCGCCCGACCCAGGGCTCGGACTCGGGCTAAGTCCCGGAAGACGACGAACTCCGCTCCGCCCGACCCAGGGCTCGGACTCGGGCTAAGCCCCGGAAGACGGCGAACTCTGCTCCACCCGACCCAGGGCTCGGACTCGGGCTAAGCCCCGGAAGACGGCGAACTCTGCTCCGCCCGACCCAGGGCTCGGACTCGGGCTAAGTCCCGGAAGACGACGAACTTCGCTCCGCCCGACCCAGGGCTCGGACTCGGGCTCAGCCCCAGAAGACGACGAACTCCGCTTCGCCCGACCCTAGGGCTCGGACTCCGTCCTGGCCTCTGCCGAACGACCTCCGCCTCGCCCGACCCAGGGGCTCGGACTCGGCCTCGGTCATGGAAGACAGACTCTACCTCTGCTTCGGAGGAGCCTCCACGTCGCCCAACCTAGGGCGCAGGCCAGCCACATCAACAGGAAGCGCCATCATCACCCTACCCCGAGTTGACTCAAGCCGCAGAGAACAAGACCGGTGTCCTATCTGGCTAGCTCTGCCAGATAGGCAATGATGGCGCCCCGCAAGCTCTGTGACGACGGCGGCTCTCAGCTCTCTTACGGAAGCAGGAGGACGTCAGCAAGGACTCAACCGCTCCGACAGCTGTCCCTCCGCCAGGCTCCGTCGCTCCTCCGACAGCCACGACACCACACTAGCTGGGTGCCAAGATCTCTCTGGCTGCCACATTGGCATGTACTTAGGGCGCTAGCTCTCCCCCGCTAGACACGTAGCACTCTGCTACACCCCCATTGTACACCTGGATCCTCTCCTTATGCCTATAAAAGGAAGGACCAGGGCCTTCTTAGAAAAGGTTGGCCGCGCGGGGACGAGGACGAGACAGGCGCTCTCTTGGGGCCGCTCGCTTCCCTCACCCGTGCGGACGCTTGTAACCCCCTACTGCAAGCGCACCCGACCTGGGCGCGGGACGAACACGAAGGCCGCGGGATTTCCACCTCTCTCACGCCCGTCTCCGGCCACCTCGCTTCCCCCCTTCGCGCTCGCCCACGCGCTCGACCCATCTGGGCTGGGGCACGCGGCACATTCACTCGTCGGCTTAGGGACCCCCCGGTCTCGAAACGCCGACAGTTGGCGCGCCAGGTAGGGGCCTGCTGCGTGTTGACGAACAGCTTCCCGTCAGGCTCCAGATGGGCAGTCTCCAGCAACCTCTCCGGCCCGGGACGGTGCTCCGTTTCGGGAGTCTTGAGTTCATGTCCTTCGACGGCAGCTACGACATGATACTCCTTCCACCGCCGCACGACCACGGCAATGGCGGCCGACAACCCGTCCACCGGCGGCGGAATCGACGACATCTTCCCCGCGTGGTGGAAGGACAACATTCGAGCTCGCCCCGTCCTCTCCCCCGCCAACGGAGGAGGAGGCGGGGCAACCAAGGCCAAGCGGGAGGCCACGCTTCGTCGGCTGTCGAGCGAATCGACGTCCCCAGCGCCCCAACGGGCGGCGCGTCGGGCGTCGACCTCGCGTTTGAGACGAAGGCGAGCGCCGTCCCCCCGCGACACGCCAATCCCGAGCAAGTGGACGACGCCAGCGCGCTCGTGGAGAGCTTGCAGGACGTCGCCCTCGTACCTGAGACGACGGTGCAATCAGTCCCCGACGTGACTATGTCGCCGCTCGTCGACCAAAAGGTACCGACCGATTCCCATCCTACGTCATTTCGACTCAGCCTCAACCCGCCTAGCGACCTCGCTTTGGCGGGCGCTCTCGTTGAGGCGAGTGCAACCCCCCTGGGGTTTCGTATGCGGTCGCCTTGGGACCGATTGACGGACGTCTCGACCTACGGGCCCTCTGGGTCCGAGGAAGATGACGATCCCAGCATCTGTTGGGATTTCTCTGGATTTGGCAACCCCAGTGCCATGCGGGACTTTATGACCGCATGTGACTACTGCCTCTCCGACCGTTCCGACGGTAGCCGCAGCCTCGACGACGAGGACTGCGGCCCAAGCCGCGAATGTTTCCACGTCGAGCTAGGGGATCCCTCCGAAGGCAACCGTCTCGGCATGCCGGAGGACGGTGATCTCCCTAGGCCGGTGCCTCGCACTGACATCCCGTGGGAGCTAGCTGTGGTCCCCGTTCTGGCGGGGGGTCACGACCCACAGCTCGAGCAAGTCCGCGGGGCGCAGGCCAGGCTCGACGAGGGAGCAGGAGCGCTTGAGCCGATCCGCCGGGACGTCGGGCAGGTATGGGCGGGCCAATCCCCGGCCGGAGAAATACGTCACCTGCCCCCGGGTTTCCAGCACCGCGTCGCCAATGACGTCAGGGCCAGGCCGCCACCCGCATCCAGTGGGGTCGGTCAGAACCTGGCAGCCGCAGCGATGCTCCTCCTCGCAATGCCGGAGCCATCAACCACCGAGGGTCGGCGAATCCAGGGAGAGCTCAAGAATCTCCTGGAAGGCGCTGCGGTCCGACGGGCCGAAAGCTCTGCCTCCCGAAGGCAGGGATACCCCTCGGAACCTCATGCCGCGACTTCCCGATTCGTGCGGGAAGCCTCGGTCTAAACCGGGCGCACGCGCAACACCGCGCCTGCGGCCCCAGGCCACCTCGGCAACGAGCACCGTCGTCGCGACTGTCGGGCCCACCTCGACGAAAGGGTGCGCCAAGGCTACCACCCCAGGCGTGGGGGACGCTACGACAGCGGGGAGGATCGGAGTCCCTCGCCCGAACCACCCGGTCTGCAGGCCTTCAGTCGGGCCATCCGACGGGCGCCGTTCCCGACCCGGTTCCGACCCCCGACTACTATCACAAAGTACTCGGGGGAAACGAGACCGGAACTGTGGCTCGCGGACTACCGCCTGGCCTGCCAACTGGGTGGAACGGACGACGACAACCTCATCATCCGCAACCTCCCCCTGTTCCTCTCCGACACTGCTCGCGCCTGGTTGGAGCATCTGCCTCCGGGGCAGATCTCCAACTGGGATGACTTGGTCCAAGCCTTCACCGGCAATTTCCAGGGCACGTACGTGCGCCCCGGAAATTCCTGGGACCTCCGAAGCTGCCGGCAACAGCTAGGAGAGTCTCTCCGGGACTACATCCGGCGATTCTCGAAGCAGCGCACCGAGCTGCCAAACATCACCGACTCAGATGTCATCGGCGCGTTCCTTGCCGGCACCACCTGCCGCGACCTTGTGAGTAAGTTGGGTCGCAAGACCCCCACCAGGGCGAGCGAGCTGATGGACATCGCTACCAAGTTTGCCTCTGGCCAGGAGGCGGTCGGAACTATCTTCCGAAAGGACAAGCAGCCCCAGGGCCGCCCATCGGAAGATGCTCCCGAGGCGTCTACTCCACGCGGCGCCAAGAAGAAAGGCAAGAGGAAGTCGCAAGCGAAACGCGACGCCGCTGACGCGGACCTTGTCGCCGCCGCCGAGTACAAGAACCCTCGGAAGCCCCCCGGAGGTGCCAACCTCTTCGACAAGATGCTCAAGGAGTCGTGCCCCTATCATCAGGGGCCCGTCAAGCACACCCTCGAGGAGTGCGTCATGCTTCGGTGCCACTTCCACAGGGCCGGGCCACCCGCAGAGGGTGGCAGGGCCCGCGACGACGACAAGAAGGAAGATCACCAAGCAGGAGAGTTCCCCGAGGTTCGCGACTGCTTCATGATCTACGGTGGGCATGCGGCGAATGCCTCGGCTCGGCATCGCAAGCAAGAGCGCCGGGAGGTCTGCTCAGTGAAGGTGGCGGCGCCAGTCTACCTAGACTGGTCCGACAAGCCCATCACCTTCGACCAAGCTGACCACCCCGACCACGTGTCGAGCCCAGGGAAATACCCGCTCGTCGTCGACCCCATCGTCGGCAACGTCAGGCTCACCAAGGTCCTGATGGACGGGGGCAGCTGCCTCAACATCATCTACGCCGAGACCCTCAGGCTCCTGCGCGTCGATCTGTCCTCCGTCCGAGCAGGCGCTGCGCCCTTCCACGGGATCATTCCCGGGAAGCGCGTCCAGCCCCTCGGACGACTCGACCTTCCTGTCTGCTTCGGAACGCCCTCCAACTTCCGAAGGGAGACTTTGACGTTCGAGGTGGTCGGGTTCCGAGGAACCTACCACGCGGTACTGGGGAGGTCATGCTACGCGAAGTTCATGGCCGTCCCCAATTACACCTACCTGAAGCTCAAGATGTCGGGCCCCAACGGGGTCATCACCGTCGGCCCGACGTACAAACACGCGTTCGAATGCGACGTGGAGTGCGTGGAGTACGCCGAGGCCCTCGCCGAGTCCGAGGCCCTCATCGCCGACCTGGAAAACCTCTCTAAAGAGGTGCCAGACGTGAAGCGTCATACCGGCAACTTCGAGCCAGTGGAGACGGTCAAGGCCGTCCCTCTCGACCCTAGTGGCGACACCTCCAAGCAGATCCGGATCGGTTCCGGGCTCGACCCCAAATAGGAAGCAGTGCTCGTCGACTTTCTCCGCGCAAACGCCGACGTCTTTGTGTGGAGTCCCTCGGACATGCCCGGCATACCGAGGGATGTCGCCGAGCACTCGCTGGATATTCGGGCCGGAGCCCGACCCGTCAGGCAGCCTCTGCGCCGATTCGACGAGGAGAAGCGCAGAGTGATAGGCGAGGAGATCCACAAGCTAATGGCAGCAGGGTTCATCAAAGAGGTATTCCATCCCGAATGGCTTGCCAACCATGTGCTTGTGAGAAAGAAAGGGGGGAAATGGCGGATGTGCGTAGACTACACTGGTCTCAACAAAGCATGTCCGAAGGTTCCCTACCCTCTGCCTCGCATCGATCAAACCGTGGATTCCACTGCTGGGTGCGAAACCCTGTCCTTCCTCGATGCCTACTCAGGGTATCACCAAATCAGGATGAAAGAGTCCGACCAGCTCGCGACTTCTTTCATCACGCCCTTCGGCATGTACTGCTATGTCACCATGCCGTTCGGTTTGAGGAATGCGGGCGCGACGTACCAGCGGTGCATGAACCATGTGTTCGGCGAACACATCGGTCGCACAGTCGAGGCCTACGTCGATGACATCGTAGTCAAGACAAGGAAGGCCTCCGACCTCCTCTCCGACCTTGAAGTGACATTCCGATGTCTCAAAGCGAAAGGCGTCAAGCTCAATCCCGAGAAGTGTGTCTTCGGGGTGCCCCGGGGCATGCTCTTGGGGTTCATCGTCTCCGAGCGGGGCATCGAAGCCAACCCGGAGAAGATCGCAGCAATCACCAGCATGGGGCCCATCCAGGACTTAAAAGGCGTACAGAGGGTCATGGGATGTCTCGCGGCCCTGAGCCGCTTCATCTCACGCCTCGGCGAAAGAGGTCTGCCTCTGTACCGCCTCTTGAGGAAGGCCGAGTGTTTCGCTTGGACCCCTGAGGCCGAGGAAGCTCTCGGGAACCTGAAGGCGCTCCTCACAAAGGCGCCTATCCTGGTGCCCCCAGCTGATGGAGAAGCCCTCTTGGTCTACGTCGCCGCGACCACTCAGGTGGTTAGCGCCGCGATTGTGGTCGAGAGGCAAGAAGAGGGGCATGCATTGCCCGTTCAGAGGCCAGTCTACTTCGTCAGCGAGGTACTCTCCGAGACCAAGATTCGCTACCCACAAGTCCAGAAGCTGCTGTATGCGGTGATCCTGACGAGGCGGAAGTTGCGACACTACTTCGAGTCTCATCCGGTAACTGTGGTGTCATCCTTCCCCCTGGGGGAGATCATCCAGTGCCGAGAGGCCTCGGGCAAGATTGCAAAGTGGGCGGTGGAAATCATGGGCGAGACAATCTCGTTCGCCCCTCGGAAGGCCATCAAGTCCCAGGTATTGGCGGACTTCGTAGCTGAATGGGTCGACACCCAGCTACCGACGGCTCCGATCCAACCGGAGCTCTGGACCATGTTTTTCGACGGGTCGCTGATGAAGACGGGAGCCGGCGCGGGCCTGCTCTTCATCTTGCCCCTCGGGAAACATCTACGCTACGTGCTACGCCTCCATTTCCTGGCGTCCAACAATGTGGCTGAGTACGAGGCTCTGGTCAACGGGCTGCGGATCGCCATCGAGCTAGGGGTAAGACGCCTCGACGCCCGCGGTGACTCGCAGCTCGTCATCGACCAAGCCATGAAGAACTCCCACTGCCGTGACCCGAAGATGGAGGCCTACTGCGATGAGGTTCGGCGCCTGGAAGACAAGTTCTACGGGCTCGAGCTTAACCACATCGCTCGGCGCTACAACGAGACTGCGGACGAGCTGGCAAAAATAGCCTCGGGGCCAACAACGGTTCCCCCGGACGTCTTCTCCCGGGATCTGCATCAACCCTCCGTCAAGATCGACGACACGCCCGAGCCTGAGGCACCCTCGGTCCAGCCCGAGGCACCCTCGGTCCAGCCCGAGGCACCCTCGGCTCAGCCCGAGGCACCCTCAGCTCGGCCCGAGGCACCCTTGGTCCAGCCCGAGGCACCCTCAGCTCGGCCTGAGGCGCCCTCGGCTCAGCCCGAGGTACCCTCGGCCCCCGAGGGCGAGGCACTGCACGTCGAAGAGGAGCAGAGCGGGGCCACGCCTGATCGAAATTGGCAGACCTCGTACCTGCAATATCTCCGCCAAGGAGAGCTACCCCTCGACCAAGCCGAGGCTCGGCGGGTAGCGCGACGCCCCAAGTCGTTCGTCTTGCTGGGCGATGAGAAGAAGCTCTACCACCGCAGCCCCTCGGGCATCCTCCAGCGATGCATCTCCATCGCCGAAGGTCAGGAACTCCTGCAAGAGATACACTCGGGGGCTTGCGGCCATCACGCAGCGCCTCGAGCCCTAGTCGGGAACGCTTTCCGGCAAGGCTTCTACTGGCCAACGGCGGTGGCTGACGCCACTAGAATTGTCCGCACCTGCAAAGGGTGCCAATTCTATGCGAAGCAGACCCACCTGCCCGCTCAGGCTCTGCAGACGATACCCATCACCTGGCCCTTTGTTGTGTGGGGTCTGGACCTCGTCGGTCCCTTGCAGAAGGCGCCCGGGGGCTACACGCACCTGCTGGTCGCCATCGACAAATTCTCCAAGTGGATCGAGGTCCGACCTCTGAACAGCATCAGGTCCGAGCAGGCGGTGGCGTTCTTCACCAACATCATCCATCGCTTCGGGGTCCCGAACTCCATCATCACCAACAACGGCACCCAGTTCACCGGCAGAAAATTCTTGGACTTCTGCGAGGATCACCACATCCGGGTGGACTGGGCCGCCGTGGCTCATCCCATGTCGAATGGGCAAGTAGAGCGTGCCAACGACATGATCCTACAAGGGCTCAAGCCTCGGATTTACAACGACCTCAACAAGTTCGGCAAGCGATGGATGAAGGAACTCCCCTCGGTGGTCTGGAGCCTGAGGACAATGCCGAGCCGAGCCACGGGTTTCACGCCGTTCTTCCTGGTCTATGGGGGCGAGGCCGTCTTGCCCACTGACCTGGAATACGGCTCCCCGAGGACGAGGGCCTACAACGGTCAAAGCAACCAAGTTAGCCGAGAAGACTCGCTAGACCAGCTGGAAGAGGCTCGAGACAAGGCCTTACTACACTCGGCGCGGTACCAGCAGTCCCTGCGACGCTACCACGCCCGAGGGGTCCGGCCCCGAGACCTCCAGGTGGGCGACCTGGTGCTTCGGCTGCGGCAAGACGCCCGAGGGAGGCACAAGCTCACGCCCCCCCTGGGAGGGGCCATTCGTCATTGCCAAAGTTCTGAAGCCCGGAACGTACAAGCTGGCCAACAGTCAAGGCGAGGTCTACGGCAACTATTGGAACATCCAACAGCTACGTCGCTTCTACCCTTAAGATGTTTTCAAGTTATTCATATACCTTGCACCCACGCAAAGTTTAGTCATCAAGGAAGGGTCGGCCTCGCCTCGGCAAAGCCTGACCCTCCCTCGGGGGCTAAAAGGGGGGAATTCCCCCCCTCTGCGTCGAAATTTTCCTCGAAAAAAAGATCCCTTTTACCAGAATATCTTTTGTGCTTTTTGACTACTTCGAAAAGTGGATCCTGAAAACGACGGAGTACACGTAAGCAGCCAAGGCTGGCCGAGCCGAGGGACTCCTACGCCTCCGGGATACGGATACCTCACTCATCACCTTCTGCGATAAGTAACTCGCGTTCGGATAAAGTGATTCCGCGGACCGAACAAGTCTTTACGTTCGGAAGCTCTTCTGCCGAAGCGATCCTTCGAGCCCTCTCGACTGAGTCGGTGACAGGGCCTCATGGACGGGTGAAAGTACGCGTAAGCGGTAAGGCCGACCGAGCCGAGGGACTCCCACGCCTCCGGGATACGGATACCTCACTCATCACCTTCCGCGAGAAGCAACTCTCGCTCGCACAAACATCCCTGTTACCGACAAAAAGTCCAGATACTCGAAACAAGAGGAAAAGAGACGCAGCTTTACAACGCAGCGGGGGTGTGTGTTCTGGCCTCGGCGGCCGCAGAAGGCACACGCTACAAGACAATCTGATCCTGCAGGCTCGGGTCTTCACGCTGGAAGGGGGCTGCAGCACCCTTGGCATCGACGACACCTTCAGCGAGGTTCGACCCAGCCTCGGACGGTGACACGGTCCAGGGACTTCTCCGGGAATCCGGCCCGAGCAGGCGGCTCGGCCGGTTACCCCTGGGGCCTCGGCCAACCATCTTCCGAGGGCGCCAGCCCGATACGAGGCCTCGGCTGATCAACTCCGGCGTCGGTCCCGCTGACGGACAACCCGGCTAGGCTCCGGCCAACCAGGTTTTCATTTTCGAGCCAACTCCGCCTCTGTTCATGCTGATATCGCTACCCCTGGCCTCAGCTCGTCGAAGAGCGGCCAAGGGGTCTCTTTAACTAAGCTAGAGGAGCCTCAGACAACAAGGCCGATCGAGCCGAGGGACTCCTACGCCTCCGGGATACGGATACCTCACTCGACACCTTGACACGGGGCGACTCATGCTTGGTGAAGCGATTCAGACAATCAACAGGCGAGTCTTAGTGCTCGAAAATGAGGAAAAAACACGGCTCCGTGCCGAAATTACATACATGTTCAGGCCTCGACAGCCACAATGAACAAAAAACCCTGGCATTCGAAGTGCCATTACAAACAGAACTCCGGTTCCCCCTCCGCAGGTACGAACAACCCCACTCGATAGGGGTGGGCCTGCGGAGCAACAGAAGACCGACAAACGGCGCGCCGTCACCTGCTCCAGCAGCAGCGACGACGACGACTTTTGCTCCGGGGGGGCGAACAGCAGCAGCACTGACCTCAGGGCGGGTGCTGCTGCCAGGAGGCCCCCGCCCATGCCCAAACTCGTGAGGCAAGGACGGGCAGAAGGCCGTAGAGTTGGAGGTCGGTCCGTGGGCAGCCTTGGCTATCGCGCCGGCGGAAGAACCTCTTCCAGCTGCCGTGGCAGACGCCGGCGCCGCGAGCGGCTCCGAAGCTACTGGCGTCCGAAAGCCGGGCACGCTGCAGCTGCCAGCACCACGGACGACAACCGCCCCTCCCTCCCATCACTGAGCGAAGGAGCGGGCCGCCGCCCACGCGGGGGTCGACCCCAACTCGGCACTCTCTCCTCCCCAGCCCTGGTGATGAAAATCCTTGAGGCTGAGGGAGGGGTAGAGGCCGCAGCCCGGCTCGCTTTCCCCCACCATCAAGCCGGAGGTCACCATCTTGGGTGACCGCCGGTGGAGGGGTGCAGCCGGGCTGCATGATGAAAATCCTTGAAGCCGAACGATGGCTGAAAGGTACCAACTCCCACGGAGTTGTGTTCCTCCAACGATGAGGCGAAAAGACGGCGGGTACCCCCATCCGGGGGCATGGAAGGTGGAAAGACGCGATGCAAAAGGGAGGGAGAAAACATGGTCGCCTTCCGAAAGGGGTCGCCCTCCTTTTAAAGGCAATTCTCCCTACGTGCGCCCCCAACCGTCACGGGCTGAGTCTTCTCCAACACGCTCCAAGGCCCTCCCCTGCGGCACGGGGGCTGGGTCCCGCATGTCATGCAAACCGGCTCAGAGCAGAAGAAGCCAAACCGCCGCGCGTGGTGCACACAACCGCCCAGCGGTTACAAGCGACCCCCCACTTTCGCCCAGACCAACGGGCGGGAGGGGCGGGCAGCCATGCAGGCGGCATGCAACCGCGCCAGGTGGACGCGCTTCTCCGACTCCCAACACGCCGGCATGAAGGCCCAGGCCCACGCGTCACGCAACCGGCGCGCCGGATGCTGCATACAAGCAACTGCACCGCCACTTGCGCCACCACCGCGCCTCTTCGGTTGCGGAACCAATGTCGCGACTCGAGGCGACCCAGCGTACGACCCAGCAGCGCCAGCATGGCGCGACGGTCAATGCAGCCGAAAGTGGGCCGGCAGTAATGACGGTGGCAAGCGGGCGGGAGCAGCGGTCGCGTCGTCAGCCAGGCTCACGTCCCATCCGGGGGCAGCAAGAGAACCCCCTCTCACGGCGTGAAGACAGGGCGCCCGTGATCCGTTCCTCGAACGGCTCGCGCACGCGCAATGGCCGCCCCGCCAACCACTCGCCCCGTCGCATTAACTCCGCGGCGGGACAGGCGGCGTTTCTGGCAGGAGAAGCGGGCGACGCTTCGCCTTCGCCGTAATAACCGCGCCAAAAAAGGTACGCCACGTCATTCGATTTCGTATCCTTTTCCTTTTTTCCTCTTTCTCTATCTCTTGCAACAGGGACCGGGAAAGGGGGATACCCCGAAAAGGATCCTTCCCTGTGAAGGAACCGGGCTCCGAGCCCCCTACTGATCAGAGGTTCGAAGGCTGGCCCCCCGAGGGGTTCAACAGCCGCCTCAGATCGCGTGGGCCCTACACCCACTACTGGTCAGAGGTTCGAAGGCCGGCCCCCCGAAGGGCTCCACGGCCGCCTCAGGCTACTCGGGCTCCGCGCCCATTACTGATCAGGGGTTCGAAGGCTGGCCCCCGAAGGGTTCACAGTCGTCTCAGACGTCGAGCGAGGGATGACCAGGGGTACGTTCGATACATAACCAAGGCTCGGGCTGCGCTCCCGAGGTACCCTAGGAAATTTCCGAGACCAGCGGGAGCGATCCTGTAACGGAATCCCATCGGAGGGAGGCATCGAGCCCTTGGACCCCGTCGCCAGGGGACCAGGTCCGGCAGATCACCCGCAGGTACTTTTGGGCGTGCCTCTGGGCCCCTAGCTGACCCCCAACGAACGGGGCACGGACGTCCATCGGATTACCCGCTTGCAGCTCACCGGAGACACCATGTTCAGTGCCCATCGAGGGTAACATGGCGCTCTCCCCCCCTCCTCCTTGCGGAAAGGCGACGTAGGGGCGTATGTAAAAAAGCCGAGTCTGTCCCTGATCGCCCTCTCGCCCTGTGCGGAGGCTCGGGGGCTGCTCTCGCAAAACCCGGCTCCGGCCGAACCGTTGACAGCGTCAACATACCAGCCCGAGAACTTGGGCCCCGACCGTGCACCCGGGCTACGGCCAGTTCGCATGAGGGAACAACCAGACCAGCCGAAGCATTACGCAAGGCATTAAGACCTCGAAGGAGTGAAACCACTCCTCCGAGGCCTCGGGGCTACACCCGGCGGGTGCGCTCGCGCGCACCCACCGGAACAAAATGCAACCAAGAAAGGCTGGTCCCCTTGCAAAAAAGTGCGACGAAAGCCTCCAAGCGAGTGCTAACACTCCCTTCGAGGCTCGGGGGCTACTGTCGGGGACCATAATTAGGGGTACCCTCAAGACGCCTAATTCTCAGCTGGTAACCCCCATCAGCATAAAGCTGCAAAGGCCTGATGGGTACGATTAAGTCAGGGATCAGTCCATACGAGCGACTCGATCACGCCTCGCCCGAGCCTAGCCTCGGACAAGGGCAGCCGACCCCGAGGGATTTCCGTCTCGCCTGAGGCCCCCCTCCAACGGTGGACACATCTCCAGCTCGCCCGAGGCCTTGCCTTCGCTAAGAAGCAACCTTGACTAAATCGCCGCGCCAACCGACCGAGTTGCAGGAGCATTTAACGCAAAGGTGGCCTGACACCTTTATCCTGACGCGCGCCCCCCGGCAGAGCCGAAGTGACCGCCGTCACTTCGCCGCTCCACTGACCGGTCTGACAGAAGGACAGCGCCGCCTGCGCCACTCCTACTGCAGTGTCACTTGACAGAGTTAGACTGACAGGCAGTCAAGCCCTGCCAAAGGCACCATGGGAAGCTCCGCTCCGCCCGACCCAGGGCTCGGACTCGGGCTAAGCCCCGGAAGACGGCGAACTTCGCTCCGCCCGACCCAGGGCTCGGACTCGGGCTAAGCCCCGGAAGACGGCGAACTCCGCTTCGCCCGACCCAGGGCTCGGACTCGGGCTAAGTCCCGGAAGACGACGAACTCCGCTCCGCCCGACCCAGGGCTCGGACTCGGGCTAAGCCCCGGAAGACGGCGAACTCCGCTCCGCCCGACCCAGGGCTCGGACTCGGGCTAAGCCCCGGAAGACGGCGAACTCCGCTCCGCCCAACCCAGGGCTCGGACTCGGGCTAAGTCCCGAAAGACGACGAACTTCGCTCCGCCCGACCCAGGGCTCGGACTCGGGCTCAGCCCCAGAAGACGACGAACTCCGCTTCGCCCGACCCCAGGGCTCGGACTCCGTCCTGGCCTCTGCCGAACGACCTCCGCCTCGCCCGACCCAGGGGCTCGGACTCGGCCTCGGCCATGGAAGACGGACTCTACCTTGGCTTCGGAGGAGCCTCCACGTCGCCCAACCTAGGGCGCAGGCCAGCCACGTCAACAGGAAGCGCCATCATCACCCTACCCCGAACTGACTCAGGCCGCAGAGAACAAGACCGGTGTCCTATCTGGCTAGCTCTGCCAGATATGCAATGATGGCGCCCCGCAAGCTCTGTGACGACGGCGGCTCTCAGCTCTCTTACGGAAGCAGGAGGACGTCAGCAAGGACTCAACCGCTCCGACAGCTGTCCCTCCGCCACGCTCCGCCGCTCCTCCGACAGCCACGACACCACACTAGCTGGGTGCCAAGATCTCTTCGGCTGCCACATTGGCATGTACTTAGGGCGCTAGCTCTCCACCGCTAGACACGTAGCACTCTGCTACACCCCCATTGTACACCTGGATCCTCTCCTTACGCCTATAAAAGGAAGGACCAGGGCCTTCTTAGAAAAGGTTGGTCGCGCGGGGACGAGGACGAGACAGGCGCTCTCTTGGGGCCGCTCGCTTCCCTCACCCGTGCGGACGCTTGTAACCCCCTACTGCAAGCGCACCCGACCTGGGCGCGGGACGAACACGAAGGTCGCGGGATTTCCACCTCTCTCACGCCCGTCTCCGGCCACCTCGCTTCCCCCCTTCGCGCTCGCCCACGCGCTCGACCCATCTGGGCTGGGGCACGTGGCACATTCACTCGTCGGCTTAGGGACCCCCCGGTCTCGAAACGCCGACAACAATACACCGAGAAGGGCTTGTGCACATCAGGCAAGACTAGGACAGGCGCTGTAGTCAACTTCTCTTTCAGCGCTTCAAAGGCCTCTTGGCATTTCTGGGTCCACTTGAACTCAACCTTGTTGCCTAGCAACGCTGTCATTGGTTTCGCAATCTTCGAAAACCCTTCAATGAATCGCCGATAATATTCGGCCATTCCAATGAAGCTCTTGATTCCTCGAGCATCTGTTGGCGCTTTCCAGTTCAGAATGTCTGCCACTTTCTTCGGATCCACAGCCAATCCTTCTTTGTTGATTATGTGACCCAAGAACAGGACTTCACTGATCCAGAACTCGCACTTGCTCAACTTGACATACAACTGGTGCTCTCGCAATCTCTGCAATACCATCCTCAAATGATCTGCATGCTCTTCTTCGCTTTGAGAATAAACCAGAATGTCATCGATGAATACCACCACAAACTTATCGAGATAATCCATGAATGCGCTGTTCATTAAGTTCATGAAGAAGGCCGGTGCATTGGTCAAACCAAAAGACATCACAGTGAACTCATACAACCCATACTTGGTAATGAATGCCGTCTTCGGAATGTCCGAAGGTCGGATGCTGAGCTGATGATAACCTGACCTCAGATCTATCTTGGAGAACACACTGGCTCCTCTCAACTGGTCGAACAGATCTTGATCGTGACTTCATTCAAAGCTCGGTAATCGATGCACATCCTTTTGGTGCCATCTTTCTTCTCCACAAATAGGACAGGGGCGACCCAAGGCGAGGTGCTTGGCCGGATGTAACCTTTCTCTGACAGCTCATCAATCTGCTTCTTAAGTTCAACCAACTCTGGCCCGGATATTCTGTAAGCTCTCTTAAAGATGGGGGCGGTTCCAGGAAGAAGCTCTATGGCAAACTCAACTTTCCGCTCTGGTGGCATGCCCGGTAAGTCCTTTGGAAACATATCTGGAAACTCAGACACAATCTTGATCCTCTCAATTGGGTCTGCTTCACTGCTATCGACAGCCATCTGATAACAACTTCCTTTCTTTGGCTCAGGCGGGACTAACTCAGTCACCACTCCCTCTCCTAGTGGGGACACCAACTTGATTGTCCTCTTATCACAACTGATAACTGCCTGATACTTATCTAGCCAATTCATCCCTAGGATGACATCTATTCCCTGAGTACCCATTACTATGAAGTTAGCGGGAAATGCTATCCCCCTTATTTCCACACTTACATTCAAACAAATGCTATCGGCTCGAATTCTACCACCGGCTGAGTCAATTTGAATGGGGGTTGACATGGTAGTAATTGGAAGATTATGTGCTTCTACCCATGATGCAGTAATGAAAGAATGCGTTGCTCCAGTATCAAATAACACTTCTGCAATATGGGAGTCGACTGGGAACATACCTACTATCATGCCGGGGGTCTCCTGAACTGCTTCTGCCTCCAAGTGGTTCAGTCTCCCATGATTATAACGCGGCTCAGAGCGGTTGCCTGCTCCAGGCTGAGACACGTTCTGCTTCGCTGGGGCATTGGGGCCTGACGGCTGCTGGGCTGCCTTCTTCGGACATTGCATCACCCAATGGCCTTGCTCTCCACAGTGGAAACATGCCCTGTTTCCAACTTGAGCTGGTGCTGCCTGATTGTTCTGCTGGTTTGCTGGGGCAGGAAGACGAAGTGCCTGCTGATTCTGCCTCTGAAACTGACCTCCTCCTGACTGATTGCTTTGACGATTCTGATACTGGTGCTGAGGATACTGCCTTTGGAACTGCTGATGTTGCTGAGGTGGACGCTGGTTCTGCCTGAACTGCTGAGGTTGATTGCCTGAGAAACGAGGACGGTTGCTGCTTCCAGGCTGGGGTCCACTGATCTTGCGCTTACGATCCTCCATCTCCTTACGCTTCCTCTCTGTCATGATTGCTCTGTCAATCAAGTGCTGGAACGTCGGAAAGGTGTGATTCATCAGTTGGTACTGCAGAGGATCAACCAAGCCTCTCAGGAAACGGTACTGTCGCTTGGCGTTGGTGTTGACATCTTCAGGAGCATAGCGAGACAACTGCAGAAACTTGTCTCGGTACTCACTGACAGACGATGACCCTTGCTTGAGGGCCAGGAACTCCTCCTTCTTCACTGTCATCAGACCTGCGGGAACAAGGTACTGACGAAAGCTACCTCTGAACTCTTCCCAGGTGATGGCGTCGGGGTTGGCATGGGTGGCGAGATAAGACTCCCACCATGACTGAGCTGCTCCTCTCAATAGACGGGGACCATACAGGACTTTCTCCCTGTCGTCACACTGAGCGGTATGCAACTCCCGCTCCACAGTGCGCAGCTAGTCTTCAGCATCCATGGGGTTAGAAGAATGAGCGAACGTTGGGGGATGACCTCTCATGAATTCAGCACGCTTGTCTCTGGGCATCTGTGGCATCTGAGGCTGAGGTGGTGCCTGCTGCTGTTGTTGTTGCTCCTGCTGCTGAATGGCGGCCAGAGTCTGACCGATGGCTTGAACTGCCTGAGTCTGCATCAGAAACATCTGCTCGATGGACATCGGGGGCGGGGGCGGCAGGTGCTGTTGCTGGGGCACCTCATCCTGCTGAGCGGCTCGCTCCTGCTGAGCACGCGTTCCTCCTCTGCGCCTATTCTCTGACATCTGCAGAATGCAACCACACATCAGAACTGATCTGGCAAATCTTGCAGCATAAGAAAAGAGTATAGAATCCTTCAACAGCACTGAACAGATGAGCATCTTCACTGATCTCCAACACAGACCACACAGCTTCTCAGATAAAGAGGAAAGTGGAATAAAAGGTTTCCCAACTATATAACTAACTCCATTAACATAATAGGTAAACCAAAATGCAGGGAATACCCGCACTCTGGTGACAGTCATTACAAAGATCCAAACCAAACATAGTTCATCATGACAAACATAAATGCACAGGATATAGCAAACTATCCTGTCTAACTAAGACTAACTAAGGGTGAGACTAACGCTAAGACTGTAGCTTCTAAGTATATATTTTGTATTAATTACAAGATCCAACTCTAACGATCTATGGTTCTAGATTTATCTTGGTCTTGCAGTCGGGATTGCCATAAGACTGGTGTCCACGCCGAGGTGAGCGGTACAGGTGCTGAGTCCCGACGGGAGCGGGGGAACCATCATCCAGGTGACGACGCTCCGCGCGCTTAGCCCGCAGCAGGGCGATCTCAGCACGAGCCCTACTCAACTCGTCTAGCGCATGGTCCAGCTCCATGTTTAGCACGGCGGCTAGGTTGACTGTGCTGCTCAACCTAGGATTGTCCTCACCGACAGGTGAAATAATCACGCCTCCTGTGCTACCAGATGGACGGCGGGGGTAGTACTTCAGGTTGAGACCGTCAGCTACCCCACCGAGAACCGAGCAGTAGTGCGAAAGCGCACGCCGTGCAGCATCTTGCATGGCCGCATCAGCTGAGTCCCGCTCAGAGATAGAATAGTGCTCTGAGCAGACCTCAGCACCTTGGAGACTGTTCTCCGGACGGCGCACCAAGCAGGTCGCCTCCCAGCGGTCCGGGTAGATCCCGCGACCATGCTGGTAGACCACACAGCGATACTCGATGGACCAAGTACGTCGGTCAAGTGCCCGACGTAGCAGGGTGTCGAGCGCATCGTGGAAGTGACACCCGCGAGCAGCGTCGCGAGTGATGGGTCGAGCAACCCATCCTTCCAGCTCCTGGTCAGCAGAGAAGTCGGTGTCGTGGCTCGAGCTATCGTCGCCACCTCCGTCGTCTGGGTCTCCTCCAGCAGCTACTCCAAAGGTTGGGGCTGTAACACCCCTGGTGTTACTATAACTAAAACTTGAGCATGACATCATGAGCATTGGCATTGCATATGTTTGACACATCTAGAGTGCATTCACTAGGCAAAAATTTCAAACAAGTTGTATTGTTTTAATATTTTTGCAAATGAAACCCTGGTTAATGGACTTAACCTTAAATAGTGGTTAAAGGGGTAAAACTTAACGCAAGTTAAGAAAACCTAAATACTTTAGGGTAAAAGTCATAAAATGACCCTAAGAATAAACTTGAATCACTTTTGTACCCCTGGGATACCAGAAACCCTAATTAGAACCCTGGCAAACCCTAAGTCTAAACCCTAGGGGCTTATGTGCAAAATTAGCCCACTTTTGGGTTAAAGTGCAAAAATCAAGTTAAATAAGTATATTAGGTCATTTGGGTCAATCATATGTGAATTTGCAATCCAAAACTTGAGATTTGGACTTAAGTGCAAAAGAGCCATACTTAACCCTTTCTGGTTAAGTCTGCATTTCAGTGTGATTGTCTCAACTTGAAGCCCTTGTAACTTTCAAATTATGGGGTTTGTGCCCTAGGTCACCACATCAAAATTGTAGCCCAATTATAGGTGAACAACTTTGCTAAAGAGTGGGAGCTCAGTTGTTAAGAAAAGTTTAGAGATAAATGAGCCTGAAGTTGGACTGTCAGACTGCCTGAAGCCTGAAATTCAGATTAACAGTGTGATGGGATGAA
The DNA here is from genome assembly GCF_902167145.1 of Zea mays. Lineage (NCBI taxonomy): Eukaryota > Viridiplantae > Streptophyta > Magnoliopsida > Poales > Poaceae > Zea > Zea mays. Next base: position 102,441,903 of record NC_050101.1, read on the forward strand.
CTTTGAGCTCGATTTTGATTTGGATCCAGTGACTTTTTGTGAGTACACATTATAGCAAAGATATAGATGGATCATAGCTCTACACCTTTGCTGCAGAAAGTTGACATAGATTCCACATAAAATCGGGAGAAAATGTAGCTCCAATATGCCCTGTCAGTCGCTCTGAATAAGTGGTTCCCATGGTACAGTAGCTGAAACAGATAAGGTCGCCAGCGCGGCTGTCTTCACCGCCGGTGGCTTTCCGCCGTGATTCACGTCGCCGGCGTCACGATTCGCGCTCGGGTATGTGGATAACTTCGCGGCGTCAAAAGATCGTCACCGCCCGTGACCTGGACACCACACCGACTAGCCGTAGTCCATCTCCCCTGGCTCACCGCCCGCGGTAAAGTGCTCACCGTCGACCGCCGCTTCCCGGCCTTATGCCGCGTGTCCAAGCCTTTCCACCGCGTCGCTGTAACTTGCTACTGCTGTCAAATCAACGCCGGTGAGGTTGCCACGGCGTGGGACACTAATTCGCGTGCGCCAGTGCCTTCTTCCTCATCTCCGACCGCCGCGTGTCTCGTCCAAATTCGCGGCCACCGCCCGTCCTCTCTATAAATTGAGCCCGTGACTAGCTCCGTGGGGTCGTCAGCTAACTAGCCACAGCTAATCGACCCCAATCATCCACTCGTGTGCTCAAATTCGGAGTTTTCCCCCAAATCCGATTTCCGCCACCGTGAAACCAAGCTCACCGTCGCCAGCCATACTCCGGTTAGTCCCTCCCCTCTGCTCCCTTGTTTAAGCATTTTCATGCGTCTACGATGCTTGCCGAGCCATTGAATTGAACTAAGGGCTCTCTGGTCGCCGGGAACACGACCATATAGCCGCTATGCTTACGGCCACCGTGGCCAGAGCTCCATAGTTGACCAATAGCGCAATTAAGTTAGGGGAAATGGTCGGGCTGACCCCAATTTCATGTCCGCCGCTCGGAGAACCCAGCCATAGCCCCAATCGGCCGGTCCAGGACCTCGCCGGAGTCTCTCCGTGCGCGTCGCCGTCGTGGACCATCCACTGCGAAGAAACAGAACATCAGGGGCATTTCTGCAAGTTGTCAGTGACTGATTCAATAGTAACTGAACCCAACTTTCATTAGCCAAAACCGTGAGGCCTTTTCTGTAAAACCGCCAGGGCGCGCGGGCGCGCGGGCGCTTTCCCTCTGGACCTGGGCCGCTGGGCTGAATCCGGCCCAGTTCTGTTTAACCTTTCTCCTTTTCTTTTTCAGGAAAACTTGAGAAATATGTAAAAAAAATGTAGAAAAATGCTAAAATTGTGAAACTAATTTTCCTAGGCTTGTTATTTTCCCAAGTATTTAATAAAAATAGTTTTGTGATTTTTAGTAGAAATAAGAAATTTTAAGGTATTTAAAGTAGTTAAAAGTCTTGGTTATAGATTTTTAGAAAATAATTGGTAAGTCCTAAAATGCCCAAAATTTTTATATGAGTGTTATACACTATTTAGAAGCCTTGGGTAGGATTTGAATTGATTTGGACCTTGTTTGCTCACCAAACCCCAAAACACCCCCCCTGCCCTATGAACTCCTTTACCGACTCCGGAAACCCTAAGTTCCCGGAACTCCGTGAAGGAAAGTTGTATTCAAGACATAAATAATAAGTTTATGTTATCTTTGCATCCTCATGAGCATCCCATGGCATCCATTCTTATACATATGTATGGTTATGATTAGAACGTGAGGAAGAAATCAAAGTTACCGAAGAAGAGACACCACCACCTTCGGAGTCTCAGGCCGGGAATCATTTCTACTTTGACATCTGTGGATCTGAGCCTGATTCACCTGTGAACGAAGGCAAGCCCCGGTGCATTTGCCACCTTCCTTGCTATTTTAAAATCTTTCTCACTTGATTGCTGCATTAGGTGATAGGAGTTGCTTGATAAAACCATTCCTGCATTACCTTCCTTGAATTTGATTACCTTCCTTAATCACCTGTTTTATAAAAGCTTTTTGATGCTTAGCTTGGCTTTAGAAAAACAAAAGGTTTTGTTTTTACAAAATATGATGTGGCAAAAGTGGGTGGGATGTTTTTCAAAAATAAAACTTGATGATGGATCTATCAAAGGCCTTGATGGGTTCAACATCGGAAAAGATGTACCTCTGTCAGGTACCAAGCTTTGGGTTTGAAATGATTAAGCTGAGACCGGGCGGGTGACTTGCACGAGAAGAAAGTCTCGGTGTAGTGTCTCCGTCTGAGTCAATTAAGGACCTTGTCGATGTAGGCTTGATGATCGAGGACCCTTTAACTGGTCACATGCCTCGTCATGGGTAAGCCTTGCCTCGGGCAGACTAAGGCCGGAATAAGACAACACGAAATGGGCGTGGAGCGGTGGCGAGAGTAGCGTGTACCCTCCGTGGCAAGAGGCTGGACGGTGGTGTAGCTGTGCTCTCGGTTTGCGTGAACCTGATCCGGTCTTAAGAACCCCGGTGGCGGGTTGACATATGCAAGGGTTAAGTGCTACATATGTCGTGTGATTGGAGATCCTCAGCTGAGTATAATCGATTCGGATCGCCGTACCTTCGCGGTTATGAAGACTTGGTCACTGCCCTACACGTAGCATTCCACTAAAGACGATGGGCTTTTGTTAAGAAATTGGCTAGTGCAGGACCAGTGATTGAACTAGGGTAGAAAGAACTCTAGTGCAGGTAATTTTACTTAACTTGACAAATAAAATTGGATTTTTAAGGATCCACTTTAGTAAGCATTTCTGCAAAACAGAGTCTTTGAATATTGAAAAGCCTTACCTTAACTCCCACATAACCAGCATACCCTTGAGAGTCTTTTCCTTAGTCGGGTAAGACTTGCTGAGTATTCCATACTCAGGGTTTATCCCTTTGTTGTTTTTAGGTGAGGAAGCGACAAACTTTTGTTGCTTCTGCTCCAAGGTGGTACCAAACGAGGAAAAACAAGACTGAAGTGCGGGAGGACTCGGTCCTCCACTTAGGATCTTTTGTTTATTAAACTTCTCGGGAGGAGTTTGTGCCTCCCTGGTTTGTATAATATTACTACTCTGCACTCACTTTTAGTCTGGTCTGTAATAAAAATAACTCAAGCTTGCTTTTGAAATAAAATGTAAGTTATGTAATTCGCTTCCGCATTTCTTTATCTCCGATGTTCTGTAATGTCTGCAAGACGGGTGAAACGTTCCTGGTAAGGTAAGGAATGATACCGAACTTGTCAAGTAGTCAGGGGCACCTACAGGGTTGTCTAGAGTCCGTTGGACAAGGACAACTGTAGGTGGGCCTAATTACTTGGGAGGTTCCATCACAGCTGGTATCGGAGCGTAGCCCTTCTTTGCAGATATTATGATGCATCTTCAAAAGGATTTTCGAAAGTCTTACCTAAAAATTCTTTTCTCTTCTTACCTAAGTATTCTGAAGAGTCTATCTTAAAGACCAGATAGGAAGAGTGCAACGTATAGAAGGTTGAATCGACTAAGGTTGATTCTGTAATTATACATGCATCATGCTAAGAATCTTACTAATAACATTTTCCCCTTAGAAAAGATGCCGCCACGTACCAGGCTAACGGCACGCAAGTCTACGGGACCAATTGGGGTGCCTCGGCATCAATTGGCTCCCCGACATGAAAGTAGCAGTAGTGGAAGTAACGACCCCATCGGAGACCTTGAAGCTCATGTGAGTCGACTTCAAGCAGCGCTGCAACATAGGACTGATGCTTGGGTCGCCGACGGAGATAGAATCAATGAACTGAGAAGGGACATCCGACATCTGCAGGATCAACTCGCTGATCGAGACTTAGCACTTGACTAGGCCGTGCAGTCTCGTTTGCTAATGTGTGCTAAGGAAGCAAGGGCTCAGGCCCGAGTTGTAGAACTTAGCTCGACTGTTGATAACCTGCAGGTTTACTGCAACACGTTGCACGAGGAAGTCCATATACTATACTCACAACTACACCCAAGTGAGCCTGCACCACCTGCTGAGGCGGAAGCTGGACCATCTCACGTTGCGGGACGTGCGCTGGGTGGGGAGTTAGACCTTTTTGAGCCTCCTCCTTCTTTGAGGTTGGTTGATGTCTGGACTCCCACACCTGACGATGAAGCCGCCAAGAGTAATGGCAAGCAGGAATAAAGGTGTAATAGAAGTAGAGTAGTGTATGGTAGGGTATTGTAGGGTGTACTGTTGTATAATAGGTTGAACTTTTGTATAATGGGTATTGTATCCTGTTATGTAATATCGAGTCTCTATCATTACTTTTTATAGTAATGTAAAATGGAAGGTTTTCTCTGGCACATTATGTTTACTTCAAATGTTTTTGCCACAGATGCCGACCAGGACTCGAGGACAGGATGCAGCAGGAACTTCTGGGGGACGGGATGTTACCCCAAACCCACCTCCAGTTCCTCCCACGTTAGCCGAGGCGATCGCCGCCTTGGTGAATGCCACCGCAGACAATACCCGCTTCCTTAGGGAAATGGCGGGTCAGCAGCAATTCCAGCAGCAAGCAGGAAGAGGTTTTCAGCAAGGTCCCCGTGAGACCACCTATCTGGACTTCTCTGAAACCCGTCCACCCCTATTCGTCAAAGCGGAAGATCCCCTAGAAGCTGATGAGTGGATTCGGGTTATTGAACAAAAGTTTGGTCTTCTCCGTTGCTCAGAAACGCAGAAGCCGTTGTTTGCCGCACAACAACTCCGTGGTCCTGCCAGTACCTGGTGGGGAAATTTTGTGGCTATCCAACCTGTCAACCATCAAGTCACCTGGGATGAGTTTAAAGCAGCCTTCCGTGAACACTACATCCCCGAAGGAGTGCTGCATATGAAACAAGAGGAATTTATGAAGTTACAACAAGGTGGAGATACCGTCAATCAATATCTCAACAAATTCAATCACCTGTCGCAGTATGCCATCGACCAGGTGAATAAGGATTTAAAGAAGAAGAACTGTTTTATGCGGGGACTGAATGATCGGCTACAAAGGAAAATGGCCACATGCATAGATCTCACGTATGGAAAGGCTGTCAGCACAGCCTTATCTGTTGAAGCCAAATACACAAATTCTGGGAAGAATAAGGGATTCGGTGGTGAGAGGCCTAATCAGGGCCAGGCGAAGAAACCACGGTTTGTGATTCGACCCTCAAACCAAAATCGCACTTTTTCTCGTCCACCCTCATTCCCCTTCAAACAGCCTATCATTATTCGCCCCAACAATACCCCCAATCAGTCGGGTGCCCCAGGCACTCGATTCCCTGCCTTGCCTAGTTCTTCAACTGGTTGCTTTAATTGCGGCAAGTCGGGACATTTTATCAAAGACTGCCCATATCCTCGGCAAAATCAGTCCAATGCTCCGCAAGGATCTGGGAAATCAGCTCAGCCTAAAGGAAATGCTGTGGGGAAGAATACAAAGAAAACGGGGCGTGTATATTACACTCAAGTGGCTACTACACCGGAAGGAGAGCCGGTGATGATGGGTACGTTTCCCGTGGCCAGTCACCCAGCAATTATTCTTTTTGATTCTGGTGCTTCACATACATTCATTAGCAAGAAGTTTGTGGAACAATATCATATTGCATACCATGAATCAAAGGAGGGATTTAAAATTCATTCACCTGGGGGACACATTTATACTAGAGAAGTGGCCTATGGAGTGCCAATAACAATGGCCGGACGGAACTTTCCTGCTAATATGATCGTTCTAAAGGGCCAGGATATAGATGTAATCTTGGGTATGAATTGGTTAACCCAACACAAGGCAATCCTCAACACTGAACTCAGAACCGTCAGGTTGAGCTATAACCAAGAAGAGATTCTTTTGACTCCCCGCAACCAATCCAGCCAAAGCTTCTGGTAGAGTCTATGAAGCCATTGTACCGGAAATCAAGAACATTCCGGTAGTATGTGAGTTTCCAGATGTATTTCCGGAAGATTTGCCTGGACTGCCCCCTGAAAGAGATGTAGAATTCGTAATTGAGCTAAAGCCCGGCACGGCTCCCCTCTCCCGAAGATCGTACCGCATGCCCCCTAATGAGTTGGCGGAACTGAAGATTCAATTACAAGATCTACTGAATAAGGGATTCATCCGGCCAAGCTCGTCCCCTTGGGGTTGTCCCGCCATTTTTGTTAAGAAGAAGGATCAAACCTTGAGAATGTGCGTGGATTATCGACCCCTAAATGAGGTCACTATCAAGAATAAGTACCCTCTTCCAAGGATCGATATCTTATTTGATCAACTGACTGGGGCGAGGGTATTTTCCAAAATTGATCTCAGGTCGGGCTATCATCAAATCCGTATTCGGCCCGAAGATATACCGAAGACTGCGTTTACTACGCGGTATGGATTATTTGAATACCTGGTAATGTCTTTTGGGCTCACAAATGCTCCTGCCCATTTCACCTATATGATGAACTCGGTGTTCATGCCCAAGTTGGACAAATTCGTGGTAGTCTTCATCGACGATATCTTGATATATTCTAAGAATGAAGAGGACCATGCTCAGCATCTATGGATTGTATTGACGCGCCTGAGGGAACATCAGCTATATGCCAAGTTCAGTAAGTGCGCGTTCTGGCTGGAAGAAATTCAATTTTTGGGGCACGTGTTATCGGCAAAAGGAATTGCGGTAGATCCTAGCAAGGTCAAAGATATTCTGGAGTGGAAACCCCCAACAACTGTTCATCAAGTCCGGAGTTTTCTTGGACTAGCTGGGTATTATCGCAGATTCATACCAGATTTTTCTAAGCTTGTGAAGCCAATCACAAGTTTGTTGAAGAATGACATTAAGTTCAATTGGTCTTCTAAGTGCAATGAAGCCTTTGAGCAACTGAAGACACTATTGACCACTGCTCCGGTATTAGCTCAACCGGACATCACTAAACCTTTTGATGTATATTGTGATGCATCTGGCAGTGGGCTCGGCTGTGTACTGATGCAAGAGGGCCGAGTGATTGCGTATGCTTCAAGGCAGTTGCGCCGGCATGAGGAGCACTATCCAACTCATGATCTGGAGCTAGCCGCTGTGGTTCATGCCCTAAAGATTTGGCGTCACTATCTGCTGGGTAATATCTGTCACATATATACAGATCATAAAAGTCTGAAGTACATCTTCACCCAGTCAGCATTAAATATGAGACAAAGACGATGGCTTAAGCTCATTAAAGACTATGAACTGGAGATCCATTATCACCCAGGCAAGGCCAATGTGGTGGCAGATGCGTTGAGTCGTAAAACTTCCTGCCACTGTCTTATGGCGAAGACCTTCGAGAACACTTTGTGTCAAGAAATGGAAAAGCTAAACCTAGGGATCATCCAACAAGGGACTCTAAATCAGTTAAAGCTTGAGTCAATCATCTTGCAAAGAATAATTGATGCTCAAAAGGATAATCTGGGTATGAAGCACATTCGAGAGAAGATAAAGGCTGGAGTAGCCAAGTGTTTCAAGGAAGACGATCAAGGTGTGATATGGTTTAAAACCGCATAGTAGTGCCAAAGAACGAAGAGCTCCGTCAGCAAATTCTGGATGAAGCACATCTTAGTCGTTATTCTATTCATCCCGGAAGCACTAAGATGTACCAAGATTTAAAGCAACATTACTGGTGGACAAAAATGAAGATTGAAATTGCACGCTATGTGGCGAAGTGTGACACTTGCAGACGTGTCAAGGCCATACACATGAAAACTGCTGGTCCATTACAATCCTTGCCAATCCCAACATGGAAATGGGAAGACATCAGTATGGATTTTATTGTGGGACTGCCCAGGACGGCCAAAGGGTATGACTCTATTTGGGTTATCACTGATCGATTTACCAAGATCGCCCACTTCCTCCCTGTCAAAGTTAAATATCCCGTCATTACCTATGCGGAGTTATACATTGCCCGTATTCTCAGTTTGCATGGTGTTCCAAAGACCATAGTGTCGGATCGTGGACCTCAGTTCGTATCCAAGTTTTGGGAAGAACTTCATAAATCCCTGGGTACCAAATTACTCCACAGTTCGGCCTATCATCCTCAAACCAGTGGACAAACTGAGAGAGTGAATCAAATACTTGAAGATATGCTGCGGGCATGTGTCCTGGATTTCTCATTAAAATGGGATGAATGTTTACCTTTAGCGGAGTTTTCATATAATAATAGCTACCAAGAAAGTATCAAGATGGCACCCTTTGAAGCTTTATATGGACGACGGTGTCGGACTCCGCTAAATTGGTCTGAACCTGGTGAGAGGTGCTTCTTTAGACCTGATCTGGTGAAAGAAGCCGAGGATAAAGTTCGGAAAATTATTCATAATCTGAAGAAAGCACAAGCTCGTCAAAAGAGTTATGCAGACACACGGCGAATGCCCCTATATTTCCTGAAAGGAGACTACGTCTACTTAAAGGTCTCGCCAATGAAAGGTGTATCGTGTTTCGGGGTAAAGGGAAAGCTTGCACCCAGGTACATTGGTCCATTCCTGGTGCTTGAGCAATGTGGACTAGTGGCATACCGACTCCAACTACCCGAAACCTTGTCTGCTGTGCATAATGTGTTCCACGTGTCACAATTGAAGAAGTGTCTTCGGGTTCCCGATCGAACCGTTGAAGTGACTGATGTTGTCCTAGAACCAGATTTAACATACTCGGAACATCCTATTCGAGTTCTGGATCAAAAGGACAGAATCACCCGAAGAAAGACTTTCAAATTCTACAAGATACAGTGGAACCAGCATTCGGAAGATGAGGCTACATGGGAAACCCAAGACTTTTTAGAAAAGAATTTCCCAGGCTTTCTAGCCTCATGTAAATTGTAAAGCCTGTATAGCTATTGTAATAAAGAAGTAACCCCCACATCACCCCTGCCTTGTACCAAAATTAAAGAAATAAAAATGTGATGTGTTTCCTTTACCATTCCCTACCCTAGGATTTTTAATCTCGGGACGAGATTCTTTTATGGGGGGAAGGATGTAACACCCCTGGTGTTACTATAACTAAAACTTGAGCATGACATCATGAGCATTGGCATTGCATATGTTTGACACATCTAGAGTGCATTCACTAGGCAAAAATTTCAAACAAGTTGTATTGTTTTAATATTTTTGCAAATGAAACCCTGGTTAATGGACTTAACCTTGAATAGTGGTTAAAGGGGTAAAACTTAACCCAAGTTAAGAAAACCTAAATACTTTAGGGTAAAAGTCATAAAATGACCCTAAGAATAAACTTGAATCACTTTTGTACCCCTGGGATACCAGAAACCCTAATTAGAACCCTGGCAAACCCTAAGTCTAAACCCTAGGGGCTTATGTGCAAAATTAGCCCACTTTTGGGTTAAAGTGCAAAAATCAAGTTAAATAAGTATATTAGGTCATTTGGGTCAATCATATGTGAATTTGCAATCCAAAACTTGAGATTTGGACTTAAGTGCAAAAGAGCCATACTTAACCCTTTCTGGTTAAGTCTGCATTTCAGTGTGATTGTCTCAACTTGAAGCCCTTGTAACTTTCAAATTATGGGGTTTGTGCCCTAGGTCACCACATCAAAATTGTAGCCCAATTATAGGTGAACAACTTTGCTAAAGAGTGGGAGCTCAGTTGTTAAGAAAAGTTTAGAGATAAATGAGCCTGAAGTTGGACTGTCAGACTGCCTGAAGCCTGAAATTCAGATTAACAGTGTGATGGGATGAACTTTGAGCTCGATTTTGATTTGGATCCAGTGACTTTTTGTGAGTACACATTATAGCAAAGATATAGATGGATCATAGCTCTACACCTTTGCTGCAGAAAGTTGACATAGATTCCACATAAAATCGGGAGAAAATGTAGCTCCAATATGCCCTGTCAGTCGCTCTGAATAAGTGGTTCCCATGGTACAGTAGCTAAAACAGATAAGGTCGCCAGCGCGGCTGTCTTCACCGCCGGTGGCTTTCTGCCGTGATTCACGTCGCCGGCGTCACGATTCGCGCTCGGGTATGTGGATAACTTCGCGGCGTCAAAAGATCGTCACCGCCCGTGACCTGGACACCACACCGACTAGCCGTAGTCCATCTCCCCTGGCTCACCGCCCGCGGTAAAGTGCTCACCGTCGACCGCCGCTTCCCGGCCTTATGCCGCGTGTCCAAGCCTTTCCACCGCGTCGCTGTAACTTGCTACTGCTGTCAAATCAACGTCGGTGAGGTTGCCACGGCGTGGGACACTAATTCGCGTGCGCCAGTGCCTTCTTCCTCATCTCCGACCGCCGCGTGTCTCGTCCAAATTCGCGGCCACCGCTCGTCCTCTCTATAAATTGAGCCCGTGACTAGCTCCGTGGGGTCGTCAGCTAACTAGCCACAGCTAATCAACCCCAATCATCCACTCGTGTGCTCAAATTCGGAGTTTTCCCCCAAATCCGATTTCCGCCACCGTGAAACCAAGCTCACCGTCGCCAGCCATACTCCGGTTAGTCCCTCCCCTCTGCTCCCTTGTTTAAGCATTTTCATGCGTCTACGATGCTTGCCGAGCCATTGAATTGAACTAAGGGCTCTCTGGTCGCCGGGAACACGACCATATAGCCGCTATGCTTACGGCCACCGTGGCCAGAGCTCCATAGTTGACCAATAGCGCAATTAAGTTAGGGGAAATGGTCGGGCTGACCCCAATTTCATGTCCGCCGCTCGGAGAACCCAGCCATAGCCCCAATCGGCCGGTCCAGGACCTCGCCGGAGTCTCTCCGTGCGCGTCGCCGTCGTGGACCATCCACTGCGAAGAAACAGAACATCAGGGGCATTTCTGCAAGTTGTCAGTGACTGATTCAATAGTAACTGAACCCAACTTTCATTAGCCAAAACCGTGAGGCCTTTTCTGTAAAACCGCCAGGGCGCGCGGGCGCGCGGGCGCTTTCCCTCTGGACCTGGGCCGCTGGGCTGAATCCGGCCCAGTTCTGTTTAACCTTTCTCCTTTTCTTTTTCAGGAAAACTTGAGAAATATGTAAAAAAAATGTAGAAAAATGCTAAAATTGTGAAACTAATTTTCCTAGGCTTGTTATTTTCCCTAGTATTTAATAAAAATAGTTTTGTGATTTTTAGTAGAAATAAGAAATTTTAAGGTATTTAAAGTAGTTAAAAGTCTTGGTTATAGATTTTTAGAAAATAATTGGTAAGTCCTAAAATGCCCAAAATTTTTATATGAGTGTTATACACTATTTAGAAGCCTTGGGTAGGATTTGAATTGATTTGGACTTTGTTTGCTCACCAAACCCCAAAACACCCCCCCTGCCCTATGAACTCCTTTACCGACTCCGGAAACCCTAAGTTCCCGGAACTCCGTGAAGGAAAGTTGTATTCAAGACATAAATAATAAGTTTATGTTATCTTTGCATCCTCATGAGCATCCCATGGCATCCATTCTTGTACATATGTATGGTTATGATTAGAACGTGAGGAAGAAATCGAAGTTACCGAAGAAGAGACACCACCACCTTCGGAGTCTCAGGCCGGGAATCATTTCTACTTTGACATCTGTGGATCTGAGCCTGATTCACCTGTGAACGAAGGCAAGCCCCGGTGCATTTGCCACCTTCCTTGCTATTTTAAAATCTTTCTCACTTGATTGCTGCATTAGGTGATAGGAGTTGCTTGATAAAACCATTCCTGCATTACCTTCCTTGAATTTGATTACCTTCCTTAATCACCTATTTTATAAAAGCTTTTTGATGCTTAGCTTGGCTTTAGAAAAACAAAAGGTTTTGTTTTTACAAAATATGATGTGGCAAAAGTGGGTGGGATGTTTTTCAAAAATAAAACTTGATGATGGATCTATCAAAGGCCTTGATGGGTTCAACATCGGAAAAGATGTACCTCTGTCAGGTACCAAGCTTTGGGTTTGAAATGATTAAGCTGAGACCGGGCGAGTGACTTGCACGAGAAGAAAGTCTCGGTGTAGTGTCTCCGTCTGAGTCAATTAAGGACCTTGTCGATGTAGGCTTGATGATCGAGGACCCTTTAACTGGTCACATGCCTCGTCATGGGTAAGCCTTGCCTCGGGCAGACTAAGGCCGGAATAAGACAACACGAAATGGGCGTGGAGCGGTGGCGAGAGTAGCGTGTACCCTCCGTGGCAAGAGGCTGGACGGTGGTGTAGCTGTGCTCTCGGTTTGCATGAACCTGATCCGGTCTTAAGAACCCCGGTGGCGGGTTGACATATGCAAGGGTTAAGTGCTACATATGTCGTGTGATTGGAGATCCTCAGCTGAGTATAATCGATTCGGATCGCCGTACCTTCGCGGTTATGAAGACTTGGTCACTGCCCTACACGTAGCATTCCACTAAAGACGATGGGCTTTTGTTAAGAAATTGGCTAGTGCAGGACCAGTGATTGAACTAGGGTAGAAAGAACTCTAGTGCAGGTAATTTTACTTAACTTGACAAATAAAATTGGATTTTTAAGGATCCACTTTAGTAAGCATTTCTGCAAAACAGAGTCTTTGAATATTGAAAAGCCTTACCTTAACTCCCACATAACCAGCATACCCTTGAGAGTCTTTTCCTTAGTCGGGTAAGACTTGCTGAGTATTCCATACTCAGGGTTTATCCCTTTGTTGTTTTTAGGTGAGGAAGCGACAAACTTTTGTTGCTTCTGCTCCAAGGTGGTACCAAACGAGGAAAAACAAGACTGAAGTGCGGGAGGACTCGGTCCTCCACTTAGGATCTTTTGTTTATTAAACTTCTCGGGAGGAGTTTGTGCCTCCCCTGGTTTGTATAATATTACTACTCTGCACTCACTTTTAGTCTGGTCTGTAATAAAAATAACTTAAGCTTGCTTTTGAAATAAAATGTAAGTTATGTAATTCGCTTCCGCATTTCTTTATCTCCGATGTTCTGTAATGTCTGCAAGACGGGTGAAACGTTCCTGGTAAGGTAAGGAATGATACCGAACTTGTCAAGTAGTCAGGGGCACCTACAGGGTTGTCTAGAGTCCGTTGGACAAGGACAACTGTAGGTGGGCCTAATTACTTGGGAGGTTCCGTCACAGGGGCGCCCAGTGGTGGTGCAGGGGGCGCCTCCAGAGGAAGCACAGGGGAGCAGCTCCTCACGGACTCTATCTCCTGGTGGAGCGAGAAAGAAGAACCATGCTGCTCCTGTCGTCGACGCTCCTGCTCCTCATGCAGGCGGTGGTGCAGTCTCTCCAAGTGGCTGGACTGTCCGGCCACGGGACAGCGAAGCGGACGCTCAGCAAGGCGGGAGGGTAAGAAGGGGATGACAAACTTTCGTGCAGTGTGTCTAAGACGAGCCATCTACAAAAGACACCGCAAGCAAAAGAGTGAGAACAGAATTAATATGACCAGCAAGTAATGAACCATAAATAAATGAAGGATTAGAAATAAACATAATTTTCAGCAAGGTATAACATATAGTAGAACATAGGTTTGGTCGGTATGACAACTTTTGAAGGGATATCAAAGTCAAGGCAGGGACAGAGGTCTATAGTCCTTAGAACGACCATTCTACTCTAGGTTAGCGGTCCTACAGTCAGCACGGCTTTGATACCACCTATATCACACCCGGTTTTAGAAGGCAAACCGAATGCGAACCATGTACGTGCCAGGATCAGCAATTCACGTACACAGCATTTACATAACATGGACATCATCACACAGTGCTCAAATAGTATTAAAAAGGGAAATAATAGTCGATTACATCATATGTCTGAGACATCCACATAGTCTTTACAATAAATCAAAGTGCGGAAAAGAAACGTAGATAAACGCGGCCTTCACAGGTAGCCGACTGGGGGTTGCCGCTAACCCACGCCTAGAACTCGTCGTAGTCTTGGAACTCCTGGAAGTCTCCTTCCACGACTTCATCTTCTCCTGAGCAGTGGTTGCAATGCTGACAACCTGGGGATGGGGGGGTTTGGTGTGTAGAGCAAGGGTGAGTACACATCAACATACTCAGCAAGTATCCTGTTTGGCTGTAGTGGACTAGCTTTATGTGGGGATAAGTCAAGCAGTTGCTTTTAGTTGGTCAGATTATTATTTACTAGTAGAAAGCCAGGTTTTAGCATTAACCCAAGTTATTAGCCCGATGTACCCTTTCCAAACGGAAAGAATACCACTTACCAGCACCATAGTCATAACCAGAACCATCGATCTCATTGCCACCTGTAACCCAAAATGTCTTTGATCAAGTACCACTAATCACTGGAGCTCCCTTGGCCGCTCATAACCGCGAGCACGGCTGATATATCATTTTTCAAACACTCTGCAGAGGTTGTGCACTTTACCCACAAGTCGTGATTCCCTTTCTGCCCGGAGATCATGACTCTCCATTGATCACTACCAAGGTGACCCAGCAGGGCATCACTACGTAGCCTTTACAAAGATTCCCCGGGGCTATAGCCACCCGTTAGGTTTCCTAAATGTACTGCACTCCTCCCCAAGGGGCGAACCCAAACTTGGCAGAGCGAGCCGCATACACCGAGCCCCATTGACGGCACGACGGCTAAGTGATCTACACCCCGGATCCTCTAATTATTCAGCTAAGGGCACCCCATTCCACCCTCATGGTTGCACTGTTTTCCCGAGCGGTCATCCAAAGAACAGGTCTTTATGGAGAGGCACTCGAGAAACCGCTCGAGCCCCCTTAAAGGCCACAAGTATAACATCATAATAGGAGAAGGGAAAACAGCGTATCATAAATAATCTCATCATGTTCATTGATTAGAGTTGAGCAATAGCATAAAGCTAAACAATAATAATCCAACCCAAATAGGTAAACAAGGACATGGATAACAAAAGCTAGTCAATCCTTAGGTATAACTGTGAAATGCGGGAGGTGAATTAAAGAATATATAGGACAGAGATAGGTCAAGGGACACTTGCCTCCACCAACCGACTGCTGCTCAGGGGCTTCTCCTGCGAGCTCTTCGGGCTCCTCGACCGAATCGTTCTCTATGCGATTGCAAGCATACATACATCCATCCATTCAGATTAGGAAACAAACAGTACACCATACAAGAGAACAAATAAAGTAAATATGCATAGAATATCACATACGATAATGAATTTACCATGGTTAGAAAGAGGCGGGGAAAGGTCTCGCGAGGGTCAAGGCTTTTGCTCGAGGCGCATTACGGGTAAACGAATAACTAGACGCTACGTGCTTTAGTTCTACTTAGCTCCAATTAGTTCTAACAAAAGGATTAGCTACATGCATAACTCGAATCATGACCATTTTCAGTTGATCGACATTGGATGAGATAGATAATTACTTACATGTATTAACTAACGTAAACAATTTCTAATTTGGGTTTCCATTTATTGATTACATAACACGATCACTACGCACGGAATGCACAGGGGGGTAGACGGGTGGCTCGGGGTAGACGATGGTGTCGCGAACGAGTCGCGCACGCGTCGGGGCCGCGCGCTGGCCAAGCTCGAGGCCGCGCGCCAAAGGTACGCTGAGCCGAGCTCGAGGCCACGCCGAGGCCATCACGACGCGAGCAGGGCACGCCGGCGGCACGCTGGGGCGGGCGGGCGAACACGGGCGACGGCGACGTCGCGGACAGGGGAGCGCGTCGAGCCGCCATGGCCGAGACGGCCGGGGCCGGCGGGCGCGGCCGGGGGCGACGAGCAGGAGGCGGGCTCGCTGGGGGGCGGCCGAGCCGGGCACGGGGGCGGCCGAGCATGGGGGCGGCCGAGCCGAGGCACGGCGGGGCGGGCTCGCCGAGGGACGGCCGAGCCGGGGCGAGAATGGGGCGGGGAAGGGGCGGGGCGGCTCGCCGGAGCGGGGCCGAGCACGGGGGCGGCCGGGCCGAGGCGCGGCGGGGCGGGGCCGGGCTCGCCGGGACCGGGCGGGGTCGGGGTGGGGCAGCGCGGGGCGGCTAAGCCGAGGCCGGGCGCGGCGGGGCCGGGGACGGCCGAGGACGGCCGAGCCGGGGCATGGCGAGGCGGGGCCGGCCGAGGACGGCGCGGGGCGGCCGAGCCGGGCGGCTCGCCGAGCGGCCGGCCGGGCGAGGAAGGAGGAGGGAGAAGGGGGAAGGAGAGGGGGGGCCTCACCACGGCGGGGAGGGCGGCGCGGCGGCGGCGCTGGGGAGGGAGCGGCGGCGGCGGCGCTAGGGCAGGGAGAGGGCGGCGGCGACGCTAGGGTTAGGGAGAGGGAGAGAGAGAGGGAGAATGATGGGCGGGGCCCGCAGGGAGGGAAATTTTGGGGAAAGGGGGGAGGGGGCGGCTGGGCCGCTTGGGCCCAAAGGGGGAGGGGGCGGGCGCGGTTGGGCCGGCCGGGACGGCCCACGGCGGGGGAGGGAAGGGGGAAGGGGGGGCGGCTGGGCCAAAAGGGGAGAAGGGGGAGAGAGAAAAAGAAAAGGTTTTTTTCTTTTTTATATCTATTTTTCTATATGAATGCTTTCACACTTTCAAACAACCAAAAAAATGCATGGTTCGGCATGATGCAGCAAATCAAAGAAATTAACTCTAGGGTTTACTATTATCACATAACTTAAAGTCTTGAAGACGGGTGAGGTTTTAGCGAAAAGAAATGGGAAAGAGAGGTAACACCCGAATTTGGAGAGTGAAGAAAAGAAAAAAAATTCAACTCCAAAAAATTCGGGGTGTTACAGCAAATGTGATAAGATATTCAATGAATTACTAAAAATGGCAACATTAACATAGATTATACTGTTCCACCCGCCGACAAACTAAAACGTCGCTCATATTGCAAGTGGCACAACTCATTTTCCCATGCCACTAATGATTGTAATGTGTTTCGACGACAAATCCAATCAGCCATTAACAAGGAACGATTGAAATTTCAGGAGGACACGGAGCCCTTCCCAATGAATGTGATCGACTTCAAGGGAAAAAAGTCCTAATTCAGCCCGGCGTGGTCGATAAGGGTTAAGGCAAGGAAGTCATCATCGGCAACGCACGAAAGGTCGATGAAAATAATAGAATTTCTTGCAGGAAGGTGGTTGCCGAGAAGACTCCTGAGGGAGGGGAGACTCTGGAGGTTACCATCACAACCTCCAACACTGGGGGACAAGCGCAAACAGGTGGCCAAACGCAGGAACCTGTTCTACGCATTGCGGACGGTCCGACACACAGACATGGATGGTCCGGGACCTCGCCGGACAGTCCGGGTCATTCCAGTAGACGGTCCGGCAACGCCCAGGAGCCATGGCGACCATGTACCTTCAAACCACGACGACCAGAAATAGATATGTGGAAAACTAACACGTTCAAGACAGCTGGTCAAATCCGGCCCGACCTTTGATCAATTATTGTTTAAATATGTGAAAAAGGAAGGTCGGCCCTAGTGACCGGCCACCAAAGCGACCTCGCTTACCCACCCAAGAGTGACAACAGGTTAGGCCGATTGGACCACCTCACCAATCAGAAAGGACGGGAGGTCATAATGTTCAATTAAGATCTAACGCACCTGCGTGGACACCTCTACCTCCATATACACCCATGCCATATCATTATACATACATACTGCCACCACCATATATACTGAATTAGATGTGGGGCGCACCACCATATCCATTTGGGATACCACAATACCCCGCCTGGGGGCACCCCAGTCAAATTTTAATAGGTTGGCGCCTCCGGTACAAGACCGATTGAGAGCCCCTCAATCTGGTCAACGAGCACACCCAACAAGGTTGCCGGACAACTCGGCCCCAAAGGCTGACTAATCCGGCAGGGGGGCATATAGCTACAACCTCCAATAGGACGACAAAAGGAGACGTCATCAAAATAGGAACAACAGATGTCGAAGGACCGATGATTTTTGGTGAATCGGCCAATACAAGCAAAAAAGAAGACACGACTGTCAACAAAACAACCGATCCAAAATACTCCAGGCCCCGATGGTGCCCATCGAGATTGACACGATCACAAAAGCGAAAATTACAGCGTCTAAGAGCGAAGGAGAACCAGGAAAAGGAGGCGGGAAAGATATTCAATGACACACATCCACAGTACCCGCCACCGCAAAAGAGATGGAGACCAAAGTCCGTTGAGGAAAAGCAAACGGCCACAAAGGCGGAAAATAAAACAACAATTGTGCAGCTCTCTGCAGGTACGGCGGACAGTCCGGCTACAAAGGCCGGACCGTCCGCACTACACCAGGACACCTCCAACGACGTACCGACACCCATGGAGGAAGACGACCTACAAGGAGAAGACCTGGTTGACTAAGAAGCTACTCCAGAACACTCAGAAAATTAGAAAAGCAAGATGATGAATTGGTCAGGACCAATACGACGCTCGACGATGTTGGGACTGACAGTTCGATCATAGCTAAAGGGGTCACGTCTGTTGAGTTAATCATCGGGACCAAGACCCTTGTGTACCATCCTAGTATGTGGCAAGATGCCTAAGAGAACCGATGTGATCACATCGAGTTAGTTTCTTTTGGTTCGCTCAGCTCCATCAAAAGGCAGGGGGCATATGTTGAGCACCAAAGTGAGCGACCGGACGGTCCAGCCCTGGGGCCGGACGGTCCGCGCGCGCAGAGCCAATTAGGGTTCCGAGTTTCTTGCTACGATTGTTAGCTAAATTCGCGGGATTAACTCGAGAGATTAGTTTGTAACGGGTCCAGCCCCCCTCTATAAATATAGAGGAATACAGTCGATTAAACAACAACAATTGAATCAATAATCAGTTTATCTCTCGTTTTTACCTTAGTCATTAGGAGTAGTTCTAGTTTAGCTTCTCAATCTACAAATTCTTCTTCGCTTCTCTTCGGCTCTACGTCGATTAGAGGTGTCTAGATCGGCCTGCTGACCCTAGACAACACCTAGAATCTCTCCTCCCGACGGGGTCCCTCCCGGGAGCGAGATTCAGGCGCCGTCGGCGAACTCCACCGCCCCTGCGTACGCGCGGACCGTCCGGCCCGTCAGTCAGGAAACCCTAGCCCTGCTTCAGGTTGCGGACCGTTCAGTCCCTGACTGCGGACCGTCCGCACCTGTGGAGAGAGCACCGCCGTCGGTTCTCAACGTAGTGATTGGCGTCCGGATCGGCGCTAACACAGAGTAGGGCAACAACCGGAGGCTGAGGAAATGGCAGCAGGGGATGGCCGGCGTTCGGGGCTGGGCATCGGCGGCGAACAGCTCCGGCGGCGTGCGGCTCCAGCGACAAACAGAGAACGGCGGCGAGCTTCTCGCGACAGATAAATGGGAGGGCGTGGGGCGAGCTGTGTGACTGAGAACGGCTCTACGGGGGCTTGGGCGAGGGATTTATAGAGAGGGAAGAAGAGAGAGCGCTGGGGAGAGATGAAGAGCGACGTCCATCATTAATGGCGACGGCGAATGCGTCGGTAGTGGTTCCGGCGTTCTCAATTAACGCACTCGTAGTAGTGGGTAGGGGAAACTGTCGGCAGTTAGGGTTGATTTGGTGACAAGGGGATCCCGTGAGGATCGGAGGGGGTTGAGGGGGAAATGAACTAATTTCCCCCTCAATCCCCTCCGATCCTCCCGGGATCCCGGGTCACCAAATCAACCCTTAATGGGGAGGGTAGAGGAGAGGGTCGCGTGGGAGCTCCACTGGCTGGGTCGACGAGCGGCTAGGGAGGTGAGGCGACGACGACGTACGGCGATTGTCCAGCGACTGGTGGCTTTCTGCTGGTGCGTGAAGAAAACGAGTTAAACATGCTGCAATTGAAGAAGACGTGTGGGACTGCGAGGTGGTCTCCATACGCAAGTGAAAGAGAAAAGAAGTAAAAAGAAAGAGGGAAGGGGCACGGATGGACCAATTGGCCAAAGGCCGACGTTCACATTTTTTTTTTCTTTTCAATTTCGAAATTCATTTTTAGGATAGGTTATTCATTAACAATTATAAATAAATATATTTTTAAATATCCCAAAAATTATAATAAATTTAACAATAATATTTTCGAAACTAAAATACCAAGTATTATTTTTAGGTGAAAATTTAAATTAAATTGGGTTTCATGAAAGATAACAAATAACAAAATAACAAAAAAAAATCCTTACAATTTATTAACAAACAAAATTTATGCTCCTCATGAATGCACCAAACACATGTATTCAAGAAATTACTCAATTTATTTATATCACCATTTTTATTATTTGAAAACATTAACTTTTTCCGTCTCTAATGGAAACTAATAAAATAACTAGGTTGCTTTTAGGTGATGGATTTAGGGTGTTACAATACAGCATATTGTTATCAATTGTATATCTTGATTTGGTTCTTATTGGATCTGGATTAGTTCTATTTCAACAAAGGTTCTTCATTTATTTTATCTTCTATTATGGTAGACGAAGGGGAAAAATTGAGAACTTAAATATATCAAAGTGTAAAAAATGATGGAATAAAAGAATGATTGGTTGAAAAGAAAGATAAATATAATAATCACAATATTATGGATTTACACAAACCTCTAATAGATAGAAACTATAAACTAGATCTCAAAGTAATTCGAACGATTTTGATTATCATTTATTTGTATTTATTAGTTACTTGTACCCTATAAATCTTACATGTTGAAAGTAATAATTTCTTGGTTGATTGTATCCTTAACCATTTCTCTTTTTTGACACATGGAACTAACCATGAATCTACTAATTGTTGTTCCTTCCGTTATTGTGGTTGGATTGGCCGTAGGGCTTGCTTCTATTGAGTCTAGAGTTGGTCATGGTACTCTACAGGACGAGTTGTAGAAGATATTATGAGATAGCCAGAAGTAGAAGATAAATTAAGAGATACTTAATTGCTTAATCTAGTTTTTGTGGAACTTTTGATAATTTATGGACCAGTTTATCGCTAGTGCTTTTATTTGAGAACCATTTTGTTTAATCCAAAAAATAAAATAAGTTCTTCAAATTAGATAAATTTCCTTTTTAAAAGTACATTGATATTTGCTCATGTAATTCTAAGTATAATTTAGTTAATTAACACATATTTACCATTTTCTATTTTTTTAAAATAATACAATGTTTGTAGTACCATAATACATATTGTTATCCTGTCACGAGATGTTATAAGGGTTAGAGCGAGTTAATTAACGTATAGGGAAGCCTAGTACATTAGTGCTACCCCTATATATAGAGAGAGATTCATCTTTTGCTATATATGTATAGGAGAGTTTTAGGGAGAGTTGTTGGAGAGGAAATCTCCCTAAAAGCCCAAGTACGTTAGAGCATCTCCAACAATAAATTCTAAAATATATTTCTAAATTTTAAAATAGAACCGTATTTAAAGTGTTTAGATCCTCAACATAAATTTTAACTCCAATAGTTAGGCATTAAACAATGCTATTTAGAAAATAAATCATATTATTAGGATATAAATAATTGGAGACTAAGATGAGACGAGGATAGGGCTTAGTATATGGGGTACTATATTTAAAACCCAAGAGACCGAGCTCTATAATCGTTTGATGAAATTTTATAAATTAGTACGTTGTAAAAAGTGTGTTTAGAGCCTTCCTTGGAGATGTAGCTTTTAGTGAGGTATAACCGTATAACGTGTGCTGTTGGAGTTAGTTTAAAATCGCCTGTCGTATGCTATTTTCGCCAAGAAGTATCACAAGAAAAACAGGAAATGTGAAAAAACTAAAAACCGACTAGATGTATACATAAGACTTACATGCACCGTTAAGCTTAGGCAAGCTTGATGGGTATGAAAACCTTAGCATTCTTGTTTTCTTTTACTCTTGTTATCTGTTGCATTCGCTTAGAGATGACAACAGTGAATTTCCTGTCATGAATAACTCATCACCATCTCTGTGATGAAATCTCTACGAACGTTTACGAAACATTTCTCCTCCGCCCTCATTCTCCGCAGCAGAAATCCCCAACGTCATGAATAACTCATCACCGTCTCTGTGATGAAAAAAATTTCCCGCGGGAATCCCTACGAACGTTTACGAAACATTTCTCCTCCGTCCTCATTCTCCGCAGCATAAATCCCCGACGTAGATCTCCGCCCCATTTAAATTATAATTAGAACATATATCTTTTGTTATTAATATAAAATATTATCACTTATACATATTGTCAATATATAATAAATCATTATGTGCACATCAAAATAAATATATTTGTATAATAAATAATACCTTAATAAGATAATTATTTGTTTTATTATTAACTAGTACACAAACACATTGTCATATGCAAGTTTAACGAGTCCATGGAGAACAAGGAAATACTTTCTCATCCCCGTTTACCTGGGTAAGAATTTTCCCTTTCCTGTGGGGAAAAGGGGAACTGTGGCCATTGCTAACTGTCGGGTACCATAATTAGGGGTACCCCCAACACTCCTAAACTCGACCGCTAATCACCATCAGCACAAACTGCAGAGACTGATGGGCGCAATTCAGGTCAAGGCTTCGTCTACTCAATGGACGCAATCTCGCCTCGCCCGAGCCCGGCCTCGGGCGAGAACAGTAGTCCCAGGCGAATTCACGCCTCGCTCGAGGGCCTCCTCAGCAACGGGCACACCCTCGACTCGCCCGAAGCCCAGCTCGGACAGGTTTCGTTGTGAAGCAACCTTGGCCAAATCACCTCACCAACCGACCGTATCGCAGGCGCATTCAATGCAAGGATCGCCTGGCGCCTTATTCTGACACGCGTGCCTCAGTCGGCAAGGTCGAAGTGACCGCAGTCACTTCGCCCTCTCACTGACTGACCTGACAGGAAAACAGCAACACTCGCCCCTCTCCGACTGTTGTGCCACCCGCCAGGGTGAGGCTGACAGCAGCTGAGTCTAGGCTCTGGCGCCACAGGAAGCTCTGCCTCGCCCGACCTTGGGCCTCGGCCTCAGGAGAAGTCTCCGCCTCGCCCGACCCCAAGGCTCGGCCTCAACCTCGACCTCGGAAGGTGGTCTCCGCCTCGCCCGACCCCAGGGCCCAGCCTCAACCTCGACCTCGGAAGGTGGTCTCCGCCTCGCTCGACCCCAAGGCCCGGCCTCAACATCAACCTCGGGAGGAATCGCGTCCTCGCCCGACCCCGGCCTTGGCCTCAGAAGGAGTCTCCGCCTCGCCCGACCTTGGGCTCGGACTGACCACGCCGCAGGGGGTACATCATTACCCTACCCCTAGCCAGCTCAGGCTACGGGGGAACAAGACCGGCGTCCCATCCAGGCTCGCCCCGGTAACAAGTAATGATGGCTCCCCGCGTGCGTCCATGACGACGGTGGCTCTCAGCCCTTACGGAAGCAAGGAGACGTCAGCAAGGTCCCGACAGCCCCGACAGTTGTGCTTCTACAGGGCTCAAACGCTCCTCCGACGGCCACGACACCATGTACATAGGGCCCTTGCACCTCTTCTACAGCCACATTGGCATGTACATAGGACTCCGGCTCCTCTCTACCGGACACGTTAGCATACTGCTACACCCCCATTGTACACCTGGACCCTCTCCTTGCATCTATAAAAGGAAGGGCCAGGGCCCTCATACGGGAGGGTGGTCGCGCGGGACTCTCTCCCCCTCGCGAACGCTTGTAACCCCTACTGCAAGCGCACCCACTCTGGCGCAGGATAACACGAAGCCACGGTTTTCCCCCTTTGTGTTCCGTCTCGCGCCAACCCATCTGGGCTGGGGCACGTAGCGACAATTTACTCGTCGGTCCAGGGACCCCCCAGGGTCGAAACGCCGATAGTTGGCGCGCCAGGTAGGGGCCTGCTGCGTGTTGACAAACAACTTCCCGTCGAGTTCCAGATGGGCAGTCTCCAGCAACCTCTTTAGCCCGGGACGCTGCTACGTTTCGAGAGTCTCGAGTTCATGTCCCTCGACGGCAGCTACGACATGGTACTCCTTCCCCCGCAGCGCGACAGCGACAACGACGGCCGTCAGCCCGCTCGGCGGCGGCGGACTCGGCGACGTCTTCCCCCCATGGCGGAAGAGCAGCATTCGGGCTTGTTCCGTCGCCTTCCTCGCCGCAGGAGAAGGAAGCGGGGCAACCGTGGCCAAGCAGGAGGCGGCACCTCGTCGGCCGTCGAGCGAGTCGACGACGCCGGCACCCCAGCGGGGGACATGTCGGGTGCTGACCTCGCGCCTGAGACAACGACGAGTGTCATTTCCCTGCAACACGCCAACCCCAAGCGGACAGATGACGCCAGCACGCTCGCGAAGGGCCTGCTGGGCGTTAGCCTTGTACCTGAGATAACGGTGCAGTCCGTCCCCGACGCGACTTCGTCACCGTCCATCGATCGAGAGGTACCATCCGTTTTCCATCCTGTGCCTTTTAGATTCAGCTTCGATCCACCAAGCGATCCTGCTTCGGTGAGCGCTTTCATAAAGGCATATCCTAACCTTCCGGGGTACCATATGTGGTCGCCCTAGGACCGACTGACGGCCGTCTCGACCTACGGGCCCCCGGGCTCCGAGGAAGACGGCGAGCCCGACTCTGGTTGGGATTTCTCCGGGCTCGGTAATCCTAGCGCCATGCGAGACTTCATGACCGCATGCGACTACTGCCTCTCTGATTGCTCCAATGATGGCCACAGCCTTGACGACGAAGGTTGTGGCCCAAGTCTCGAATGTTTCCACGTCGATCTAGGGGGTCACGACGAAGGCAACCACCTTGGTATGACGGAGGACGATGATCCCCCTGGGCCTGCGCCTCGCGTTGACATCCTGCGGGAGCGAGCTGTGGTCCCAGTCCCTGTGGGGGGTCAGGACACACAGCTCGAGCAAATCCGCGAGATGTAGGCCAAGCTCGACGAGGAAGCAGGACAACTTGTGCAACTCCGGCAAAACATCGAGCAGGAGTGGGCAGGCCGAGCACTAGCCGGAGAAGCGCGTCATCAAGCCCAGGACGTCCAGCGCCGTATCACTGACGATGCCAGGGCAAGGTTGCCCCTGGCTTCCAGTGGAGTCGGCCAGAACCTAGCTGCAGCGGTAATACTACTCCGAGCGATGCCGGAGCCATCCACCACCGAGGGGTGGCGTATCCAGGGAGAACTCAAGAATCTTCTGGAGGATGCCGCGGTCCGACGGGCCGAGAGCTCTGCCTCCCGAAGGCAAGGGTACCCCCCGGAGCATCACGCCGCAACTTCCCGATTCATGCGGGAAGCCTCGGTCCAAACCGGGCGCACGCGGGACGTGACGCCTGCAGCCCCGGGTCGCCTCGGCAACGAGCACCGCCGCCACGACCGTCGAGCCCGCCTCGACGAAAAGGTGCACCGAGGCTACCACCCCAGGTGTGGGGGACACTACGACAGTGTGGAGGATCGGAGCCCCTCTCCCGAACCACCTGGTCCACAAGCCTTCAGCCGGGCCATACGACGGGCGCCGTTCCCAACCTGGTTCCGAGCCCCGACTACCATCACCAAGTACTCGGGGGAAACAAGGCCGGAACTGTGGCTTGCGGACTACCGGCTGGCCTGCCAGCTAGGTGGAACGGATGATGACAACCTCATCATCCGCAACCTCCCCCTGTTCCTCTCCGACGCCGCCCGAGCCTGGCTGGAGCATCTACCCCCTGCGCAGATCTCCAACTGGGACGATCTGGTCAAAGCCTTCGCTGGAAACTTTCAGGGCACATACGTGCACCCTGGGAACTTCTGGGATCTCCGAAACTGTCACCAACAGTCAGGGGAATCCCTGCGGGACTACATCTGGCGGTTTTCGAAGCAGCGCACCGAGCTGCCTAACATCACCGACTCAGACGTCATCGGTGCGTTCCTCGCTGGCACCACTTGCCGCGACCTGGTGAGCAAACTGGGTCGCAAGACTCCCACCAGGGCAAGCGAGTTGATGGACATCGCCACCAAGTTCACCTCTGGTCAGGAGGCGGTCGAGGCCATCTTTCGGAAGGACAAGCAGCCTCAGGGACGCCAGCAGGAAGACGTCCCCAAGGCGTCCGCCCAGCGCGGCACGAAGAAGAAAGGCAAGAAGAAGTCGCAAGCGAAACGCGACGCCGCCGACGCAGATCTTGTCGCTGCCACCGAGCACAGGAACCTTCGAAAGCCTCCCGAAGGGGCCAACCTGTTCGACAAGATGCTCAAGGAGTCGTGCCCATATCATCAGGGTCCCGTCAAGCACACCCTTGAGGAATGCGTCATGCTTCGGCGCTACTTACATAAGGTCGGGCCCCCGGCGGAAGGTGGCAAAGGCCATGACAACGACAAGAAGGTGGGCAACAAGGCAGAGGAGTTCCCCGAGGTCCACGACTGTTTCATGATCTATGGTGGGCAAGTGGCGAACGCCTCGGTTCGGCACCGCAAGCAGGAGCGCTGGGAGGTCTGCTCGATGAAGGTGGCGGCGCCAGTCTACCTAGACTGGTCCGACAAGCCCATCACCTTCGACCAAGGCGACCACCCCGACCGCGTGCCGAGCCCAGGAAAGTACCCGCTCGTTGTCGACCCCATCATCGGCAACGTCAGGCTCACCAAGGTCCTCATGGACAGAGGCAGCAGCCTCAACATCATCTACGCCGAGACCCTCGGGCTCTTGCAGATTGATCTGTCCACGATCCGGGCCGGTGCGGCGCCCTTTCACGGGATTATCCCCGGGAAGCGCGTCCAGCCCCTTGGACAACTCGATCTGCCCGTCTGCTTCGGGACTCCCTCCAACTTCTGAAAGGAAACCCTCACGTTCGAGGTGGTCGGGTTCCGAGGAACCTACAACGCGGTGCTGGGGAGACCGTGCTACGCCAAGTTCATGGCCGTCCCCAACTACACCTACCTCAAGCTCAAGATGTCGGGCCCCAACGGGGTCATCACTGTCAGATCCACATACCGACACGTGTACGAATGCCACGCTGGAGAGCCTCTCCAAGGAGGTGCCAGACGCGAAGCGCCACGCTGGCAACTTCGAGCCAGCAGAGGCGGTTAAGTCCGTCCCTCTCGACCCCAGCAACGACGCCTCCAAGCAAGTCCGAATCGGCTCCGAGCTCGACCACAAATAGGAAGCAGCGCTCGTCGACTTTCTGTGCGCGAACGCCGAGGTTTTTGCGTGGAGTCCCTCGGACATGCCTGGCATACCGAGGGATGTCGCCGAGCACTCGCTGGATATCCGAGCTGGAGCCCGACCCGTGAAGCAGCCTCTGCGCCGTTTCGATGAAGAAAAGCGCAGAGCCATAGGCGAGGAGATCTACAAGCTGATGGCTGCGGAGTTCATCAAAGAGGTATTCCATCCTGAATGGTTAGCCAACCCTGTGCTTGTGAAAAAGAAAGGTGGGAAATGGAGGATGTGTGTAGACTACACTGGTCTAAACAAAGCATGTCCGAAGGTTCCCTACCCTCTGCCTCGCATCGATCAAATCGTGGATTCCACTGCTGGGTGCGAAACCCTATCATTCCTCGATGCCTACTCAGGGTATCACCAAATCAAGATGAAAGAGTCCGACTAGCTCGCGACTTCTTTCATCACACCGTTTGGCATGTACTGCTATATTACTATGCCATTTGGTTTGAGGAATGCAGGTGCGACATACCAAAGATGCATGAACCACGTGTTCAGAGAGCACGTCGGCCGAACGGTCGAGGCTTACGTCGATGACATCGTAGTCAAGACGAGAAAAGCCTCCGACCTCCTCTCTGACCTTGAAACGACATTCAAGTGTCTGAGAACAAAGGGCGTGAAACTCAACCCCGAGAAATGTGTCTTCGGAGTCCCCCGAGGCATGCTCCTGGGGTTCATCGTCTCCGAGCGGGGCATCGAGGCCAACCCAGAGAAAATCGCGGCCATCACCAACATGGGGCCTATCAAAGACTTGAAAGGAGTACAAAGGGTCATGGGATGCCTTGCGGCTCTGAGCCGCTGTAACACCATAAAAGCCATCAATTAAAATAATAAATTTAGATATTATATTAATTAGGGTAATAAAATTTTTAGTGTTTAATTGTTCATTTACATCGTTTTCTTTGCATGCGCTTGATTGATTATCGGATGATTGTTGTTAATTTCCTTTTAAAAAGAAATCCTAGTAATTAGACAATAATTAAGAAATATAATAATTATTAGTCTAAAATCAAGTACTTCAATTATAAATATTTTTGGTAAATTTTTTTTATGATTTTTTAGTTCTTTAAAAATGAATTTCGGAATAAAAAAAAGAAAAAAAACCAAAATCCCACCCAGCCGGCCCACTAGGGGCCCATGCCCCTAACCCTAACGCACTAGCACCGCGCGCGCAAGCCCTGGGAAATTTTCCCCAGCCGCCGCCAGCTCTCTCCCTCTCCCCTAACTCTCTCTCTCTCTCTCCTCTATTCTCTCTCCCGCTGCAATCTCTCCTTTCCTTCCCTCTTCTCTCCCCTAATCTCTCCTTTCCCCTGCTTCCTTCCCTCTCCTCTCCCGCTTCTCTCTCCTTGGGCGACGGAAGCCGCGCGCACAGGGAGCCAGCCGCGCGAGCCGCGCCCTGCGCCCTGCCTGCTCCCTGCGCGACGCCCGCATGCGAGCCGAGACCCGCCCTGCACAACGCCGCGCGCACCCGAGCCCAGCCGCGCCCGACCGAGCGACTCGCCAGGAGCTCGAGCAATCCAACCGCCGTTTCCCTTGACGTATCGCGCCCCTGCGTAATGGTAGCATCAAACGGACACCAGTTTCCTTTTCCCTCTCCCTGATTTCTCTCCGGTAACGCCTCCATTGATGGCCAGTGAAGGACGCCGGCGCCTCTTCCTCTCTCTATAAAAGGCAGAGCCTCTCTCTCCCATCCTCCCAACCCAAGCTCATCCCATCTCTCTAGTGCACTGTTCGACGCCGTCGTTAGTCGCCGTTCGTCGCCGGAGTTCACGGAGCCCGTAGTTCGCCGGAGCGACACACTCGCCGTCCGTAGTCGAGCCCCGCTCTCCGTCCGGCCGAACCCCGTCGATCCATCCCCGTCACACGCGCGAACCCAAGGTTGATGACGACCCAAATCTATTCTGTGTATTTTATAAAACACTTTTTGATTCGATTCATTGGTTGTATATTTTGTTTGTTGTAATATGAACACGTGCGATTCACAAATTACATGTATGAGCGTTATGGAATTATTTGGTAGATTCATGCGATTATTCGTACACCGTTATATTTCATGTTAGTCGTGGTGTTGAATTTTGGTTTAGAGAAATATGACGTAGTTTTAATAGTCACACGTTGGTGATAAAAATACTAGATAGGAATTTTCGTAGTTAAATTTGGTCACAATAAACTTTAGAAGCTATTTGGAGAATTATAGGTACAATTTTGATGGATTAGAAAAATGGTATAGAACTCCTGTCATATGAATAAAATAGGATGGTTAGATGATTTGTCCGATTATTTAATTAATATCTTATTTTGGAAAGAAAAGAGAAAATATCATTGGTAGACGGTAAAATAGGTTTTGCTAGTCAAATAAACATGTTCACAGATTTAGAACTTAAAATTTTTTAGAGTACTCGTTTGTGTCAAATAACCCCGCTTGTGTTAGAAAATGTTCAATTAGTAGTTTATGTAGATTTTTAGAATATTAATATTATTAGATTTATTTTTGGTCATACTAACTAATTTGTGTTAAAAGTAATAATAGGTATTAATTTATTTATTAGTATTAAAAGATAATAAGTATTATTTATCTTCACTGATGATGTTAAAATAAATTAATACTAGTTTAAAACTATATTTATTATACCCACTCATAAATTCACCATTAGGATTACATTAATAGCTATAATTGAATTAATAAGTATTTACGCGATTAGGACGTATTTAAGATGTGATTAGTGCGATGTGTTAATGTGTACGTATTGGTGTATGTTTATGAATGGTGCATGTTTATTTATTGGTGTATGTTTTATTTTTGTATGTGCGCTATGCGACTCTATTAGAAGCGGATTGTGCGGTAGGTGATCCGAACTCGTTCGAGGACGATCCGCAGGACTCGCTTGAGCAAGGCAAGTGGATTCTCCCTCTGCATACTCTGTTTGTACCTATTCACTGCATATAATAATGTTTACCTTTTTGATATACTGCATAATTTGTTGGGTTATACCTAATTAAGGATTTCCTAGATTTACTACCTGTATTCCTTGTTTAAACTGGGAAAATAATTAAGCTGTGCAAGATTCATGCTACCGCTCAACTTAATGATTCTTAATGTCACTCTTTAATTGGTTTTAATGTTCCAAAAATGTTAATTGGCAATTATGACATTAACCCGATGGTTAAGATAACTTTATTACAAATTTAATTGGAACATGGAGTGACCACCCAGGATAACAGTGCAACCACGAGTGCTATCATGGCTCTGGCTTTGGTAAATAGCTCTATATGCTTAGTGCCTAGCAACCTTACCTGAAAGATGGGCAAGAGGGGGAGCGGTAGGTGCTGGCAGCCCACGTTAACATGGGGTCGTATTCTTGGCTAAGGTACTTCACCCAGGGGGCCACCACCATCGTCTTAGAAACCTTAGCGGGTTGCTTCGTATTAAGGTATTTTGTGAAAACCTCATAATGGATCCCTAGCCATTCACCTCGGCAGTGTCTAAGGGTCCGATCAACCCGGGCTAGATGGGATACATGGCTTGTGGGTAAAGTTGTACCACCTCTGCAGAGTGTAAAACTGATATATCAGCCGTGCTCCCGGTTATGAGCGACCTGGACTCCTCACATGATAATTGAACTTGAAGATGTAATTAAATTGAGATCCGATGATCTGCCAATAATTTGCTTAAATGGTTTCACTTAAGTGTTTTTGTTATATTCATATTACTTTGTTTAATTGGGATATTTGGGATTCACTCTTATTAGTAAGACAGGTGTTGATAATAAAATGTTGACCAACTAAAATGCTTACTGCTCAACCTTAGCTTCACCTTGTTATACCTGCATTAGTTTTTCCCCCACTTGCTGAGCCCCGACCATAAGTGAGCTCACCCTTGCTTAATTTTGATCAGAGGATGATGCTGGAGACTTTGATGGAGATTTTATCGACGACGATGATTTCTAAGTCTAACGATGCGCCGGTCATCTTCCTGTGGGAGATTGCCCAGTTGTTTATTTCCGCTTTACTTTGATGTGATACTTGTTAAAGATACAATGTTTCAGATGATGTAATAAAGTATTATACTCTCTTTACGCCTTTATTGCATTGTCTTTTGATATATTACACTTGTGACGTCAACATATGTGTGGAAATGGATCCTGGCACACATATGGTATGCGCTCGGTTTTACCCCCTGGAACCGGGTGTGACAGAAGTGGTATCAGAGGCTATGCTGACCCTAGGTCGTTAGATTAGTTAGAAATGGAAAGCCTAGTTGTTCAAAACTTGCTAATTTCATTCCTATAAATTCCTTTATCAGTCTTACCTCTTTGAAATTCAACTAAGTTGACTCTTCTCTTGTAGATGGTTCACACCCTCCAAACTACCCGCATCAACACCAGCTACGCCCCTCAGCCCCGGCAGGTCCCGGTCTACCCAGTGGTAGTCGAGGAAGCTCCAGCGGATCTCCCTCCCATCCAAGTGGAGAACGTGATCAACCTGGAGGACAGCTCGGAGGAGCAACTGCCGACCCCCACCCCGTTGGCCGAGTCCCTGGCCTTCGCAGCTGGGTCATCGACGTCAGCATCGTCGGCACCAGCCTTCCAAGCACCTGCACCTGGAGGCGACGATCCCGACGACTCCGGAGACGGCGATGACGAGGACGACGACGACGAAGACGATGGAGAGGACGGACACATCAACGAGGAAGCTGACTACGCCCAGCAGGATCACTTCATGGGGATTGGTCCAGTTGTCGAACATTATACATCAATGTTCGAGACAGGACACTTTCCCAACCTACTGCAAGCAGTGCTGTACGAGCTAGGAGCCTACGCCCGCCCCCTGTACGAGACGAGGCGAGTGAGCGAGCCTCCCCGGGCTTGCTATTACATCACTCGCATCCATGTCAGGGTGATGGATGCAGGTGACAGGGGATTGAGGACTCTGTCTGCTCACGAGTCCCTGATACCGCTGTCCACCTACGCTGCCTCTGTCAGCGACGCTGCCCGTCGGACCCTGTGGTCGCTTAGCCACACCTACCGGCAGCAGCTGCAGAACACAAGGTTCAGGCATCTCCCTCAGCGCCTGCGAGGAGAGAACCAGACCAACATTGTCCCAGGAGAGCCTGGTGAGGATCGCCTCAACACCCTAGCTGGTGTAGTGGCCGGTCTCAACACCGACCTGGACAGTGCCACTCTGGACCTCTACAGTGTGCACTTGGAGCTGGAGAATGCCCACGCCAGGATTTCAGCCCTGGAAGCCCAACTGCAAGGACTGGATCCGCCAGAAGCTCAGGTCCCCGCCATGGCGCTATCTCCTCCCCGCAAGAGGATGCGCTATGGAGAGCCCGGATCAGTCACTAGGCTGCTTTAGGAGTTTTTGAGTCATGATGTAATAAGTTACGCTTCACGTTAGACGATGGAAACTATCTTTAAATTTTCATATTAATAAATATCAACCATGTGATGGTGATTGGTTGAAATGTTTGATTTGGATCTTTGTTTGAGTGCAATGGTCTTATGGAATGATGACCATAAGAACATATAAAAATTTTAAAACTTAAGTCATTTCCCCTCTAGAATCTTTCTACTCTTCTCTTCTCTAAGATGTTCGCTTTCTAACGAATCAGATGGTGAACCAACGTCAAGGACCTAACAACCGGAACCAGCGTGGACAACAAGCACCACCACCACCGCCACCACCAAATCCCAATATGGAGCAGTTCATCGCCGCCCAAATGCAGATTCTGCAAGGACTCACTGCTGCGGTTCAACAATTACAACAAAACCAACAGAATCAGCAACCCCAGCAGCAGCAGTACGCGCCCCCGGCCAGAGATAAGCACCGGGACTTCATGAGTCATCACCCGCCGACATTCTCTCATGCGGTTGAGCCCTTGGATGCCGATGACTGGCTCAAAGTCATTGGGAAGAAGCTGGACATAACTCAGTGCAACGACCGGGAGAAGGTCTTGTACGCCTCGGGAAGACTCGAGGGAGCTGCGTCCGATTGGTGGGATGCCTTCACAGCGGCACATCCCAACGCTGATACCATAACCTGGCAGGAGTTCCAAGAGAACTTCCGCGCTCATCACATCCCCTCTGGAATCATGAAGCTGAAGAAGAAGGAGTTCCTTTCCCTTACTCAGGGGAATATGTCTGTCAGCGAGTATCGTGATCGCTTCACTCAGCTTTCACGTTATGCTCCTGAAGAAGTGGACACTGATGAGAAGCGCCAAGAGCGTTTCCTGGAAGGGTTGATTGGACCTCTGAACTACCAACTTTAGAGTCACACATTCCCCAACTTCCAGACACTGCTGAACAAGGCAATTGGCCTTGAGAGCAAAAGGAAAGAATTATCTGACCATAAAAGGAAGTTCCAAGGTCAGTCAAGCAGGAACACTCGCCCGAATAATGCTCAAGGTTCGCAGTTCCGCTCTGGAAATCAGGGTGGAAACAATTATCAAGTGCAACGCTCTGGACAGCAAGGCCAGAGAAATAATCAGGGTCAGAATCAACAAAGGAGCAACCCCCAGACCAACCAGAGGTCTGGTGGAAATTCACAGAACCGTTAAGGTGGCACCAACAACACTCAGGCCAGAAACAACGCACCTGTCCAACCCAACGGCTGTTTCAAGTGCGGTGAACTAGGCCACTATGCCAACAACTGTCCAAGGCGCAACCAACAAACACCCCAGAAAGGCAATAATCAGAGGAATGACCAGAACACCCCCGCTCGTGGATCTGCTCAGAACAAGACTCCACAGAACCAGAGCAGAGGAAGGGTCAATCATGTCACTGCGGAATCAGTGCCTGAGGATGCCGACATAGTGTATGGTATGTTCCTTGTTAACTCCATACCTGCATCAGTTTTATTTGACTCTAGAGCATCACATTCATTTATAACTGAGTCATTCGTGGAAAAACATAACATACCTAAGTACCCTCTGAAGAGGATATTACACATTAGTTCACCGGGAGGTGACATGAAGGCCACACACTCATGCCCTCATGTTAATATCAATATTCAAGGAATAGATTTTACAGTCGACCCAGTGGTCCTAGGATCCGACGGGATTGATGTGATTCTTGGATGCAATTGGTTGAAAAGTTGTGATGGAGTGATACAGTGTGCCAATGGAACAATTATGTTGACAAGTCCTCAAGGTGAAAGAATCCAAGTTAGCATGGACAAGTCAACAGATGAAAAAGGGAAGACAGTGATCAATCACTTGGAAGAAAAGCCCTTGGAAAATATCAAAGTAGTGTGCGAATACCCAGACGTATTTCCGGAGGAATTGCCAGGTATGCCACCTGACCGTGATATAGAGTTTTCTATTGAATTAGTACCCGGAACCGCACCTATCTCGAAAAGACCATATAGAATGGATGTTAAAGATTTAGTAGAATTGAAGAAACAAATAGAAGAATTACTAGAAAAAGGTTTCATTCGCCCAAGTTCATCCCCTTGGGGAGCCCCAGTTCTATTTGTGAACAAGAAAGATGGTTCAAGGAGAATGTGTGTTGATTATAGAAGTTTGAATGAAGTAACCATCAAGAATAAATACCCGTTACCTTGGATTGAAGATTTATTCGATCAAATGAAGGGAGCTAGGATATTCTCAAAGGTAGATCTAAGATCGGGATATCATCAGTTAAAGATTCGAGCAGAAGACGTACCCAAGACAGCCTTCACGACGAGATATGGATTATATGAGTTTTTGGTCATGTCGTTTGGACTGACTAATGCACCAGCATACTTTATGAACTTGATGAATAAAGTATTCATGGAATATCTGGATCAGTTTGTGGTCGTATTTATTGACGACATACTGATATATTCTCTGAATGAAGAAGCACATGAAGATCATCTAAGGCTAGTTCTACAAAAGCTTCGTGACAACCAACTGTACGCAAAATTCTCGAAGTGTGATTTTTGGTTGAAAGAAGTTGCTTTCTTAGGGCATATCGTTACCGATGGTGGAATTAAAGTGGACCCAGGAAAGATAAGTGAGATACTAGATTGGAAGCAACCAAAGGATGCGTCCAAGATCAGAAGTTTTCTTGGATTGGCAGGATACTATAGAAGATTTATTGAAGGTTT
Source organism: Zea mays (assembly GCF_902167145.1). Taxonomy (NCBI): domain Eukaryota; kingdom Viridiplantae; phylum Streptophyta; class Magnoliopsida; order Poales; family Poaceae; genus Zea; species Zea mays. The sequence goes on from NC_050101.1 coordinate 102,476,885, forward strand.
CTCCAAGTTAGTGAAGCCTCTTACCTCACTACTGGAGAAAGGCAAAGAGTTCAAATGGGATGAAGCTTGCCAGAATTGTTTTGAAGAACTCAAGAAGAGGTTAACCACTGCACCAATACTGGTAATGCCAGACATCCACAAGGGATTTGATGTGTATTGCGATGCATCACACCTTGGACTTGGATGTGTGCTAATGCAAGAAGGAAAAGTGATTGCTTATGCTTCAAGACAGTTGAGGAAACATGAGAAGAATTATCCTACGCATGATTTGGAACTAGCTGCCGTAGTGCACGCTTTGAAGATTTGGAGGTACTATATGATTGGAAACAAGTGCAAAATCTTCACGGATCACAAAAGCTTGAAATATATATTCACTCAGAAGGAACTCAACCTCAGACAGAGAAGATGGCTTGAGTTGATTAAAGATTATGATTTGGAAATACAATATCACCCCGGAAAAGCAAATGTAGTAGCTGATGCTTTGAGCCGTAAGGGTCAAGTGAACAACATCACTACTCATTTGATGTCACAAGAATTGTGCTGGGAAATGGAACGACTCAACCTTGGATTTCTCAATAATGTAGAAGCAACAGTGATGGAAGTCGAATCTACTTTGGAAGAAGAGATTCGTAAAGGACAAGAATCTGGTGAGAAGATTAAGGAAATTAAAACTTTGATTAGTATGGGTAAAGCCCCAGATTTCACGGAAGATGATCAAGGCACAATATGGTTTAAGAAGAGAATCTGTGTACCAGAAATCGAGCACTTGCGCCAACTTATTTTGAGAGAAGCTCATGATTCAGCTTACTCTATTCACCCTAGAAGTACCAAGATGTACCAGGACCTTAAAGAAAAGTACTGGTGGTACGGATTGAAAAGAGATGTTGCTACTCATGTTGCATTATGTGACGTGTGTCAGCGAGTTAAAGCCGAACACCAAAGACCAGCAGGATTGCTACAACCTCTCAAGGTACCGGAATGGAAATGGGAAGAAATCAGTATGGATTTCATAGTTGGACTACCCTGTACTCGAGATGGCTATGATTCAATATGGGTCATAGTAGACAGGTTAACTAAGGTAGCACACTTTATACCTGTGAAGACAACACACTCGGGAGCCCAGTTAGCAGAATTATACATGTCGAGGATTGTTTGTATGCATGGAGTACCGAAGAAGATTGTATCGGATCGAGGAACCCAGTTTACCTCGCGCTTTTGGAAAAGACTTCATGAGTCCATGGATACCAAGCTAAACTTTAGTTCAGCTTATCATCCTCAAACGGATGGGCAAACAGAAAGAACAAACCAAGTATTGGAAGATATGCTAAGAGCTTGCGCTCTAAAGCATGGTAGAAGCTGGGATAAAAGTTTGCCTTATGCAGAATTTTCGTATAACAACAGTTATCAAGCAAGCCTCAAAATGGCACCATTTGAAGCACTATATGGACGAAAGTGTAGAACACCGCTTTATTGGAATCAGACTAGAGAAAGTCAAATATTTGGTCCAGAAATTCTCCAGGAGGCAGAAAAGCAAGTGCAGATTATCAGAGAAAATTTGAAGACAGCACAGTCAAGACAGAAGAGCTATGCTGATAATAGAAGAAGAGAATTGATGTTTGAAGTAGGAGACTTCGTATACCTTAAAGTTTCACCGATGAGAGGAATGAAAAGGTTTAAGGTTAAAGGAAAACTATCACCTCGCTATATTGGTCCGTTCAAGATTTTGGAAAGAAAAGGTGAAGTAGCCTACCAGTTAGAGCTACCCGATAGATTATCAGATGTGCATGACGTATTTCACGTGTCGCAACTCAAGAAGTGCTTAAGGGTACCAGAAGAACAGCTACCCATGGAAGAACTGATTGTGAATGAGGATTTGACTTATTCGGAGTATCCAGTCAGAATTTTGGAAACATCTCGCAGAATTACACGGAGTAAAGTCATTAACATGTGCAAGGTTCAGTGGAGTCATCATTCGGAAGATGAGGCCACTTGGGAAAGAGAAGATGAACTCAGAGCAGAATTTCCCCAGTTATTCTCGGAAGTTTCTTAATCTCGAGGACGAGATTCTTTTTAAGAGGGGTAGGTTTGTAACACCATAAAAGCCATCAATTAAAATAATAAATTTAGATATTATATTAATTAGGGTAATAAAATTTTTAGTGTTTAATTGTTCATTTACATCGTTTTCTTTGCATGCGCTTGATTGATTATCGGATGATTGTTGTTAATTTCCTTTTAAAAAGAAATCCTAGTAATTAGACAATAATTAAGAAATATAATAATTATTAGTCTAAAATCAAGTACTTCAATTATAAATATTTTTGGTAAATTTTTTTTATGATTTTTTAGTTCTTTAAAAATGAATTTCGGAATAAAAAAAAAAGAAAAAAAAAACCAAAATCCCACCCAGCTGGCCCACTAGGGGCCCATGCCCCTAACCCTAACGCACTAGCACCGCGCGCGCAAGCCCTGGGAAATTTTCCCCAGCCGCCGCCAGCTCTCTCCCTCTCCCCTAACTCTCTCTCTCTCTCTCCTCTATTCTCTCTCCCGCCGCAATCTCTCCTTTCCTTCCCTCTTCTCTCCCCTAATCTCTCCTTTCCCCTGCTTCCTTCCCTCTCCTCTCCCGCTTCTCTCTCCTTGGGCGACGGAAGCCGCGCGCACAGGGAGCCAGTCGCGCGAGCCGCGCCCTGCGCCCTGCCTGCTCCCTGCGCGACGCCCGCACGCGAGCCGAGACCCGCCCTGCACAACGCCGCGCGCACCCGAGCCCAGCCGCGCCCGACCGAGCGACTCGCCAGGAGCTCGAGCAATCCAACCGCCGTTTCCCTTGACGTATCGCGCCCCTGCGTAATGGTAGCATCAAACGGACACCAGTTTCCTTTTCCCTCTCCCTGATTTCTCTCCGGTAACGCCTCCATTGATGGCCAGTGAAGGACGCTGGCGCCTCTTCCTCTCTCTATAAAAGGCAGAGCCTCTCTCTCCCATCCTCCCAACCCAAGCTCATCCCATCTCTCTAGTGCACTGTTCGACGCCGTCGTTAGTCGCCGTTCGTCGCCGGAGTTCACGGAGCCCGTAGTTCGCCGGAGCGACACACTCGTCGTCCGTAGTCGAGCCCCGCTCTCCGTCCGGCCGAACCCCGTCGATCCATCCCCGTCACACGCGCGAACCCAAGGTTGATGACGACCCAAATCTATTCTGTGTATTTTATAAAACACTTTTTGATTCGATTCATTGGTTGTATATTTTGTTTGTTGTAATATGAACACGTGCGATTCACAAATTACATGTATGAGCGTTATGGAATTATTTGGTAGATTCATGCGATTATTCGTACACCGTTATATTTCATGTTAGTCGTGGTGTTGAATTTTGGTTTAGAGAAATATGACGTAGTTTTAATAGTCACACGTTGGTGATAAAAATACTAGATAGGAATTTTCGTAGTTAAATTTGGTCACAATAAACTTTAGAAGCTATTTGGAGAATTATAGGTACAATTTTGATGGATTAGAAAAATGGTATAGAACTCCTGTCATATGAATAAAATAGGATGGTTAGATGATTTGTCCGATTATTTAATTAATATCTTATTTTGGAAAGAAAAGAGAAAATATCATTGGTAGACGGTAAAATAGGTTTTGCTAGTCAAATAAACATGTTCACAGATTTAGAACTTAAAATTTTTTAGAGTACTCGTTTGTGTCAAATAACCCCGCTTGTGTTAGAAAATGTTCAATTAGTAGTTTATGTAGATTTTTAGAATATTAATATTATTAGATTTATTTTTGGTCATACTAACTAATTTGTGTTAAAAGTAATAATAGGTATTAATTTATTTATTAGTATTAAAAGATAATAAGTATTATTTATCTTCACTGATGATGTTAAAATAAATTAATGCTAGTTTAAAACTATATTTATTATACCCACTCATAAATTCACCATTAGGATTACATTAATAGCTATAATTGAATTAATAAGTATTTACGCGATTAGGACGTATTTAAGATGTGATTAGTGCGATGTGTTAATGTGTACGTATTGGTGTATGTTTATGAATGGTGCATGTTTATTTATTGGTGTATGTTTTATTTTTGTATGTGTGCTATGCGACTCTATTAGAAGCGGATTGTGCGGTAGGTGATCCGAACTCGTTCGAGGACGATCCGCAGGACTCGCTTGAGCAAGGCAAGTGGATTCTCCCTCTGCATACTCTGTTTGTACCTATTCACTGCATATAATAATGTTTACCTTTTTGATATATTGCATAATTTGTTGGGTTATACCTAATTAAGGATTTCCTAGATTTACTACCTGTATTCCTTGTTTAAACTGGGAAAATAATTAAGCTGTGCAAGATTCATGCTACCGCTCAACTTAATGATTCTTAATGTCACTCTTTAATTGGTTTTAATGTTCCAAAAATGTTAATTGGCAATTATGACATTAACCCGATGGTTAAGATAACTTTATTACAAATTTAATTGGAACATGGAGTGACCACCCAGGATAACAGTGCAACCACGAGTGCTATCATGGCTCTGGCTTTGGTAAATAGCTCTATATGCTTAGTGCCTAGCAACCTTACCTGAAAGATGGGCAAGAGGGGGAGCGGTAGGTGCTGGCAGCCCACGTTAACATGGGGTCGTATTCTTGGCTAAGGTACTTCACCCAGGGGGCCACCACCATCGTCTTAGAAACCTTAGCGGGTTGCTTCGTATTAAGGTATTTTGTGAAAACCTCATAATGGATCCCTAGCCATTCACCTCGGCAGTGTCTAAGGGTCCGATCAACCCGGGCTAGATGGGATACATGGCTTGTGGGTAAAGTTGTACCACCTCTGCAGAGTGTAAAACTGATATATCAGCCGTGCTCCCGGTTATGAGCGACCTGGACTCCTCACATGATAATTGAACTTGAAGATGTAATTAAATTGAGATCCGATGATCTGCCAATAATTTGCTTAAGTGGTTTCACTTAAGTGTTTTTGTTATATTCATATTACTTTGTTTAATTGGGATATTTGGGATTCACTCTTATTAGTAAGACAGGTGTTGATAATAAAATGTTGACCAACTAAAATGCTTACTGCTCAACCTTAGCTTCACCTTGTTATACCTGCATTAGTTTTTCCCCCACTTGCTGAGCCTCGACCATAAGTGAGCTCACCCTTGCTTAATTTTGATCAGAGGGTGATGCTGGAGACTTTGATGGAGATTTTATCGACGACGATGATTTCTAAGTCTAACGATGCGCCGGTCATCTTCCTGTGGGAGATTGCCCAGTTGTTTATTTCCGCTTTACTTTGATGTGATACTTGTTAAAGATACAATGTTTCAGATGATGTAATAAAGTATTATACTCTCTTTACGCCTTTATTGCATTGTCTTTTGATATATTACACTTGTGACGTCAACATATGTGTGGAAATGGATCCTGGCACACATATGGTATGCGCTCGGTTTTACCCCCTGGAACCGGGTGTGACAGCCGCTTCATCTCGCGCCTCGGCGAAAGAGGCCTACCCTTGTATCGCCTCTTAAGGAAGATCGAGCGCTTCTCTTGGACCCCCGAGGCCGAGGAAGCCCTCGAAAACTTAAAGGCACTCCCCACAAGTGTGCCCATCTTGGTGCCCCCCGCTGCAGGAGAAGCCCTCTTGATCTACGTAGCCGCAACCACTCAGGTGGTCAGCGTCGCGATCGTAGTCGAGAGACGAGAAGAAGGGCATGCAATGCTCGTCCAGAGGCCGGTCTACTTCATCAGCGAAGTGCTATCCGAGACTAAGATCCGCTACCCGCAAATTCAGAAGCTACTGTACGCAGTAATTCTGACGCGGCGAAAGTTGCGACACTACTTCGAGTCTCATCCGGTGACTGTGGTGTCATCCTTCCCCCTGGGGGAGATCATCCAGTGCCGAGAGGCCTCGGGTAGGATAGCAAAGTGGGCAGTGGAGATCAAGGGCGAGACAATCTCGTTCGCTCCTCGAAAGGCCATCAAGTCCCAAGTCTTGGTAGACTTCGTGGCTGAATGGGTCGACACCCAGCTACCAACAGCTCCGATCCAACCGGAACTCTGGACCATGTACTTCGATGGGTCGCTGATGAAAACAGGAGCAGGTGCGGGCCTGCTCTTCATCTCACCCCTCGGGAAGCACCTCCGCTACGTGTTGCGCCTCCATTTCCTGGCGTCAAACAACGTGGCCGAGTACGAGGCTCTGGTTAATGGGTTGCGCATCGCCATCGAGCTAGGGGTTCGGTGCCTCGACGCTCGTGGCGACTCGTAGCTTGTCATCGACCAAGTCATGAAGAACTCACACTGTCGCGACCGGAAGATGGAGGCCTACTGCGACGAGGTTCGGCGCCTGGAAGACAAGTTCTACGGACTCGAGCTCAACCACGTCGCCCGACGGTACAACGAGACTGCGGATGAGCTGGCTAAGATAGCCTCGGGGTGGACAACGGTTCCCCTGGATGTCTTCTCCAGAGACATACATCAACCCTCCATCAAGACCGACGACATGCCCGAGCCCGGGGAAGCCTCGGCCCAGCCCGAGGCACCCTCGGCCGCCGAGGGTGAGGCACTGCGTGTCGAGGGAGAGCACAATGGGGTCACGCCTAATCGAAACTGGCAGACCCCGTACCTGCAATATCTCCACCGAGGAGAACTCCCCCTCGACAAAGCCAAAGCTCGGTGACTAGCGCGGCGCGCCAAGTCGTTCGTCTTACTGGGCGATGAAAAGGAGCTCTACCACCGCAGCCCCTCAAGCATCCTCCAACGATGCATATCCATCGCCGAAGGGCAGGAGCTATTGCAAGAGATACACTCGGGGGCTTGCGGTCACCACACAGCACCTCGAGCCCTCATTGGGAATGCCTTCCGACAAGGTTTCTACTGGCCCATCGCGGTGGCCGACACCACTAGGATTGTACGCTCCTGCCAGGGGTGTCAATTCTACGCAAGACATATGCACCTGCCCGCTCAGGCCCTGCAGACAATACCAATCACTTGGTCGTTTGCTGTGTGGGGTCTGGACCTCGTCGGTCCCTTGCAGAAGGCACCCGGGGGCTTCTCGCACCTGCTGGTCGCCATTGACAAATTCTCCAAGTGGATCGAGGTCCGACCTCTAACCAGCATCAGGTCCGAGCAGGCGGTGGCGTTCTTCACCAACATCATCCATCGCTTCGGGGTCCCGAACTCCATCATCACCGACAATGGCACCTAGTTCACTGGCAAGAAGTTCCTGGACTTCTGCGAGGATCACCACATCCGGGTGGACTGGGCCGCCGTGGCTCACCCCATGACAAATGGGCAGGTGGAGCGTGCCAACGGCATGATTCTGCAGGGACTTAAGACGAGGATCTACAACGACCTCAACAAGTTCGGCAAGCGGTGGATGAAGGAACTACCCTCGGTGGTCTGTAGTCTGAGGACGACGCCAAGCCGAGCCACGGGTTTCTCACCGTTCTTTCTAGTCTATGGGGCTGAGGCTGTCTTGCCCACAGACTTAGAATACAGTTCCCCGAGGACAAGGGCGTACGACGACCAAAGCAACCAGACCAGCCGAGAAGACTCGCTGAACCAGCTGGAAGAAGCTCGGGACATGGCCTTGCTACACTCGGCGCGATATCAGCAGTCTCTGTGATGCTACCACGCCCGAGGGGTTCGGCCCTGAGACCTCCAAGTGGGAGACTTGGTGCTTCGGTTGCGGCAAGACGCCCGAGGGCGCCACAAGCTTACTCCTCCCTAGGAGGGGCCATTCATCATCGCCAAGATTTTGAAGCCAGGAACATACAAGCTGGCCAACGATCAAGGCGAGGTCTACAACAACGCTTGGAACATCCGACAGCTACGTCGCTTTTACCCTTAAGATGTTTTCAAGTCGTTCATATACCTCGTTTTTCTATACATACACAAATAAAGTCTAACCGTCAAGGAAGGGTCAGCCTTGCCTCGGCAAAGCCCGACCCTCCCTCGGGGGCTAGAAGGGGGGACCCCCTCTGCGTCAAAATTTTCCTTGGAAAAGTTTTCTACCAAAACGACTTTCGTGCTTTCCGACTATATCAATAGCAGAACGAGTAAGAGCGCACGTAAGCGGCAAGGCCAACCAAGCCGAGGGACTCCTACGCCTCTGGGATACGGATACCTCACTCGTCACCTTCCGCGAAAAGTAACTCTTACTCGGATAAACGATTTTGCTACTGACGAACAAGTCCGGATACTCGAAACGAGAGGAAAAGAAACGCAGCTTTATAACACGACAACAAAGTGTTTAGGCCTCGGCAGCCACGAAAGACACATGCATGCTCCAAACAGACTGCTCCGGCAGAATCAGGCATCACCCAGGGGAGGAGCGGCACCTTCGGCTTCATCTCCACCCTCGGCGCCGCCTCCACCCTCGGTGAGATCTGGCCCGACCTCGGACGGTGACACGGGCGGAAGGATCTCCACCTCGAAGGAGGACGCCAGCACCACGCTTGAGCCCGCGACGGCCGCGTCAAGCCTCTGGACCTCGGCTAAGGCAGCCTCATCTTCGTCGGGTAGACAGTACCCCTCGCTGACCCGCTCCAGATCCACGTCGTAGTGGGAAGCGAGCACGGCGAAGGCCCACCTAACGCCGTGATGCAGCGCCTCGTGGAGTCTGCCGTGCACATGGCCGCCCAAGGCCCACAGGCGGCTCTGGGGGAGCTACACGAGGGGACGTCATCGAGGCCAAAGACCTGGCAGAAGGCCGAGATAGCTTCGGACACGGCCTACGGTCGGCCTCCTTCTGCTCAACCACCTGGGCGAGAGCCTTAACGGACTCGCTGAGAGCTGTCTCAAACTCTGCAAACAGCCAAACAGAATTCTTCAGACACGAGTTGAAGAATGAAGATGAATCGAAGTCACAAAGCGTCTGAAACATACCTTTAGCCTGGGCACGCTGCTCCGAGGCTGTGGCTTGGGCAGACTGGGCAGACCCGACCGCCACGGCCAGGTCCTCTGCAAGGGCTCCGGCCCGAGCAGACACCTCGGCTAGCTGGCCCCCAAGGGCCTCGGCCTGGCCTACAGCCTCGACAGCCTGGTTCTGAGATTGGTCCCGCTCGCCAATGACCTGGCCAAGCTCCAGCTGTCGCTGCTGCGCCTCCGCCCGTGCCGACACCGCCTCTGCCCGCGCCGCCGCTGCCTCCACCTCCAGCTCATCACAGAGCAACCGGATGTCCGCCGCCTCGGTGCTCTATTGGGTAAGGCATTCGGTAGCCTCTGTAAGAGCGGCCCTCAGGAACCGCAGCGAACCCCAGACACCGGTCTCGTGGCGGATGAACAGCGACTTGGCGGTGCTCAGGTCCGTCAGATCCTGAAGAAGGGAAGCAGGGTGTCACAAAGAATGCCCTGATCACGCGAAAGGTATGCTTGAAACCCTCACCTGGAGGACCCTGGGAACGTCCCTGGAAAGGATCTCCATGGTCGACCGAAGCGACCCCATCGCTGCCTCGGCATACTCACGGAGCTCATCCTGAGACTGCTCCTCCCGCTCGTCGTCAAGGACGAAGAGTGGTTTCGAGGCGCCACGGGTCCAGAACCGGAGCGCCTGCCCACGCCGCTCGTTGGGATCGCGCCGCGCGGGGATGAGGTCGCCGCTCCCTAAGACGGGCCGTGGTTCTGCGCACCCCTCCTCCAAGGCGTCGGGACCCCCTCAGTCGACGCATCGGGTACCACCTCGGCTAAGGAGGTGGGCTTCCAATCACCGACCTCGGCAACGGCGGCCGCCCCCTCCTTATGGCCGAGACTGGGAAGGTCGAAGACGACCTCAAGCAGTGGCACCTCAGCCATCCCAGCATCAGCGGCGACGGGTGGCTCCACGGGCAAAATAGCAACGGCCTCAGCAGAAGCTGGGGCCAGCACCGGCAACGCGTCAAGTGGGCACAGGGCCGCGGCCACGCCAGCAGCCTCCCCCGACACATGGCCGCCCCGACGGAAGGGTCAGCCTGGGGGGCTTGCCCCATGGCAATTCGTGCCGCCTGGGCCCCCCGCTTGAGGGCGTCTTGTGCGAAGGCCAGCCAACTGGCGTGGCGCGGTGCGGCACTGGCTGCAGAAGCTGGCACCGTCTTAAGGGCTTTCCTAGGAGCCAAACCGGCCGAACCGTGCCTCCGTTTGCTGAGAGGAAAAGGTAAAGCAGGATCAGGACACACGAAGAAGGAACCAAAACAGAGGTATCCTCAGATACTTACCCGCTCCAGACCAAGGCCAATTGTGCCTGCGAGGAGGCCCCTCGGGCCTCGGTCCCCACAGGCATCGCCGAGGTTCGCCCCGCTGCCGGCTTCGGCGCCATTCCCACTTCGGGCGCCCGGGCGCCGAAGGGACGGCCTGCCCATGCGCCGTCACGACGGCCGAGGATCAACCTCCTGAACAGCCGGCACAAGCGACCGCTCTTGGGAGACAGGCAGGTCGGCCCGACTCCCCGAAGTCACCTCAACTATCTCGGCCAAGGGGTCAAGTACCCCCTCAGCCTGCCCCTGCTCTTCGGACCGGGACCCTGATGTCCCGGCCCCAGGTACCGACGGCGCCAGCCCACTCGGGGGCTGGCTCGACGACCCCTGGCCCAGCCTCCGGGCTAAGGCCAAGGTGGGCCGCCATGTCGTCGTCCTCGTCATCATCGTCGTCATCGTCTCGTCAGGCGTCTCCGACGATGGCTCCCTCGGGAGCCCGTCCCTCTCCTGCCTCCGACGGCGCCTCTCCAAGGCGTCCCGAGCCCGCATCCGCTCGCGAGCCCAAGCCTTTTCCACGTCCTTCTTCTCCTTCTTCTTCTCCGCAGCGACCCACCGCGTGGCTCGGTCCACCGCGTCCTCCGGGACCGGTGGCAGGGAAGGCTTGTAACACCCCAACTCCTGGAGACGAACGGAAATCCCAACTGTGAGAATCAAGGGCAACCTGACACAAGAAAGGAGAAGGAGCGGACACTCACCAGGGACACGCACCCACGCTCGGGATGCATCAAGGGCTGGGTAAGGGCGTCGGCGTCCAGCCTCCCTACCGTGCCCGCTACCCGTCTGCGGAGGTCATCGGCAGAGAGGGAGACCGAGGACATCTGCGAACCCTCCAAGTCGACCCCCGGCATCATTTCCGAAAGCGGCAACCGCCGCTCTGCCAAGGGAAGCACCCTCCGGCGATGGATGGCGGCAACCACCCCCGCGGCGGTGAGCCCCCCATCTCGTAACTCCTGCAAGGCCTCCATAAGGGGCTGGAGTTTCTCCTGTTTCTCGCGCGTGGCCCCATAGCGCCAGTTGCTGCCGGCGGTAGTCACCACTCGTTGAGAAAACGACGGGAGCCTTCCATCGTCATTCCGGAGGTAAAACCACCGGCGCTGCCACCCCTTGTTCGAAGACACAAGGATGACGGGGATGTACTGCTGCGCGCGCGCCTGCCTCAACTGGAGGGTGCAGCCACCGGCCCGCACCGCCATGCGGACCTTCTTTTCCCCCGTCGTCAAGGCAAAAAGCTCCGCGGAGAAGAGATGGGTCCACTGAAAGGGAATTAGGCTTACACCTATTTTCCTAATTGATTTTGGTGGTTGAATTGCCCAACACAAATAATTGGACTAACTAGTTTGCCCTAGTGTATAAATTATACAGGTGTAAAAGGTTCACTCTTAGCCAATAAAATGACCAAGTATTGGGTTCAACAAAGAGAGCAAGGGACAACCGAAGGCTCCTCTGGTCTGGGGCACCGGACTGTCCGGTGCACCACCGGACATGTCCGGTGCACCAGAGAACTCCAACTCAAACTCGCCACCTTCAGGAATTTCCAGAGGCGCTCTGCTATAATTCACCGGACTGTCCGGTGTACACCGGACAGTGTCCGGTGCTCCAAGGAAGAGCGCCTCAGGAAATCGCCAGCCTCGGGAAATTGCTCCGCTATAATTCACCGGATTGTCCGGTGTACACCGGACTGTCCGGTGAACCAGCAGAGCAACGGCTAGTTCGCGCCAACGGTCACTTGCAGCGGCATTAAATGCGCGCCAGAGCGCGCAGAAGTCAGACACGCGCGCGCTGGCACACCGGACACTCTACAGCACATGTCCGGTGCGCCACCGGACATCCAGGCGGGCCCAGAAGTCAGAGCTCCAACGGTCGGAACTCAACGGCTTTGGTGACGTGGCTGGCGCACCGGACATGTCCGGTGTACACCGGACTGTCCGGTGCACCATACGACAGTCAGCCCCACCAAACGGCTAGTTTGGTGGTTGGAGCTATAAATACCCCCAACCACCCACCATTCATTGCATCCAAGTTTTCCACTTCTCAACCACTTACAAGAGCTAGGCATTCAATTCTAGACACACCAAAGAGATCAAATCCTCTCCAATTCCACACAAGGCTTTAGTGATTAGCGAGAGAGATTTGTCGTGTTCTTTTGAGCTCTTGCGCTTGGATTGCTTCTTTTCTTTCTCACTTGTTCTTGTGATCAAAACTCCATTGTAATTAAGGCAAGAGGCACCAATTGTGCGGTGGCCCTTGCGGGGAAGTTTTGTTCCTGGTTTTGATTTGAGAAGAGAAGCTCACTCGGTCGGAGGGACCGTTTGAGAGAGGGAAAGGGTTGAAAGAGACCCGGTCTTTGTGACCACCTCAACGGGGAGTAGGTTTACGAGAACCGAACCTCGGTAAAACAAATCCTTGTGTCACACTCCTTATTTGCTTGAGATTTGTTTTGCACCCTCTCTCGCGGACTCGTTTTTATTTCTAACGCTAACCCGGCTTGTAGTTGTGTTTATATTTGTAAATTTCAGTATCGCCCTATTCACCCCCCCCCCCCCTCTAGGCGACTATCAATTGGTATCAAAGCCCGGTGCTTCATTAGAGCCTAACCGCTCGAAGTGATGTCGGGAGATCACGCAAGAAGGAGATGGAGACCGGCAAAAAGCCCACTACAAGCCACGGGAGCACTTCATCGGAAGAATCCCGCACCAAGAGGAAGGAGAAGAAGAAGGACTCCTCCAAAGGGAAGGAGAAGAGATCTTCTTCACACCACAAAGAGAAGAAGGAGAAATCCTCTTCCCACAAGCCGCATCGGAGTGGGGACAAGAAAAAGAGGATGAGGAAGGTGGTCTACTACGAGACCGATTCTTCATCGGCATCCACCTCCGGCTCCGACGTGGCGTCCGTCACTTCTAAGCACCAAGAGCGTAAGAAGTATAGTAAGATTCCCCTGCGCTACCCTCGCATTTCTAAACATACACCTTTACTTTCCGTCCCATTAGGCAAACCACCAACTTTTGATGGTGAAGATTACGCTAGGTGGAGTGATTTAATGCGATTTCATCTAACCTCGCTCCACAAAAGTATATGGGATGTTGTTGAGTTTGGTGCACAGGTACCATCCGTAGGGGATGAAAACTATGATGAGGATGAAGTAGCCCAAATCGAGCACTTCAACTCCCAAGCCACAACCATACTCCTCGCCTCTCTAAGTAGAGAGGAATATAACAAGGTGCAAGGGTTGAAGAATGCGAAGGAGATTTGGGATCTACTCAAGACTGCGCACGAGGGTGATGAACTCACTAAGATCACCAAGCGGGAAACGATCGAGGGGGAGCTCGGTCGCTTCCGCCTTCGCCAAGGAGAGGAGCCACAAGATATGTACAACCGGCTCAAAACCTTGGTGAACCAAGTGCGCAACCTCGGGAGCAAGAAATGGGATGACCACGAGGTGGTTAAGGTTATTCTTAGATCACTCATCTTCCTTAACCCCACTCAAGTTCAATTAATTCGTGGTAATCCTAGATACACACTAATGACTCCCGAGGAAGTTATCGGGAATTTTGTGAGCTTTGAATGTATGATCAAGGGCTCAAAGAAGATCAACGAGCTTGATGATCCCTCCACATCCGAAGCACAACCGATGGCATTCAAGGCGACGGAGGAGAAGAAGGAGGAGTCTACACCAAGTAGACAACCAATCGACGCTTCAAAGCTCGACAACGAGGAGATGGCTTTAATCATCAAAAGCTTTCGCCAAATCCTCAAGCAACGGAAGGGGAAGGATTACAAATCCCGTTCCAAGAAGGTTTGCTACAAGTGTGGTAAGCCCGGTCACTTTATTGCTAAATGTCCATTATCAAGTGACAGTGACAGGGATAACGACAAGAAGGGCAAGAGGAGAGAAAAGAAGAGGTACCACAAGAAGAGGGGCGGCGATGCCACGTGTGCCGCGAGTGGGACTCCGACGAGAGCTCCACTGACTCCTCCGACGACGAGGACGCCGCCAACATCGCCGTCACCAAGGGACTCCTCTTCCCCAACGTCGGCCACAAGTGCCTCATGGCAAAGGACGGCAAGAGGAAGAAGGTTAAATCCAAATCATCTACTAAATATGAGTCTTCTAGTGATGATAATGCTAGTGATGAGGAGGATAACTTGTGTTCCCTTTTTGCCAACCTTAACATGGAACAAAAGGAAAAGTTAAATGAATTAATTAGTGCTATTCATGAAAAGGATGACCTTTTGGATTCTCAAGAGGACTTCCTAATTAAGGAAAATAAGAAACATGTTAAGGTTAAAAATGCTTATGCTCTAGAGGTAGAAAAATGTGAAAAATTAACTAGTGAGCTAAGCACATGCCATGACACTATTGCCAACCTTAGAAATGAAAATGCTAATTTGTTAGCTAAGGTTGATTCTCATGTTTGTAATGTTTCAACTTCCAACTCTAGAGATAATAATGATGATTTACTTGCTAGGATTGGAGAATTGAACATTTCACTTGATAGCCTTAGGATTGAAAATGAGAAATTAATTGCTAAGGCTAAAGATTTTGATGTTTGCAATGCTACTATTTCCGACCTTAGAACTAAGAATGATATGTTGCATGCTAAGGTTGTAGAACTAAAATCTTGCAAACCCTCTACATCTACCGTTGAGCACACTTCTATTTGTACTAGATGTAGAGATATTGATATTAATGCTATTCATGATCACATGTCTCTAATTAAACAACAAAATGATCATATAGCAAAATTAGACGCTAAAATTGCCAAGCATAACTTAGAGAATGAAAAATTTAAATTTGCTAGAAGTATGCTCTATAGTGGGAGACGCCCTGGCATCAAGGATGGCATTGGCTTTCAAAGGGGAGACAATGTCAAACTTAATGCCCCTCCTAAAAGATTGTCTAATTTTGTTAAGGGCAAGGCTCCCATGCCTCAGGATAACGAGGGTTACATTTTGTACCCTGGCGGTTATCCCGAGAGCAAGATTAGGAGAATTCACTCTAGGAAGTCTCACTCTGGCCCAAATCATGCTTTTATGTATAAGGGTGAGACATCTAGTTCTAGGCAACCAACCCATGCTAAGTTGCCTAAGAAGAAAACTCCTAGTGCATCGAATGAACACAGCATTTCATTTAAGACTTTTGATGCATCTTATGTTTTGACTAACAAATCCGACAAAGTAGTTGCCAAGTTTGTTGGGGGCAAACACAAGGATCAAAGACTTGTGTTTGGGTACCCAAAGTTCTTGTTTCTAATGCCAAAGGACCCAAAACCGTTTGGGTACCTAAAGTCAAGAACTAAAATTGTTTTGTAGGTTTATGCATTCGGGGGCTCAAGTTGGATACTCGACAGCGGGTGCACAAACCATATGACAGGGGAGAAGAAGATGTTCTCCTCCTACGAGAAAAACCAGGATCCCCAAAGAGCGATCACATTCGGGGATGGAAATCAAGGTTTGGTCAAAGGTTTGGGTAAAATAGCTATTTCACCTGACCATTCCATTTCCAATGTTTTTCTTGTAGATTCTTTAGATTATAACTTGCTTTCAGTTTCGCAATTATGTCAAATGGGTTACAACTGTCTTTTCACTGATGTAGGTGTCACTGTCTTTAGAAGAAGTGATGATTCAATAGCATTTAAGGGAGTGTTGGAGGGTCAGCTATACTTGGTAGATTTTGATAAAGCTGAACTCGACACTTGCTTAATTGCTAAGACTAACATGGGCTGGCTCTGGCATCGCCGACTAGCACATGTTGGGATGAAGAATCTTCATAAGCTTCTAAAGGGAGAGCACATTTTAGGATTAACCAATGTTCATTTTGAGAAAGACAGGATTTGTAGCGCATGCCAAGCAGGAAAGCAAGTTGGTGCCTATCATCCACACAAGAACATCATGACGACCGACAGGCCGCTTGAGCTACTCCACATGGATCTATTCGGTCTGATTGCTTACATAAGCATCGGCGGGAGTAAGTATTGTCTTGTAATAGTGGATGATTATTCTCGCTTCACTTGGGTGTTCTTTTTGCAGGAAAAATCTCAAACCCAAGAGACCTTAAAGGGATTCTTGAGACGGGCTCAAAATGAGTTCGGCTTAAGGATCAAGAAAATTAGAAGCGACAACGGGACGGAGTTCAAGAACTCACAAATTGAAGGCTTCCTTGAGGAGGAGGGCATCAAGCATGAGTTCTCTTCTCCCTACACCCCGCAACAAAATGGTGTAGTGGAGAGGAAGAATAGAACTCTATTGGACATGGCAAGAACCGTGCTTGATGAGTACAAGACTTCGGATCGGTTTTGGGCCGAGGCAGTCAAAACCGCCTGCTACGCCATCAACCGGTTATATCTACACTGAATCCTCAAGAAGACATCCTATGAACTCCTAACCGGTAAAAAGCCCAACATTTCATATTTTAGAGTTTTTGGTAGCAAATGCTTTATTCTTGTTAAAAGAAGTAGAAAATCTAAATTTGCTCCTAAGACTGTAGAAGGCTTTTTACTAGGATATGATTCAAACACAAGGGCATATAAAGTCTTTAACAAGTCCTCTGGACAAGTTGAAGTTTCTTGTGACGTTGTGTTTGATGAGACTAACGGCTCTCAAGTAGAGCAAGTTGATCTTGATGAGATAGGTGATGAAGAGGCTCCGTGCATCGCGCTAAGGAACATGTCCATTGGGGATGTGTGTCCTAAGGAATCCGAAGAGCCTCCAAATGCACAAGATCAACCACCCTCCTCCACGCAAGCATCTCCACCAACTCAAAATGAGGATGAAGCTCAAGTTGATGAAGTAGAAGATCAAGCAAATGAGCCACCTCAAGATGACGGCAATGATCAAGGGGGAGATGCAAATGATCAAGACAAGGAGGATGAAGAGCAAAGGCCGCCACACCCAAGAGTCCACCAAGCAATCCAACGAGATCACCCCGTCGACACCATCCTCGGCGACATTCATAAGGGGGTAACCACTAGATCTCGTGTTGCACATTTTTGTGAGCATTACTCTTTTGTTTCCTCTATTGAGCCACACAGGGTAGAGGAAGCACTTCAAGACTCGGATTGGGTGGTGGCAATGCAAGAGGAGCTCAACAACTTCACTAGGAATGAGGTATGGCATTTAGTTCCACGTCCTAACCAAAATGTTGTAGGAACCAAATGGGTCTTCCGCAACAAGCAAGATGAGCATGGTGTGGTGACAAGGAACAAAGCTCGACTTGTGGCCAAGGGATATTCCCAAGTCGAAGGTTTGGATTTCGGTGAAACCTATGCACCCGTAGCTAGGCTCGAGTCAATTCGTATATTATTAGCCTATGCTACTTACCATGGCTTCAAGCTTTATCAAATGGACATGAAGAGTGCCTTCCTCAATGGACCAATCAAGGAAGAGGTCTATGTTGAGCAACCTCCCGGCTTTGAAGACAGTGAGTATCCTAACCATGTCTATAAGCTCTCTAAGGCACTTTATGGGCTCAAGCAAGCCCCAAGAGCATGGTATGAATGCCTTAGAGATTTTCTTATTGCAAATGGATTCAAAGTCGGAAAAGCCGATCCTACACTCTTTACCAAAACACTTGAAAATGATTTGTTTGTATGCCAAATTTATGTTGATGATATTATATTTGGGTCTACTAACGAATCTACATGTGAAGAGTTTAGTAGGATCATGACACAGAAATTCGAGATGTCTATGATGGGGGAGTTGAAATACTTCTTGGGATTTCAAGTGAAGCAACTCCAAGAGGGCACCTTCATTAGCCAAACGAAGTATACTCAAGACATTCTAAACAAGTTTGGAATGAAGGATGCCAAGCCCATCAAGACACCCATGGGAACTAATGGGCATCTCGACTTCGACACGGGAGGTAAGTCCGTGGATCAAAAGGTATACCGGTCGATGATAGGGTCTTTACTCTATTTATGTGCTTCTCGACCGGATATTATGCTTTCCGTATGCATGTGTGCAAGATTCCAAGCCGACCCTAAGGAAGCTCACCTTACGGCCGTAAAACGAATCTTGAGATATTTGGCTTACACTCCTAAGTTTGGGCTTTGGTATCCTAGGGGATCCACTTTTGATTTGATTGGTTATTCGGATGCCGATTGGGCGGGGTGTAAAATCAATAGGAAGAGCACATCGGGGACTTGCCAGTTCTTGGGAAGATCCTTGGTGTCTTGGGCTTCAAAGAAGCAAAATTCAGTCGCTCTTTCCACCGCCGAAGCCGAGTACATTGCCGCAGGCCATTATTGCGCGCAATTGCTTTGGATGAGGCAAACCCTGCGGGACTACGGTTACAAATTAACCAAAGTCCCTTTGCTATGTGATAATGAGAGTGCAATCAAGATGGCGGATAATCCCGTCGAGCATAACCGCACTAAACACATAGCCATTCGGTATCACTTTTTAAGGGATCACCAACAAAAGGGAGATATCGAGATTTCTTACATTAACACTAAAGATCAATTAGCTGATATCTTTACCAAGCCTCTTGATGAACAAACTTTTAACAAACTTAGGCATGAGCTCAATATTCTTGATTCGCGCAATTTCTTTTGCTAAATTGCACACATAGCTCATTTGTATACCTTTGATCATGTCTCTTTCATGTGCTATGACTAATGTGTTTTCAAGTGAATTTCAAACCAAGTCATAGGAATATTGAAAGGGAATTGAAGTCTTCGGCGAAGACAAAGGCTTCCACTCCGTAACTCATCCTTCGCCGCCACTCCAAGCAACTCTCCATTCTTGGGGGAGAAAGCATGAGCACCAAGCAAAAGGACTTCGTCTTTGGTATCATCTTCACTCATTTGTTTTTGACCAAAGAGGGAGAGAATAATTCAAGGGCTCTAATGATTCCGTTTTTGGCGATTCATGCCAAAGGGGGAGAAAATATGAGCCCAAAGCAAAAGGACCGCACCACCACCTAATTTTAAAATTGGAGATTTTCAATTGGTAAATTTCAAATTGGTATCTTATTATGTTCAAAAGGGGGAGAAAGTAGTATTTCAAAAATGATATATCAAAACCCTCTTATACACTAAGAGGAGGATCTCATTTAGGGGGAGTTTTGTTTAGTCAAAGGAAAAACATTTGAAACAAGGGGAGAAAATTTCTAATCTTGAAAATGCTTCGTAAAATCTTATTCATTTAACTTTGACTATTTGCAAAAGAACTTTGAAAAGGATTTACAAAAGAATCTGCAAAAACAAAACATGTGGTGCAAGCGTGGTCCAAAATGTTAAAAATGAAGAAACAATCCATGCATATCTTGTAAGTATTTATATTGGCTCAATTCCAAGCAACCTTTGCACTTACATTATGCAAACTAGTTCGATTATGCATTTCTATACTTGCTTTGGTTTGTGTTGGCATCAATCACCAAAAAGGGGGAGATTGAAAGGGAATTAGGCTTACACCTATTTTCCTAATTGATTTTGGTGGTTGAATTGCCCAACACAAATAATTGGACTAACTAGTTTGCCCTAGTGTACAAATTATACAGGTGTAAAAGGTTCACTCTTAGCCAATAAAATGACCAAGTATTGGGTTCAACAAAGAGAGCAAGGGACAACCGAAGGCTCCTCTGGTCTGGGGCACCGGACTGTCCGGTGCACACCGGACAGTGTCCGGTGCACCACCGGACATGTCCGGTGCACCAGAGAACTCCAACTCAAACTCGCCACCTTCGGGAATTTCCAGAGGCACTCCGCTATAATTCACCGGACTGTCCGGTGTACACCGGACAGTGTCCGGTGCTCCAAGGAAGAGCGCCTCAGGAAATCGCCAGCCTCGGGAAATTGCTCCGCTATAATTCACCGGACTGTCCGGTGAACCAGCAGAGCAACGGCTAGTTCACTCCAACGGTCACCTGCAGCGGCATTAAATGCGCGCCAGAGCGCGCAGAAGTCAGACACGCGCGCGCTTGCACACCGGACACTCTACAGCACATGTCCGGTGCGCCACCGGACATCCAGGCGGGCCCAGAAGTCAGAGCTCCAACGGTCGGAACCCAACGGCTTTGGTGACGTGGCTGGCGCACCGGACATGTCCGGTGTTGTAAGTGCAATCAACCCTAATTGAGGGTTTTGGTGATTAATGACAAAACAAACTGAGATTCTAACAAGTTTGCTTGTAGTATATACACAGTATTTCTACAGACAGGAGAAGCACAGATCCTACGAGCATAAAAGTATAAAGCACAGCGGATTTAAAATTCCACATCAAATGGCGTGCTCCAAGTGCTATGAATCGTCGGCGGTACTAAGTTTATAATTCTTGAGTCATAGGAATCGCCGTACAATTAAGAGGGATCCGCGACGGTTAAGTAAGTTGTGAAACGAGCCAAGTTCAATTCTTTTGAAAACTCCTTTGAGATCATCTTTTCCAGATCATGAATGCTCTTGAGAAAAACAAATTTCACTTCCCACAAAGTCTCCACCTAAGTTCTCTTCAAAATTCTCAAAGTTTGGTTTCAGCCCCCAAAACCGGTTCAACCGGTCCTGAAACCGGTTCAACCGGTTTTGGTACTGTTCATCCTGCCACCTCTGCTCTGACCTGTCTGACAGTCAGAGCTGTCAGAAAAGTCGCAGCAGATATTTTTCTGAAACCGGTTGAGCCGAAATTTGATCCTACTCAGCCGGTTTTGAAACCGGTCCAGTGTCCGGCTGAGTAGACCAGTGGACCGGGATCCCCCTGGTAGAAACCGGTTCAACCGGTTTGAAAACCGGTTCAACCGGTTTTTGCCCACTTTCTCCCAACGGCTGCCAGCTTTTGGGGGATCCTTTATATACCCCCTCACACTCTCTCTCTCATTTACTTCCGCCTCTCCCACGAATCTTTGGCTGACCAACCCTCAAACAAGAGCATTCACTTCACCTCTCACACCTGCAATCGCATCTCCTTCAATCATTTGAAGGACCCTTGGTGTGAGGTGAACTCGATCAAACTCGCTGTCAATTTCATCTCGATTCTCCCATTCTCTTGTTCTTGAGCTCGTTGCAAACTTAACCGTGTGCGGATTTGTTACTCTTGGAACCTCGTGTTCCTTGACGGTTAGAGGTTGCTTGGGAGTCTCCAAATTTGTGGACGACCCCAAGAAGTTTGTATCACCCGCTCCTTGAGCAGATTTGAGAAGAGATTGCCTTGACCTTTGTGGTCGGCTTGTGGAGGATTAGGGTTGGAAAAGACCCGGCCCTTTGTGGGTTCCTCAACGAGGAGTAGGACACCTTTGTGGTGGTTGCCGAACCTCGGGTTATATCGCGTGTTCTTGTGTGTTCTTGTGAAGCATTTCATATTCGGTGGTTGGTTCATATTATTCATTCAAGTAGTTCTTGTGTAGGGCAAATCTTTAGCTATTTTCTTTACTACTTCGAATTTGTTCAATAGATTATTAAATTCAAGTTGAGTGGGTTCAAACTTGTTCAGTTGGGATTAAAATCGACTGAACCGGTTTGCACCTGTGCAACTTTGATTTAACCTATTTCGAAGTTTTTAGTGAAAATTTTCAGGTGTAGCCTATTCACCCCCCCTCTAGGCTACTTTCAATTGGTATCAGAGCTTCGTGCCTCATTTTACGCTTAACCGCGTGAGGAAACGATCATGTCTACACAACGGGACCATGTGGATCCTCTTCTCGAGGAAATCCCCGTCACATCTACCGGTGAGGAAGTGGACCCCAAGGTCCTCGACCTCGCCATGAAGATTGCCGAGAAAATGTTCCTCAAAATGAAAGAGGAAGATGCTAGGAAAAAGGCCGAAGAAGAGGAAACAAGAAGAAAGGCCGAAGAAGGTAAAGGTAAGGGAACATTTGATTATAATGACGATCTAGTGGATCTTTTGGTGTCTAAGGTATTGAGCAAGGTAAGTCTCAACACCGAAGGATCATCTACCAAAAGCAAAGGTAATGACTTTAGCAAAGTTCAATTCGATTACTCTAGAAATTATATTCCCAACTTCTCTTCCGCCCCACTTGGAAAGTTACCAACTCTTAGTGAGTTGAACTATGATGAGTGGGCCGATAAGATGAAGTCGCATTTAATCGGTGTGCATCCTAGTCTTTGGGAGATTGTTAATGTAGGTATGTATAAGCCCGCCCAAGGAGAAGAGATGACTCCGGAAATGATGCAAGAGGTTCATCGAAATGCTCAAGCAGTGAGCATAATCAAAGGTAGTCTTTGTCCGGAAGAATACCGGAAAGTTCAAGGAAGAGAAGATGCTCGTGACATTTGGAACATTCTTAGAATGTCACATGAAGGAGATCCCAAAGCTAAAAGACATAGAGTTGAAGCTTTGGAAAGTGAGCTTGCAAGGTATGATTGGACAAAGGGTGAGTCGCTCCAATCACTCTTTGATCGATTGATGGTATTGGTCAACAAAATAAGAGTACTTGGGAGTGAAGATTGGAGTGACTCCAAGGTCACAAGATTGTTCATGAGAGCTTATAAAGAGAAAGATAAAAGTCTTGCAAGGATGATAAGGGATCGTGATGATTATGAGGACATGACGCCTCATCAACTATTTGCAAAAATTCAACAACACGAGTCCGAGGAAGCCCCCATCAAGACAAGAGACTCTCATGCCTTGATCACAAATGAACAAGACAATCTCAAGAAGAGCAAAGACCACAAAGCAAAGAAAGTGGTCGAGACCTCAAGTGATGAAGATAGCTCAAGTGATGAAGACACAGCTATGTTCATCAAAACTTTCAAGAAATTTGTAAGGAAGAATGACAAGTTCCAAAGGAAAGGAAAGAAGAGGGCATGCTATGAATGTGGCCAAACCGGTCATTTCATAGCGGATTGTCCTAACAAGAAGGAACAAGAAGCCAAGAAGGAATACAAGAAGGATAAGTTTAAAAAGGGAGGCAAGACCAAGGGATACTTCAAGAAGAAGAAGTATGGACAAGCTCATATTGGTGAAGAATGGAACTCCGATGATGAGAGTTCTAGCTCCGAGGAAGAGGAAGTGGTGGCAAATGTGGCCATCCAATCTACCTCAAGCGCGCAACTCTTCACCAACCTTCAAGACGACTCCTACATTCCAACTTGCCTCATGGCAAAGGGAGATAAGGTAACTTTGTTTAGTAATGATTTTTCAAATGATGATGATGATGATCAAATTGCCATGAAAAATAAAATGATTAAAGAATTTGGCTTAAATGGATACAATGTTATCACAAAATTAATGGAAAAGCTAGATAAAAGAAAGGCAACTCTTGATGCTCAAGAAGACTTGCTTATCCTTGAAAAGGAAAGAAACCTAGAGCTTTAAGAGTTGATTCACAATAAAGATATAGAAGTAGTTAACTTGAAAACCTCTATTGATAACCTTGCAAATGAAAAGAATGCACTTGAATCAAGCATGTTAAGCTTGAATGTTCAAAATCAAGAACTTCAAGTGCAACTTGAAAATTGCAAGAACATCAATGCCCCCACTTTAGTATTTGAATCTAAGTCTAGCTCTAATGATAATTCTTGCAAGCATTGTGCCAAATATCATGCTTCTTGTTGTCTAACTAACCATGCAAGGAAGCAAAGCCCACAGGTGAAGGTCAAAGAAATTTTGAAAAGATGCTCTAGCAATGATGGGTTAAAGAAAGTTGAACCCAAATACAAGTCCCTTAAGCCCAACAAGGGTAGAAGGGGGCTTGGGTTCAACTCATCCAAGGAAAACCCTAGCACAGTGCATAAGGGGTGGAGATCCCCCAAGTTCATAGAGGGAACCACTCTATATGATGCCTTGGGGAGGATCCACTCCTCAAATGACAAGTCATCTCAGGTAAAGGTTAACTTGAGTTCCACAAAGAGTAAGATGAAGGAAGTGGGATCCTCAAGTGGACAAAAATCTAATGCTCCCATTTCCCACTCATATCTTTGTGATTATATGTTAACTTGGGATTCAGGGAAATTGGTTGTGAAATATGTGGGTGCCTACACTAAACAAAAAGTCATGAAAAGAAGTGTGTGGGTACCCAAGGCTATAACTAACACTGTAGGACCCAATTCAATTTGGGTACCTAAAAGTATAGCCTAAACTTGTTTTGCAGGTCTACTCCTCTGGTGGGTCAAGTTGGGTGCTTGACAGTGGATGTACAAATCACATGACCGGGGAGAAAGACATGTTTCATACATTGCAACTAACTCAAGAAGCACAAGAAATTGTGTTTGGAGATAGTGGCAAGAGTAAGGTGATTGGTATTGGTAAAATTCCTATCTCTGACCAACAATCACTTTCAAATGTTTTATTAGTAGATTCCTTGAGCTATAATTTGTTGTCCATTTCACAACTTTGTGGAATGGGTTATAATTGCTTATTTTCGGATGTGGATGTGAAAATCCTTAGAAGGGAGGACTCCTCAGTTGCCTTTACAGGTCGCTTGAAGGGTAAGCTTTATCTTGTTGATTTCACAACAAGTAAAGTGACGCCTGAGACTTGTTTAGTGGCAAAATCCGACAAGGGTTGGCTATGGCATCGCCGGCTAGCCCATGTCGGTATGAGGAATTTGGCCAAACTTCAAAAGGATAATCACATCATTGGACTAACAAATGTTGTATTTGAGAAAGATAGGGTTTGTGGCGCATGTCAAGCAGGAAAGCAACATGGAGTCCCACATCAATCAAAGAATGTGGTCACAACAAAGAGGCCATTGGAGCTTCTTCACATGGACCTCTTCGGACCTGTGGCCTACATTAGCATTGGTGGTAGTAAGTATGGTTTAGTTATTGTTGATGATTTTTCTCGATTCACTTGGGTTTTCTTTTTGAGTGACAAAGGTGAAACTCAAGAAATCTTAAAGAAATTCATGAGGAGAGCTCAAAATGAATTTGAGCTCAAAATCAAGAAAGTGAGAAGCGATAATGGGACGGAATTCAAGAACACAGGTGTCGAAGAATTCTTAGGCGAAGAGGGAATCAAGCATGAGTTCTCGGTGCCTTACACTCCACAACAAAATGGTGTTGTGGAAAGAAAGAACCGAACTCTAATTGAAGCTGCAAGAACCATGTTGGATGAATACAAGACACCTGACAACTTCTGGGCAGAGGCGGTCAACACCGCCTGTCATGCAATCAACCGCCTCTATCTTCATAAGATCTACAAAAAGACTGCCTATGAGCTTCTCACTGGTAACAAACCTAAAGTTGATTATTTTAGAGTATTCGGTTGTAAATGTTTTATTCTTAACAAGAAAGTCAAGAGCTCAAAGTTTGCTCCTAGAGTGGACGAGGGTTTCTTGCTTGGTTATGCATCAAATGCGCATGGATATCGTGTTTTCAACAATTCCACCGGTCTTGTTGAAATAGCGATAGACGTGACATTTGATGAGTCTAATGGCTCGCAAGGGCATGTTTCTAATGACACTGCAGGAAATGAAAAACTACCTTGTGAGGCCATAAAGAAACTTGCCATAGGTGAGGTGAGACCTCAAGAAAGGGATGATGAAGAAGGAACCTTGTGGATGACCAATGAGGTAGTTGATGTGGGTGCAAGGGTGGTGAGTGACAATGTCTCCACCCAAGCAAACCCATCAACCTCAAGTCATCCAAACCACGAAGAAAATCATCAAAGGATGCCAACAGTGGTAGAAGATGAACAAGAAAATATTGATGGTGAAGTGCCTCTTGATCAAGTAACTGATGAGGAAGAGCAAATACAAAGACATCCATCAGTGCCTCATCCAAGAGTCCATCATTCAATTCAAAGGGATCATCCGGTGGACAACATCCTGGGTAGCATCAGGAGAGGGGTAACGACTCGATCTCGTTTAGCTAATTTTTGTGAATTTTACTCGTTTGTTTCCTCTCTTGAGCCACTTAAGGTTGAAGAAGCGTTGGGTGATCCGGATTGGATAACTGCGATGCAAGAGGAGTTGAACAACTTCACTAGGAATGAAGTCTGGTCCTTAGTCCAAAGACCCAAACAAAATGTGATTGGGACTAAATGGGTCTTTAGGAACAAGCAAGATGAAAATGGCGTTGTTACAAGAAACAAGGCAAGGTTGGTTGCCCAAGGCTATACTCAAGTGGAAGGACTTGACTTTGGTGAAACATATGCGCCGGTAGCAAGGTTAGAATCAATTAGAATATTAATTGCCTATGCTACTAACCATGATTTCAAGCTATATCAAATGGATGTCAAGAGCGCTTTTCTAAATGGACCACTACAAGAAAGAGTATATGTGGAGCAACCACCGGGCTTCGAAGACCCGAAGAAGCCAAATCATGTTTATCTTCTTCACAAGGCACTCTACGGGCTTAAACAAGCCCCTAGAGCTTGGTATGATTGTCTTAAAGATTTTCTAATTAAAAATGAGTTTACAATAGGAAAAGCTGACTCTACTTTGTTTACTCGAAAAGTTGATAATGAATTATTTGTGTGCCAAATATATGTTGATGACATTATATTTGGTAGTACTAATGAAAAATTTTGTGAAGAGTTTAGCAAAGTAATGACGAACAGGTTTGAGATGTCTATGATGGGCGAGCTTAAGTACTTCCTGGGATTTCAAGTCAAACAACTCAAGGAAGGTACCTTTCTATGCCAAACTAAATATACTCAAGATATGCTCAAGAAGTTTGGCATGGAAAAAGCAAAGCACGCCAAGACTCCAATGTCATCAAATGGACATCTCGACCTAAATGAGGAAGGTAAACCTGTAGATCAAAAATTATATAGATCAATGATAGGATCACTGCTTTACTTATGTGCATCTAGGCCTGATATAATGTTGAGTGTTTGTATGTGTGCTCGTTTTCAAGCAAATCCTAAAGACTGCCATCTTGTAGCCGTTAAGAGAATTCTAAGATACTTAGTCCACACCCAAAACCTAGGATTATGGTATCCTAAAGGCTCCTTTTTCGATTTGCTTGGCTATTCTGACTCAGATTATGCCGGTTGCAAAGTAGATCGAAAAAGCACAACTGGGACTTGCCAATTCCTTGGGCGGTCCTTAGTGTCATGGAGTTCCAAGAAACAAAATTGTGTTGCACTCTCCACTGCAGAAGCTGAATACATAGCAGCTGGGGCATGTTGTGCACAGTTGCTATGGATGAAGCAAACCCTTAGAGATTTTGGTTGTGAGTTTAACAAAATTCCTCTTTTGTGTGACAATGAGAGTGCCATAAAACTTGCAAACAATCCAGTGCAACACTCTAGAACTAAACACATTGACATTAGACATCATTTCTTGAGAGACCATGAAGCCAAAGGAGATATCGAACTATTTCATGTGAGCACCGAAAATCAACTAGCCGATATCTTCACAAAACCCCTTGATGAGACTAGGTTTTGTTTTCTTAGGAGTGAGCTAAATATCTTGGATTCTCGAAACGTGACTTAATAACTAAAATTTTGATCAAATTTGATGATTGAAAATTGTTTGTTTGAGCAATATGGATTGAGAAATGTCATTTTTATCTTTATAATATCTCATGTCATATTTGCTAAGTGATATTACAGCCCTTCCGGGCAATATTTGAAATCTGGTTGAGTAAACCGGCTGAGTAGACCACTCAACCGGTTTCTTCCTGGTGGAAACCGGTTGAACCGGTATAAAAACCGGTTGAACCGGTTTTGGCCGTCGCGCCGTCAGTCCGCGCGC
This sequence comes from Zea mays, assembly GCF_902167145.1. Taxonomy (NCBI): domain Eukaryota; kingdom Viridiplantae; phylum Streptophyta; class Magnoliopsida; order Poales; family Poaceae; genus Zea; species Zea mays. Next base: position 102,504,719 of record NC_050101.1, read on the forward strand.
AGTCTGCGCTGACAGCTGCGCAGTCTGCGCTGTCAGTTTTGCAGTCTGTGCTGTCAGACTGCCAGGTTTTGCGCGCAGTCAACACTGTTTTCTGCGCGCTTTTACTGCGCCGTTTGACCCGAAACCGGTTGAACCGGTTTTGAAACCGGTTGAACCGGTTTTCGACTTTCTGGCGGCCGACTCCTCTCCTTTTTATACATCTCCCTCTCTTCTCTTCCCTTCTCAGTCTCGTTTCCAGCCGCCGCCGCCACTCCTGTTTTTCCTCTCTCCTCTCCAAACTCTCTCGAGCTCTCACCCGTTTGGAAGTGTGGTTGGAGATCCGTTCTTCCCGGCGTGTTTCCACCATCTTCCTCCTTCTCGTTGGGAGATCTTGTCCCCCATCTTCGGATCGAGGTATTATTCTATGTTATTTCCTTGTGTACTCGATCCTACGCGTTCTTGATTATCTTATGTATCATTCGTTGGGTACATTTTGGTTTAAGTGATTGCAACACTTAGACTATCTTCATTTTGACACAAACACTGCTTGAGATTAGCGATTTGATATTGTTCCTTGTAGTTGAACCGCTCAAATGAACGGTTGAAGTGCATGATTCAATCTCTTATGCGTTTCTTCTCAAACGTGGTTGATCCTTGCTCATCATAGGTTCTATCTCTTATTTCTTAGAATGGTGCGACGAAGGAACCCATCAGTGGTAGAATCCGACTCTTCAGATGAACAGGAGATCCATGGTGATACCCCTCCTCGCTCTCGATCCAAGCGAGGGCGCGGATGTGGAAATGTCATGCCGGGTACTGAGGCCTCTGGGTCTCAAAGTGCTCGGGGTCGGACTTCCCGGACTCCCTCCGGTAGGTCTCGACCTGCCACGAATCCGCAGGCGTGGGAGCCTGCAAGTGACGATGACGGTGGGAAGGACGATGAAGTTGATCTTCCCCCGGCGTCGGCTCCTGTGATTCGCGGCTTGGTGCTCCACCGGGCCGAGGCTCGGCGTGCTGGCAATGAGCCAGTCACGGACTTCACGGCCAGTGGAGGGTCTGCACTTCTCTAGGATCTGCGTTTCCAAAATCCGGTATTGCGTATTCGCGATGCCAGGATCGATGGAAATCGTTTCTGGACTCTTCACCATGTTGATTTCTATAATTCAGTTATTCTTCCCAAGAAGCATCAGCCCATCCTTCATCAACGTTATATTAACTGGGAAGGTTGCGAAGCAATTGGGGACCCAGAGATGTCACAGGCACTGAGGGCCTGTGAAAGGAAGCAAATGAAGAACATCATGACATTCCAATATGATTGGAATGATGAAGTGATTGCACAATTTTATTCCACTCTCTGGATAAAGCTGGCTGATGAGGAGAGCCATTACAACTACCCCTACCTGAACTTCTTCATTGAAGGTAGTTGGTACAAGGTGAGCTATCGTAGATTTGCTCACATTCTTGGTTTTTCTGACGAAGATATATCTGGAGACAGGATTAAGATTCATGATTTCCGTCAGCCCACAAGAGATGAAGCCAAGGACCTTCATCTATCTGAGTCTGGAAAGTATTGGGAGTCAACCAACATTCACAAGTATTATCGCTATATCAACTCCCTCTGCAGGATGACCCTCATTCCAAAAGGGGGAAATCAGATGAACATCCTTGGGGAGAGCAAAGTCTTGCTCTCTTTTATGAAACCAAACAGCTCAGAAAGGATTAATGTCTTTGACATGATTTGGCAGGAGATTATTCATGCAGCCTGCTTTCCTTTGAAGGGGTGTCTTCATGCCCCATTCATTATGAAGATGATTGAGGTCGTGACCCAATTCAGATTTGAGAAAGGCACCCGACATCAGTCATACACTCCCTTCTGGATTGATCCCAACAATCTAGCTGGGCGTCTCAGGAAAGCTCCCTCCAGTTCTCGTGGTCCTACATCTGCTGGTCCGTCTGCCGGTGCTGGTGCTGCTGCGGCTGCTGCTGCTGGTGCCTCGCGCCCTTCCCCTGGCCGCGGATCTCCCACACCACGTGGTCGTGGTCGTGGTCGAGGTCGTGGACGTGGGATGGGTGCCCGCCTGGCCCACGGATTTGCGTCCTTCTTCTCCATGTGCCGAAATATTGCTGCAGACGTCCATGAGGTGGCTCGACGTCAGCGGGAGACCGACGACAACCTTCGTCGTCAAGCTTCTGCTTTGGGTACTCCCTTCGCCCCTCGCTCTCCTGATGTACCTCTTCACCCTCCTCCTCCAGATGTCAACGAGTGGTACCAGCAGGCGTATGGGGTACCTTTTTCTACAGCTGATGACGTCGAAGAGGAAGAAACCTTTTTTGATGATCCGGAGCAGTTTGACCCTCCCCCATATCGCGGGGATCCGGGTCAATCATCCTCTTACCCTCCGCCCCAGGACCCGTCTGGCAGTGCTCCTCCTCCGGCCCAGTCTGGAGAGGAACACTTTGCCTACGACCTGGCGCAACACCTCTTTGCTCCTCATCAACCTCCTCCCCACTGGTGATTCTTGGCTTGACGCGTCTCTCTCTCTCTCTCTCTTTTTGGTTCTTGGTGCCAAAAAGGGGGAGAACGTTTATTATTCAGTACTTTTATTTTTGTAATGAACACTTGGTCTGTAATAACTACTATTTGCTGCATGCATGGCTTGAAAGCCATAAACACTTTGATGATGTGTTGAGACGAGCTCTCACTATTGTAATAGTTGTAGACCTTTTTCATATCATATGCTATGCGATGATGAGCTTGAATGTGCTTTTACTCTTTATATTCAATTATGTTTCATATCTCATCATTTTTGTGTATGGTGTTGATTGTTCTCTCTCTAAATATGTTGCAAATTGACATATCAAGTCAATGTTAATATCGCAAAACTCATGCACATATTTAGGGGGAGCTACATATACACAAAAGACTTTTATCACAAGTATTTGTAACTTTTAATGATTATTTCCATTCTAGTTTGTTTTGGCATCAATCACCAAAAAGGGGGAGATTGTAAGTGCAATCAACCCTAATTGAGGGTTTTGGTGATTAATGACAAAACAAACTGAGATTCTAACAAGTTTGCTTGTAGTATATACACAGTATTTCTACAGACAGGAGAAGCACAGATCCTACGAGCATAAAAGTATAAAGCACAGCGGATTTAAAATTCCACATCAAATGGCGTGCTCCAAGTGCTATGAATCGTCGGCGGTACTAAGTTTATAATTCTTGAGTCATAGGAATCGCCGTACAATTAAGAGGGATCCGCGACGGTTAAGTAAGTTGTGAAACGAGCCAAGTTCAATTCTTTTGAAAACTCCTTTGAGATCATCTTTTCCAGATCATGAATGCTCTTGAGAAAAACAAATTTCACTTCCCACAAAGTCTCCACCTAAGTTCTCTTCAAAATTCTCAAAGTTTGGTTTCAGCCCCCAAAACCGGTTCAACCGGTCCTGAAACCGGTTCAACCGGTTTTGGTACTGTTCATCCTGCCACCTCTGCTCTGACCTGTCTGACAGTCAGAGCTGTCAGAAAAGTCGCAGCAGATATTTTTCTGAAACCGGTTGAGCCGAAATTTGATCCTACTCAGCCGGTTTTGAAACCGGTCCAGTGTCCGGCTGAGTAGACCAGTGGACCGGGATCCCCCTGGTAGAAACCGGTTCAACCGGTTTGAAAACCGGTTCAACCGGTTTTTGCCCACTTTCTCCCAACGGCTGCCAGCTTTTGGGGGATCCTTTATATACCCCCTCACACTCTCTCTCTCATTTACTTCCGCCTCTCCCACGAATCTTTGGCTGACCAACCCTCAAACAAGAGCATTCACTTCACCTCTCACACCCGCAATCGCATCTCCTTCAATCATTTGAAGGACCCTTGGTGTGAGGTGAACTCGATCGAACTCGCTGTCAATTTCATCTCGATTCTCCCATTCTCTTGTTCTTGAGCTCGTTGCAAACTTAACCGTGTGCGGATTTGTTACTCTTGGAACCTCGTGTTCCTTGACGGTTAGAGGTTGCTTGGGAGTCTCCAAATTTGTGGACGACCCCAAGAAGTTTGTATCACCCGCTCCTTGAGAAGATTTGAGAAGAGATTGCCTTGACCTTTGTGGTCGGCTTGTGGAGGATTAGGGTTGGAAAAGACCCGGCCCTTTGTGGGTTCCTCAACGAGGAGTAGGACACCTTTGTGGTGGTTGCCGAACCTCGGGTTATATCGCGTGTTCTTGTGTGTTCTTGTGAAGCATTTCATATTCGGTGGTTGGTTCATATTATTCATTCAAGTAGTTCTTGTGTAGGGCAAATCTTTAGCTATTTTCTTTACTACTTCGAATTTGTTCAATAGATTATTAAATTCAAGTTGGGTGGGTTCAAACTTGTTCAGTTGGGATTAAAATCGACTGAACCGGTTTGCACCTGTGCAACTTTGATTTAACCTATTTCGAAGTTTTTAGTGAAAATTTTCAGGTGTAGCCTATTCACCCCCCCTCTAGGCTACTTTCAGGTGTACACTGGACTGTCCGGTGCACCATACGACAGTCAGCCCCACCAAACGGCTAGTTTGGTGGTTGGAGCTATAAATACCCCCAACCACCCACCATTCATTGCATCCAAGTTTTCCACTTCTCAACCACTTACAAGAGCTAGGCATTCAATTCTAGACACACTAAAGAGATCAAATCCTCTCCAATTCCGCACAAGGCTTTAGTGATTAGCGAGAGAGATTTGTCGTGTTCTTTTCAGCTCTTGCGCTTGGATTGCTTCTTTTCTTTCTCACTTGTTCTTGTGATCAAAACTCTATTGTAATCAAGGCAAGAGGCACCAATTGTGTGGTGGCCCTTGCGGGAAAGTTTTGTTCCCGGTTTTGATTTGAGAAGAGAAGCTCACTCGGTCGGAGGGACCGTTTGAGAGAGGGAAAGGGTTGAAAGAGACCCGGTCTTTGTGACCACCTCAACGGGGAGTAGGTTTGCGAGAACCGAACCTCGGTAAAACAAATCCTTGTGTCACACTCCTTATTTGCTTGAGATTTGTTTTGCACCCTCTCTCGTGGACTCGTTTTTATTTCTAACGCTAACCCGGCTTGTAGTTGTGTTTATATTTGTAAATTTCAGTATCGCCCTATTCACACACCCCCCTCTAGGCGACTATCATCCACAGATCCCAGTGGGGGCCAATCCCCAAAAAGCCTTCGCAAACCGCCGCAAAGATGGCCGCTTGCGCAATGGAGTTGGGGTTGAAGTTGTGCAGCTCCACCCCGTAGTAATGCAGGAGCGCCCGCATGAAACGGCTTGCCGGCACTCCGAACCCCCGCTCATGGAAGGAGACGAAACTCAGCACATACCCCGGCGGCGGGGTCGGGTCGGCCCCGCTCGTAGGGACCATACACTCCGGCTGCGGGTCACCGGAGAGGGGACGGAGCAAACCATCAGCGACAAGGGCCTCCAGATCATCCACCGTGACGATGGAGAAAGGCCACGGGTCGCGCGGCGGAACGATGGTCACCCGGTCGGCCATCGCCAAACGAAGAGGGTGGTGGCGGAGCGGACAAGGTGTGCGGTTTCCTTTCTCTGGCTATTCCCTTAGGTTGCGAAAACCAAAGCAGACGGCGAGCAGCAGATTAAAGAACCACCACCGGTCCCTCTTCCGGGTATATAAAGGCCCGGGCAAGACCCGTTCAACACTTCGCCAGAACCCGCCGCGAAATTCAAACTCGAAGGCGAAACGCCCGTTCCTCGAACGACTCGCGCACGCGCAACGGCTGCCCCGCGAACCACCCGTCCCGTCGCATTAACTTCGCGACAGGGCGGGCGACACCTTTGGCAGGCGAAGTGGGCGACGTTTCACCTCCACCATGATGACCGTGTCAAAAAAGGTACGCCACATCGTCTAAATTCGTATCCTTTTCTTCTCCCCCTTTCTCTCTCTTGCTACAGGGACCGGGAAAGGGGATATCTCGAAAGGGATCCTTCTCCGCGAAGGAAGCGGGCCTCGAGCCCTCCTACTGATCAGGGGTTCGAAGGCTAACCCCTTGGAAGGGTTCGACAGCCGCCCCAGAGCACTTGGGCTTCAGGCTCATTACTGATCAGAGGTTCGAAGGCTGGCCCCTCGGAAGGGTTCGACAGCCGCCTCAGAGCACTCGGGCTCCGCGCCCACTACTGATCAGGGGTTCGAAGGCTGGCCCCTCGAAGGGTTCGACAGCCGCCCCAGAGTACGCAGAGCGAGGGATGACTCTAGGTACGTACGATACATGGCCGAGGCTCGGGCTACGCTCCCGAGGTACCCTAGGACATTTCCGAGACCAGCAGGAGCGATTTTGTAACGGAATCCCATCAGAGGGAGGCATCGAGCCCTCGGACCCTATCGAACGGGACCGGGTCCGGCAAATCACCTGCAGGTACTTTTGGAGCGCGCCTCTGGGCCACTAGCCGACCCTTATCGAACGGGGCACGGGCGTCCACTCGGATTCACCCGTTAGCAACTCACTGGAGACACCATGTTCGGCGCCCTCCGAGGGCAACATGGCGCTTCCCCCCCCCCCCCCCCTCCTTGCGGAAAGGCGACGAAGGGGCGTATGATAAAAGCCGAGTCAGTCCTTGATCGTCCTCTCGCTCTATGCAGAGGCTCGGGGGCTGCTCTCGCAAACCTGACTCCGGCCAAACCGTTGACAGCGTCAACAAACCAGCCTGAAAACTCGAAACCTGACCATGCACCCGGACTACGATCAGATCGCATGAGGGAACAACCAGACCGGCCAAGGCATCACGAAAGGCATTAAGACCTCGGAGGAGTCAAACCACTTCTCTGAGGCCTCGGGGGCTACACCCGGCGGGTGCGCTCGCGCGCACCCACCGAAACAAAATATAACCGAGAAAGGCCAGTCCCCTTGCTAAAAAGTGCGACAAAGCCTCCAAGCGAATACCAACACTCCCTTAGAGGCTCGGGGGCTACTGTCGGGTACCATAATTAGGGGTACCCCCAACACTCCTAAACTCGGCCGATAATCACCATCAGCACAAACTGTAGAGACTGATGGGCGCAATTCAGGTCAAGGCTTCGTCTACTCAATGGACGCAATCTCGCCTCGCCCGAGCCCGGCCTCGGGCGAGAACAGTAGTCCCAGGCGAATTCACGCCTCGCCCGAGGGCCTCCTCAGCAACAGGCGCACCCTCGACTCGCCCGAAGCCCAGCTCGGACAGGCTTCGTTGTGAAGCAACCTTGGCCAAATCACCTCACCAACCGACCGTATCACAGGCGCATTCAATGCAAGGATCGCCTGGCGCCTTATCCTGACACGCGTGCCTCAGTCGGCAAGGTCGAAGTGACCGCAGTCACTTCGCCCTCCCACTGACTGACCTGACAGGAAAACAGCGCCACTCGCCCCTCTCCGACTCCTGTGCCACCCGCTAGGGTGAGGCTGACAGTAGCTGAGTCCAGCCTCTGGTGCCACAGGAAGCTCCGCCTCGCCCGACCTTGGGCCTCGGCCTCAGGAGAAGTCTCCGCCTCGCCCGACCCTAGGGCCCGGCCTCAACCTCGACCTCGGAAGGTGGTCTCCTCCTCGCCCGACCCCAGGGCCCGGCCTCAACCTCGACCTCGGAAGGTGGTCTCCGTCTCGCCTGACCCCAGGGCCCGGCCTCAACCTCGACCTCGAGAGGAATCGCGTCCTCGCTCGACCCCGGCCTCGGCCTCAGAAGGAGTCTCCGCCTCGCCCGACCTTGGGCTCGGACCGACCACGCCGCAGGGGGTACATCATTACCCTACCCCTAGCCAGCTCAGGCTACGGGGGAACAAGACCGGCGTCCCATCCAGGCTCGCCCCGGTAACAAGTAATGATGGCTCCCCGCGTGCGTCCATGACGACGGTGGCTCTCAGCCTCTTACGGAAGCAAGGAGACGTCAGCAAAGTCCTGACAGCCCCGACAGTTGTGCTTCTACAGGGCTCAAACGCTCCTCCGACGGCCACGACACCATGTACACAGGGCCCTAGCACCTCTCCGACAGCCACGTTGGCATATACATAGGGCTCCGGCTCCTCTCTGCCGGACACGTTAGCATACTGCTACACCTTCATTGTACACCTAGACCCTCTCCTTGCATCTATAAAAGGAAGGGCCAGGGCCCTCATACGGGAGGGTGGTCGCGCAGGACTCTCTCTCTCCCTCGCGAACGCTTGTAACCCCTACTGCAAGCGCACCCACTCTGGCGCAGGATAACACGAAGCCGCGGTTTTCCCCCTTTGTGTTCTGTCTCGCGCCAACCCATCTAGGCTGGGGCACACAGCGACAATTTACCAACATGGCTCATCGAAACATCATCCTACCTCACAGCAGCAGATCGACAGCAGCGGAGACGTCAAGCGACCTAAATAAGATATTCCCTAAATCAAACACATCTTCTGTCCATCATGGCTCGCGATACAGACCACGTTTGGCCTGCTTCTGCTGGACAATGCAACGAAGTTTTTCGGGCATCACCAACACGTGTTATGATTGGCATAGCCATACACTACTTGTAGATACATAAAAGCAATCGAAGAAGATCAAAACATACCAAGATAACACGCCAATAAAAAAATAAAACTCTGAACAAACTGACGTTGCACGAACTTGACACAGTTGAATTCTCTAATACCACATAAATCACTCAAACTACCTCACCTCATGGTGATAACTTCAGCAAAATGCTGCATAAGGTATAGCAACAACCAGTTAAGCTACCTCACATCATGGTAATGACAACTTGGACAACCATAGTACAAAAGGAAATGCAGTTCTGTCACAGCAACATCGCATTCATAAGTAATGACACCCATCTAGTACCTAACATCACCACGAGCACCTCAAACGACTCAGTGCTGACTAGCAGCGATACAAGGGACATCATATCTTTACCAAGCACTTGGGATGATGGCTTAGGCAGCAGGATCTTCCTCTTCTTCCTCCTCGTACTCCTCATCCTCAGCTGTGGCGTCTTGGTACTGCTGGTACTCGGCCACCAGGTCATTCATGTTACTCTCTGCCTCAGTGAACTCCATCTCATCCATGCCCTCACCCGTGTACCAATGCAAGAAGGCCTTCCTCCTGAACATGGCAGTGAACTGCTCGCTGACGCGGCGGAACATCTCCTGGATGGAGGTCGAGTTGCCGATGAATGTGGAGGACATCTTCAGGCCGATGGGTGGGATGTCGCACACACTCGACTTCACATTGTTAGGGATCCACTCCACAAAGTAGGAAGAGTTCTTGTTCTGCACGTTCAGCATTTGCTCATCCACTTCCTTGGTGCTCATCTTCCCACGGAACATAGCAGATGCCGTGAGGTAGCGACCGTGGCGAGGGTCAGCAGCACACATCATGTTCTTGGAGTCCCACATCTGCTGGGTCAGCTCTGGCACAGTGAGGGCACGGTACTGCTGGGAGCCCCGTGAGGTCAGTGGAGCGAATCCAACCATAAAAAAGTGCAGGCGCGGGAAGGGGATCAGGTTCACTGCAAGTTTCCGAAGGTCAGAATTCAGCTGACCAGGGAAACGAAGGCAGCATGTAACACCACTCATTGTTGCAGAGATGAGGTGGTTGAGATCACCAACTGCAAATACAGACAAAAAATGATTAAAGAACATGATTATATATGTACAGAAATAAAAAGCAGATTATGATAGTGGCATATTACTCCTGACTTTTAAGACAATAATATCAACTAGAACACAACCAAGTTTGACATAAAAACATCAACCCATGAACACATGCATAACAAATAAAAGCCAATAAAATATGAAATGTATGCTGGAAATATACAAGAGTACAAAGCAGACAGATAATAATTCATTTGCTACACTGACAACAAATAACCAATAAGCATGGGTACAAAGTATATTTAAAGACAATCCTGCCTATACGTTCCAGGTCAGAAGAAATGAGGTCTATGCATATCGCAACACTTCCACCAGTTACAACCGATATATATTTATATCAATCAATCAATAAATATTATTGTCACAAAGCATGAACAGATAAATCACTGTATCATCAATTTTGCAGAACACAAGCAAACAGATTATTATACGATCAACTAGATCATGCCAACTAAATATCAACAACAGAAACTGATAGGATACAGATGCAAAAATGGAATGTGTAACGTCAAGCAAAAGAGAATTCAGCACTTACAGGTTGGTGTGGAAAGCTTGAGCGTGCGGAAGCAGATGTCATAGAGAGCCTCGTTGTCGAGCACCATGCACTCGTCTGCGTTCTCAACGAGCTGGTGAACAGAGAGCGTTGCGTTGTAGGGCTCCACTACAGTATCAGACACCTTGGGCGACGGGAAAACAGAGAATGTTAACATCATCCGATCCGGGTACTCCTCCCTGATCTTAGAGATGAGCAGGGTGCCCATTCCTGAACCAGTACCTCCTCCCAGCGAGTGGCAGACCTGGAACCCTGCGGTAAGAGAGGAGATGCATAGTAATCCATCACTATGACGGTCAGGCGTCTAACTCGACAATCACTGAGAGGTACAGGAATCATACGGCAAAATGATGAACAACTTAGATCTAGGCGAGACTGTTCAGATCTACAAGCTCAGAACAATGGCAATGGCGCATAATCCCTAGATCCAAAAGGGCGGGTGTCGCCATAACCCCGGAGGGGAAATTGTGGGAAAACATCAGATCCGGTGGGATAGATAGACAGACAAGACATACCTTGGAGGCAGTCGCAATTCTCGGCCTCCTTGCGCACGACGTCCAGCACGGAGTCGATTAGCTCGGCGCCCTCGGTGTAGTGGCCCTTGGCCCAGTTGTTGCCGGCGCCGGACTGGCCGAAGACGAAGTTGTCGGGGCGGAAGATCTGGCCGAAGGGCCCCGAGCGCACGGAGTCCATGGTGCCGGGCTCAAGGTCCATGAGGACGGCGCGCGGGACGAAGCGGCCGCCGCTGGCCTCGTTGTAGTAGACGTTGATGCGCTCGAGCTGGAGGTCGGAGTCGCCGGCATACTTGCCGGTGTGGTCGATGCCGTGCTCGTCGCAGATCACCTCCCAGAACTTCGCACCGATCTGGTTACCGCACTGTCCGCCCTGAATGTGGAGGATCTCCCTCATGGCGCCGCGTCGGCGGGGGCTAGGGTTCCGGCGAGGAGGTGGGGTTTGGGGGAGACGGAGCGCGTAGACGGCGAACTGGGGTGAAGTGTGGAGAGAGAGAGAGAGAGAGAGAGAGCATTTATTGAGGGGAGCCTCTCTGCGGTGGGGCCATTTCGAAATCGTTTTTTGCGGGGTGCGTTTGCGGACACATCCCTGTAGAAAGCGCTAATTTCCCTTGCCTCCGGATATAGAGTCGTTGGAGATTTTTATCGTATGTCGTTCCTAGTCGACACAGTAACGCATTGTTCGTTTATTTTCAATACATATAGATTGGAAAAAATAGAAAAAAGTTTGACTTATTTGAGATTTAAACTCATTCAATCTTACTTAATCCATATGGATTATGAGCTAATCGAACAAGTCCTAATGTGGCTCATACCATAGGATCAATGTATCAGAGGATGTACAAGCCGAACGTTAATGTGGCTCACACCGTAGGATCAATGTATTAGAGGATGTACAAGCCTGAGGCTCTAGATCGGGTTTTCAAATATAAGAAATATAACTAATAGACTGCATGATATAATTCTAAACCTCTAGTGTAGTTAGACAATCAGCCGGATTAGATGGTTGCGCACGAGCGTGCAGGCTTCCGCCCGAGGGTGGTCGATCGGATACGCCTGTTTTGGGAGTATGTGCGGATGCAGGTAAAATAACTTATCTTGTATCCGTTCATCCAATCCACGACTTTCGTGTGCATGTAACCAAACAAAATCTCTAATAAAGTCAACACATGCAGTGGTCCAGAATGTGACGATATGGGCAATCAATCAGACAGAATATGCATGGAAAGTCACGTAGGGATGGACTCTTATAGAGGAGACCGTTGTTAACAACGCTCAACGGGAGTTGCCGGAGGATCACGAGGATGATCAGCAAAGGACTAGGGAGGAAGAAGCAACGGAGATGACATAGCCGATGCTGGGGACTGAAGAAGCGTGTGAACCACGACTGAGGCGCAGTAACGTGCGGTTGTCTGGACCAGAGTGGACCGTGTAAGCATTTGTGATGAGCCCAGTTGGCCGCATATGTATGCCGGCATGTAACGAAGGAGAGACTATTCTAGATACAAAAACACTATCGTAAGAACACTTCGATTCATCGTCTCCCTTCTTCCTAGGTTCCTTTTCTCCGATTCGATCTTCTTGTAAGGAAAATGGACCCCGGGCCTTTTTGGCTAATTGAGTTTTGGTGTTTGATGAACAACACAATCAGTGAACTAATAAGTTTTCTAGTGTTTGTGTTTATAGTTCACAGGATGCGAAGAGAAATTGGACCAAGGCAATGAGGATGCAACACCTCAAAAGAAGACATAAAAAGATGCATAGGAGTCCAATACTCAAGAACAAAGAAGCCCGAAGAAATCAGCGAAGAAATCTAAGACGAGGGCTGTCAGCCAGCGCCTGGTGGTGCACCGGACATCGGTGTCCGGTGTGCACTGGACTGTCCGGTGAGGCACCGGACAGTCTGCGCAGAGAGGCCGCAGGCAGGCGCTCTCTGGCTGTAGCACCGGACTGTCCGGTGTGCCAACGGGCAGACGGCAACGGTCGGATCCAACGGTCGACTGCTACAGGCGCCAACGGTCGGCTGACGTGGCGTGCACCGGACATCTACTGTGCAGTGTCCGGTGGTGCACCGGACTGTCCGGTGCACCCGACGACAGAAAGCTGCTGCTTTCTGTCCAACGGCTAGTTGGGGGTGTGGAGGCTATAAATACCACCCCAACCGGCCATTCTCAAGTGTGAGAGCCCAAGCAACATACCAAGACACATAGTGCATATTTCCAAGAGCTCAATCACCCAAGTGCTTAATAGAATCACTCGGTGATTAGCATAGGTGCTTTGCGAAGTGCTTAGGTTAGTTAGACCGCTTTAGCGCTTGCTCTAGGTGAACCCTAGTTAGTTGAGTGAGTTTTGTAAAACCACACAACCCCTCGGCTCTTGCGTGAGTCGTTGTAATTGTACCGAGTGGGGCGAGAGTCTTGCGAGACCGTGACAACCGCGTTTGTGTCACGGCCGCCACCGTGTACCGGAGGGAACGAGGCCCGCGGCGTTTCGGCCGGAAGCTCGATAGTGGAGACGGCGGGGAGCGTCCGAGAGGAGCCGGAAGCGGAGCACCACTTGCGCGTGGAGAAGGCCCGTGGCTCTCTACGGAGTTACTCGACCGTGGTGCTTGGCCCTCGTGTGGGCTTCCCTTTGCGTAGGGGCACCAACGAGGATTAGTCGGGACCTTGCGTGGTTCCGGATACCTCGGTAAAAATACCGGCGTCATCCACGAGAGTTTGCTTCTCTACTTAGCTCTTTACATTCCGCATTTATATTAAGCATTTAAGTTTCAATCTTATTGTCATACTTATTTAGTGTAGATTGAAACTTAGTCTTTGCGGTAGAGATAGCAACACTTAGACAAAACCTAGTTTGCACATTCTAGTTTTGATTATTTGCATAGGTTTTACTCTAGGAATTTAATTGTGGCCTAGTTTAGTAAAAGTTTTAGAAGTCCTAATTCACCCCCCCCTCTTAGGCGTCACCCGTTTCCTACAAGTGGTATCAGAGCCCGGTTTGGCTCATTTGAAAAGCTTTAGCTTCACCGCTAAAAGAGCCGACGCTTTTTAGAGGAAGGGATGGATACCCATAGGCCACCACACTTCAACGGCACTAACTTCCCATATTATAGTGCTAGAATGGCTTGTTACCTAGAGGTCGTTGATCTAGGTGTTTGGAGAGTCACTCGTGACGGGATGAAACCCCTCAAGAATCCCGAGAAACCCACCACGAGTGAGGAAAAAGAAATTCATTTAAATGCTAGATTGTATGAATCTCTTAGCATGGATATTTTTAATCAAGTATTTACCTTGAAAACTGCTAATGAGATTTGGCTAAAATTGCATGAGCTCCATGACGGCACATCCAATGTCCGTGAGCAAAAACATTGCCTAGTCTTAAATGAGTATAATTCTTTTGCTATGAAAGATGATGAGCTTGTTAGAGACATGTATTCTCGTTTGAATCTAATAATCAATGAGCTCAATTCTATTGGCATTAATAAGCTAGGTGATGCGGACATTGTGAGGAAGATTATCTCCCTGCTACCACAACAAAGATATGGGAGCATCATCACCATCCTTCACAACATGGAGGACTTGAGCAACATGACCCCGACCATTGTGATTGGGAAAATCGCGGCCTTTGAGATGTCGCGAAAAATGAGTCGGGGAGAGGAGCCAACTTCCTCAAGACCATATGCTTTTGCATGTGATGAAAGGAAGGGCAAAAAGAAGGCTCCCACTCCAAGTTCCTCAAGTGAAGAAGAGGAAGAAGAAGAAAGTGATGATGATAATCAACCATGCACATCATCCTCCGAGGACGAAGAGACAATCCGACGCGTCGGAAAGGTAATGGGGATGATTCACAAGATTAATCTAATGGGTGTGCCCCTGCAGGTCGAGGATCTTCTCTTTAACATTGACAGGAAAAAGCAAAGGAAGAGAGGATGCTTCGCATGTGGGGAGAAGGGCCACTTCAGGGACAACTGTCCAAATATGGCCAAACCCAAAAAGGAGAGGAGCAAAGGCAAGGCGCTAACAAGTGTTAGAACTTGGGATGATTCTTCAAGTGAAGATGAACCTCCAAGGACGTGCAGCCACCGGTCCTCGTCACGATCATCACGGTCATCACACAAATGCCTTATGGCAAGAGGTAACAAAAGCATTCCATCCTCTAGTGATGAAAGTAGTAGTGATGATGAAGGTGAGGGAAAGCCCTCTCTAGATGAGCTTGCGGAAGCCGTAGAATTTTTCCAGGATGTTTGCACTAAGCAAAAAGCTCAACTTAAAACTTTGAAAAATAAGTTGGTTAGCTCTCAAAATGATTACAAAGGTTTGCTAGAAAAATTTGAAACTTTTGCAAACTTAAATAGTGAGCTATCAACTAAAATTGAGCTATTAGAATCTAGTGCTCCATCCACTGCTACCGATGACAACCTTATTAAAAAGAATGAAAAACTTAAGGCTAAGTTAGCTAGCTCCCAAGAAGCTATTGAAAATTTGCTAGAGAAAATGGAAATTCTTAGCATACACAATAATGAGCTAACTACTAAGCTAGAAAACATTGGTAGCACCCCAGCAGCATCTTTAGTTGAAATACCTGAAATAATTAAGAAAGATGCTTCTACTTCCTGCTTTGATTTAATTGATGATTCTAACCCCTGCAACCAAGTCGTTGTTGAGAATATTGTTGTAGAGACATGTTCGGATGAGGTTGCAAAGGAAAATGAACAATTAAAGCAAGAAGTGGCTCGCCTTGGCAAGGCTTTGTATGACAAGAAAGGCAAAGCCAAACAAATCCAACCTCCACAGGATAACACCACTGCGGGAGTGAACAAGCCTATGGAGGGAGAAAATATGATTTGTAGGCTATGCCACAAGGAAGGCCACAAGTCTTTCCAATGCAAGGCGATGACCGGGGATAAACAAAGGCAAAAGCTCAAGCAAAAGCCACCAAGCAAAATCTCCAACACCTACATCAAAAAGGTGAATAAAAAGGATGATACACCATATTTGATCAAGAAGAAAAAGAACGGAAAGGTGATAGCAATCAAGGCCAACAAGCAAGCCAACAAAGGAAAAGGGGCCAAACGCATCTGGGTGCCAAAAGAGATAATTTCAACCATGAAAAGCACCAAGAAGGTTTGGATCCCGAAAGGGAAGTGAGTGGACCAAAGGTCGTCGGGAAATTTGGAGACTTGGCAAAGTTGGGATGTATATCATGGGATACATCATATTGGATCAAGTTTATTGCCAAGTGGGTTAGTGAAAATTTTGGACCCAAATTTCCCACCCATGACTCAGGTAACTAGTTTTATTGTATTTCTCATTTTTAGATATGCGTATCTATTTATCTTTTATCTAGTTTACCTTTCTTGCCTAGTATTACATTTGTTATGTACTTTTGTTCAAAATCATGCATACTAGGTAAATCATATGGTAGGATTGCTAGTTTTTAAATTCATATACTTAAGCAAACCTACATGGCTTAAAATGTTTAGTTAAAGCACGACACATAGCTTTTATATCACTCCATAGTAAATGATGCATCAATTGAAAATTTTGATTTCTACAAAGTGTATCATTTAACTTATATGTGCCAAAGTTTGGATTGTAGATAATTTGCCCCTGTTGATATCAAATCAAAGTGCATGTCTCCTACAAGTATTCAAAACTTGTATGCACACCTTTAGGGGGAGATTACTCTATAATCTAACACTTTGAGACTAACACCTTTTCAAGTCTATTTCATGTGATAGTCTCATTATAAGGAAAATAAGATCCCCGGAGAAAGACAACAATCTTCCACTGCAAAATCTCCAAGAACTCTCATGTCTCTCAAGCTCACCATTGACTTTCAATTGGTATCTTTTGAGACTACTTTCAGTATCATTTACATGTCTTCTCCAAAATTTGATTAGACTATAATTCATATCATATGCTTCCATGTTGCTAAAAATGCATAAGTAGTTAACTCATATTCTGTTACCTATGCATAAGGGAAGTTAGTCTTTTCAAATCATGTCTTGCACCTCTAATTTTCACATGCTTTTTCCTAAGTAGAGGATCTCTGTCAGGGGGAGTATTTCTTCATCTCTAAAAAGGGGGAGAAACTTCTTTCTAAAGAGAACACTCATTTAGGGGGAGTAATTTTTTGAGGACTCCTTCAAGTGGTATCATTCACATAGTTTAATATCCTTCTAGTGATATCATTTGATACAATTCTTGATGAGGGTAAGCTTTTATTTACTTCCTACATGCTTTTAATGTCTTCCTTTTCGGTGGTTGATGCCAAAGGGGGAGAAGTTTAGGGACCAAAGCAATGAAAACTATTTCAAACACCAAACACCACCAATTTAAAATTTTATATCTACAAATGGCTTTTCAAGTGGTTTTGGTTATTTGGTCCAAAAATAGGAAGTAAGTGAATTATGGAGTTAGGGGGAGGCTTAAGTCCATAATATCACATTGTGGGGACAATCATGCATCTTAGCAAGTAGATTGCATATTTTCACTCAAATACTTGTATTATTTGCTTGCTTTGGTTGTGTTGTCATCAATCACCAAAAAGGGGGAGATTGTAAGGAAAATGGACCCCGGGCCTTTTTGGCTAATTGAGTTTTGGTGTTTGATGAACAACACAATCAGTGAACTAATAAGTTTTCTAGTGTTTGTGTTTATAGTTCACAGGATGCGAAGAGAAATTGGACCAAGGCAATGAGGATGCAACACCTCAAAAGAAGACATAAAAAGATGCATAGGAGTCCAATACTCAAGAACAAAGAAGCCCGAAGAAATCAGCGAAGAAATCTAAGACGAGGGCTGTCAGCCAGCGCCTGGTGGTGCACCGGACATCGGTGTCCGGTGTGCACCGGACTGTCCGGTGAGGCACCGGACAGTCTGCGCAGAGAGGCCGCAGGCAGGCGCTCTCTGGCTGTAGCACCGGACTGTCCGGTGTGCACCGGACTGTCCGGTGTGCCAACGGGCAGACGGCAACGGTCGGATCCAACGGTCGACTGCTACAGGCGCCAACGGTCGGCTGACGTGGCGTGCACCGGACATCTACTGTGCAGTGTCTGGTGGTGCACCGGACTGTCCGGTGCACCCGACGACAGAAAGCTGCTGCTTTCTGTCCAACGGCTAGTTGGGGGTGTGGAGGCTATAAATACCACCCCAACCGGCCATTCTCAAGTGTGAGAGCCCAAGCAACATACCAAGACACATAGTGCATATTTCCAAGAGCTCAATCACCCAAGTGCTTAATAGAATCACTCAGTGATTAGCATAGGTGCTTTGCGAAGTGCTTAGGTTAGTTAGACCGCTTTAGCGCTTGCTCTAGGTGAACCCTAGTTAGTTGAGTGAGTTTTGTAAAACCACACAACCCCTCGGCTCTTGCGTGAGTCGTTGTAATTGTACCGAGTGGGGCGAGAGTCTTGCGAGACCGTGACAACCGCGTTTGTGTCACGGCCGCCACCGTGTACCGGAGGGAACGAGGCCCGCGGCGTTTCGGCCGGAAGCTCGATAGTGGAGACGGCGGGGAGCGTCCGAGAGGAGCCGGAAGCGGAGCACCACTTGCGCGTGGAGAAGGCCCGTGGCTCTCTACGGAGTTACTCGACCGTGGTGCTTGGCCCTCGCGTGGGCTTCCCTTTGCGTAGGGGCACCAACGAGGATTAGTCGGGACCTTGCGTGGTTCCGGATACCTCGGTAAAAATACCGGCGTCATCCACGAGAGTTTGCTTCTCTACTTAGCTCTTTACATTCCGCATTTATATTAAGCATTTAAGTTTCAATCTTATTGTCATACTTATTTAGTGTAGATTGAAACTTAGTCTTTGCGGTAGAGATAGCAACACTTAGACAAAACCTAGTTTGCACATTCTAGTTTTGATTATTTGCATAGGTTTTACTCTAGGAATTTAATTGTGGCCTAGTTTAGTAAAAGTTTTAGAAGTCCTAATTCACCCCCCCTCTTAGGCGTCACCCGTTTCCTACACTTCTCCCTACCAAAGCCCTAACACCTGGTATCAAAGACTGTCATCCTAAATCCGCTCAGCACAGTCCCCCTGCTAGGGGTGGGCGTTCGGGCTACCCGAAAATTTCGGATCGGGTAATTCGGGTATTTAAATTTTCGGGTTTTGAGAATCGATACCCGAAACTACAACGGGTTTTATAATACCCAAAAATTCGGGTACCCGGAATTTCGAGTTCGGGTATTCCTGAACTACCCGAATTGTTGTGTTGGCTTCATAAAAACACATACACCCTATTAAATTAGTATAAAAATATAGTTTGAATAATAATATACATGGACATATAAAACACAAGCAATCTACAATCACAAGTTATGCACACTTACACATAATTATAGATGTACAAATTAATATTTAAGCATGACATGAGTACATGACACATGAAAGTTCGGGTATTTCGGGTACCCGATTGTAATACCCGAATTACCCGAATTAAATTCGGGTTTTGCAAGTTGCTACCTGAAATTCCCGAACAAAATTCGGGTTTCGAGTATTTCGGGTTCGGGTATTCCGGGTTCGGGTTTCGGGTTACGGGTTTTTTGCCCAGCCCTACCCCCTGCCCTCGTTCTACTGTCATGGAGCCCTCCGGCACCGCCACACACAAGCTGCTCAACGAAATGCAACTTATGGAAGCACGACTTTCCAAGAAGATCGACGAGCGACGCGATGGTTTGGAGCACCGCCTTGACGACCGCTGCGACGAACTACAAACCCACTTCACCAAACGTTGTGACACGATTCAACAAGTCGATGTCGCAGCGCTACGCGATGAAGAGGGGTTGATTGTGCTCCAGATGGTGAAGACGGAAGCTGATCTCTAGCGACCCAACATCGACAAGCACATGGGGGCATCGAGTTGGAGATCACCTGCATCAATAGATTTCTCTAACAGGAACATAATCAAGCATCCTTCGACAAATCGGGGATATTCAGTACTGGCGAGTCAGTGTCTGTGTGCCCACCTACTAGACTTCATCACGAGGATAGGCAATTTAGCCATCGCGTCAAGAACATTCACATGGAGCGTGAGTCGGGGTTCGGTGCAACCTAGGCTCACAGCACGATCAAGGCTACGTGTGCTAATCACCTTACTTTAATCTCTAGTTTTATGCCCGAACACTACTTTCCTCGCGAGCCCATGCGCGAGATGGGGCGTCCAGCGCAGGGGGTTACCCAAACTAAATTTCCCCCCGGTTTGATGGGTCTCAACCGCAACTGTGGGAAACTAAGTGCGATAATTACTTTGAGATGTATGAGACAAACTATTACATGTGGGTGAAAGTAGCGAGATGCAATTTGTGGGGTGTGCGGAGTGGTGGTTACAGTCTGTGGAATGACGCTTGGGTCAGTTGTCGTGGGAGGAATTTTGTGGTTTGATTCATGAATGTTTCGGCTGTGAACAACATGAGTCCTTGATTCGTCAATTATTTCACATTAGACAATCAGGGTTAGTGGCCGAGTACATAGAACAATTCACGTAATTAGTTGACAAACTCGTTGCTTATGAGTCAAGGACTGATCATCTCTACTATACCATGTGTTTTATTGAGGGTCTTAAGCATGACATCAAATCAATTATTATGGTACAACAGCCTCAAAATCTCGATACTGCATGTGCGCTCGCTCTTGTGCAGGAGGAGGCTCTGGACTCCACTCAACATTGACACGTCGAGCCTTTCTCTAATCGGATGTCTTGGCCAAATGCAAGTTCATCATCGGATGGCAGTAGGCTGGACCGTCCCATAAGGCCTCTTATTTCCGGTTGTAAGGAAAATGGACCCCGGGCCATTTGGCTAAATAGGTTTTGGTGTTTGATGATTAACACAACTTATGGACGAATGTGTTTGCTAGTGTTTGTGGTTGTAGTTCACAGGATGCTAAAGTTACTTGGACCAAGGCATTGAGGAAAGCAACACCTCAAGAGAAGACATTATGAAGATCAAAAGAAGTCCAAGAAACAAAGGAAGTGTTGCCTGCGGACTGTCTGGTCTGGAGCACCAGATTGTTGCCACCGGACTGTCCGGTGCCACACGCTGGACTGTCCGGTGCACCAGGAAGAGTAGCCCTAATGGCTAGTTCTAGGTGGAACTGTGGAGAGAAGACCATCGGACGGTCCGGTGTGACATCCGGAGTGTCTAGTGTGACATCCGGCGTGTCCGGTGTAAAAAGCCTACGCGCAAACGGTCGCCTGCGGTGTCAAACCAACGGCTAGGCGCACCGGACAGTGAACAGTGCACTGTCCGGTGCACCGTAGAGAGCACAACTTTTCTCCAATGGCTAGTTTTGTGTTGGGGGCTATAAATACACCCCAATCGGCCATTCCAAGGTGTGGGAGCCCAAGCAACATACCAAGGCATATAGTAGACATTCTCAAGTGCTCATACACCCAAGTGTTTAATAGAATCACTCGGTGATTAGCGTAGGTGCTTTGTGAAGTGCTTAGGTTAGTTAGACCGCATTAGCGCTTGCTCTAGGTGAATCCTGGTTAGTTGAGTGAGTTTAGATAAACCACACAACCCCTCGGCTCTTGCGCGAGCCGTTGTAATTGTACCGAGTGGGGCGTGAGTCTTGCGAGACCGTGACAACCGCGTTTGTGTCACTGCCGCCATCGTGTACCAAAGGGAACGAGGCTCGCGGCATTTTCTGCCGGAAACTCGATAGTGGGACGGCGGGGAGCGTCCGAGAGGAGCTGGAAGCGGAGCACCACTTGCGCGTGAAGAAGGCCCGTGGCTCTCCGGAGTTACTCGACCGAGGTGCTTGGTCCTTGCGTGGGCTTCCCTTTGCGTAGGGGCACCAACGAGGATTAGTTGGGACCTTGCGTGGTTCTGGATACCTCGGTAAAAATATCGGCGTCATCCACGAGAGTTTGCATCTTGAAAGGGAAATGTGCCTTTGGGCCATTTCTAAGTATTTTGGTGATTTAGTGTCCAACACAAGTGCCTAAGTGTTAAATGGTGGACAAAGTACAAATCGAATACAAAGGTATGTTTCTCAGACTTAGTACATTGTTTTAGAGACTAATGTATTGTGTCTAAGTGCTGGAAACAGGAAAAGAACAATTGGAAATGTCTTGGCTCGAGCAGCCAAGACTCTGCTCAGTCTGGGTGCACCGGACAGTGTCTGGTGCGCCAGGCTGGCTCAGGCGAACTTGCCGCTCTCGGGAAGTAATTAACGGCGTACGGCTAAAATTCACCGGACTGTCCGGTGTGCACCGGACTGTCCGGTGAGCCAACGGTCGGCCGCGCGATCCGCGCGGGACACGTGGCAGAGCCAACGGCTAGAAGGGGGCACCAGACTGTCCGGTGTGCACCGGACAGTGTTCGGTGCACCAACGGCTCCAAGGCTGCCAACGGTCGGCTTCGCCAAAGAAGGAAAGAAATCCGCACCGAACAGTGTCCGGTGGTGCAACGGACTGTCCGGTGCGCCAAGCGACAGAAGACAGGAATTGCCTTCCTGGATTGCTCCAAACGGCTCCTAGCTGCCTTGGGGCTATAAAAGGGACCCCTAGGCGCATGGAGGAAGACACCAAGCATCCCTTGAGCATTGTTGATCACTCACACTCCATTATTGCGCACTTGTTCAACATTCTAGTGATTTGAGCTCCGTTCTAGTGTGCTAGTCTCTTGAGCTCAAGTCTGAGTCTTGTGTGTGCGTATTTGCTGTGTTCTTTGTGTCTTGTGTGAGTTGCTAATCCCTCCCTTACTCTGTGCTTCTTTGTGAACATCTTTGTAAGGGCGAGAGACTCCAAGTTGTGGAGATTCCTCGCGAACGGGATATAGAAAAGAAAAGCAAAACATCGTGGTATTCAAGTTGGTCTTTGGACCGCTTGAGAGGGGTTGATTGCAACCCTCGTCCATTGGGACGCCACAACGTGGAAGTAGGCAAGTGTTGGACTTGGCCGAACCACGGGATAAACCCCTGTGTCTATCTGTGTGATCTTCTTGTGGTTGTTGTGTTTTGCTAGGACTCCTCTCTAGCCACTTGGTATTATTGTGCTAATGCTTAACCAAGTTTTTGTGGCATTAAGTTTTAAGTTTTACAGGATCACCTATTCACACCCCCCTCTAGGTGCTCTCAATTGGTATCGGAGCCGTTCTCTTCACAAAGGGACTTATCGCCCGAAGAGATGGATCCTAAGGGGAAGGGAATTGTGATCAACGATAAGGAGAAGGAGTCCTTCGTCAACGAGCCGAAGGATGACAAGCCTACCGACTCGGGCTCGGGCCACAAACGAAAGGATGGGAAGAAGAAGAAGACAAGGCGCATCAAGGAGATCGTCTACTACGACGACAGCGATGAGTCCACTTCTTCCCAAAAGGACAACGGCGACAATGACTACGAGAGAAGGAAACCGGTTAATTCGAACTTTTCTTTTGACTACTCTCGTATTCCGCAAAGTACAAATGCTCATTTGCTCTCCATTCCACTTGGCAAACCTCCTCACTTTGATGGAGAGGACTACGGATTTTGGAGCCACAAAATGTGTAGTCACTTGTTCTCTCTCCATCCGAGCATATGGGAGATTGTGGAGAGTGGAATGAAATTTGATAGCTCGGATAGTCCTATGTTTATCAATGAACAGATTCATAGAAATGCACAAGCTACTACTGTGTTGTTAGCCTCTTTGTGCAGGGACGAGTATCATAAGGTGAGCGGCTTGGACAATGCCAAGCAGATCTGGGACACCCTCAGGATCTCACACGAGGGGAACGACGTCACCTTGCTCACCACAATGGAGTTGGTGGAGGGCGAGCTTGGAAGATTCGCAATGATCAGGGGAGAGGAGCCAACCCAAACATACAACTGGCTCAAGACCCTCATCAACAAGATAAGGAGCTACGGAAGCACACGATGGACGGACCACGACGTCGTTCGTCTAATGCTAAGGTCCTTTACTGTACTTGATCCACATTTGGTGAACAATATCCGTGAAAATCCTAGGTACACCAAGATGTCGCCCGAAGAAGTTCTTGGGAAATTCGTAAGCGGGCGAATGATGATCAAGGAAGCGAGATATGTCGACGACGCGTTGAACGGTCCAATCCATGAGCCTCAACCCATTGCTCTCAAGGCAACAAGGAGCAAGGAGGCGCTACCTAGCAAGGTGGCGCAAGTTGAGGCGGCCGGGCTCAATGATGAAGAGATGGCCCTCATCATCAAGCGCTTCAAGACGACGCTGTTGGGGACTTGTTCTCAAATGCTATGAATTAAGAACAAGACAACATAAAATATTAAATATCAAAGCCCTTCGTCCTTCGAAGCATTATTTCCCTTTGGATATAATGGATTTCGGACGAAGGTTATGAAGGTCTCACCTTCATAATCATAATAAAAGATAAGAGAGATTTATACATAGAACACAGAAAATAACATAATTATTTTGAACATTATAATTAATTTACTTCTATTTATTTTATTTATATAAACAACAACAAATTACAAATGTACCTTCGGCTTGAAGGAAAGTAAGAGTACAAGCGTGATGCTAATGCCCAGTCAGCGTGAACAGTACGAGAGTACTGTTCATATATTTATAGGCACGGGACACAGCCCGTGTAAAATTACATCAATGCCCTTTACATTTATCAATAACTCTATAGTAATTCTTCGAGGTCTAATTTGGCTTTTCATCTTTAAGTCGGTTCCCCTTTTCTGCTGTCATGCCGAAGCTTTTATGCACATAGCTTCGTGATCGCCTTATCCTTCGTCATGATCATCTTCCATTCCAGTCAAGCTTCGTCTTGACCATACTCTTGTGTATCCGCAACCTGATTCCGAAGATACCTGCTCGCATACTTGGAAAACATTGTCAAATCATGTTTTTGAGGAGCTTCGGAAGCCGAAGGTCCCCAACAGTAGCCCCTCGCAATATTAATTTGCTGGAATAATAAATTCATATTGCGACATGGACGACGGCCTTAAGCCGAAGGTCTGAAAAAACACCTTCTCTTTGCTAGAATAGCAACAGTCATTGACAAGCGGGACCCTCCAGTTGTCGACGCACTAGGTGTATAAATAAGAGCTCAACACGATTTTTTTTGGCACGCTCTCTTGCCATCTGCTCTTGCTCACCCAACTTTTAGCCTGTGCGCAACAACACTTGCTTAGCTTTTTAAGATTTTAAACCTTCGGTTTCGAGAGCACTTCTTCAACATTTGCGAAGATGTCTGAAGATAAGAAAACTGTTGCTGAATCGAAGCTGAGCCTTTCTGAGGAGATGCATCTCGGCTTTCTTCAGTCGATAGCAAAGACCAATACGGAGAAGATCACTAGGGAGACCTTGGAGGGTTTATCTGAAGATACTGGTGATAGTGACAGTTATGATGTAGAAAGTGGGGGTGAAGACTCCGAAGATCGACCGTGGCGCCCAAGTCACACAGTCTTCGGAAAATCGAGCATCAAACAAAGTCATCTTGATGGCATGAAGGGGAGGTATTTTCGAGATATGTCTATTGTAAGGGCAGATACCGGGGAGAAAACTACACCTACCCCCGAAGAGAATGAAGTCGTAATCTTTCGAAGCTTCTTGAAGGCTGGACTGTGATTTCCTTTGAGCAGCTTTGTCGTGGAAGTATTGAAGATATTTGAAATCTACCTTCATCAACTTACTCCGGAATCAATCATAAGGATGGGCATCTTCGTCTGGGCCGTGAGGAGCCAAGGTTTAGAACCAAGTGCAAAAAGTTTCTGCAACATACATGAGTTATTGTACGAGACAAAACCCTAGGGTAAGGAGCAGTGTCACAACAATTTTGGCTGCTACAACTTCGGCGCCCGATCTGGGTCAAGTTGTCCTGTGCCAACCTTTCGGAAAAGATGGCCCGGCAACTGGATGACAGAATGGTTTTATGTGAAGATTGATTTAAAAACTCGGGAAGATGTTAAAGGTATTATCATGCGCCCTATTTGGCAACGCTTCGGCCTTCGGAGGCCGAAGGTGGAAATGAATGAAGCAGCCAAAGAATGCGAGAGAGCCTTCGGTGTTGTTTGCTCTTTTATTGGGACAAGGGATTTGGTCCAAGAACACATTGCCTTCAGAGTATGGCCACTTGTGGAAAAATGGGAAATGCCAAAGGAAACCATTAAAGAAACTGACAAAGGTGGACTAGTCAGGCTGAAATACACATTTAAATACGGAGATAAATTCGTTGAGCCGGATGATGACTGGTTAAAAAGTATTGAGGCCATCAGTGATGAATTACTTGGTATATACTCAAAGGCCGAAGATACTGCATTATCAGCGGCCTTCGGAGGCCGAAAGAGGAAGAGGCTCAATCGAGTATTTGATGCAATTGGGTTTGTCTACCCCGACTACCGCTATCTAGCGCGGGGTGAAAAAAGAAAGAATATATCTTCGGCGAAGGAAACTGCTCCGGTCGCTCCTAGCGAGCCGGCGCCGAAGAGGAGAAGGGTAAAAGTTCTCACACACCAGCCACGTTATATTGAACCGGCCACAGTGCCTGCATTTGTCGGTGGAACTCCTTCGACCACTGAAGTTAAAGAGACGGTATCCCTACCAAATATTGAAGTGCTGGTCGAAGTGCCAGTGACTGAAAAGATAGAAGAAACGAGGGCTGAAGAAGTAAAGACATTAGAAGTCTTGAGTCCTCCGGCAAAAACTGAGGCAACAAAAAGCCATAAGGGTCCAGCAGTGACCCATAAAAGAAAAAGGATGGTTAATGTGCTAGATGTTTTAGAGACAATTAAATCTTCAAGCACAACTCCGAAGAAAATTACTAAAACTTACGAAGCGCATACTGAAACCTTTGAGGCCGAAGCTTCAAAGCCACAGTCTGAAACTGAAGCCGGGCCTTCAGAGCCCGGCAAGGTGAAATCCTTGGAAACTGAAAAAACAGAAATGGCAGAACAAATTCTGAGTGAAGAAACTGGCACTGCTGCCCCCGAAGCATCTTCCAAAATACGTGATTATATTGTACGACATGCTTCGGGGAAGAAATTATCTGAAGAAGAGATTTTTGAAGCTAATCACTATACCCGAGAACTGAAGTATCCGAAGGGGGCCTTAGTGTTTAACGGCACAGATGAAGATGATTTCTTATACTGCCTCCCAGACAATAAAGAATTATCTGTCTGCCGGGAGATGGCTAGAAGTATGGGGTTCCCGAAGCTTGAAGCCGGGCTCTGCGCTATGACGAAGGACGATCTTGCGGATAGCCTTGCATATAATAGTCTGAAGGTATGAGAATTGTATATTTGGAAATTTGTGATTTTTGAATCATTCTTTTATTTTTATATTAATTCTTTTTTCATATAGCGTTTAATACTGAGCAACGCTTTGAGAGCGCAAAAGAATGCCGAAGACGAGAGCTATGATATCGCTTTCAACAACCTACGAACAGAGGTTATTAAGCTGAGGAACGAAGCTTTGGAAAAAGATAAAATTCTGCTTACATTGGTGGATAAAATAAAGGAAGACGAAGCTACCTCTAAGGCTCAAGCTGAAGCCCAAAAATGCGAAATTGAAGATCTTCGGAAACAGCTAGCTAGAGCTAAAGAAGAACGCATACTTGAAGAGACAAAACGAGAACTTAGCGATCAATGGGCAAATCATTTGGAAATAAATGTTAAAGAGCTTTGTGCATCCAAGAAAAGGTGCTATGACAAATCCATAGAATGTGTTAAGAAAATAAAATTCAGCTTCGCCAGCGTTGGCGCATTCTCTAACGAAGAAAATTTTACAAGGGGGAATCCAGAAGGCCCGATTGAATGGATCAGCCACGAAGCTGAAGCCTTCGAGGAAATCTTGAATAGCCGCGGAGACATTTGTGCTTTTTCAGGCGCCAGGGGGATTGCTACTATTTTGGAAAGAAAAGGCTGCGATCATGTGAAATCTTTAGCGCAAACCGAAACTGCCTTGTCTTCCGAAGATATTAAAGACCCCTCGGCCGAAGCAAGCCTGGTTGGTGGAAAAATTTTCACCGACATTTGGGACAATGGCGGCCGAGAAATGGCTCAAGAAATCATTCAAAAAAGTGAAAAAGGCATCCATGATGCTAGGAAGGTAGCAGAGGCTGCTGAGAAAAGCGCAGAGCCCGAAGGACAAATAGGTATTAATTAGTGGTTTTTGACTCTTTGTTGTAATTTTTTGATTTAGAACTTGTTCATGGTTTGTAATAGTAATATATCTGTAACTTCTCTTCCCTCAGAACCTGCTGAGCTATCTCCGGGCCCCCACACGAAGGGGGATGATGAAATTAGACAGATGGCCGAAGCCATAATGAATAAAGTTGTTGAACAGCTTCTAAACGAAGCTGCAGAAGTAGTCTTAAGGGAAGATTAAATGCTGCTGTAAAAACATTTAGATTGTAATGTTTGCTGAGAATCATGTGTAATATTGTGTAACTTTGGATGTAATATATTAGTTGTTTATAATTCTATTCTTTACGATGCATGAAACATTAGATACATACCGTTTTTGAGCCTTTGACGAAAAAACACCTTCTTTTCATGCTTCGTAAAAATCAATGATCAATCCTTGTAAAATCAATAATCAATAGGTCCTTCCATTTCAGAGTTTAGACGAAGATATATTCTTTCCAATGGCTATTGTTTGTGCTGTGTCACTATTTCTTCAAAGAACGATCTTCGAATAACAATTTTGAGACTCCCCTTCTTGCGTTGTTGATGCACTATGATGGATGATGTTATGCTTATGCAAATGATGTAATGATGTAATGTTATGCAAAATGATATTTGCCGAAGGTCGACGTCTATTTTTCACTGTAAGCCTCCCTTAGGAGCTTCTTCGCCTTTTACTTCAGCGGAATCAGCGTTTATTTTTCGCTGTAAGCCTCCCTTAGGAGCTTCTTCGCCTTTTACTTTCAGCGGAATCAGCGTTTATTTTTCGCTGTAAGCCTCCCTTAGGAGCTTCTTCGCCTTTTACTTTCAGCGGAATCAACGTTTATTTTTCGCTGTAAGCCTCCCTTAGGAGCTTCTTCGCCTTTTACTTTCAGCGGAATCGGCGCTTATTTTTCGCTGTAGGCTCAGAAAACTTACACTGCGCTCCCTTAGGAACGACTTTTTACTACTTCGAACAAATTGCACTGCATTCCTTAGAATAAATTTTTGATAGTTCGAAGGTCCTTCGTGCCCCCATAAATTCTTTTGCTTCGGCACCTCAAGCCTATGGAGAAGATATATTTTTCACTATGGTAAAAAGCAAAACTGTTACAAGAAATTGAAAAACAATAAAAGACACTTGGACTTTTCATAATTGTTCCTTATTAAGAAGAAAGTAATGTTGAATGTAAAAATGTGGAAAACTGCTGTCGAGGTAGGATATTTGTCAGTAAATGTGCTTCGACTCTGGCACAGTGCTATTGACTGTGCGAGCTTCGGATTCCTCTCTAAAGTCCCGCTGAAGGTGAGTGTGTTGACTCCCTTCTGGCTGCTGACCTCTTTGTGTTGGTGGTGGCGGTGGAGGCTGTTGCCAAGATGCTTGGGGTTGGCTTGCCGAAGCAACATAAGCTGCAGGGTGGTTGCCCACATATTCTGGGATGTAAGGCGAATGGTACGAAGCAATGTGCATGACTTGCTTCGGCTGACTCTGTTGTGCTGCAGCTTCTGCTATCTCCTTTTGCTTCTGGATGGTAACATGGCACATCCTGGTGGTATGGCCCTTGTCTTCACCATAGAATATGTAGTAGATTTTCCCCCAAATCTTCCCCCGAAGCCCCTGGCGCCTCTGCCCCTTGGCGCTGGCAGCCGAAAAGAGCTTTGCTGCTACCCCGAAGCTTGCGAGGAGTATTGTGGCCTTTGTTGTTGACTCCCTTTATCATCATTCTGAGTGGAGTTATGAATTGACCTGACGTGCCTCGGATGAAATCTTCCTCCGAAGCCCCTGGTCATTTCAGAGAACCTGAATGCCTCCTCCCTTCTTTGGCGGAAGTCATTATCAGCTCGGATGTACTCGTCCATCTTCTAGAGCAGCTTCTCCAAAGTTTGTGGTGGCTTCCTGGCAAAGTATTGCGCTGAAGGTCCCGACCGAAGTCCCTTAATCATGGCCTCAATGACAATTTCATTGGGCACTGTTGGTGCCTGTGCCCTCAGACGCAGGAACCTTCGGACATACGCCTGAAGGTATTCTTCGTGGTCCTGGGTGCACTGGAACAAAGCTTGAGCAGTGACCGGCTTCGTCTGAAACCCTTGGAAGCTGGTTATCAACATATCCTTCAGCTTCTGCCATGAGGTGATTGTTCCTGGCTGAAGAGAGGAGTACCAGGTTTGAGCGACACTCTTGACATCCATGACAAAAGACTTTGCCATGACTGTAGTGTTGCCACCATACGAAGATATGGTTGCTTCATAGCTCATCAAGAATTGCTTCGGGTCTGAATGACCGTCGTACATAGGAAGCTGGGGTGGCTTGTAAGACTGGGGCCATGGTGTAGCCTGTAATTCTGTTGATAGGGGAGAAGCATCATCAAAAGCAAAATTTCCATGATGGAAATCTTCATACCAGTCGTCCTCATTGTAGAAGCCCTCCTGATGAAGCTCTCTGCGCGGAGGCCTTCGGTTCTGGTCATCTTGAGCAAGATGACGAACCTCTTCTGAAGCTTCATCTATCTGCCTCTGAAGGTCAGCTAGACGAGCCATCTTCTCCTTCTTTCGTTGCACCTGTTGATGGAGCATCTCCAGGTTTTGGATTTCCTGGTCCAAGTCGTCCTCCGGAGGCGTTGGACTGGTGGCCTTCCTCTTTTGGCTTCGGGCCTCCCTAAGAGAAAGGACGTCCTGATTGGGGTCCAGCGGCTGCAGAGTGGCAGCCCCTGTCGCTGAAGCTTTTTTCGGCGGCATGACGAAGGTGATGCTTGCCGAAGATGTTCAAAGCTCAAGAAATGGAAGTGAGTTCACCGGAGGTGGGCGCCAATGTTGGGGACTTGTTCTTAAATGCTATGAATTAAGAACAAGACAACATAAAATGTTAAATATCAAAGCCCTTCGTCCTTCGAAGCATTATTTCCCTTTGGATATAATGGATTTCGGACGAAGGTTATGAAGGTCTCACCTTCATAATCATAATAAAAGATAAGAGAGATTTATACATAGAACACAGAAAATAACATAATTATTTTGAACATTATAATTAATTTATTTTATTTATTTTATTTATATAAACAACAACAAATTACAAATGTACCTTCAGCTTGAAGGAAAGTAAGAGTACAAGCGTGATGCTAATGCCCAGTCAGCGTGAACAGTACGAGAGTACTGTTCATCTATTTATAGGCACGGGACACAGCCCGTGTAAAATTACATCAATGTCCTTTACATTTATCAATAACTCTATAGTAATTCTTCGAGGTCTAATTTAGATTTTCATCTTTAAGTCGGTTCCCCTTTTCTGCTGTCATGCCGAAGCTTTTCTGCACATAGCTTCGTGATCGCCTTATCCTTCGTCATGATCGTCTTCCATTCCAGTCAAGCTTCGTCTTGACCATACTCTTGTGTATCCGCAACCTGATTCCGAAGATACCTGCTCGCATACTTGGAAAACATTGTCAAATCATGTTTTTGAGGAGCTTCGGAAGCCGAAGGTCCCCAACAGGCGCTAAAGGGTCGCAAGGGGCAGCCAAGCAAGACCAAGACAAAGGGGAAGCGCTCATGCTTCAAATGTGGTAAGGTTGGTCATTTTATTGCTAACTGTCCCGACAATGATAGTGAACAGGAACAAGAGGGAGAAGAAGAAGAACTATAAGAAGACAAAAGGCGAGGCACATCTTGGCAAGGAGTGGGACTCGGATTGTTCGTCGTCCGACTCCGACAACGAAGGACTCGTCGCCACTGCCTTCAACAAGTCATCCCTCTTCCCCAACGAGCATCACACTTGCCTCATGGCGAGGGAAAAGAAAGTAAGCGCTCGTAACACTAGTACTTATATATGCTTCTTCAAGTGAGGATGAGTCTAGTGATGATGATGAAATAGATTATTCATGTTTATTCAAGGGTCTAGATAGAACCAAGGTGGATAAAATAAATGAATTGATTGATGCTTTGAATGATAAGAATAGATTGCTAGAAAAGCAATAGGATCTCTTATATGATGAACATGATACGTTTGTAGAAGCTCAAAAATCCCTTGCTTTAGAAATAAAGAGGAATGAAATGCTTTCTTGTGAATTGTCTACATGCCATGACTCTATTTCTAGTTTAAAGAGCATAAACGATGACTTGAATGCTAAGTTAGAAATAGCTAATAAATCAACATCTTGTGTAGAACATGTTGTAGTTTGCACTAGGTGTAAAGATTTTAATGTTGATGCTTGTAGTGAACACCTAGTTTCAATTTCTAAATTGAATGATGAAGTGGCTAGTCTTAATGCCCAACTTAAGACTAGCAAAAGCGAATTTGATAAGTTAAAATTTGCAAGGGATGCCTACACGATTGGTAGACACCCCTCAATTAAGGATGGACTTGGTTTCAAGAGGGAAGCCAAGAACTTAACAAGCCATAAGGCTCCCATCCCCGCCAAGGAGAAAGGGAAAGCCCATATGGCTAGTAGTGCCAAAAGGAATCATGCCTTTATGTATCATGATAGGAGACATTCTAGGAATGCAAGTAGAAGTTATGATGCTTTTGATTCACATGCTTATGATTCATATGCTATGTTTGCTTCTAGTTCTTCCTATATGCATGGTAGAAATTTAGCTAGGAGAAATGCTATTAATCACATGCCTAGGAGAAATGGTGTTAATGTTCCTAGGAAAATTAATGAACCTTCTACAATATATCATGCTTGCAATGCTTCATTTGCCATTTGTAGAAAGGATAGGAAGGTAATTGCTAGGAAATTAGGGGCAAGATGCAAGGGAGATAAAACTTGCATTTGGGTCCCTAAAACCATTGTGACTAACCTTGTAGGACCCAACAAGAGTTGGGTACCTAAGACCCAAGCCTAAATTTGCCTTGCAGGTTTATGCATCCGGGGGTTCAAGCTGGATTATCGACAGCGGATGCACAAACCACATGACGGGGGAGAAGAAGATGTTCACCTCCTACGTCAAGAACAAGGATCCCCAAGATTCAATCGTATTCGGTGATGGGAACCAAGGCAAGGTGAAAGGCTTAGGCAAGATTGCAATCTCAAATGAGCACTCTATTTCTAATGTGTTTTTAGTTGAGTCTCTTGGATATAATTTGTTATCTGTTAGTCAATTATGCAATATGGGATATAACTGTCTATTCACTAATGTAGATGTGTCCGTCTTTAGAAGGTGTGATGGTTCACTAGCTTTTAAGGGTGTACTAGACGGCAAACTTTACTTAGTTGATTTTGCAAAAGAAGAGGCCGGTCTAGATGCATGCTTAATTGCTAAGACTAGCATGGGCTGGCTGTGGCATCGCCGCTTAGCACATGTGGGGATGAAGAACCTTCACAAGCTTCTAAAGGGAGAACACGTGATAGGTTTAACTAACGTGCATTTCGAAAAAGATAGACCTTGTGCAGCTTGTCAAGCAGGTAAACAAGTGGGAGGAGCGCATCACAGCAAGAATGTGATGACCACATCAAGACCCCTGGAGCTGCTACATATGGACCTCTTCGGACTTGTCGCCTATCTAAGCATAGGAGGAAGTAAGTATGGTTTAGTTATTGTTGATGACTTTTCCCGCTTCACTTGGGTGTTCTTTTTGCAGGATAAGTCTGAAACCCAAGGGACCCTCAAGCGCTTTCTAAGGAGAGCTCAAAACGAGTTTGAGCTCAAGGTGAAGAAGATAAGGAGCGACAATGGGTCCGAGTTCAAGAACCTTCAAGTGGAGGAGTACCTTGAGGAGGAAGGGATCAAGCACGAGTTCTCCGCTCCCTACACACCACAGCAAAATGGTGTAGTAGAGAGGAAGAACAGGACACTTATCGATATGGCGAGGACGATGCTTGGAGAGTTCAAGACCCCCGAGCGCTTTTGGTCAGAAGCTGTGAACACGGCTTGCCACGCCATCAACCGGGTCTACCTTCACCGCCTCCTCAAGAAGACTTCGTATGAGCTTCTAACCGGTAACAAACCCAATGTATCTTACTTTCGTGTATTTGGGAGCAAATGCTACATTCTAGTGAATAAGGGTAGAAATTCCAAGTTTGCTCCCAAAGCTGTAGAAGGGTTTTTTTGTTAGGTTATGATTCAAATACAAAGGCGTATAGGGTCTTCAACAAATCATCGGGTTTGGTTGAAGTCTCTAGCGACGTTGTATTTGATGAGACTAATGGCTCTCCAAGAGAGCAAGTTGTTGATCTTGATGATGTAGATGAAGAAGATGTTCCGACGGCCGCTATACGAACCATGGCGATTGGTGATGTACGACCACAGGAACAAAAGGAGCAAGATCAACCTTCTTCCTCAACAATGGTGCATCCCCCAACTCAAGACGATGAACAGGTTCATCAAGAGGAGGCATATGATCAAGGGGGAGCACAAGATGATCAAGTGATGGAGGAAGAAGCACAACCGGCACCTCCATCCCAAGTTCGAGCAACGATTCAAAGGGATCATCCCGTCGACCAAATATTGGGTGACATTAGCAAGGGAGTAACTACTCGGTCTCGATTAGTTAATTTTTGTGAGCATTACTCCTTTGTCTCTTCTATTGAGCCTTTCAGGGTAGAGGAGGCCTTGCTAGATCTGGACTGGGTGTTGGCCATGCAAGAGGAGCTCAACAACTTCAAGAGGAATGAAGTTTGGACACTGGTGCCTCGTCCTAAGCAAAATGTTGTGGGAACCAAGTGGGTGTTCCGCAACAAACAAGACGAGCACGGAGTGGTGACAAGGAACAAGGCTCGACTTGTGGCAAAAGGTTATGCCCAAGTCGCAGGTTTGGACTTTGAGGAGACTTTTGCTCCCGTGGCTAGGCTAGAGTCCATTCGTATTTTGCTAGCATATGCCGCTCACCATTCTTTCAGGTTGTTCCAAATGGATGTGAAGAGCGCTTTCCTCAACGGGCCAATCAAGGAGGAGGTGTACGTAGAGCAACCCCCTGGCTTCGAGGATGAACGGTACCCCGACCACGTGTGTAAGCTCTCTAAGGCGCTCTATGGACTTAAGCAAGACCCAAGAGCATGGTATGAATGCCTTAGAGACTTTCTAATTGCTAATGCTTTCAAGGTTGGGAAAGCTGATCCAACTCTCTTCACTAAGACTTGTGACGGTGATCTTTTTGTGTGCCAAATTTATGTCGATGACATAATATTTGGTTCTACTAATAAAAAGTCTTGTGAAGAGTTTAGCAGGGTGATGACGCAGAAATTCGAGATGTTGATGATGGGCGAGTTGAACTACTTCCTTGGGTTCCAAGTGAAGCAACTCAAGGACGGCACCTTCATCTCTCAAATGAAGTACACGCAAGACTTGCTGAAGCGGTTTGGGATGAAGGACGCCAAGCCCGCAAAGACTCCGATGGGGACCGACGGACACACCGATCTCAACAAAGGAGGTAAGTCTGTTGATCAAAAGGCATACCGGTCAATGATAGGGTCTTTACTTTATTTATGTGCTAGTAGACCGGATATTATGCTTAGCGTATGCATGTGTGCTAGATTTCAATCCGATCCTAAGGAGTGTCACTTAGTGGCGGTGAAGCGAATCCTTAGATATTTAGTTGCTACGCCTTGCTTCGGGCTCTGGTATCCAAAGGGGTCTACCTTTGACTTGATTGGATATTCAGATTCCGACTATGCTGGATGTAAGGTTGATAGGAAGAGTACATCGGGGACGTGCCAATTCTTAGGAAGGTCCCTGGTGTCATGGAATTCTAAGAAACAAACCTCCGTTGCCCTATCCACCGCTGAGGCTGAGTATGTTGCCGCAGGACAGTGTTGCGCGCAACTACTTTGGATGAGGCAAACCCTCCGGGACTTTGGCTACAATCTGAGCCAAGTCCCACTCCTATGTGATAATGAGAGTGCCATCCGCATGGCGGAAAATCCTGTTGAACACAGCCGCACAAAACACATAGACATCCGACATCACTTTTTGAGAGACCACCAGCAAAAGGGAGATATCGAAGTGTTTCATATTAGCACCGAGAACCAGCTAGCCGATATCTTTACCAAGCCTCTAGATGAGAAGACCTTTTGCAGGCTGCGTAGTGAGCTAAATGTCTTAGATTCGCGGAACTTGGATTGACTTGTAGCATACATGTGTTTTATGCTTTGATCATGTTCCTTATACATTTTGTTGTCTATTTATGGTGCTCAAGTTGTACACGCACTCCCCGGACCTCACAAGTCCTTTTGCAAGTGATGCACATATTTAGGGGGAGATGTGTCACAACTTGACCCTTTGGGACTAACCATGTGCTTGAGTTTGCTTGATTTAGTCTCAAAGGTGAATTGAAAGGGAAAAGGTGGACTTGGACCATGCAAGACTTCCACTGCACTCCGATGAGAGGGTAACATACTCCAAGTTCATATTTATGATCTTATTGCCTTTTACTCTTAGTTGAAGATTTTGGTGAGGCAATGGGTTTAAAGGGCCAAGATTGATCTCGTTTTGGTGCTTGATGCCAAAGGGGGAGAAAACAAGGCCAAAGCAAGAAATGGATCAGCTACCACTTGAGAAACTTTGAAAATAGTAGAGTTAGAGTTTTTGTTTTGTCAAAAGCTACCACTTGAGAAACTTTGAAAATAGTAGAGTTAGAGTTTTTGTTTTGTCAAAATACTCTTGTTTGCCTCTTATTGTCAAAAATTGATCTCTTGTGGGGAGAAGGCTTCATTATGAAAAAAGGGGGAGTTTTTGAAATCTTTGATCAATTCCTATTGGAACAACTCTCTTTATGTCTCTACAAGTGTGTTTGACTTAGAGAGTTTGAATTGCAAAAACAAACCAAGTGGTGGCAAGGAGTGATCCATATATGTCAAATTTGAATCAAAACAATTTTGAATTCTTATTTGAATTGATTTTGCACTTGTTCTACTTGCTTTATGTTGTGTTGGCATAAATCACCAAAAAGGGGGAGATTGAAAGGGAAATGTGTCTTTGGGCCATTTCTAAGTATTTTGGTGATTTAGTGTCCAACACAAGTGCCTAAGTGTTAAATGGTGGACAAAGTACAAATCGAATACAAAGGTATGTTTCTCAGACTTAGTACATTGTTTTAGAGACTAATGTATTGTGTCTAAGTGCTGGAAACAGGAAAAGAACAATTGGAAATGTCTTGGCTCGAGCAGCCAAGACTCTGCTCAGTCTGGGTGCACCGGACAGTGTCCGGTGCGCCAGGCTGGCTCAGGCGAACTTGCCGCTCTCGGGAAGTAATTAACGGCGTACGGCTAAAATTCACCGGACTGTCCGGTGTGCACCGGACTGTCCGGTGAGCCAACGGTCGGCCGCGCGATCCGCGCGGGACACGTGGCCGAGCCAACGGCTAGAAGGGGGCACCGGACTGTCCGGTGTGCACCGGACAGTGTCCGGTGTGCACCGGACAGTGTCCGGTGCGCCAACGGCTCCAAGGCTGCCAACGGTCGGCTTTGCCAAAGAAGGAAAGAAATCCGCACCGGACTGTCCGGTGCGCCAAGCGACAGAAGGCAGGAATTGCCTTCCTGGATTGCTCCAAACGGCTCCTAGCTACCTTGGGGCTATAAAAGGTACCCCTAGGCGCATGGAGGAAGACACCAAGCATCCCTTGAGCATTGTGGATCACTCACACTCCATTCTTGCGCACTTGTTCAACATTCTAGTGATTTGAGCTCCGTTCTAGTGTGCTAGTCTCTTGAGCTCAAGTCTGAGTCTTGTGTGTGCGTATTTGCTGTGATCTTTGTGTCTTGTGTGAGTTGCTAATCCCTCCCTTACTCCGTGCTTCTTTGTGAACATCTTTGTAAGGACGAGAGACTCCAAGTTGTGGAGATTCCTCGCGAACGGGATATAGAAAAGAAAAGCAAAACACCGTGGTATTCAAGTTGGTCTTCGGACCGCTTGAGAGGGGTTGATTGCAACCCTCGTCCATTGGGACGCCACAACGTGGAAGTAGGCAAGTGTTGGACTTGGCCGAACCACGGGATAAACCCCTCTGTCTATCTGTGTGATCTTCTTGTGGTTGTTGTGTTTTGCTAAGACTCCTCTATAGCCACTTGGTATTATTGTGCTAACGCTTAACCAAGTTTTTGTGGCATTAAGTTTTAAGTTTTACAGGATCACCTATTCACCCCCCTCTAGGTGCTCTCACATCTCTACCTTGCTCTTTAGCTTCCGCATTTAAATTAAGCATTTAAGTTTCAATCTTGTATTTATACATATATTGTTTAGATTGAAACTTAGACATTGCAGTAGAGATAGCAACACTTAGACAAAACCTAGTTTGCAAATTTTAGTTTGATTATTTGCATCAGTTTTGCTCTAGAGATTTATTTGTGGCCTAGTTTAATGAAAGTTTTAGAAGTACTAATTCACCTCCTCTTAGCCGTCACTCATTTACTTCACCAACGATAAGTCACATGCAAACAACAATTGAAATGCATCTGCTGCTGATCGACTGATGTCATTGAAGAGTTATCATCACGCGTGTGGATTATGTGATCACTGTGTAGAGAAGTGGTTCTAAGGGCACAAGTGTGCCAGCACAATTCAACTTCATGCTATTGAGGAAGTATGGGATTTGCTCACTCTAGATGAGGGGACAAAAGGAGTGCTAGAACCAACTGAACAACTCATGTTAGCCTTGTCTCTGTCTTCAGTAACGTGGTCTGGAATCGACACAGTCTCTACCATGAGTTTGCAGGGCTAGATTCAACAGCAGGAACTATTAGTGCACATCGACTCCGTCTCCTCTCATACTAGTTTTTGCGCCACCTACAAGGGCATCTAACAGTGCCGGTTAAGGACAAGGAGAATATGTGGTCCACAAAATCTTTGGTTTTGGCTACCCAATCATCAGAATGACGTCCATTTCTACTCCAGCCATTGTACATCCATGCACGATCGTTAGTCATGCATGAGACTGTTAAACTGAACCATATCGTGAAAACATTATTCAACTTCGTTAAGGGTTTAGGTCCTATATGTATAGGCAAGGATAGGTTCTAAACCCACAGCAAGCTAGCAGGACCAAAAAAATTTCGGCAGCATTGAGAGCACCTAGGAGGGTGAATAGGTGATCCTGTAAAACTTGAAACTTAATGCCACAAAACTTGATTAGGAGTTAGCACAACAAAGCCAAGTGGCTAGAGAGGATGTCACACCTGGTTTTAGAAGGCAAACCGAATGCGAACCATGTACGTGTCAGGATCAGCAATTCAAGTACACAGCAGTTACAT
Organism: Zea mays; assembly: GCF_902167145.1. Lineage (NCBI taxonomy): Eukaryota > Viridiplantae > Streptophyta > Magnoliopsida > Poales > Poaceae > Zea > Zea mays. The sequence continues at coordinate 102,543,647 of NC_050101.1, forward strand.
AACTGGACATCATCACACAATGCGCAAATAATAACATAAAAGAGGAATAATAGTCGATTACATCATATGTCTGAGACATCCACATAGTCTTTACAATAATCAAAGTGCGAAAACGAAACGTAGATACACGCGGCCTTCACAGGCAGCCGACTGGGGGTTACCGCTAACCCACGCCTATAACTCGTCGTAATCTTGGAACTCCTGGAAGTCTCCTTCCACGACTTCATCTTCTCCTGAGCAGTGGTTGCAATGCTGACAACCTGGGGATGGGGGGTTTGGTGTGTAGAGCAAGGGTGAGTACACATCAACATACTCAGCAAGTATCCTGTTTGGCTGTAGTGGACTAGCTTTATGTGGGGGTAAGTCAAGCAGTTGCTTTTAGTTGGTCAGATTATTATTACTAGTAGAGAAAGCCAAGTTTTAGATTTAACCCACGTTATTAACCCAAACGTACTCCTTTCCAAACGGAAAGAGTACCACTTACCATTACCAGAGTCAATACCAAGAACCATCAACCTCATTGCCACCTGAAATCCGAACATCTCTGATCAAGTATATCTAATCAATGGAGCACCCTTGGCCGCTCATAACCGCGAGCACGGCTGATATATCAGTTTCATAACACTCTGCAGAGGTTGCGCACTTTACCCACAAGCCATGATTCCCTCTTGCCTCGGGCCGATCAAACCCTTAAACACTACCAAGGTGAATAGGCAGGGTCTCACTACGTAGCCTTTACAAAGATTTCCTGGGGCTATAGCCGCCCGTTAGGTTTCCTAAATGCACCGCACTCCTCCCCAAGGGGCGAACCAACCTTGGCAGAGCGAGCCGCATACACCGAGCCCCATTAACGGCATGACGACAAAGCGAACTACACCCCAGTTCCTCTAATTACTCAGCTAAGGGCGTCCCACTCCACCCTCATGGTTGCACTGTTTTCCCGGGCGTTCATCCAACGAACAGGTCCTTACGAAGAGGCACTCGAGAAATAGCTCGAGTCCCCTTAAATGTCACAAGTATATCATCATATCCAGAACAAAATCATAGTATCATCATTGTATCTCATCATGTTCATTGATTAAAGTAAAGCGCTAGCATGAAGCTAACCATAGTAACCCAAAAGGTAACCAAGGACAAGGTAAATAAAAAGCTAGTCAATCCTTAGGTTGATCATGGTATGCGGGTTCATGAATTATAAAGTAAATGGGACATAATAGGTCAGAGGACACTTGCCTTCACCAAACAGATGCTCAGGGTCTTCAACTTTGTAGAACTCGAAGAACTGGGTCATTTGGTCGCCGAAGCTTGACCGTCGATTCATTGAAGCTCAGAAATGGATCGCACTCTATTCGCGGCGCACAGCGAATACAAACAACCACAAACAAACAACCATATATATGCATAAGAACATTACTCCATTCAAGTAAAACATAATAAAATACACAAAATAAAATAGAGTGTGTTACTACGGTCACACGAGGACAAAGAAACGCGACGGTCGAGGATACGGTCAAGAGGTTATCGCGTCCATACTACACGAGTATTAATCATAATATCTAATTCGACATTGTCAAATATAAATATTATACATCAGTTAGTTCGATTAATGTGTTATACCAACAATGTCAGTTAATTAAGTAATTTAAATAAAATGGGAGATTCTAAGCGAGACGAATTTATGACGCGTCAAACAGCACGACAGCGTGCAAATGACGCACGGACACGCGCGACATAGCACGCTGATGACACACGAAACAGCGCGCGCGACGAGCGCGAACGCGCACGAATCAGCACGCGACCACGAACACATCACGCACGAACAACGCGCAGACATCACGTGCACGACGCGCGAAGCAGCATGCCACCGTGCGCGGAACAGCACCCGCGACAGACAAGAATAACTGAACAGGTGACATGTTTATACTAAACGAATGTTAAATAAATAGAAAGTAGTTAAATTAATATTATCCATGTTAATATTTATTATAAAAGCCCAAGTTGAACACTACACATTTAATCTAATTAGAATATTAATCTAATAAATATTAATCGAGTGAGCCTTAAGTTAATTATCTAACATATATGACTTGACGAATTAACCTTATTAATATGAGTGTTTATAAGCGAAAAACAATTTATTATCACGCGCAGACGCCGCGCGACCCACGTGATCGACACACGAGATACACGTGAGCAACGCGTGGCGAGACGAGCGACACACGCGAAAGGCGCGTGACAATGCGTGTGAACGGCACGCGACAACGCGTGCGAACAGCACGCGTGAATGACGCACGAATCAACACGTAACCATGTGTGAAACCGTGCGCGATACGCGAGAAAAACTACGTAGACGTCGCATTTATATTAAACAAACATTAGAGCAAAACAATTGATTTAATACTAATCATATCTACTAATGCATGATTAGAATTATAAATCAGACTCGATGGAATTATTATTTTAATAACCAACAACTAAACAATTAACTAATTATTTAACATGAGCTCTATGGCGAAATGATTTTATTAAAGCGCGTGAATAGCGACTCGCGCGAACGACGACACATGAACAGCACGCGTGACATACGCGAACAACGCGCGCGAAACACGATGAAACTAAATAGTCGTCACATTTATATTAAACAAATATTAGGACAACACATTTGAGTTACTATTAATTACGTCGACATGGATTTATAAAGCATAAGTTAACTACTATAAATTAGTTTAATTGAAAAGTATAATTGACTAACGTTAGTTAAACAAAAATATAATTAATTATTTAAAATGCGTGACATAGTGAAACAAAGTTACCAACGTGTAGACGATGCTCACCTCGCAACGACAGCGGACGACCAGACTAGTCAACGGCGAGGCATGAGAACGGCAAGATTGCTGTTGCGCCGGGGCCACGCAGAGGACTATAGAGTACATGGCCACAGAAGGTCTTGCAGACCAATGAGACACTGCCACATGGCCACGTTTGGAGGGTAAGCAATTCCAAACATGCTACGTGCTGTACTGGTCACATGAAAGAAAAACAAACGTGGGGCCTACCTTGGTTCCATCTTCCTCAACACCTCGCATGAGCGGTTGTTTTTCTCTCTCTCCTCTGTTCACGACGCTTGGAGAGATGGCCGGCTGGGCAAGAATACACGCACGCGTGGGGGCTGGGGGCTCCAGTGCTCCACGCGGTCTGCGTTGCAGGGAGCAGAGAGGAGCGAGACGAGGCGTGGTCGCTGGGGTGCTCGCCGGTGCAGGAGACTGCGCCTGGGGAGGGGCCGATGCTGGGCGAATCGTCGGCCAGCGCAGTGGCGCGCTCAGGCTTGCAGGGAGAAGATGAAAAGGCCACAGCGGTAACACAACTCGGCAAGGGAGGCCAGGACACGGCCGGGGGTGCCGCGCTGCGCGCTGAGGAGGAGCGCGGGGATGGGGCTGCAGGGGCATGCTCGCCCAGCCAAGGCAGCCACGAGGATGCAGCGCGGCACGACGAGGAGCAGCGCGGCACGGCTCCCTGCATGGTGATGCGCAGCGCTGGCGGCCGGAGCTGGGCGAGAACGGGCGAGGCGTGGTTGTGGGTGGTTCTGGCGGAGCTGGACGCGAGGGACGAGGCAACGAGAGTGCCAATTCCTGTTTTGGGGCGACATGGGCAAGGGAACTCGGACGGTTGGAGTCTGGAGAAGAAGACTTGCCCTAGGCATGGCTCTGGCGCGCGGGCGCTCCCGACGGCTGGACGCGGCTGCGGCTGCTGTAGGAGGCGTGCTGAGGCACTAGGGTTTGGGGAAATGAGCCGCGTGTGCTAGGTGGGCCGCGGGGAGGTGGCTGGGCGCGGGGGCAAGCCCGCAGCTGGAGCTAGGCCGCGTGCGAGGCAGGCCGCGGGGCTGAGGGAGGTTTTTCCCTTCTATTATTGTTCTTCATTTTCTATTTCTTCTCTTTTATATTTTCCTACTATCAAATTTATTTACAATGAATGAGCTACATATTAAATGGATACACACCAAAGCAAAACATCACACAAAAACAAATATATTTCGGCATGATGCATCAGTCATTATTCCCTTAGGGTTTTATTAATAGCTAGATCTGGAGTAAAATTTCCTATAACTTGGAAATAAATAAATAAATAAAGGAGAGAAAAGAAAGAGGAACAAGAAAGTAACACCTGAATTTGATGGATATTAGAGAAAAAAAATTTATACCCGCAAATTCAGGGTGTTACAGATCTAACCCTCTTAATAGGAATCTCGCCCCCGAGATTCAAGAAGAAGCTAGCAAGAAAACAAGGTTGGTTCATTGGTTGTTCACACCTTTCTTGAGTTGACTTCTCTACAAGATTAACTTGTGGACTGGTTGCTTTGGCCTTCAGATGCTTGGGACCGATTGATGCAATTCTTGAGGATCTCTTGGACCTACGGGTTAGGACCCACACATGCTTCCATTGCGCCACTTGATTCTTGTTGGTTGATGTTGATCGCATTGTCTTCATTAGGGTTAGCAGCTAACCCCCTTAACAGGAGTGTTGATATGCGCTTGGTGAAGATGCTGGTGACTCTGATCTTGACTGATTAAGAGAGGTTGGACAATGCCAACCGGACAGGTGCAAGAGGAAAGGGTATAGATAGAAAAGGCAAGTATAGATGGATTAAAGAGAAAAGAGGGGGAACACCAACTACTTAGCTCTATGGCACTCAGCTAGTAAACTGATGTCATTGCGGACCAATGACCATAATACATCAACACCCATCACAAAGAGGCAAATCAGTCATAACACAAAGACAAACAGCACAAGCATACAACAACAAACATCTCGTTGCTATACGTAACTTTTAATTAAATGGTGGTCTTTCCTTAAAAAGGGAAACTACTTTAAGGCCATCAAAAGCTAAGGGGAATAATAAGACATGGAGGGTAGGGGCATGAGCATAATAAAGGATGGAGCTAAAGCGAGGATTGGAATCGACAAGGGAGAAAATGCCACCAAGGGCAGGGTAGGTAAACACCATTCTCAAATCGAGATGGGAAAGATGATAATCCCAAAAGGTAGGCGTAAGATGAGCATCATGGAAAGATCCAGTGATTACAAAGGTACATGAGGTAACAAGGAAAAGCACACCAACAGATCGAGTTAAAACAAGACTTGCAACACGATAGAGGAATAGGGAACGAACAAGAGCGGGGAGGGGTAAGACAACACTCTTGAACTGAAACGGGAGAGGGGGCTTTAAAATACGGATACATGATAGGCATCAAGGTAAAAATCGAGGAATGACAAGGGTTAAGGTGATAACAGACAAACACTCATGAAGGGGTGTATTTCAGACAAAACTTGCAAGGTGTCAAAGAAGGGGGAGCAATCAATGGTGAAGTGGGTGAGGCATTACCCTCGAACAGGGACAGAAAAGAGGAGGCTTTAAAGGGTAGGTTCAAAAGTAAGCATGTGGGCAAGGGCATAGGTTTCACGAGGGTTTAAAGGTGATAACGAACAAGGATGTAGGAGAGGAGGTAAATGTGCATAAGAACCAAGAATATGAATACCACAAAGGATGGAGTTAAGACTAGACCTGCAATTGAAAAATAAGGAGGTACGTCCAAGGGCCAGATAGGTAAACGACCACTCTCCAATTGAGGTAGAAGAGAGGAGATTTTGAAGAGCCAGAATAAAGATGAGTATCAAGGCAAGATCGATGGATGACAAGGGGGTGGTGATAGCAAATAAAAACACAACAAGTGATGTAATTGGGACAAAACATGTAAGGCAACAATGAGTGAAAAGAAATCAAGGGAGAGGTAGGTAACTCGCAACTCTCAAATTGGGTTGAAAGAAAGGGGAGGATTTAAAGGATAAGTTTAAGGTAAGCATTTAGGTAGAAGACATAAATATCGCAAGGGCCAAAGGCGATAACGGACAAAGGTGTCAGAGAAAAGATAAAGGCATAGAAGAGCAAGTGGTACAAATACAATAACGAATGGAGTTAAGTCTAGGCCTACACGCGGTAAAGAAGAGGATATAGTCAAGGGTAAGATAAGTAAAACATATCTCTCGAATTGAGATAGAAAAGAGGGGATTTCAACAAGCAGACCTAAGATAAGTATCAAGGCAAGATCTACAGATTACAAAGGTAAGGATGATATCAAACAAAAGCTCAACAAAGGATGAAGTTAAGGTAAGACAAGACTTGCAAAGCGACAAAGGGAAAGGAAACGAACAAGAGCAGGATAGGGAAAATAACACTCTCAGATTGAAACAGAATAGGTGAGGCTAAGAAATAGGTAAACATCACGATAAATGTGGAGAGAGGTCAAGGGTCAAAGGTGATAATAGGCAAGGAAATAAAGGAAGAGGTAAATGTGAATAAAAAACCAGGAATCTAGGTACCACCAAGAATAGATTTAAGATAAGTCTTGCAAGTGGTAAAGTATAGGATATAACCACGGGTGAGATAAGTAAGAGACCACGCTTGAACTAAGGTGGGAGATTGGAGGTTTTAGATAACGAACATAGCGTAATCACCAAGGTAAGATTGAGAGATGAGAAGGGTAAAGGCAATAAGAAACAAAAGCACAACAAAGGATGAGGTTACAAACTCGCGAGCCAAGTAAGAGGATACGACCAAGAGAAAGAAGATATGAGACGGAAGAGGGGTGATTTTAAAGGGCGAGTATGAGACAAACATCAATGTAGGATATAGAGGTGTCAAGGGTGCATATGATAATAATTAAAAGTATAACAAAGGATATAGTTAAGGCAAGACTCGCGAAACGACAAAGTGGAGAAAACAATCAAGGGTAAGATAGGTAAGGTTCCAACAGAAGGGTCGAAGTAAAGATTCATTACCGAGTGGAGTTACAAGGAGACAACAAGATCAACAAGGAGATGCAAAGTAGAATGACCGCTCATGGATCATTAAGAAACAAGGGTGGTCAAGGATATGTTAAATGTCTTGAACAGTCATTGGGATATAAAGGTAGCATATATAAAAATAAGAGTATGCAAGATTCCAATGATACAAGCGTACTCAGACATGGGAATAGAAAAAGGTAGAGGATAATGACTTAACAGCGGAACATGGAGGGATCTCGGAAGGCCAGAAGTTCATGGACATATAAACTAGAGTGTTTAAGTAGGCAGGAGAAATTCAGATGTAAGGGTTTGAAACAAAAGTACTAAAGAAACTAGGAGTACAAGCATGTCAATACTAAGAGGACAAAGATAGTCAAAGGGTAGCAATTTAGTGATGGAAGAGGAGAAAATCCCAACAGACAAAAAGTTATGGTCAGGGGGCATCTTCAAAGATGTCGCGAGCATAAGAGTGAGAACAGAACTAATATGACCAGCAAATAAACCATAAATAAATGAAGGATTAGAATATAACACAATTTTCAGCAAGGTATAATATATAGTAAAACATAGGTTTGGTCGATATGACCAACTTTTGAAGGGATATCAAAGTCAAGGTGAGAATAAGGGTATATAATCCTTAGAACGACCATTCTACTCTAGGTTAGCGGTCCTACAGTCAGCACGGCTTTGATACCACTTATGTCACACCCGGTTTTAGAAGGCAAACCGAATGCGAACTATGTACGTGTCAGGATCAACAATTCACGTACACAACAGTTACATAACTGGACATCATCACACAGTGCTCAAATAATAACATAAAAGAGGAATAATAGTCGATTACATCATATGTCTGAGACATCCACATAGTCTTTACAATAATCAAAGTGCGAAAACGAAACGTAGATACACACGGCCTTCACAGGCAGCCGACTGGGGGTTACCGCTAACCCACGCCTAGAACTCGTCGTAATCTTGGAACTCCTGGAAGTCTCCTTCCACGGCTTCATCTTCTCCTGAGCAGTGGTTGCAATGCTGACAACCTGGGGATGGGGGGCGGTTTGGTGTGTAGAGCAAGGGTGAGTACACATCAACATACTCAGCAAGTATCCTGTTTGGCTATAGTGGACTAGCTTTATGTGGGGGTAAGTCAAGCAGTTGCTTTTAGTTGGTCAGATTATTATTACTAGTAGAGAAAGCCAAGTTTTAGATTTAACCCACGTTATTAACCCAAACGTACTCCTTTCCAAACGGAAAGAGTACCACTTACCATTACCAGAGTCAATACCAAGAACCATCAACCTCATTGCCACCTGAAATCCGAACATATCTGATCAAGTATCTCTAATCAATGGAGCTCCCTTGGCCGCTCATAACCGCGAGCACGGCTGATATATCAGTTTCATAACACTTTGCAGAGGTTGCGCACTTTACCCACAAGCCGTGATTCCCTCTTGCCTCGGGCCGATCAAACCCTTAAACACTACCAAGGTGAATAGGCAGGGTCTCACTACATAGCCTTTACAAAGATTTCCAGGGGCTATAGCCGCCCGTTAGGTTTCCTAAATGCACCGCACTCCTCCCCAAGGGGCGAACCAACCTTAGCAGAGCGAGCCGCATACACCGAGCCCCATTAACGGCACAACGGCAAAGCGAACTACACCCCAGTTCCTCTAATTACTCAGCTAAAGGCGTCCCACTCCACCCTCATGGTTGCACTGTTTTCCCGGGCGGTCATCCAACGAACAGGTCCTTACGGAGAGGCACTCGAGAAACAGCTCGAGTCCCCTTAAATGTCACAAGTATATCATCATATCCAGAATAAAATCATAGTACCATCATTGTATCTCATCATGTTCATTGATTAAAGTAAAGCGCTAGCATGAAGCTAACCATAGTAACCCAAAAGGTAACCAAGGACAAGGTAAATAAAAAGCTAGTCAATCCTTAGGTTGATCATGGTATGCGAGTTGATGAATTATAAAGTAAATGTGACATAATAGGGTCAGAGGACACTTGACTTCACCAAACAGATGCTCAGGGTCTTCAACTTTGTAGAACTCGAAGAACTGGGTCATTTGGTCGCCGAAGCTTGACCGTCGATTCATCGAAGCTCAAAAATGGATCGCACTCTATTCGCGACGCACAGCGAATACAAACAGCCACAAACAAACAACCATATATATGCATAAGAACATTACTCCATTCAAGTAAAACATAATAAAATACACAAAATAAAATAGAGTGTGTTACTACGGTCACACGAGGACAAAGAAACGCGACGGTCGAGGCTACGGTCGAGAGGTTATCGCGTCCACACTACACGAGTATTAATCATAATATCTAATTCGACATTGTCAAATATAAATATTATACATCAGTTAGTTCGATTAATGTTCTATATCAACAATGTCAGTTAATTAAGTAATTTAAATAAAATGGGAGATTCTAAGCGAGACGAATTTATGACGCGTGAAACAGCACGACAGCGTGCAAACGACGCACGGACACGCGCGACATAGCACCCTGATGACACACGAAACAGCGCGCGCGACGAGCGCGAACGCGCACGAATCAGCACGCGACCACGGACACATCACGCACGAACAACGCGCAGACAGCACGTGCACGACGCGCGAAGCAGCATGCCACCGTGCGCGGAACAGCACCCGCGACAGACAAGAATAACTGAATAGGTGACATGTTTATACTAAACGAATGTTAAATAAATAGAAAGTAGTTAAATTAATATTATCCATGTTAATATTTATTATAAAAGCCCAAGTTGAACACTACACATTTAATCTAATTAGAATATTAATCTAATAAATATTAATCGAGTGAGCCTTAAGTTAATTATCTAACATATATGATTTGACGAATTAACCTTATTAATATGAGTGTTTATAAGCGAAAAACAATTTATTATCACGCGCTGACGCCGCGCGACCCACGTGATCGACACACGAGATACACGTGAGCAACGCGTGGCGAGACGAGCGACACACGCGAAAGGCGCGTGACAACGCGTGCGAACAGCACGCGCGAATGACGCACAAATCAACACGTAACCATGTGTGAAACCGTGCGCGATACGCGAGAAAAACTACGTAGACGTCGCATTTATATTAAACAAACATTAGAGCAAAATAGTTGATTTAATACTAATCATATCTACTAATGCATGATTAGAATTATAAATCAGACTCGATGGAATTATTATTTTAATAACCAACAACTAAACAATTAACTAATTATTTAACATGAGCTCTATGGAGAAATGATTTTATTAAAGCGCGTGAATAACGACTCGCGCGAACGACGACACATGAACAGCACGCGTGACATACGCGAACAACGCGCGCGAAACACGATGAAACTAAATAGTCGTCACATTTATATTAAACAAATATTAGGGCAACACATTTGAGTTACTATTAATTACGTCGACATGGATTTATAAAGCGTAAGTTAACTACTATAAATTAGTTTAATTGAAAAGTATAATTGACTAAGGTTAGTTAAACAAAAATATAATTAATTATTTAAAATGCGTGACATAGTGAAACAAAGTTACCAATGTGTAGACGATGCTCACCTCGCAACGACAGCGGACGACCAGACTAGTCAACGGCGAGGCATGAGAACGGCAAGATTGCTGTTGCGTCGGGGCCACGCAGAGGACTATAGAGTACATGGCCACAGAAGGTCTTGCAGACCAATGAGACACTGTCACATGGCCACGTTTGGAGGGTAAGCAATTCCAAACATGCTACGCGCTGTACTGGTCACGTGAAAGAAAAACAAACGTGAGGCCTACCTTGGTTCCATCTTCCTCAACACCTCACATGAGCGGTTGTTTTTCTCTCTCTCCTCTGTTCACGGTGCTTGGAGAGATGGCTGGCTGGGCAAGAATACACGCACGCGTGGGGGCTGGGGGCTCCAGTGCTCCACGCGGTCTGCGTTGCAGGGAGCAGGGAGGAGCGAGACGAGACGTGGTCGCTAGGGTGCTCACCGGTGCAGGAGACTGCGCCTGGGGAGGGGCCGATGTTGGGCGAATCGTCGGCCAGCGCAGTGGCGCGCTCAGGCTTGCAGGGAGAAGATGAAAAGGCTACAGCGGCAACACAACTCGGCAAGGGAGGCCAGGACACGGCCGGGGGTGCCGCGCTGCGCACTGAGGAGGAGCGCGGGGATGGGGCTGCAGGGGCATGCTCGCCCAGCCAAGGCAGCCACGAGGATGCAGCGCGGCACGACGAGGAGCAGCGTGGCACGGCTCCCTGCATGTTGATGCGCAGCGCGGGCGGCCGGAGCTGGGCGAGAACGGGCGAGGCGCGGTTGTGGGTGGTTCTGGCGGAGCTGGACGCGAGGGACGAGGCAACGGGAGTGCCAATTCCTGTTTTGGGGCGACGTGGGCAAGGGAACTCGGACGGTTGGAGTCTGGAGAAGAAGACTTGCCCTGGGCGTGGCTCTGGCGCGCGGGCGCTCCCGGCGGCTGGACGCGGCTGCGGCTGCTGTAGGAGGCGTGCTGAGGCGCTAGGGTTTGGGGAAATGAGTCGTGTGTGCTAGGTGGGCCGCGGGGAGGTGGCTGGGCGCGGGGGGTAAGCCCGCAGCGGGAGCTGGGCCGCGCGCGAGGCAGGCCGCGGGGCTGAGGGAGGTTTTTCCCTTCTATTATTGTTCTTCATTTTCTATTTCTTCTCTTTTATATTTTCCTACTATCAAATTTATTTACAATGAATGAGCTACATATTAAATGGATACACACCAAAGCAAAACATCACACAAAAACAAATATATTTCGGCATGATGCATCAGTCATTATTCCCTTAGGGTTTTATTAATAGCTAGATCTGGAGTAAAATTTCCTATAACTTGGAAATAAATAAATAAATAAAGGAGAGAAAAGAAAGAGGAACAAGAAAGTAACACCTGAATTTGATGGATATTAGAGAAAAAAATTTATACCCGTAAATTCAGGGTGTTACAGAGGAGTTCTTGCAAGACACGATAACCACAAGAAGATCAACACAGATAGACATAGTGGTTTATCCCGTGGTTCGGCCAAGTCTAACACTTGCCTACTCCACATTGTGGCGTCCCAACGGACGAGGGTTGCAATCAACCCCTCTCAAGCGGTCCAAAGACCCACTTGAATACCACGGTGTTTTGCTTTGTTTACTATATCCCGCTTGCGAGGAATCTCCACAACTTGGAGCCTCTCGCCCTTACAATTTGATGTTCACAAAGAAGCACGGAAGTAAGGCTGGGATGAGCAACGCACACAAGACACAAAATCAGAGCACGAACACGCACACAAGTCACAACTCGAGCTCACAACTCAACCCAAAGAGTTCTCTACTCAAATGGAGCTCTAGTTGCTATCACAAAGAATCGAATACGCGGAATTGGAGTCTTGGTGCTTAGGAATGCTTAGAGAATGCTTGGTGTACTCCTCCATGCGCCTAGGGGTCCCTTTTATAGCCCCAAGGCAGCTAGGAGCCGTTGAGAGCATTCCAGGAAGGCATTTCTTGCCTTCTGTCGACTGGCGCATCGGACAGTCCGGTGCACCACCGGACACTGTCCGGTGCGGATTTCTTTCCTTCTTTGGCGAAGCCGACCGTTGAAGATTCAGAGCCGTTGGCACACCGGACACTGTTCGGTGCACACCGGACAGTCCGGTGCCCCCTTCTGACCGTTGGCTCTGCCACGCGTCGCGCGCGGATTACGCGGCCGACCGTTGGCCCGGCCGACTGTTGGCTCACCGGACAGTCCGGTGATTTATAGACGTACACCGCCGTCGAAGTCCCGAGAGCAGCCAGTTGACAGACGCCAGCCTGGCGCACCGGACACTGTCCGGTGCACCTAGACCGAGCAGAGTCTTGGCTGCTCAGCCAAGTCTTTTCCAAATTGGTCTTTTCCTATTTCTAGCACTTAGACACAATACGTTAGTCTCCAAAACAATGTACTAAGTCTTAGAAACATACCTTCACTCTTGATTTGCACTTCTTAAGTCTTTGGCACAATTTAACACTTAGGCACTTGTGTTGGACACTTAATCACCAAAATACTTAGAAATGGCCCAAGGGCACATTTCCCTTTCAATCTCCCCCTTTTTGGTGATGTATGCCAACACAACAAAAGCAACTAAAAAGAAGTGCAACATCAATGCAAATGAAAACTCAAATTTGTTTTGATTCAAATTTGGCATATTTGGATCATTCTTTGCCACCACTTGGTTTGTTTTTGCAAATTAAACTCAATTTCCTATCTCTAAGTCAAAATCACTTGTTGAGGCATAAAGAAAGGTAATCCAAGAGAAATTGATCAAGAATTCAAAAAACTCCCCCTATTTCCCATAATCAATCATTCTCCCCACAAGAGGCCAACTTTTGACAAAAGAGACAATAAGAGATTTTTGACAAACCAAAAGCTCTATTCTACTATTTTTAAAATTCTCAAGTGGTAGCTGATCCATTTATTGCTTTGGCCTTATTTTCTCCCCCTTTGGCATCAAGCACCAAAACGGGATCAATCTTGGCCCTTGAACCCCATTGCCTCACCAAAATCTTCAATTAAGAATAAAAAGGCAATAAGAGCATGGAGATGAACTTGGAGTAGTTACTCTCTCATCGGAGTGCAGTGGAAGTCTTTTATGGTCCAAGTCCACCTTTCCCTTTCAATCCACCTTTGAGACTAATTTAAGAACACTCAAGCACATGGTTTGTCTCAAAGGGTCAAGTTGTAACACATCTCCCCCTAAATATGTGCATCACTTGCAAATGGACTTGTGAGGTCCGGGGAGTGCTTGTACAACTTGAGCACCATAAATAAACAACAAAATGCATAAGGAACATGATCAAGGCAAAAGACACATGTATGCTATAAGTCAATCCAAATTCCGCGAATCTAAGACATTTAGCTCACTACGAAGCCTGCAAAAGGTCTTCTCATCTAGAGGCTTGGTAAAGATATCGGCTAGCTGGTTCTCGGTGCTAACATGAAACACTTCGATATCCCCCTTTTGTTGGTGGTCTCTCAAAAAGTGATGCCGGATGTCTATGTGCTTTGTGCGGCTGTGTTCAACAGGATTATCCGCCATGCGGATAGCACTCTCATTATCACATAGGAGTGGGACTTTGCTCAGATTGTAGCCAAAGTCCCGGAGGGTTTGCCTCATCCACAGTAGTTGCGCGCAACACTGTCCTGCGGCAACATACTCGGCCTCAGCGGTGGATAGGGCAACGGAGGTTTGTTTCTTAGAACTCCTAGACACCAGGGACCTTCCTAAGAATTGGCACGTCCCCGATGTACTCTTCCTATCGACCTTACATCCAGCATAGTCGGAGTCTGAATATCCAATCAAGTCAAAGGGAGACCCCTTTGGATACCAGATCCTGAAGCAAGGCGTAGCGACTAAATATCTAAGAATTCGCTTCACAGCCACTAAGTGACATTCCTTTGGATCGGATTGAAATCTAGCACACATGCATACACTAAGCATAATATCCGGTCTACTAGCACATAAGTAAAGCAAGGAACCTATCATAGATCGGTATGCTTTTTGATCAATGGACTTACCTCCTTTGTTGAGGTCGGTGTGTCCGTCAGTTCCCATTGGAGTCTTTGCAGGCTTGGCGTCCTTCATCCCAAACCGCTTTAGCAAATCTTGCGTGTACTTTGTTTGAGAGATGAAGGTGCCGTCCTTGAGTTGCTTCACTTGGAACCCAAGGAAGTAGTTCAACTCGCCCATCATCGACATCTCGAATTTCTGAGTCATCACCCTGCTAAACTCTTCACAAGACTTTTGGTTAGTAGAACCAAATATTATGTCATCGACATAAATTTGGCACACAAATAAGTCACCATCACAAGTCTTAGTGAATAAAGTTGGATCGGCTTTCCCAACCTTGAACGCATTAGCAATTAAAAAGTCTCTAAGGCATTCATACCATGCTCTTGGGGCTTGCTTAAGTCCATAGAGCGCCTTAGAGAGCTTACACACATGGTCGGGGTACCGTTCATCCTCAAATCCAGGGGGTTGCTTTACGTACACCTCCTCCTTGATTGGCCCGTTAAGGAAAGCGCTCTTCACATCCATTTGGAACAACCTGAAAGAGTGGTGAGCGGCATAGGCTAACAATATGCGAATTGACTCTAACCTAGCCACAGGAGCAAAAGTCTCCTCAAAGTCCAAACCTGCGACTTGGGCATAACCTTTTGCCACATGTCGTGCCTTGTTCCTTGTCACCACCCCGTGCTCGTCTTGTTTGTTGCGGAACACCCACTTGGTTCCCACAATGTTTTGCTTGGGACGAGGCACCAGTGTCCAAACTTCATTTCTCTTGAAGTTGTTCAGCTCTTCCTGCATGGCCAACACCCAGTCCGGATCTAGCAAGGCCTCTTCTACCCTGAAGGGCTCAATAGAAGAGACAAAAGAGTAATGCTCACAAAAATTAACTAATCTAGAGCGAGTAGTTACTCCCTTGCTAATATCACCCAATATCTGGTCGTCGGGATGATTCCTTTGAATCGTCGCTCGAACTTGAGTTGGAGGTGTCGGTTGTGCTTCTTCCTCCATTACATGATCATCTTGTGCTCCCCCTTGATCACATGCCTCCTCTTGATGAACCTGTTCATCGTCTTGAGTTGGGGGGATACACCATTGTTGCGGAAGAAGGTTGATCTTTCTCCTTTTGTTCCTATGGCCGCACATCTCCAATCGCCATGGTGCGTATTGCGGCCGTCGGAATGTCTTCTTCATCTACATCATCAAGATCAACAACTTGCTCTCTTGGAGAGCCATTAGTCTCATCAAATACAACGTCGCTAGAGACTTCAACCAAACCCGATGATTTGTTGAAGTCCCTATACGCCTTTGTATTTGAGTCATAACCTAACAAAAACCCTTCTACTGCTTTGGGAGCAAACTTAGAATTTCTACCTTTCTTCACCAGAATATAACATTTGCTCCCAAATACGCGAAAGTAAGATACATTGGGTTTGTTACCGGTTAGAAGCTCATACGAAGTCTTCTTGAGGAGGCGATGAAGGTACACCCGGTTTATGGCGTGGCAGGCCGTATTCACGGCTTCCGACCAAAACCGCTCGGGTGTCTTGAATTCTCCAAGCATTGTCCTCGCCATGTCTATGAGCGTCCTGTTCTTCCTCTCTACCACACCATTTTGCTGTGGTGTGTAGGGAGCGGAGAACTCGTGCTAGATTCCTTCCTCCTCAAGGTACTCCTCTACTTGAAGGTTCTTGAACTCGGACCCGTTGTCGCTCCTTATCTTTTTCACCTTGAGCTCAAACTCATTTTGAGCTCTCCTTAGAAAGCGCTTGAGGGTCCCTTGGGTTTTAGATTTGTCCTACAAAAAGAATACCCAAGTGAAGCGGGAAAAGTCATCAATGATAACAAGACCATACTTACTTCCTCAATGCTTAGATATGCGACGGGTCCGAAGAGGTCCATATGAAGTAACTCCAAAGGTCTTGATGTAGTCATCACATTCTTGGTATGATGAGAGCTTCCCACCTGTTTACCTGCTTGACAAGATGCACAAGGTCTATCTTTTTCGAAAGTAACATTTGTTAGACCTATCACATGTTCTCCCTTTAGAAGCTTGTGAAGGTTCTTCATCCCCACATGTGCTAAACGGCGATGCCATAGCCAGCCCATGCTAGTCTTAGCAATTAAGCATGCATCTAGACTGGCCTCCTCTTTTGCGAAATCAACTAAGTAGAGTTTGTCGTCTAATACACCCTTAAAAGCTAATGAACCATCACTTCTTCTAAAGACAGACACATCTACATTTGTGAATAAACAGTTATATCCCATATTACAAAGTTGACTCACAGACAACAAGTTATATCCAAGCGACTCAACTAAGAACACATTAGAAATAGAGTGCTCGGATGAAATAGCAATTTTTCCTAACCCTTTCACCTTGCCTTGGTTCCCATCACCGAATTTGATTGAATCTTGGGGATCCTTGTTCTTGACGTAGGAAGAGAACATCCTCTTTTCCCCCGTCATGTGGTTTGTGCATCCGATGTCGATAATCCAGATTGAGCCCCCGGATGCATAAACCTGCAAGGCAAATTTAGGCTTGGGTCTTAGGTACCCAACTCATGTTGGGTCCTACAAGGTTAGTTAAAATAGGCTTAGGGACCCAAATGCAAGTCTTGTCTCCCTTACATTTGGCCCCTAATTTGCTAGCAATTACCTTCTTATCCTTTCTACAAATAGCAAAGGAAGCATTGCAAGCATAATAAATTGTAGAAGGTTCATTCATTACTTTCCTAGGAACATGAACAATATTTCTTCTAGGCATATGATGAACAACATTTTTCCTAGCCAAATTTCTATCATGCATAATAGAAGAACTAGAAGCAATCATGGCATGAGAATCAAAAGCATCATAACTTCTATAAACATTCCTAGAATGTCTCCTATCATGATACATGAAAGCATGGTTCTTTTGAGCACTACTAGCCATAGGGGCCTTCCCTTTCTCCTTGGCGGAGATGGAAGCCTTATGGCTTGTTAAGTTCTTGACTTCCCTCTTGAAGCCAAGACCATCCTTAATTGAGGGGTGTCTACCAATCGTGTAGGCATCCCTTGCAAATTTTAGTTTGTCAAATTCACTCTTGCTAGTCTTAAGTTGGGCATTAAGACTAGCCACTTCATCATTCAAATTAGAAATTGAAACTAGATGTTCACTACAAGCATCAACATTAAAATCTTTACACCTATTGCAAATTGCAACATGTTCTACACAAGATGTTGATTTAGCTATTTCTAACTTAGCATTCAAATCATTATTTATGCTCTTTAAGCTAGAAATAGAGTCATGACATGTAGACAATTCACAAGAAAGCATTTCATTCCTTTTAATTTCTAAAGCAAGGGTTTTTGTGCCTCTACAAACTTATCATGTTCTTCATACAAAAGATACTCTTGCTTTTCTAATAACCTATTCTTATCATTCAATGCATCAATTAATTCATTAATCTTATCAACCTTAGTTCTATCTAGGCCCTTGAATAAACATGAATATTCTATTTCATCATCGCTAGATTCTTCATCACTTGAAGAAGCGTAAGTACTAGTATTATGAGTGCTTACCTTCTTTTCCCTTGCCATGAGGCAGATGTGATGCTCGTTGGGGAAGAGGGCCGACTTGTTGAAGGCGGTGGCGGCGAATCCTTCGTTGTCGGAGTCGGACGACGAACAATCCGAGTCCCACTCCTTTCCAAGGTGTGCCTCGCCCTTAGCCTTCTTGTAAGCCTTCTTCTTTTCCCTCTTGTTCCCTTGTTCCTGGTCACTATCATTATCGGGACAATTAGCGATAAAATGACCAATCTTACCACATTTGAAGCATGAGCGCTTCCCCTTTGTCTTGGTCTTGTTGGGATGCTCCTTGCGACCCCTTAGCGCCGTCTTGAAACGCTTAATGATGAGGGCCATCTCTTCCTCATTGAGTCCCACCGCCTATACTTGTGCCACCTTGCTAGGTAGCACTTCTTTGCTCCTCGTTGCTTTGAGAGCAACGGTTTGAGGCTCGTGGATTGGGCCGTTCAACACATCGTCAACGTATCTTGCCTCCTTGATCATCATCCGCCCGCTGACAAACTTTCCAAGTATCTCCTCGGGCGTCATCTTGGTGTACCTAGGATTCTCACGAATATTGTTCACAAGATGTGGATCAAGGACAGTAAAAGACCTTAGCATTAGGCGGACGACGTCGTGGTCCGTCCATCGCGTGCTTCCATAGCTCCTTATTTTGTTGACGAGGGTCTTGATCCGATTGTACGTTTGGGTTGGCTCCTCGCCCCTGATCATTGTGAATCTCCCAAGTTCGCCCTCCACCAACTCCATCTTGGTGAGCATGGTGACGTCATTCCCCCTCATGTGAGATTTTGAGGGTGTCCCAAATCTGCTTGGCGTTATCCAAGCCGCTCACCTTATGGTATTCATCCCTGCACAATGAAGCTAGAAGAACAGTAGTAGCTTGTGCATTTTTGTGAATTTGCTCATTAATGAACATGGGACTATCCGTACTATCAAAGTGCATTCCATTTTCTACTATCTCCCATATACTTGGATGGAGAGAGAACAAGTGGCTACGCATTTTGTGACTCCAAAATCCGTAGTCCTCTCCATCAAAGTGGGGGGGGGGGTTACCGAGGGGAATGGAAAGCAAATGAGCATTGGAACTTTGCGGAATACGAGAATAATCAAAGGAAAAGTTTGAATTAACCGTCTTCTTTTTCTCGTAGTCGTTGTCGTCGTCCTTTTGGGAAGAGGAAGATTCGTCGCTGTCGTAGTAGACTATCTCCTTGATGCGCCTTGTTTTCTTCTTCCTCCCGTCTTTTCTTTTGTGGCCTGAGCCTGAGTCAGTAGGCTTGTCGTCTTTCGGCTCATTGAAGATGGACTCCTTCTCGTTGTTGTTGACCACCATCCCCTTTCCCTTAGGATCCATCTCTTCGAGTGATTAGTCCCTTTCTTGAAGAGAACAGCTCCGATACCAATTGAGAGCACCTAGAGGGGGTGAATAGGTGATCCTGTAAAACTTGAAACTTAATGCCACAAAACTTGATTAGGAGTTAGCACAACAAAGCCAAGTGGCTAAAGAGGAGTTCTTGCAAGACACGATAACCACAAGAAGATCAACACATATAGACACAGTGGTTTATCCCGTGGTTCGGCCAAGTCCAACACTTGCCTACTCCACGTTGTGGCTCCCAACGGACGAGGGTTGCAATCAACCCCTCTCAAGCGGTCCAAAGACCCACTTGAATACCATGGTGTTTTGCTTTGTTTACTATATCCCGCTTGCGAGGAATCTCCACAACTTGGAGCCTCTCGCCCTTACAATTTGATGTTCACAAAGAAGCACGGAAGTAAGGCTGGGATGAGCAACGCACACAAGACACAAAATCAGAGCACGAACACGCACACAAGTCACAACTCGAGCTCACAACTCAACCCAAAGAGTTCTCTACTCAAATGGAGCTCTAGTTGCTATCACAAAGAATCGAATGCGTGGAATTGGAGTCTTGGTGCTTAGGAATGCTTGGTGTACTCCTCCATGCGCCTAGGGGTCCCTTTTATAGCCCCAAGGCAGCTAGGAGCAGTTGAGAGCATTCCAGGAAGGCATTTCTTGCCTTCTGTCGACTGGCGCACTGGACAGTCCGGTGCACCACCGGACACTGTCCGGTGCGGATTTCTTTCCTTCTTTGGCGAAGCCGACCGTTGAAGATTCAGAGCCGTTGGCGCACCGGACACTGTCCCGTGCACACCGGACAGTCCGGTGCCCCCTTCTGACCGTTGGCTCTGCCACGCGTCGCACGCGGATTACGCGGCCGACCGTTGGCCCGGCCGACTGTTGGCTCACCGGACAGTCCGGTGATTTATAGCCGT
The DNA here is from genome assembly GCF_902167145.1 of Zea mays. Classification (NCBI taxonomy): domain Eukaryota; kingdom Viridiplantae; phylum Streptophyta; class Magnoliopsida; order Poales; family Poaceae; genus Zea; species Zea mays. Next base: position 102,563,907 of record NC_050101.1, read on the forward strand.
ACACCGCCGTCGAAGTCCCGAGAGCAGCCAGTTGACAGACGCCAGCCTAGCGCACCGGACACTGTCCGGTGCACCACCGGACAGTCCGGTGCACCCAGACCGAGCAGAGTCTTGGCTGCTCAGCCAAGTCTTTTGCAAATTGGTCTTTTCCTGTTTCTAGCACTTAGACACAATACATTAGTCTACAAAACAATGTACTAAGTCTTAGAAACATACCTTCACTCTTGATTTGCACTTCTTAAGTCTTTGGCACAATTTAACACTTAGGCACTTGTGTTGGACACTTAATCACCAAAATACTTAGAAATGGCCCAAGGGCACATTTCCCTTTCAAGCATAACCTCGCTGCCACTAAACAATATATTACTTATATATAAAACAGAGAATGATATACTATTAAATCAAATCAAACTAAGTACCACATACCATAATAATGCAACAATTCTACGTACCAATACAATGTACTATTAAAACTAATAATATAATTAGTACCACATATTATTAATATGAAATTAATGCATACACTATACCACTAATCACTAAACCACATATATCACTAATACATTAATGAAATCGAACTAAATAATAATAATAATCACACAACTAATCAAACAAACACAATTATAAATATATACTAATTTCGGTGGCAATTAAATAACAGCCACCGAAAATATGGAATAAAAAACGCAAAAAAATATCTTACAATGGGGAAGAGTTTGGCGACGACGGTGGAGTGGTTCCACGACTTCGGCGGCTCGGGGCTTTGAACGGCAGCGGTCGACGGTGGCGGCTCGGAGCGGCGGCGGCCTCGGGCGGGCGTCCTGGCGCGGGGGCGGTCGGGGAGCGGCGGCGCGGGTGGACAGGGGAGCTGCGGCGCGGGCGAGCAGGGAAGACAAAAAGAAAGAGAAGAAGGGCGACCGCGACCGTTTTAAACTTTTATTTTTCGGCGGCTAGCCCTGTGTCAGAAGCCGCCGGAAATAACGTTATTTTTGGCGGCTGTGTCAGAAGCCGCCGGAAATAACATTATTTTCGGCGGCTGTGTCAGGCCGCCGAAAATAAGCAGTAATTTTCGGCGGCCAACCCCTAGCCGCAAAAAATGGTGCACAGTGCTGTTGTGACTTTTATGAGTGATCATCTTCGACCAATATTATCTAGGATCCAAGAGTTGTCATCTCCTATCATAGTTCAGGTTGCAAGTGGTCATATCATTACCTGTGCTCATTAGCTGCCAGCAGTCAAATGGAGCATGCCCGATTATCATTTTTCAGCAGCCCTCAAGTTTTGTCATTGCCTTTGTTCGACTTGGTGGTCGGGCATGGATTGGTTGCATAGGTATAGTCCTATGCACGTCGATTGGACCAACAAGTGGATGACTATTCCGTACAAAGGAACTACTGAATGCCTTCAAGGGCTTCGCTCCTCTTTGCCAGTTGGGACTGTTGTTGAATTGTTGTTATTGTTGTTGTCAGATACTAGTACATCAGTTCCATCAGCTAGAAAATCCTTACCTAAAATTGACCCTTGGGTTTAGATAGTTTTAGACCAATTTCCCGATGTTTTCACTGATATAGTGGGTTTACCTCTAAGCCTTCCATGTGATCATTCGATTTTGTTGATCCCTGGTGCTCATCCCTTTCACATCTGGCCCTACCGCTACCCTCCAACTCTCAAAGATGAAATTGAAACACAAGTGAAGGAAATGTTGTCACAAGGAGTGGTGCAGAAGAGCGGCAACCCATTTGCATCCCCAGTTCTCCTTGTCAAGAAGAAAGACCATTCATGGAGATTTTGTGTCCATTATCGATATCTGAACGCCATGACTGTTAAGAGCAAATATCCCATTCTGGTGTTCGACCAGCTGATGGATGAGTTGGTCGCCGCTCAGTTATTCATCAAGCTTGATCTCAAAGCCAGATATCACCAAATTCGATTGAGACCCAGCGAAGAAACAAAAATAGCTTTCCAAACACACTTGGGTCATTTTGAATGCAGAGTTATGGCTTTTGGATTAACGAGAGCACATAATACTTTTCTTGGTGAGATGAATGAAACATTAGCACGTACTTATCCTTCGTCGTGGTCCTTTAGTTTTCTTTGATGACATACTTATATATAGCCCAACATTGGAGTCTCACCTGCAACACCTATCTACTGTACTCGAGCTTTTGCATAAGGATAAGTGGAAGGTGCAGTTATCAAAATGTGCATTTTCCCAAACCAATATTTCATACTTGTGTCACATCATCTGTGCTCAGGGTGTGGCTACAGACCCAACCAAGCTTCAAGATATTCGGAAGTGGCATGTCCCAACCAATACAAAAAGAATTACGTAGTTTTCTTGGTCTGGCTAGTTTCTATTGCAAATTTGTTCGCCATTTTGCGACCATCAGTAAGTCACTTACAGAGCTGCTCGCTCAAGAAGCATACCTTGTTTGTTTGGACCTCGGAGCATCAACAAGCGTTTGAGACACTAAAACATGCGTTAATCTCTGCCCCAGTGCTAGCACTTCCCGATTTCTCGTCACCATTTTGCATCTATACAGATGCTTGTCATACCAGAGTCGTCGCCATTTTGCATATATACAGATGCAGATCGAAAGGCCATCCCTTAGCTTTCCTGAGCAAGGCGTTGGGATCCTGGAACTAGGGCCTTTCCACATATGAGAAGGAATTAGGAATACATGGCGATCTTATTGCTTGCTATGGCGCTCGTATCTATAGCTAGTTGAGTTCCATATCTACACAGATCATCATAGCTTGGCAGAGCTAAATAAGTAACGACTTCATACCATATGGCACTAGATGGTTTATTCTAAATTGGTTGGGTTACAATATAAAATCATTTACATGCACGGTTGTGACAATGTAGAGGCGGACGTGTTGTCATGCTATCCTCACTCCTTGACACACGTGTTGCATGTGTCCCAATGCACACAAACCTAGGTGCATGAGATTATGCAAGGTTATGAATAGGACCCTCAAGCTCAAGAGCTCTTAACTCAGTTGGTTGTTACACCGGATGGCCCTGATTAGACTTTTACCTTGAAGAATGGGCTCATCAAACATAAAGGCCGTCTGTGGTTGGATAGTAATGCAGAGTTGCAAACCAAGACCATTGTCGCATTCCATAACTCACCTCTCGGCGATCATTCGGGAGTGCCAGTCACATACAGAAGGGTGAAACAGTTGTTCATTTGCAAAGGTATGAAGCAGGCAGTCCATCGCTTTGTGTAGTCCTGTAACACCTGCTAGTAGGCCAAACCGGATCAGCTATTTCATCTGTCTAGTACTCAATTGTGCATGAGCTTGGTATATCATCCTCAATCTGACGGCCAGACGAAGTGCGTCAATTAGTGCATTGAGACTTACTTGAGATGTTTTGTTCATCCTATCCGAGCAAGTGGTTTTCTTGGCTTTCACTCGCTGAGTTTTGGTACAACACAAATTATCATTCAGCTCTCGTACGTTCTCCATTCGAGGTGCTCTATGGTCATGCTCCCTGACATTTCGGTGTGGATTCAACAAAGGATGTTGAAGTGACCGATTTGAGAAAAGTGGCTGCTCGATCAGGAAATCATCTCCAAACTCATTCAACAACACCTTATACACGCCTGTGCCAAATGAAATGACAGGTGGATAAACTAGTTCTGAACGAGCCTTTCAAGTGGGCAATCAAGTGTATCTCAAGTTGCAACCATATGTGCAGGCCTCCATCGCATCTAGATCCAATCAAAAGCTGGCTTCTAGATTTTTTTTTGGCCCCTACACCATTCTACAGAAGGTTCGTTAGGTGGCTTACAGGCTGCAAGTGCCAGCTTCGTCACATATCCACCCGATCTTCCATGTCTCGTAGCTCTCTCCCGATGACTACATTGGTTTGCAAGTGCATCTATAGGCTCTCTCCTGATGAATGATATGTCGAGGTGGTTCACTGGTTTCCCAGGTGCGTATCATCTGGTCCAGCTTAGATCGATCATTGGCCACCTGGGAAGATGTTGAGGCATTAAAGACGACGTTTCCGGACACGCCTGCTTGGGGGCAAGTGGCGTCCGAAGGAGAGGGGATTGTTAACAACGCTCCATGGTAGTTGCCGAAGGAACACGAGGACGGTCAGCAAAGGATCAGGGAGGAAGAAGCAATAGAGATGACACATTCAATGTTGAGGACTGTAACACTCTAAATTTAGAGGTATAAAATTTCTTCTCTAAATACCTAGCAAATTCAGGTGTTACTTCTTTTCTCACTTCTATAGTTTTTCCTTTCTTTTCTATTTAATAGGATATGGGTTAACCATGGGAGAGATTTATTAATTTTCTTTGGGATAATTAAAACATAAGAAGATATGAATGTTTGCATCATGCTGAGTCTAGATTATTATTTTTGTTGTTGCACATGTTTGAATTATTTGAATTTGAATTGTGATTTGATTTGATTTGAATTCTATAGAGAAAATAAAAAGAAAAGCATTTAGAAATTCAGGAGAAATAGAAAAAACTCAATTCATCCCAAACAACCCATCCCGGCCTAGTCCAGTCGTGCGCCCGCCAACCCTTGCTGACGGCCGAGCCCCGCCTGTCGGCGCCGCGCTCGTGCCCATGCGTCCCAGCTCACCCTCTCCCTCTGCCCGGTGGGACCGACCTGTCGGCGCCGGTTTCCTTCGCGCATACGCCCTGCTCTCTCTCTGTCCCACGGGCCCCGCTCGTCAGCGCTAACTGTCCGTTCGCTCGCCCGCTCTCGCTGGTCTGTGGGCCCCGCCTGTCGGACCTGTCCCTCCTGAACCGCCCGCACGCACGACCCACACGTCGTCGTGGACTCCGCGCCCACAACGCACGCCGAGGCCGCGCCTGTCCCCACCCCAGCGTTTTCTAGCTACCCACACCCCACTCGCTCTCCCTCCCCCCTCACTTGCGCACTCGCAGCACCCCAGCACTCGCACCGCGCGCGCACCCAGGGAGCTCCACCGTCGTCCGCCGTGGTCTCGAGCCTATTCCACGACCACTGTCGGGTTCCCGCTGTGTCCATTGCCCCGGTGAGCTCCGCCTCAACACCAGCAACTCGGGACACCCCTCGGTTCACCCCTTCCCCCTCTATCTTTCACTGTTCGCGCTCACAGGGCCTCCACCGTGTAGCCGAAGCCCCGCTACCGTCGACCCAATGCCTCCTTGCGTCCCCGCCGCCGCTCAAGCGTCCTAGAGCTCCCTCTCGAGGTAAGCAACCTCCCCATGCCCCTGATTTCCCATCTCCTGCCCCGGTGCGTGTGCAATTGCTCGCCAGAGCATGTCTACGCCGCCGCTATGCCACCCCGGCGCACACTGCCACTCTTCGGTGCCCCTGCGCAGGCGTCATGCCCACGACCGCGTCCATCGTGTCATCCCGAACCTTCCCGTGCCCCTCCCAGCGCCCCAGGACCCCCGATGTGGTCGCGCTCGTGCCTCCGGCGAGGTTTCACCGTGGAGTCAGGCGGCACCATCGCTGGCAGCCAAGGAGAGCCGACCAGGGTTGGTCGTCTGATCTCAGACGTCTATCCTGGATCGGACGACCCTGTTTTAAATAACCAGATCTAATCCTAACAGTCCAATTCGGATCCGGTCGCTCGGGTGCGTGCCCTCGCCCGCGATCCTGCTGCTGGACCCGACCGGTCAGCCAGCCCCGCCCCAGCGCCGCTGACTCCCCTAACCCGCTTGTCAGCGCTCGGCCGCACGCCCGCGCGCGCTCGCGCTCAGATCTAATCTTAGTCGTTGATCTGTGATCGAGCGGCCGAGATCACCCGATACTCGTTCGTTTGGAAACTTGTTAAAAGAACCCTCAACTTTTTGGAAATTAACCCGCCATCCCTGGTTTTTGCAGCCGAGCCCCTGGTTTCTTGCAGACAAGCCCCTGGACTTTATTTTTTCGTAGAAATAGGCCTAATTTTGTATTTTGAATTCCAAAACCTGTTTATTTCATATCTTTTGCATATGAACTCCAAATTGGGTGGTTCAAATTGCAAAATGCTCATAAAATTATTCTCTACCTATTTAAATTATTATATTTCACTGTCAGCATGTATTAATTTTATGTCTAGGCTATAGGTTGATTTAAAGTGATGGAGTGTTTATTAAAAGGGAAATGAAGAGGAAAATACTAATGATAATTAAATGATGAACTTTGTGAAAACAATCTCATGTAATGCATGATTCCATCTCTGTAATAACTTTAGTTAGGTAACTAATTCATTAAGGTAAATGAGGTTAATTTTTGTGATCCTCTGAGATAGGCAGTATTTAGAGAACCACAAACCTGTAGATGTATTAGTCCACCCTAGAACCTAGACTTCAATTTTGTGTTTGTTACTTTTCTTTTGAACTTGTGTTCACTTGATTGTACATGTTTGGTGTACTATTTATTTTTCATTTCCCTAAATGTGTTGAATGAATGTTTGCTTTGCGTAGACAACGAGTAGTCCGAGGTTTCCGAGTGTGTTGCAGGAGACTTCCCTGAGCAACAACCTGGTGAAGGCAAGTGTCCTCTGACCCATTATGTCATACTTACTTATTGATTCACTGTCCCACATTACTTAATTGAAAACCAAGGATTGACTAGCTTTGTATTTACCTTGTCCTTGATTACATTTTGGGTTACTATGGTTAGCTTCATGCTTTTGCTTTACTTTAATCAACGAACATGATGATAATATTTATGATATGATGATGTTATCTTGATTATGATGATGAACTTGTGATACTTTAGGGGACTCAGGCTGTTTCCTGAGTACCTCTCCGTAAGGTACTGTTCGTTGAGAGACCACCGGGATAACAGTACAATCATGAGGGTGGAATGGGACGCCCTTAGCTGATTAATTAGATGAACTTGGGGGTGTAGTTGGCTTTGCCGGAGGGCCGTCAATGGGGGCTGGGGCATAGTGCTTGCTTTGCTAAGGGTGGGTGCCAAGGTTCATTCGATTTGGTTTTGTTAGTCACCCACCTTAGGGAGGAGTACTGTGTTTGTACGACTGGCGAAACCTAATGAGCAACTGCACACCAGGGGAATCTTTGTAAAGGCTACGTAGTGAATCCCTGACCATTCACCTCGGTAGTGAAGATTGGGTCTGTACAACCTAGGCTGGGAAGGGATAAGGATTCATGGGTAAAGTGTGTGAAAGGGAAATAGTCTCAACATTTCCTATAATCGATTTTGGTGTTTGATGACCATCACAAACCTTGTGGACTAACCAGTTTGCCTAGTTGATCATTTCACAGGTGAATAAGTTCATCTACAACTATTCTAAATCGGCTGTCCGGAATACCATAGATTATTCCGGACTGGAGAAGTTTTTTGGAAAAACACCTAAGCGCGGACCGTCCGGGTCCTTGCGGCGGACCATCCGTGGCACCAAGGTGACCCTCGGACAGGAACACTGCAAAAACACAAGTCTACTGTACGGACCGTCCGATGGAGAAGCAAGCACCGTCCGCGACCATGCGCGGACCGTCCGGCCTCAGACGTGGACCGTCCGGTCGGTGAAAACCAGAAAAACCCGAAGGTTACAGGTTCGGTAAAATGTATTTTTAGCATCCTCGTGGACCGTCCGGGGTGCACGACCGGACCGTCCGCGACTGCCTTTATCTGACATCTGACGACGCATTAAATGCAAAGTAGCCATTGATACAGCTGTTACTGCTGACCGTTGCGATTTCAGCCGTTGATGTGCAGGGGCGGACCGTCCGGACCAGGGGGCGGACCGTCCAGACCAGGGGGCGGACCGTCCGCGGTCGGCAGAAAAGGAGCAACGACTAGGAAGTGGTTGTGGGCTATAAATACAACCCCAACCACCTCCAATCACTTGACTCAAGCATTCCAATCTTTCACATTCAATACAAGAGCTAGCAATCCATTCCAAGACACAATCAAAGCTTCCAATCTCTCCAAGTTCCCAAATTTAGACAAGTGATCATTAGTGATTAGTGACTTGAGAGAGAGAGAGTGATCTATGTGTTATTTGTCGCTCTTGTCGCTTGGCTTTTGCAATCGTGCTTTCTTCTTTTCCCATTCTTATTCTCAAGTGACTTGTAATCAAAGCAAGAGACATCAAGTGTGTGGTGGTCCTTGTGGGGTCTAAGTGACCCGTTTGATTAAGGAGAAAGCTCACTCGGTCTAAGTGACCGTTTGAGAGAGGGAAATGGTTGAAAGAGACCCGGTCTTTGTGACCACCTCAACGGGGACTAGGTTCTTTGGAACCAAACATCGGTAAAACAAATCACCGTGTTCATCCCTCTCTTTCGGACTCGGATTTAATTCTAACGCTAACCCCGGCTTGTAGTGTGTGCTTAAAGTTATAAATTTCAGATTCCACCTATCCACCCCCCTCTAGGCGACTATCAGTGTGCAACCTCTGCAGAGTGTTAGAAACTGGTATATCAGCCGTGCTCACGGTTAAGAGCAGCCTTGGGATCCTCTTTGATTAGAGTAACTTTGGATACTTTTATGATGATGGTAAATGGTGATGATTATAACTCTGGTTTATGGTATTTTCTCTTGGAGGGAGTACTTTTGGGTAATAACTTGGGATTATTGATAAAACTTGGCTTTCTACTTGAAAGCATCTAGGCCCCTGGTTGGTTTTAGTGATTAATGACAATGTAATGTTATATGTGACTAACGTGTGTTTTGCAGAGACAAATGGTAAGTTAGGTCGCATTACAGGTAGAAGTGCATCAACGGTGAAAACAATCCCGGAGATAAGAACTCGAAGCGACGGCTAAAACGACGAAACAAAAGGTGAAGGACTATGGAGTCCGAGTGTCAAGGAGATGTGGACACTCATGATTTAGTTAGGTCTTTTATTCTTTTTAGTTGTACTATAAAGAGGGGTTGTCGATGAGTAGTTTGACCAAGAGAGTTCTAGTGTAGTGTTTGTCGGGGACCATAATTAGGGGTACCCTCAAGTCTCCTAATTCTCAGCTGGTAACCCCCATCAGCATAAAGCTGCAAAGGCCTGATGGGTGCGATTAAGTCAGGGATCGGTCCATTCGAGGGACTCGATCACGCCTCGCCCGAGCCTAGCCTCGGACAAGGGCAGCCGACCCCGGAGGATCTCCGTCTCGCCCGAGGCCCCCTCCAGCGACAAACATACTTCCGGCTCGCCCGAGGCCCTGTCTTCGCCAAGAAGCAACCCTGACCAAATCGCCACGCCAACTGACCAGATCACAGGAGCATTTAATGCAAAGGTGGCCTGACACCTTTATCCTGACGCGCGCCCTTCAGTCGACAGAGCCGAAGTGACCGCAGTCACTTCGCCGCTCCACTGACCGGCCTGACAGAAGGACAGCGCCGCCTGCGCTGCTCCGACTGCTGTGCCACCCGACAGAGTGAGGCCGACAGGCGGTCAGGCCCGGCCTCAGGCACCATAGGAAGCTCCGCTTCGCCCGACCCAGGGCTCGGACTCGGGCTCAGCCCCGGAAGACGGCGAACTCCGCTCCGCCCGACCCAGGGCTCAGACTCGGGCTCAGCCCCAGAAGACGGCGAACTCCGCTCCGCCCGACCCAGGGCTCGGACTTGGGCTCAGCCCCGGAAGACGGCGAACTCCGCTCCGCCCGACCCAGGGCTCGCACTTGGGCTCAGCCCCGGAAGACGGCGAACTCCGCTCCGCCCGACCCAGGGCTCGGACTTGGGCTCAGCCCCAGAAGACGACGAACTCCGCTTCGCCCGACCCCAGGGCTCGGACTCAGCCCTGGCTTCAGCCGATGGTCTCCGCCTCGCCCGACCCAGGGGCTCGGACTCAACCTCGGCCACGGAAGACAGACTCGACCTCGACCTCGGAGGAGCCTCCACATCGCCCAACCTAGGGCGCGGACCGACCACGTCAACAGGAGGCGCCATCATTACCCTACCCCAAGCTGGCTCAGGCTACGGGAAACAAGACCGACGTCCCATCTGGCTCGCTCCGCCAGATAAGCAATGATGGCACCCCGCACGCTCTATGACGACGGCGGCTCTTAGCCCCCTTACGGAAGCAAGAGGACGTCAGCAAGGACTCAACAGCCCCGACAGCTGTCCTTCCGCCAGGCTCCAGCGCTCCTCCGACGGCCACGACACCACACGAACCGGGTGCCAAAACCTCTCCGGCTGCCATGACGGCATGTACTTAGGGCTCTAGCTCTCCTCCGCTAGACACGTAGCACTCTGCTACACCCCCCATTGTACACCTGGATCCTCTCCTTACTCCTATAAAAGGAAGGACCAGGGCCCTCTTACAGAGGATTGGCCGCGCGGGGAAGAGGACGGGACAGGCGCTCGCGTGAGGCCACTCGCTCCCCCTCCCGTGTGGACACTTGTAACCCCCTACTGCAAGCGCACCCGACCTGGGCGCGGGACGAACACGAAGGCCGCAGGATTTCCACCTCTCTCACGCCCGTCTCCGGCTGCCTTTCTTCCCCCCTTCGCGCTCGGCCTCGCGCCGACCCATCTGGGCTGGGGCACGCGGCGACATTTTACTCGTTGGTCCAGGGACCCCCGGTCTCGAAACGCCGGCAGTTGGCGCGCCAGGTAGGGGGTTGCTGCGTGTTGACGAACAGCTTCCCGTCAAGCTCCAGATGTGCAGTCTCCAGCAACCTTTCTAGCCCGGGACATGATACTCCTTCCCCCGCCGTGCGACAGCGACAATGGCGGCCGACAGCCCGCCCGCCGGCGGTGGAATCGACGACGTCTTCCCCACGTGGTGGAAGAACAACATTCGAGCTCACCCCGCCCTCTCCCCCACCGACGGAGGAGGAGGCGGGGCAACCAAGGCCAAGCAGGAGGCGGCCCCTCGTCGGCTGTCGAGCAAGTCGACGGCGCCGGCGCCCCAATAGGGGGCGCGTCGGGCATGGACCTCGCGTTTGAGACGAAGACGAGCGCCGTCTCCCCGCAACACGCCAATTCCGAGCAAACGGACGACGCCAGCACGCTCGCGAAAGGCTTGCTGGGCGTCACCCTCGTACCTGAGACGACGGTGCAGTCAGTCCCTGACGTGACTTCGTCACCGCCCGTCGACCAAGAGGTACCCACCGGTTCCCATCTCACGCCCATTGGATTCAGCCTCGACCCACCAAGCGACTTCGCTTTGGCGGACGCTCTCGTAGAGGCGAGTCCAAACCCTCTGGGGTTTCGTATGCGGTCACCCTGGGACCGGCTGACGGACGTCTCAACCTACGGGCCCTCGGGGTTCGAGGAAGATGACGAGCCCGACTTCTGTTGGGATTTCTCTAGACTTGGCAACCCCAGTGCCATGCGGGACTTCATGACCGCATGCGACTACTGCCTTTCCGACTGTTCCGACGGTAGCCGCAGCCTCGGCGACGAGGACTGCGGCCCAAGTCGTGAATGTTTCCACGTCGATCTAGGGGGTCCCTCCGAAGGCAACCATCTCGGTATGCCAGAGAACGGTGATCTCCCTAGGCCTGTGCCACACGTTGACATCCTACGGCAGCTAGTTGTGGTCCCCGTTCCGGCGGGGGGTCATGACCCACAGCTCGAGCAAATCCGCGGGGTGCCGGCCAGGCTCGACGAGGGAGCAGGAGCACTTGAGCCGATCCGCTGGGACGTCGGGCAGGAATGGGCGGGCCAACCTCCGGCCGGAGAAGTGCGTCACCTACCCCAGGGCTTCCAGCACCACATCGCCGACGATGTCAGGATGAGGCCGCCACCCGCTTCCAGTGGGGTCGGCCAGAACCTGGCTGCAGCAGCAATGCTTCTCCGTGCGATGCCAGAGCCATCAACCACCGAGGGGCGGCGAATCCAGGGAGAGCTCAAGAATCTCCTGGAGGGCGCCGCGGTCCGACGGGCCGAAAGCTCCGCCTCCCGAAGGCAGGGGTACCCCTCGGAACATCGCGCCGCGACTTCCCGATTCATGCGGGAAGCCTCGGTCCACATCGGGCGCACGCGCAACACAGCGCCTGCGGCCCCGGGTCGCCTCGGCAACGACCACCATCACCGCGACCGTCGGGCCCACCTGGACGAGAGGGTGCGCCGAGGCTACCACCCCAGGCGTGGAGGACGATACGACAACGGGGAGGATCGGAGTCCCTCGCCCGAACCACCCGGTCCGCAGGCCTTCAGCCGTGCCATACGACGGGCGCCGTTCCCGACCCGGTTCCGACCCCCGACTACTATCACGAAGTACTCGGGGGAGACGAGACCGGAACTGTGGCTCGCGGACTACCGGCTGGCCTGCCAACTGGGTGGAACGGACGATGACAACCTCATCATCCGCAACCTCCCCCTGTTCCTCTCCGACACCGCTCGCGCCTGGTTGGAGCACCTGCCTCCGGGGCAGATCTCCAACTGGGACGACCTGGTCCAAGCCTTCGCCAGCAATTTCCAGGGCACGTACGTGCGCCCCGGAAATTCCTGGGACCTCCGAAGCTGCCGACAGCAGCCGGGAGAGTCTCTCTGGGACTACATCCGGCGATTCTCGAAGCAGCGCACCGAGCTGCCCAACATCACCGATTCGGATGTCATCGGCGTGTTCCTCGCCGGCACCACCTGCCGCGACCTGGTGAGCAAGCTGGGTCGCAAGACCCCCACCAGGGCGAGCGAGCTGATGGACATCGCCACCAAGTTCGCCTCTGGCCAGGAGGCGGTTGAGGCCATCTTCCGGAAGGACAAGCAGCCCCAGAGCCACCCACTGGAAGATGCCCCCGAGGCGTCAGCTCAGCGTGGCGCCAAGAAGAAGGGCAAGAAGAAGTCGCAAGCGAAACGCGACGCCGCCAACGCGGACCTTGTCGCCGCCGCCGAGTACAAGAACCCTCGGAAACCCCCGGAGGTGCCAACCTCTTCGATAAGATGCTCAAGGAGCCATGCCCCTATCATCAGGGGCCCGTCAAGCACACCCTTGAGGAGTGCGCTATGCTTCGGCGCCACTTCCACAGGGCCGGGCCACCCGCGGATGGTGGCAGGGCTCGCGACGACGACAAGAAGGAAGATCACCAGGCAGGAGAGTTCCCCGAGGTCCACGACTGTTTCATGATCTACGGTGGGCAAGCGGCGAACGCCTCGGCTCGGCACCGCAAGCAAGAGCGTCGGGAGGTCTGTTCGGTGAAGGTGGCGGCGCCAGTCTACCTAGACTGGTCCGACAAGCCCATCACCTTCGACCAAGCCGACCACCCCGACCACGTGCCAAGCCCGGGGAAATACCCGCTCGTTGTCGACCCCGTCATCGGCGACGTCAAGCTCACCAAGGTCCTCATAGACGGAGGCAGCAGCCTCAACATCATCTACGCCGAGACCCTCGGGCTCCTGCGTGTCGATCTATCCTCGGTCCGGGCAGGCGCTGCGCCTTTCCACGGGATCATCCCCGGGAAGCGCGTCCAGCCCCTCGGACAACTCGACCTTCCCGTCTGCTTCGGAACACCCTCCAACTTCCGAAGGGAGACCCTCACGTTCGAGGTGGTCGGGTTCCGAGGAACCTACCACGCGGTACTGGGGAGGCCATGCTACGCGAAGTTCATGGCCGTCCCCAACTACACCTACCTCAAGCTCAAGATGCCGGGCCCCAACGGGGTCATCACCGTTGGCCCCATGTACAAACACGCGTTCGAATGCGACGTGGAGTGCGTGGAGTATGCCGAGGCCCTCACCGAGTTCGAGGCCCTCACCGCCGACCTAGAGAGCCTCTCTAAGGAGGTGCCAAACGTGAAGCGTCACGCCGGCAACTTCGAGCCAGCGGAGACGGTTAAGTCCGTCCCCCTCGACCCCAGCAGCGACGCCTCCAAGCAGATCCAGATCGGCTCCCACTACTACAAATCGTGTTATATGAGATGGTTAATTTTTAGTTATTAAGACGCTTATGAAGTGTCCAAATTTGATGGAGTCGCAAAAGATGTTCCATTGTTAAGATGGTTATAAACCGTCTTAAAAGATATTAAATAAGACATTTTTAATTTATAACCGTCTAAAAAAGGAATTTGTTAAGTCATTTTGTCTAATAAACCGTCTTAAATTATGTTTTGTTTAAGACACTTTTTCTAAAGAACTATCGAAAATACAAACATTATAAGTCACAAAGTATTTATCAAACTGACTAGAATATCCTATAATAATAGACACTCGCAACAGAAAAACCATCTTATTTAGGAGACTGATATTGGACGTTTTAAAAACCGTCTTATTTAGGAGACTGATATTAGACGTTTTGAGAAATATCTTATTAAGATTTGAAACGACTTACTTGTCAGTATATTCTTCAATTACCACATTATAATAATTTAAAAGAGAAAAATACATACACATATATTTAATAACACTATAATTAATATAATATAGATAAATACCATTCAATATCTCATAAATAAGCATTGTCAAATAACTCATATATAAGTGTACTCTAAATTTAAACTTGCTCATCAACTGTTTGTGCTAACATTGAGCCTATGTATATATAAATTCATGTCTCCACACTTGTGCGACCACCAAAATTTGAGTTCCATTCCATCTTTCATCGATGGCATCATCCATCGTTTCATCAATTCATCATCGTCGATGGCATCATTCACCAGTATTTCTGTGCATCTTCTGCTCTGAATCCTGAGCCTTGACCACCCGCAATAACATGTCAGCATGTTCAGCAGGCTACTGCTTCGGCTGCAGCTGCAACAGCACAATAGCCACAACAGCTTCTGTTAGTGTTGTTTGTTGCAAAAGATTATGTATTCACTAATAACAAAACAATGGTTATTTAGGTTGCCAGGCTAACCACTCACACTGATCTAATTTAGTAGCAAACCGGTTCCAAATGGTGCTGTTTAAAACTGATTACATGCAGTTCCTGATAGCCTTTTATATTGTGATAGTCCCCTAAACCATCAATAGAATACTTTAATGTTCACGATTTCACATCGAAGAACCACCATGTTTCTTTCTGATATGCACATAGACTAAGCTAGTAGCGATGATAGCAAGGACGAAAATGATACCTTTTATCTGTACATGTATATTGGAAATGTTTTTCCAACTTTTCTTTGTAGGCCTCACACTGAAAACAACACCTTGTGAAAATGGGACCATGTAATCAACAAGTCTAGTTCAGAAGAACCTCCAAGAGTAATCATCTGAAACCATATCGTTTGTTAATACAAAAACTCATTTGAACAAGTGCAGCCTGCCTCATGACCAAAAGATAAAACCAAGTTAGGTGACATATTGCAGTACCGCCCGCTCGCTGTAGCCTTGTTATGGGGTCATCATCGGCCGCTGTGTTTTCCTTGCTTTTAGGTTCTGTGATCACATATGACCAAGTTATTTGTACATCACAGAAAATATTTTACAAGAAAGTTAAGCTGCATTTACATTACGCTTTCCATATAATATAACCCAAGAGAGTTCAGTTCAAGAGTAATAAGGTCAGTTAATCAAGAAAAATAATGTATAAGGTTGAATGAAATACCAGTGTTGCCATTTCCAGCTTGTTTGCACCCATGCTGTTGGATATTAGACGAGGCAGCAGGTGCAGGTTCAGTCTTCTTCGGCTCTACCTTCCCTTGTGGAAGTGAAACATCAGCTAGTAATTCCTCAGAACTTGGCCTTTCAACTTGTTCAGGGATAGCTGTGTCTTTTGTACTTGTGGCTTCCTGGGAAGCTACGGAGCTGGGTTCAGTTGTATGATTTGAAGTAGCAGGACACGGAATGGCATTAGCATTGCACCCATCTCTCATCTTGTCAGATGCTACACTGCTCCCCACCTTAGCAATTGGATTGTCAGAATCCTTTGTGCTGTTGGATTTGGCCTCTGCCTCAGGACCTCCAATAAATGTTTCCTTTGCGTCAGATAATTCTTCCAGGTGCTGCTTCTGTGAGGTGAATGTAGCACTCTCCTTCTCTAGAGCTAAATCACTCTCTTCCCTTTCGCTGTTGTTTTTATCGGTATCATTCATATTTTGAGTAGTATCAGCACCTTCTTGGCTCTCACCGCCTGCGCAAGGGCTACAAGTCCAAGTTTTAATCAGTATAAAATTTAGGTCTATACCAAACAAGTGTCATACGATAAGTTACATTACCTGAAAGTGGAAGCCGGATCTTTGAGGTCACTTGGTGGATCTGGAAGAATAAAATAGTGTCCAGTTGCTAGTTGGAGAGCAGGATACATC
Source organism: Zea mays (assembly GCF_902167145.1). Taxonomy (NCBI): domain Eukaryota; kingdom Viridiplantae; phylum Streptophyta; class Magnoliopsida; order Poales; family Poaceae; genus Zea; species Zea mays. The sequence goes on from NC_050101.1 coordinate 102,580,007, forward strand.
TCTGATATAGCTCTCTAAAATTCTTATTGATTGTTATGCCTAAATCACTATGTGCCATAAGCATATCGAAGAAAATAAAGTTTCACTGCAAGAAACTCAGCATCGGTGGCTACAGAATGAACAAAAACACATGTTAGGAACTATTACCAGTTACTAGGCCTCGAGAGCTGCTACTCTACGTAATCGTTTAGTTGCCTGCACTCGTCTCTCACGACACCACGATTGTCCATTCACTGCCAAGCACGAGTACTGAAATTGTCATCGAGTCCGTGACGGTGGCAGCTGGCCAGCGCGCCAGCGCATCTCCTATCTCCTTGAATGACTAATGACCTGAACAGAAATGAGTGTCAATTGCCACGAACTGTGTTACAAATTAATTGGCATGTGTGTTTAATAGCTTAATATACTTCGGTAAACAATTGATGGTGACTGATTGTAGATTTGCTGACATTTTGGTTCGATGACGGTGATAGAGGAGCTGCAAACTTTTACTCTCCTAGATGAAATTAAAGCGTGTTATCACTCGGTTAGTCAGTTAACTTCATTTGTATCTTTGTATTTATCATAAATTTTTTTATTTATACATTAGACGACGATCATAATCATATAATAAGCTAATTTGGTAAAAAAATGCTAGATTTAGCCATACCTTCAATCTTTTCCGTCCTCCGCCACTGGTGAAACCCCATAGCTATGTCCTGGGCATGGTTGAGCCTGAGATCCTCGACGGCCACGTGCACCCCCTCCCCGAAAACAGATCCTCAGGCCCCTCAAAGTCGACGGACGGCGTCTCTCGTGCGTCGACCGGAAGCGCCTGCTCCTCCGCAGTGGGCTCCATCTCGACATGCACCTCCCTGACCGCCGCCAACACCATCACGATCTTCGCCACCCACCTCAGCTCGTGCCATCATTGTCGCATCTCTGTTTCTGCGCGGAACAAGCTGGTGACGCTGCCACGGTGGCGGCTAGGGTGTCCCCCATCACCGATGCAAACGCGAAACCCTATGGGATAGGGGTAGAGCCGGAGCCGCAAAACCTCCAGATGCATGAGTTTGGAAATTACGAGGATTTCAAATGCGGTGGGAGGTCCAATCTGGTGGAATCGATGGGCTCCGATCGAGCTCGATTGGGGATTTCGGGGCTGGGTCATCAGAGTGGGCCCAACGACTTGATCTTGATCTGAGGTGGGGCGGAGGCGAGAGAAAAGTTAAGCGATTCGGGGGAGGGAGTTCGTACCTAGGGGCAGGGCGTCAGAGCATCCTTGTGTGCACGGAGGGGTCCAGGAGGAGGTAGCAGGGCATCGTTGTGTGCACATCAACGGTGCAGGCCGCGGAGAAGCAAACAACACAGAGCATGAAAATGGTACAATACGTAACTACATATGTTGTAGTGTATGCCCCTGTATTGGTCTATCTTTCTCATGCATCTATTAAAAGAATAGTTACACACTTAAAGAAAATGGCACATCTAACTCACAATATCCAACAATTAACCCTAATCCACTTCGTACGTAAATGACAGGAAAAAACAAAATAATGATTTAGGTCTGTTGTGTGGCACATTAATGATCGGGTCGCATGTGGATCCATTTTAATATATATATATATCAAGTTGTAGAGATAAGTTTTACATTTTATATCAAATATATCGCCAAACTAAGCCAAATTCAATATTTACTATGTTTTTTCACAATACGTCTTTATTAGAAATATCATACGAAGACGGTTTCATATTTAGAAGTGTCTAGATACTCACTAAAATCAAAGACAGTTCTTATAGTCTAGACGACTCTAATAATATCTTTATTTGAGATGGTTTCATATACAAAAGTGTCTAATATACTGACCAAAATATAAGACAATTGTTGCAATCTTAATGACTCAAAAGGTGTATTTATTTGAGACGGTTTTCAATAACAATCTGTCTTAAATTAATATAGGACATTTCTTACGATGTAACTGTCTCAAAACACTTCTTTTATTTAAGACGGATCACTAACAAAGTGTCTTAGCTTACTCATCACCATATGATAAAAGACGCTTCTACAAAATACACTGATATCTGTCTTAAAATGTATGTCTTAAATAAGCATATTTCTAGTAGTGTCCGAGCTCGATCCCAAATAGGAAGCAGTGCTCGTCGACTTTCTCCGCGCGAACGCTGATGTTTTCGCATGGAGTCCCTCGGACATGCCCGACATACCGAGGGATGTCGCCGAGCACTCGCTGGATATCCGAGCTGGAGCCCGACCCGTCAAGCAGCCTCTGCGCTGGTTCGACGAAGAAAAGCGCAGAGCCATAGGCGAGGAGATTCACAAGCTAATGGCGGCAGGGTTCATCAAAGAGGTATTCCATCCCGAATGGCTTGCCAACCCTATGCTTGTGAGAAAGAAAGGAGGGAAATGGCGGATGTGTGTGGACTACACTGGTCTAAACAAAGCATGTCCGAAGGTTCCCTACCCTCTGCCTCGCATCGATCAAATCATGGATTCCACTGCTGGGTGCGAAACCCTTTCTTTCCTCGATGCCTACTCAGGGTATCACCAAATCAGGATGAAAGAGTCCGACCAGCTCGCGACTTCTTTCATCACACCCTTCGGCATGTACTGCTATGTCACCATACCGTTCGGCTTGAAGAATGCGGGTGCGACGTACCAGCGGTGCATGAACCATGTGTTCGGCGAACACATTGGCCGGACGGTCGAGGCCTACGTCGATGACATCGTAGTCAAGACGAAAAAAGAAAAACCTCTGACCTCCTTTCCGACCTTGAAGTGACATTCCGATGTCTCAAGGCGAAAGGAGTGAAGCTTAATCCCGAGAAGTGTGTCTTTGGGGTTCCCCGAGGCATGCTCTTGGGGTTCATCATCTCCGAGCGAGGCATCGAAGCCAACCCAAAGAAGATCGCGGCCATCATCAGCATGGGGCCCATCAAAGACTTGAAAGGCGTACAGAGAGTCTTGGGATGTCTTGCGGCTCTGAGCCGCTTCATCTCACGCCTCGGCGAAAGAGGCCTGCCTCTGTACCGCCTCTTAAGGAAGGCCGAGTGCTTCACTTGGACCCCTGAGGCCGAGGAAGCCCTCGGGAACCTGAAGGCGCTCCTCACGAATGCACCCGTCATGGTGCCCCCTGCTGCCGGAGGAGCAGGCTGAAATAGCCTCGGGGCGAACAACGGTTCCCCCGGACGTCTTCCCCCGAGACCTGCATCAACCCTCCGTCAAGATCGACGACACGCCCAAGCCCGAGGCACCCTCGGCCCAGCCCGAGGTACCCTCGGCTCAGTCCGAGGCACCCTCAGCTCGGCCCGAGGCACCCTCGGTTCAGCCCGAGGTACCCTCGGCCCCTGAGGGTGAGACACTGCGCGTCGAGGAGGAGCAAAGTGGGGTCATGCCTAATCGAAACTGGCAGACCCCGTACCTGCAATATCTCCACCGAGGAGAGCTACCCCTCGACCGAGCCGAAGCTCGGCAGTTGGCGCGGTGCGCCAAGTCGTTCGTCTTGCTGAGAGATGGGAAGGAGCCCTACCACCACAGCCCCTCAGGCATCCTCCAGCGATGCATTTCCATCGCCGAAGGCCAGGAGCTCCTACGAGAGGTACACTCGAGGGCTTGCGGCCATCACGCAACACCCCGAGCCCTTGTTGGAAACACCTTCCGACAAGGTTTCTAATGGCCGACGGTGATGGCCGACGCCACCCGAATTGTCCACACCTGCGAAGGGTGTCAGTTCTACGCAAAGCAGACCCACCCCTTGCAGAAGACACCCAAGGGCTACACGCACCCCTGGGAAGGGCCGCTCGTCATCGCCAAAGTTCTGAAGCCCGGAACAAACAAGCTGGCCAGCAGTCAAGGCGAGGTCTACACCAACACCTGGAACATCCAACAGCTACGTCGCTTCTACCCTTAGGATGCTTTCAAGCTGTTCATATACCTCGCTCCCACGCAAAGTTTAGTCATCAAGGAAGGGTCAGCCTTGCCTCGGCAAAGCCCGACCCTCCCTCGGGGGCTAAAAGGGGGGAACCCCCTCTGCGTCAAAATTTTCAATCAAAAAGGCTTCTGCGTTCCCCCGGCTATGTCGGAAGTAGGACCCCAAGAAGCGAACGCGAGTGCATGTAAGTGGCAAGGCTGACTGAGCCGAGGGACTCCTACGCCTCTGGGTTACGGATACCTCACTCGTCACCCACCACGAAAAGTGACTCCTACATGGGGAAGCCACCCTGCTACTGACGGGCGGGGCCGGACACGCAAAATGAAAGGAAAAGGGGCACGACTTTATGCAACGATAATAAAGTGTTCAGGCCTCAGTGCCCGCAAAAGAACACACGTGCATTCAAAAGAAACTGCTCCGATAGAGTCAGGCGTCGCCCGGGGAAGGAGCCGCGCCTTCGGCTTCCTCCCCGCCCTCGGCGAAGTCCCCCCCGGCTTCGGACGACGGTGCAGGCGAGAGGATCTCTGCCTCGAAGGTGGTCGCCAGCACTGCGCTCGGACCCGCGGCGGCCGCGTCGAGCCTCTGGACTTCAGCCAGGGCGGCTTCGTCTTCGTCAGGAAGGCAATACCCCTCGCTGACCCGCTCCAGATCCACGACGTAGTGGGAAGCGAGCACGGCGAAGGCCCGCCTGACGCCGTGGTGTAGCGCCTCGCGGAGTCTGCCGCGCACATGATCGCCCAAGGCCTGCAGGCGACTTTGAGGGGAGTTTCCTGAGGGGACGTCGCTGAAGCCAAAGACCCGGCAGAAGTCCGAGATGGCCTCGGACATGGCCACGTGGTCGGCCTCCCTCTGCTCGCCCGCCCCGACAAGCGCCTTGGTGGACTCATCAAGGGCGGACTCAAGCTCTGCGAACAGCCAGAATGCAAGGCCTCAAACACAAGCGGAGGAAACAAGCTGAAACGAAAACCGGAAATGGCCAGGACATACCTCCGGCTCGGGCACGCTGCTCCGAAGCTGCGGCCTGGGCTACGGCTAGGTCTGCTGCAAGGGCTCCAGCCCGGCTTTCGGCCTCGGCAGCCTGGCCCCGGGATTGGTCTCGCTCATCGGCGACCTGGTCGAACTCTGACTGCCGTCGCTGCACCTCTGCGCGTGCCGCTGTGACGGAACCTCCCAAGTAATTAGGCCCACCTACAGTTGTCCTTGTCTAACAGATATCAGACACCCTATAGATGTTCCTAAGTTACTTGACAAGTTTGGTATCTTTCCTTACCTCACCAGGAACGTTTCACTCGTCTTGCAGACATTACAGAACATCGGAGATAAAGAAATGCGGAAGTGATTACATAACTTACATTTATTTAAAAAGCAAGCTCAAGTTGATTTATTACAGACCAGAACTAAAAAGGCGAGTGCTGAGTAGTAATATTATACAAACCAAGGGAGGCAAAAACTCCTCCCGATAAGTTTTAAGTAAAAGTTCTATATGGAGGACTAAGTCCTCCCGCACTTCAGTCTTGTTTTTCTTCCTTGGGAACCACCTTGGCACAGAAGCAGCAGAAATCTGCTACTTCCTCACCTAAAAACAACGAAGGGATAAACCCTGAGTATGGAATTACTCAGCAAGTCTTACCCGACTAAAGAAAAGACTCTCAAGGGTATGCTGGTTATATGGGAGTCAAGGTAAGGCTTTCCAATAATCAAAGACTCTGTTTTGCAGAAATGCTTACTAAAGTGGATCCTTAAAAATCCAATTTTATTTGTCAGGTTATGTACAATTACCTGCAACTAGAGTTCTTTCTATCCTAGTTCAATCACTGGTCCTGTACTAGCCAATTTCTTAACAAAAACCCATCATCTTTAGTGGAATGCTACGTGTAGGGCAGTGACCAAGTCTTCATAACCGCGAAGGTACGGCGATCCGAATCGATTATACTCAGCTGAGGATCTCCAATCACACGACATATGTAGCACTTAACCCTTGCATATGTCAACCCGCCACCGGGGTTCTTAAGACCAGATCAGGTTCACGCAAACCGAGAGCACAGATACACCACCGTCCAGCCTCTTGCCACGGAGGGTACACGCTACTCTCGCCACCGCTCCACGCCCATTTCGTGTTATCTTATTCTGGCCTTAGTCTGCCCGAGGCAAGGCTTACCCATGATGAGGCATGTGACCAGTTAAAGGGTCCCCGATCATCAAGCCTACATCGACAAGGTCCTTAATCGACTCAGACGGAGACACTACACCGAGACTCTCTTCTCGTGCAAGTCACCCGCCCGGTCTCAGCTTAATCATTTAACCCCAAAGGTTGGTACCTGGCAGAGGTACATCTTTTCCGATGTTGAATCCATCACAGCCGTGATGGATTCACCATCAAGTTTTATTTTCGAAAACAACCCTCCCACTTTGCCAAACATCTTTTGTAAAACAAATCCTTTTGTTTTTCTAAAGCAATACTAAGCATAGTAAAACCTTTTTGTAAAAACAGGGTTTCAAGGAGGGTAATCAAGATCAAGGAATGTAATGCAGGAATTGTTTAATCAATCAACTCCTATCACCTAATGCAGCAAGCAAGTGAGAAAGATTTTAAAAACATCAAGGGAGGTGGCAAATGCACCGGGGCTTGCCTTCGTTCACAGGTGAGTCGGGTTCGGATCCGCAAATATCGAAGTAGAAGCAGTTGCCTGCTTGAGAATCCGAGGGTGGTGGTGTCCTTTCTTCGGTGACTTCTATTTCTTCTTCACGTTCTAATCATAACCATACATATGTATAAGAATGGATGCCATGGGATGCTCATGAGGATGCAAAGATAATATAAACTTATTATCCATGTCTTGAATACAACTTTCCTTCACGGTACTCCGAGAACTTAGGGTTTCCGGAGTCGGTAAAGGAGTTCATAGGGCAGGGGGGGTGGTTTTGGGTTCTAGTTATCAAACATGGTCCAAATCAACTCAAATCCTACCCAAGGCTTCTAATTATTGCTTTAAGTCCCCATAAAAAGTTTGGGCATTTTTGGACTTACCATTTATTTTCTAAAAATCCATAACTAATACTTTTAACCACTTTAAATACCCTAAAATTTCTTATTTCCACTAAAAATCACAAAACTATTTTTATTAAATTCTAGGGAAAATAAGGAGCTTAGGAAAATTGGTTCCACAATTTTACCATTTTTCTACATTTTTTTATAATTGTTTTGGCTCTGGAAATAAAAGAAAAAGGAAAACAGATGAATAGTATTGGACCGGATCTAGCCCAGGTCGGCCCACTACCAGCAGAAGCACGCCCACGCGCGCGCGCCCGCGGTAACCTTGCACAGAGGACCTCAGTTTATGAACTAAATCAAAATAGGTTTGTTTACTGTTCCTCTGTGTCACTGACCAATTGCAGAAAGGCCCTCCAACTTCTATCTCTTCGCAGAGGGAGGTCCACGACAACGTTCACGCCCAGCCGAGCTCCGGCGAGCGCTTACGCCGGCCGATTGGGGCAACGGCTAGGGTTCCCGAGCAGCGGACATAAAATCGGGGCTACTATGATCATTTCCCCTAACTTAATTGCGCTTATGATCAACTACGGAGCTCTGGCCACGGTGGCCGTGAGCATCGCGGCAAGACAGCCGTGTTCCCGGCGATGGGTGGCGGTCTAGTTCAATTAAAGGGTTCGAGAGGTTTGCGGGGTACCTAAGGAGGCTAGAACAAGCGGCAGAGGGACTTGAGCTCACCTGAATTGAGCTGGCCACGGTGAGGTCTTCTTTGCGGCGGCGGAAACCGAATTGGGGGAAGTGAGCGATTCTTTGGCTATGGGGGCTAATCGGAGACGGGAGTGGTGGCTATGGCTTCGGTATGACCTAGCGCAGCTGGCCGAGGGCTCAATTTATAGGCGGAGCGAGCGGTGGCGCTTGAATTGATGATGGCGCGGTGGCGGCCGAAGAGGAGGAAGAACCTTGGCGCGCGTGGTTACGTGTCCTATGGCGTGGCAGTAACTCCGATGATCGATAGACAGTTAGAGGGGGGTCCCGGTGATGCGGTGGCACGGTTAAGACACGCGGCGCACGGTCGAACGGCGGCGGTTCACCGGCGAGCCTATCGCTCCAGCCGCAAAGCAGAGGGGAAGGCAGGAGAGGCCGTCGGAGTGGTGTCCAGCTCACCGGCGGTGAGGATCTTTACCGAGCTATGTTTATCCGATGGCCACGACGCACGAATCACGGCGAGCGGTGATCAACGGTGATGGACCACCGGCGACGAGCAGAGGGATAGGATCTTCTTCAGTTACCCTTTACTGTACCATGGGACATTCAGTTTATGACGCCTGACAGTCATAGTTTAGGCTCGTTTTTCTCACAATTTTTCATGGCAACATACCCAATGATCTGTAGCAAAGTTGTAGATCTACAATCCATCTATAACTTTACTACAATGTGCTCCCACAAAAAGTCACTGGATCTTGCTTAAAATCAAGCCCTAAGTTCATGTCATCCCATTGTTAGTCTGAATTTCAGACATCAAGCAGTCTGACAGTCCAACTTCAGGCTCAATTATCTCCCAACTTTTCACAAGAACATGGCTTGCACTCTTAAGCAAACTTGTTGTCCTATAATTGGGCTATAATTTTGATGTGGTTACCTAGGGCACAAACCCCATAATTTGAAAGTTACAAGGGCTTCAAGTTGAGGCAATCACACTGAAATGCAGACTTAACCAAAAAGGGTTAAGTATGGCCCTTTTGCACTTAAGTCCAAATCTCAAGTTTTGGGTTGCAAATTCACATATGATTGACCCAAATGACCCAATATACTTATTTAACTTGGTTTTTTGCACTTTAACCCAAAAGTGGACTAATTTTGCACATAGGCCCCTAGGGTTTAGTTCCAGGGTTCCAATTAGGGTTTCTGGTATCCCAGGGGTATAAATGTGACTCCACTTTGTTTTTGGGGATATTTTATGACTCTTTCCCTAAAGTCTTTAGGTTTTCTCATCTTAGGTTAAGTTTTACCCCTTTACTCCCTATTTAGGGTTAAGTTTCCTATCCAGGGTTCTATTTGCAAAAACACTTAAAACTATACAACTTGTTTGAAATTTTTACCTAGTGAATGCACTCTAGGTGTGTCAAACATATGCAATGCCAATGCTATGATGTCATGCTCAAGTTTTAGTTACAGTAACACCAGGGGTGTTACAGCCGTTGCCGCCTCTGCTCTCAGATCGGCGCAGAGCAACCGAAGGTCCGCCACTTCGGCGCCCTGCTGGGAGAGGCGCGCAGTAGCCCCGGCAAGCGAGGTCCTCAGGGATCGCAGCGAGCCCCAGATATCGACCTCGTGGCGGATGAACGACGACTTGGCGGCGCTCAGATCCGTCAGATCCTAAGGGAAGGAAGCGGGGCGTCACAAAAGATGCCTTGGTCACAAAAAGGTATGCCTGAAACCATTACCTGGAGGATTTTGGGGACGTCCCTGCAGAAGACCTCCAGCGATGACCGGAGCGACCCCACCGTTGCTTCGGCACACTCGCGGAGCTCGTCCCAAGACTGCTCCTCCCGCTCATCGTCAAGAACGAAGAAGGGATCTGAAGCCCCACGGGTCCGGAACCGGAGCAACTGGCACCGCCCCTCGGAGCTCCGCCGCGCAGGCACAAGGCTGCCGCTCAGTGGGATGGATCGCGTTCCCACGCCCCCTCCTCCGAGGCACCGAGCGCCGATGCCTCGGCCATCTCAGCGTCGGCAGCAACAGGTCGCTCCCCGACTGGGACGGCAGCGGCTTCAGCAGCAGCAGGCGCCAGCACCGGCGGCATGTCCGGTGGGCCCGAGGCCATGTCTGCGCCAGCCGCCTCCTCCAGCACGATGGCCGCCTCGGCAGAAGAGCCAGCCTCGGGAACTCGCTCCACGGCGACTGGTGCCGCCAGAGCCCCCCGCTGTGGAGCGCCTTGCGAGAAGGTCAGCTGAACAGCGAGGCCCGGCGCGACACTGGCTGCGGAAGCCGACGCTGTCTTAAGGGCCTTCCGAGGAGCCAGATCGGTCAGGCCATGGCTTTGCTTGCTGAGGAGGAAAGAAAAGTCGCGGTCGGGACATACGAATGAGAAGCCAGGACGAAGACGTTCCAAGATACTTACCCGCTCCGGGCCATGATCAACCGTGCCTGAGGAGAGGTCTCTTGGATCTCGACCCCCGAAGACACCGCCGAGGTCCGCCTCGCCCCCAGCTTCGGCATCACCCTCGCCTTGGGCACCTTGGACGCCTGGGAGACGGACTGCCCAGGCGCTGCCACGGCGACCTGAGGGTCACCCTCCTGCGCTGCCGGCGTGGCCGATGGCTCCCGGGGAACAGACGCCTCGGCCTGACTCCCCGGGGTCACCTCGACTTCCCCGGCCGAGGGGTCAAGTACCCCCTCGGTCTGCCCCCGCTCTTCGGGCCGGGACCTCGGCGTCCCGACTCCGGGAACTGACGGCGCCAGCCCACTCGGAGGCTGGCTTGACGACTCCTGGCCTAGCATCAAACCCGGGCTGAGGCCGAGGCGGGCAGCCATGTCGTCGTCCTCGTCATCATCTTCATCGTCGTCGTCAGGCGTCTCCGGCGACGGCTCCCTCGGGAGCCCCTCCCTCTCCTGCCGACGACGAAGCTTCTCCAAGGCGTCTCGGGCCCACGTCCGCTCGCGGGCCCGGGCTTTCTCCGCGTCCTTCTTTTTCTTCTTCTCCTCCGCGGCAACCCGCCGCGCTGCTCGGTCCACCGCGTCCTCCGGGACCCGTGGCCGGGAAGGCTTGTGCCACCCTACCTCCTGAAGACGGATGGAAATCCCGACCGTAAGGACCAAGGGCAACCTGACGCAAGGAGAAGGAAGGAGCAGACACTCACCAGGGTCACACACCCGTGGTCAGGGCGCATCAAGGGCTGAGAGAAGGCGCTGGCGTCCGGTTTTCCCAACGCGACGGCCACCCGCCCGTGGAGAACGTCGATGGGAAGAGGATCCGAGGACATCCGCGAGCCCTCCAAGTCAGCCTCCGGTGTTATCTCCCAAAGCGGCAACCGCCACTCCGCCAAGGGAAGCACCCTACGGCGGTGAATGGCGGCGATCACTCCCGCGGCGGTGAGTCCTCCTTTCCACAACACCTCCAGGGCCTTGAGAAGGGGCTCGAGGTTTTTCTGCCTGTTGTGCGGGGTCCCATAGCGCCAAGCATCGGCGGCGGCGGTGACCACTCGTTGAAAAAACGGCGGGAGCATCTCGCCGTCATTTCGGAGGTAGAACCACCGGCGCTGCCACCCTTTATTCGAGGACGCAAGGATGGCGGGGATGTACAGCGACGCCCGTGACTGCCTTAGCTGGAGGATGCAACCGCCGGCCCGCACTGCCGCACGGACCCTTCTCTCTCCCGTCGGCGAAGCAAAAAGCTCCGCGGAAAAGAGATGAGTCCACAAGTCCCAGTGGGGGGCGATCCCCAAGTATCCTTTGCACAACGCTACGAAGATGGCGGCTTGCGAAATGGAGTTGGGACTGAGGTTGTGCAACTCCACCTCATAGTTGTACAGGATCGCCCGCATAAAGCGGCTTGCCGGCACACCAAACCCCCGCTCGTGGAAGGAGACAAAGCTCACGACGTACCCCGGCGGCGGGGACGGGGCGGTTCCGCTCGCGGGAGGAATCCACTCTGGCTGCCTCTCATCAGAGAGAGGGCGAAGTAAACCCTCGGCAACAAGATCCTCCAGGTCATCCGCTGTGAGTGTGGAGAAGGGCCATGGATCGCGCGGCGAGATGATGGTCACCCGGTCGGCCATTGCCGAGCAAAAGGGGTGGCAGCGGAAAGGACTGGGTGGGCGGTTTCCTTTTCTCCGGCTAAACCTCTCAGGTTGCGAAAACCTAAGAAGGAGGCGAGAAGCAGAGCAAAGGACCGTCGCCAGACCCTCCCCCGAGTATATAAAGACCAAGGCGAGACCCGTTCAACGTTTCACCCGGACCCGCCGCGGGATTCAAAAACCCAAAGCGAAATGGCCGCTCCTCGAACGGCTCGCGCACGCGCAACGGCCGCCCCGCGAACCGCTCGCCCCGTCGCATTAACTCCGCGGCGGGACAGGCGGCGCCTCTGGCAGGAGAAGCGAGCGACGCTTCACCTTCGCCATAATGACCGCGTCAAAAAAGGTACGCCACGTCATTCGATTTCGTATCCTTTTCCTTTTCCTCTTTCTCTCTCTTACAACAGGGACCGGGAAAGGGGGATACCCCGAAAAGGACCCTTCTCCGTGAAGGAAACATGCTCCGAGCCTCCCTACTGATCAGAGGTTCGAAGGCTGGCCCCTCGGAGGGGTTCAATAGCCGCCTCAGAGCGCGTGGGCTCCACACCCACTACTGGTCAGAGGTTTGAAGGCTGGCCCCTCGGAAGGGTTCAACGACCGCCTCAAGCTACTCGGGCTCCGCGCCCACTACTGATCAGGGGTTCGCAGGCTGGCCCTCGAAGGGTTCACAGCCGCCTCAGACATAGAGTGAGGGATGACCATGGGTACGTTCGATACATAACCAAGGCTCGGGCTACGCTCCCGAGGTAACCAAGGACATTTCCGAGACCCGCGGGAACGATCTTGTAACGGAGTCCCATCAGAGGGAGGCATCGAGCCCTCGGACCCCGTCGATAGGGGACCGGGTCCGGCAGATCACCCGCAGGTACTTTTGGGCGCGCCTCTGGGCCCCTAGCCGACCCCTAGCAAATGGGGCACGGGCGTCCGCTCGGATTACCCGCCAGCAGCTCACCGGAGACACCATGTTCGGCGCCCACCGAGGGCAACATGGCGCTTCCCCCCCTCCTCCTTGCGGAAAGGCGACGCAGGGGCGTATGTAAAAAAGTCGAGTCTGTCCCTGACCGTCCTCTCACCCTATGCAGAGGCTCCGGGGCTGCTCTCGCAAACCCGGCTCCGGCCAAACCGTTGACACCGTCAACATACCAGCCCGAGAACTTGGAACCCGACCGTGCACCCGGGCTACGGCCAGCTCGCATTAGGGAACAACCAGACCAGCCGAAGCATTACGCGAGGCATTAAGACCTCGGAGGAGTCAAACCACTCCTCCGAGGCCTCGGGGGCTACACCCGGCGGGTGCGCTCGCGCGCACCCACCGGAACAAAACGCAACCGAGAAAGGCTGGTCCCCTTGCAAAAAAGTGCGACAAAAGCCTCCAAGCGAGTGCTAACACTCCCTTCGAGGCTCGGGGGCTACTGTCGGGGACCATAATTAGGGGTACCCTCAAGTCTCCTAATTCTCAGCTGGTAACCCCCATCAGCATAAAGCTGCAAAGGCCTGATGGGTGCGATTAAGTCAGGGATCAGTCCATTCGAGGGACTCAATCACGCCTCGCCCGAGCCTAGCCTCGGACAAGGGCAGCCGACCCCGGAGGATCTCCGTCTCGCCCGAGGCCCCCCTCCAGCGACGAACATACTTCCGGCTCGCCCGAGGCCCTGTCTTCGCCAAGAAGCAACCCTGACCAAATCGCCGCGCCAACCGACTAGATCGCAGGAGAATTTAATGCAAAGGTGGCCTGACACCTTTATCCTGACGCGCGCCCTTCAGTCGACAGAGCCGAAGTGACCGCAGTCACTTCGCCGCTCCACTGACCAGCCTGACAGAAGGACAGCGCCGCCTGCGCCGCTCCGACTGCTGTGCCACCCGATAGAGTGAGGCCGACAGGCGGTCAGGCCCGGCCTCAGGCACCATAGGAAGCTCCGCTTCGCCCGACCCAGGGCTCGGACTCGGGCTCAGCCCCGGAAGACGGCGAACTCCGCTCCGCCCGACCCAGGGCTCGGACTCGGGCTCAGCCTCGGAAGACGGCGAACTCCGCTCCGCCCGACCCAGCGCTCGGACTTGGGCTCAGCCCCGGAAGACGGCGAACTCCGCTTCGCCCGACCCAGGGCTCGGACTTGGGCTCAGCCCCGGAAGACGGCGAACTCCGCTCTGCCCGACCCAGGGCTCGGACTTGGGCTCAGCCCCAGAAGACGACGAACTCCGCTTCGCCCAACCCCAGGGCTCGGACTCAGCCCTGGCTTCAGCCGACGGTCTCTGCCTCGCCCGACCCAGGGGCTCGGACTCAACCTCGGCCACGGAAGACAGACTCGACCTCGACCTCGGAGGAGCCTCCACATCGCCCAACCTAGGGCGCGGACCGACCACGTCAACAGGAGGCGCCATCATTACCCTACCCCAAGCTGGCTCAGGCTACGGGAAACAAGACCGGCGTCCCATCTGGCTCGCTCCGCCAGACAAGCAATGATGGCACCCCGCACGCTCTATGACGATGGCGGCTCTCAGCCCCCTTACGGAAGCAAGAGGACGTCAGCAAGGACTCAACAGCCCCGACAGCTGTCCTTCCGCCAGGCTCCAGCGCTCCTCCGACGGCCACGACACCACACGAACCGGGTGCCAAAACCTCTCCGGCTGCCACGACAGCATGTACTTAGGGCGCTAGCTCTCCTCCGCTAGACACGTAGCACTCTGCTACACCCCCCATTGTACACCTGGATCCTCTCCTTACGCCTATAAAAGGAAGGACCAGGGCCCTCTTACAGAGGGTTGACCGCGCGGGGAAGAGGACGGGACAGGCGCTCGCGTGAGGCCGCTCGCTCCCCCTCCCGCGTGGACGCTTGTAACCCCCTACTGCAAGCGCACCCGACCTGGGCGTGGGACGAACACGAAGGCCACAGAATTTCCACCTCTCTCAAGCCCGTCTCCGGCTGCCTTTCTTCCCCCCTTCACGCTCGGCCTCGCGCCGACCCATCTGGGCTAGGGCACGCGACGACATTTCACTCGTCGGCCCAGGGACCCCCCGGTCTCGAAACGCCGACAGTGTTGGTGCACAATCACACTCACATACAGTGCTAGGTGTCACTCTAGAACTCACTCACAAGTTAGAACGAAAACCGATTTGAAAATCAGCTGAAAAACAAGAGGTAGGGTTTCTGGCCCTGGGGCACCGGACTGTCCGGTGCACCATCTGCCAGGTGGGCCAGGCTGGCCCAGGGAAAGGCCTCCCCGGGCAGCAAAACCCGAGCGCGCCTGTTTCAGAAGTGAATTATAGTGGCGCACCGGACAGTGCACCGGACAGTGCACCGGACTGTCCGGTGTGCACCGGACAGTGACTGTTCACTGTCCGGTGTGCCATGAGTCCAACGGCTAACTATCCGAACTAGCCATTGGAAATGACCGTTGGCGCACCGGTGGCGCACCGGACTGTCCGGTGCGCCCGTGCGCAGTAAAATGCCTGTAACGGCTAGTTGGTGGGTGAGGGCTATTTATACCCCCTCCACCCACCATATTCAATGTCTTGCACCCCACATTTATTCCAGCACATTGCTAGAGCATTGCAAGCACCAAAAGCCTAGTGAGGAGATTAGAGAATCTTAATCCCTCATTTGTTCCTCATAAGCGCTAGCGAGAGCCACCTAGAGCACACACCACTTGCATTAGGCTTCTCTTGGTCAAGCGAAAGTCTACGGCTTGTTACTCTTGGTGATCGGCATCACCTAGACGGCTTGGTGACGTTGGGAGCTCGGTGATCACCGTGAAGATCTTGTTGGTGACCCGACTCAAGTTTGTAAGCAGTCTCGAGGGATCCACCGCGCCGGAGTGGCAAAGGATCATCTCGTAGTGAGCACTTGGTTCTTGCGAGGACCAAGGGGGAGCGATACCCTTGCGTGGGTGCTCCAACAAGGACTAGTGGAGAGTGCCGACTCTTCGATACCTCGGGAAAAATTGGAGGAGTCTTCTAAACCTTGCCTTACATTCCGCACTTAATTCGAGCACTTTACATTGTGTATTTGTTTAGCAAGTATTTGAAGTATTGTCTTAACATTGTTGTATTTCTAGTATTATTATCTTAGTGCTAGTTGTTGGGGTGAAGTTGGGCTCTTGCTTAGCTCTTGCTTAGGTTTTAATTAGTGTTGATTTTTAGAAAAGCCCAATTCACCCCCTCTTGGGCATCGTGATCCTTTCAATTGGTATCAGAGCCTTGTTGCTCTTAGATTAGCTTAACCCCTAAGAGTTACGATGTCCGGTGGGGATGGACCTCCTCCCGTTTTGATGGTGACGATTTTCCTTATTGGAAAATTCGTATGGAAGCATATTTAGAGGCTATAGACATTGGTGTCTATAAAGCCGCCACACAAGGATTCCCCGAACCTAGAGATCGCACAAATCTTGTAGGTGATGAGTTTAATTATGAAAAATGGAATGCCAAGGCCAAAAACACCCTTTTTAGAGGCCTTTGCAAAGATGTGTTCAATAGAGTAAGAAATCATAAAAATGCTCATGATTTGTGGATGGATATTTGTGCTCTACATGAAGGAACTAGAAGTGAGCGTGAGGAGAGATATCACATTGCTATGAGAAAGTTAAATTCTTTTGAAATGCTTGCTAATGAAAATGCCAATGCTATGTACTCACGTCTCAATATTCTTGTAGAGGAAGTAAATGGATTGGGGCTTACTCAAATCTCACAACCGGATGTTGTGAGGAAGATTCTCAGTGTCCTCCCAATAGACAAATATGGACACATTGTCACTGTGCTACATCAAATGGATCTTTCAGTTACCACACCTACACAGGTTTTGGGAAAGATCAATGCTCATGAGATGTACATGCACATCAACGACAAAGATGAGTCATCTTCCAAAAGAAAGGATTTGGCTCTCAAAGCAAATCAAGAAAGAAAAGGAAAAGCTAAAATACAAGTTGAGGAAGAATCCTCAAGTGATGATGACCTTGATGCTAACATTGCCTTGATGGTAAGGAAGACCACCAAGATGTTGAAGAAGCTCAACAGAGAAGGCATCAAATTTGATTCAAGAAAAAAGAAATTCTTTTCAACAAAAGAAATCCCATTTCTGAGATGGATTGCTACAACTGTGGAGAGCTCGGTCATCTTTCTCATCAATGTAACAAGCCCAAGAAGAACAAGTTCAAGGGCAAGAAAGAAGATGACAGCGATGATGAAAAGAAGGAAAAGAAATTCTTCAAGAGGAAGGATGGGAAGCAAAAGAGGTTCCACAAGAAGAAAAATGGAAAGGCATATATTGTTGGTGACTGGCTCACTGACATTGAGTCATCAAGTGGATCTTCTTCAAGTGAAGAAGAGAATGATGAAAAAGTTGCCGCCATCGCCGGGGACTTCTCTTCACCACCACCATCGCCATCATCGACTTCTCACCTATGCCTCATGGCTAGAGGTGAACGGAAGGTACAAAATGATATTGACATTACTGATGATAGTGATAGTGATAGTGATGAGGAATTTGCTTCACCTTCATATGATGAGCTAGCTGACTTGCTTAAAGAATATACTCAAATCATTAGAAAGTCAAAAGCTAAATGTGATAGGTTGAAAAATGAAAATGAATCTTTAAATGCCAAATATGACATAGTTATGAAAGCTAGTGATGAAATGAAAGAAGAAAATAAAACTATGTCATCAACTGTAAATGAGCTCACAACCTCCCTAAAAGATGCTAAGGATAAATGTGACAAGTTAAATGAAGCTAATAGGGAGTTGCAAGATAGACTAGTAAAAATCAAGGAAGACTATACTCAGATTAAATTTGATCATGATAATCTTCTTGTTGAAAATGAACTTTTATCTTGCAAAACACATGAGGCTATTAACCCTGTTGTTAAGATTGATGTAGCAACCTCATGTGATGATTTGAGTCAAGGAGAGCAAACTAGCCTACATGCTGAATTGACTAAAAAAGTTGAAGTCTTGACTTTAGACAACCAAAAATTGAAGAAATACGTGAATGATGCAACTACTAGAGGAAAGGTTGCTATTGAGAACAATGATTTCAACAATGAGTTGTCAGTGGATAATGAAGGGCTTAAAAATGAGGTCAAGAAACTTAAGAGTGAAAATGAACATCTTGCAACAAGTGTGCAAAAGTTCAACAAAGGCCAATACCTCCAAAATGAGTTGCTTATGAACACTGTCATGAAAAACAACAAGAGTGGTATTGGATACAATGCTTTTGTGCAAAAGAAAGCCACTACCCAATACAAGCCAAAGCAGACTCAGGCCTATCAAATGCTTTGAGTGTGGAAATGAAGGTCATTTTGCCCACAGCTGCAAAGCCAAACCACCAACTCCCTTGCCTAAGCACTCAAGATCATTTGCTTTCAATGCTCATTATGTTCTAAGAAAAGTTGCAAATGGAAAGATCAAAGTTACATTCCTAGGTCCACCAAACAAGAGTAGACCTAGACAAATTTGGGTTGCAAAGTCCTTGATTGAGAGAGTCACTGGTCCTATGCAATATAGGGCCCTCAAAACTCAAGCTTAATTTGTCTGTGGATGTAGGTGAACTACAAGACCGGTGGGAGCCATTGGGTTATTGACAGTGGATGCACACAACATATGACAGGCAACCCACGGATGTTCACCTCACTTGATGAGAATGTTGATGGACAAGACGAAATCACATTTGGAGACAATTCAAAAGGGAAAGTGCAAGGACTTGGCAAGGTGGCAATTTGAAATGATTTATCAATATCAAATGTTCTCTTGGTTGCACCTTTGAGCTTCAATTTATTATCAGTGGGTCAACTCTGTGATCTTGGACTTCAATGCTTGTTCACTCCAACAGAGGTTATTGTATCAAAGATGGATGATGAATCAATGGTGTTCAAGGGATTTAGATACAACAACCTCTACTTAGTGGATTTCACTTCAGAAGATGCAGACTTAAGAACTTGCCTCTTCACCAAAGCTTCACTTGGATGGCTTTGGCATAGGAGGCTTGCACATGTTGGGATGAGCACACTCAAGAAGGTATTAAAGAAAGACATGGTCAGAGGATTAAAGGATGTGGTATTTGAAAAGGACAAGCCTTGCAGTGCATGTCAAGCTGGGAAGCAAGTTGCTAATACACATCCTACTAAAGCTTTCATGTCAACATCAAGGCCACTAGAACTACTTCATATGGATTTATTTGGACCTACAAATTATGTAAGTGCCGGTGGCAACCTCTACTGTCTAGTGATTGTTGATGATTTCTCAAGATACACATGGGTGTTCTTTCTCCATGACAAATCTGAAGTTGCATCTATATTCAAGAAGTTTGCCAAGAAAGCTCAAAATTAATTTGATTGCAAGATCAAGAAGATTAGAAGTGATAATGGCAAAGAATTTGACAACACCAACATTCATGAGTACTGTGATGAAATTGGGATCAAGCATGAAGTATCTGCCACATACACACCTCAACAAAATGGAGTTGTTGAAAGAAAAAACAGGACCTTGATCACACTTGCAAGAACAATGATTGATGAGTATAACACACCGGAGAGGTTTTGGGCCGAAGCTGTCAACACTGCATGTTATGCATCAAACAGGCTATTTCCTCACCGACTACTTGCGAAGACTCCCTATGAACTGCTAAATGGGAAAAAGCCAGACGTCTCCTTCTTCCGGGTGTTTGGGTGCAAATGCTACATCTACAAGAAACGCCATCATCTAGGGAAGTTTCAAAGACGTTGTGATATTGGTTTTCTTTTGGGTTATTCATTAAAGTCCAAAGCATATCGAGTATTCAACCATGCCACTAGCGTGGTAGAAGAAACATATGATGTGGAATTTGATGAGACTAATGGCTCCCAAGGAGCACTTGAAAATCTTGATGATGTAGGTGATGAGCCACTTAGGGAAGCAATGAAGAACATGCCAATTGGAGCTATCAAACCAAAAGAAGATGAAGAAGAGGTGCAAAACATTGACAGGCCTTCTTCATCAAATGTACCACAAGATGATGAAAAAGATGAGAGGCATGCAAATGAAGATACATTTGTCTCTCATGAACAAGCAAGGGTACAAGCCAAAGATGTTGATGCTCCAGGATCTTCTTCCCAAGTGGTTGACAGGAGAAACCCATCACTACTTCAAGCTCATCCTCAAAACCAAATCATCGGGAGTCCTTCACAAGGGGTTATTACTCGATCACATAGACATGCTTCTTTTATTGAACATCACTCCTTTGTTTCTTGTGTTGAGCCTACTTGTATAGATGAGGCGCTACAGGATCCGGACTAGGTGAATGCCATGCATGAAGAACTTAACAACTTCACCCGTAATGAAGTTTGGACCCTGGAGAAGCCCCCACAAGATGCAAGAATCATTGGAACAAAGTGGGTGTTCAGAAACAAACAAGATGATCAAGGTGTGATTGTAAGGAACAAGGCAAGACTTGTTGCAAAGGGATTCTCTCAAGTTGAAGGCTTAGATTTTGGAGAGACCTTTGCACCGGTTGCTCGACTGGAAGCCATCTGTATCCTTCTTGCATATGCATCATGCTATGATATAAAACTTTATCAAATGGATGTAAAAAGTGCTTTTTTTAAATGGCTTCATAAATGAACTTGTATATGTTGAGCAACCACCTGGATTTGAAGAACCTAGATATCCTAACCATGCTTACAGGTTGTCCAAGGCGCTATATGGGCTAAAGCAAGCTCCAAGGGCTTGGTATGAGCGCCTTCGTGACTTCCTCATCAAAAAGGGCTTCAAGATCGGGACCGTCGACACAACTCTATTCACAAAGAAACATAACGGTGATATTTTCATTTGTCAAGTATATGTTGACGATATAATCTTTGGCTCGACAAATGACTATCATTGCAAGGAATTTGGTGAGTTGATGTCGAAGGAATTCGAGATGTCAATGATTGGTGAGCTGACGTACTTCCTCGGCTTTCAAGTCAAGCAAATGAAAGATGGTAACTTTCTCTTACAAGAGAAGTATACCAAAGACTTGTTGAAAAGGTTCAACATGGAGAAGTGCAAACCAATCAAGACCCCCATGCCAACAAATGGACATCTCGACTTAGATGAGGGAGGTAACCCGGTTAACCAAACTCTCTACCGTTCTATGATTGGTAGTGTAACACCCCAGGTGTTTATATTCCGCTCGACAGCGAGTACGGATTTAAGCACGTGATATCAGTGAATAAGACGGACACTAAGGTCTAATTATCTTCGCCTATTGCGATTTTAATATCACATCCGTTCCGTCTGTCGTGGGTGCGACATCGTTTTATTTTCATCTATTCGGGCTCGTCCTAAATTTTCGTGGTGTTCGGAACCTCGTCGTTCCAAAAATTGGTGCGTCCGGTGAGTATTTAAAATTCATCGCTCGCGTGAATACGAATTCGGAAGCCCGACTCACTCGAATGATTTTATCCATAACAAATTAATTTGCACTCGTCGACTAAGATTTTTGGTGCAAACAATTCGGCTCACACTCGTCAATCGTGAAATCGTGTACGAGGATCCAAAAATTGTGCATCAATTCACGGATAAATTATCCTGGCTGTGGAACCAGGTGTTCCGAGGTTAGACGTATGTTCATCTGATTTTAAACCAGACTACTGTAATTAGTACTGACAACAAGTAATTGGTGAATGATTTGGTTCGCTAAATCATTAGACTGAAATGTGTAGCCGTATAACGCGTTGACCAATTATGTTCATCGCTTAAAATTGTGATCCAAAAATATCTGCAAAATTCTTTAAAAAAAATTATAAAAAAGGAAAAATATCTTCTCCTTATCCTCCCATCGTCTTCCTCTCTTGATTTTTTTCGCATGAGCCTTATCAGGATCCGCGTCACTGTGTCCTGGAACAAAAAAATCTATCGTCGTTTTCTTTCTCAGATATCCTCCCACCGCTCACTGCCTTTGCTCTATCCCGGCCACCGCCGCTCAAGCACCTGGATGAGGATCGATGCCGTCGCCAGGATTTTTCCTCGTCGTGCTCTTCTGCTGAAATCGGTGCCCAGCCACTCCTCTACAGCCGTTGCCATCTCCCTCTTGTAGCTCGTCTTCTCCCTCTACTCTCCGCTCAAGCTTGCCGACCGCCCGTCTTCCTCCCTGGCCGGCGTACTGCCTCCGGCTCGCCGCTGCGCGCGCCCATCTCCCTCCGCGCCGCGCATCTGGGTGTCTGCTCGCCCCCTGTGCCGCGCCGTGGTCTCCCTCCCTGCGCACAGCCACCACCGGCCGAGCTCGCCCCGGCCCCTTCGCTCCTCCCATGGCGAGCTCGCCGGGGATGCCCCTGTCCCAGTTCGCTGCGCCCTGCTCGGTCCCGGGCTTATCTGCTGCTCGGCCGCGTCCCTCCCTTGTTCCTCCAGCCGAGCTGCTCTCCCAGCGCTCTTCCTTCCCTGCAACCTGGACCTTCCCAGCTCGGCCTCTAGCTGCTGCGCGCGCTCTGCCTCCATGGCCGCGCCCGCTGTCGCGCCCGGCCAGGCTCCTCTACGCGCGCTGGAGCTTCCTCTACTCGGTCCCCTGTCGGCCTGCTCCATCTTCCTGGCGGCGCTCAGCTCTGTCCTTTCTCCCTCTGTTCGCCCACGCGCAGGCATGCTTCGCCGGGCACGTCCTGCTCTCCCCAGCTCCGCTCTGGTCGTGCGCGCTCCTCTGCTCGCCGAGGCCCCTTCTCTATGCACTCTCCGGCCAGCCGAGGTCTCGCCAGCCACAGTTCCGCTCAAAGTTCTCTGCTCAGTTCCCTTGCGTGCGCCCTGGTGGCTGCGCGTGCTATTCCCTGCCGAGCTTGGTACTGTCTATCTCGCCACGCTCGGTCTCTAGCTCCTTGTGCGCACATCTGTTCATGGCCGTGGTGATAATTGATATTATGGCGTGGCGACGTCGTGCGCGTCGCGACAGTTGTCTTGGTCGTGAAGTAGTCCGCGCCATAGAGTTCACCCGGCCATGATTTCATCAAATTGCGAAGCTTCCTCACCATGTGCTCTGGCATCGGCTGCCGCCGATTCCGCCATAAAGTTCACGAGCGCTCTTTGCTCAATTTATTTCGCCGTGGGTAATTTCTCCACACTTCAAATACGTGTTGCTTGCCCCGCATGCGCTCACTCCTCATCCTTTGGGTTTCGGCATATTCACGTTTATCGTCGAGCCGTCAAACTCGTCATCCCCTGCTCGATCCCCACCTTACCAGCTCGCTCCAAAAACGATCTCGTCGTCGTTCCGCGAGTCATCAAGAAATCTAAAGAATCAGGTGAAGACGAAGCCAACAGTGTGGTGTTCACCAAGTGCGCGACAAAAGCTCAAACATCCTGCGCGACTCAAGTTCGACTCGTCAGAATTATTCAGTCGAGGAAAAGATCTTCAAGCAATTGACTACCGAAGAAAAGAAGACCCCTGGGTGACGTCAACCGGAACCCATAGTCGTGCTTGCGACGTCAAATTAGACAGGGTAAGCAAATTTATTATTCGTGCGAGTGGATTAATGAATGATCTAAACTAGGTCTATAAATAGAATTGTGGTCACAATAAATGTTAGTAATTTACTAATTTAGCATGCCTATATTGTGATAATCGATTTAGGTAAATCGGTAAATCAAGTAATTAAGATACATAGTTTAAAGAGTTAATAAAAAGCTAGGAATAAAAATAGATCTAGTGTAATATGTCAATTTGGTTAATGGATGTAGTCGATGCCCTGCTGTGATATCCATGATGCTTAATTCTTGGTTTTAAGTGTTTCGTCCTTTTTGGCGTAGATTATCTATCTCATACTATGTATACTCGTGCTCATACATGTGCATCGTGCATCTCATGAGGTACGATAATTAATCGCGCGATGCGGAAGAAGAGCCAAGTCGATCTCAAGCGCGGGCTAATCCGCAGGATGATGCTGATGGACGAACCGGAAGATGGATAATCTGAACAATGCCAAAACAAAAGGCTGATCGTCAAGTGGTCGTCGTCTAACAACACTAACCTAGTGTTACCCAGGCAAGCCCCGGTGCATTTGCCACCTTCCTTGATGTTTTTAAAATCTTTCTCACTTGATTGATGCATTAGGTGATAGGAGTTGATTGCTAAAACAATTCCTGCATTACCTTCCTTGAATTTGATTACCTTCCTTGATCACCTGTTTTACAAAAGATTTTTGATGCTTAGCATTGCTTTAGAAAAACAAAATGTTTTGTTTTTACAAAAGATGATTTGGCAAAAGTGGATGGGATGTTTTTGAAAATAAAACTTGATGGTGAATCCATCACGGCCGTGATGGATTCAACATTGGAAAAGATGTACCTCTGCCAGGTACCCACCTTTGGGGTTAAATGATTAAGCTGAGACCGGGCGGGTGACTTGCACGAGAAAGGAGTCTCGATGTAGTGTCTCCGTCTGAGTCGTTTAAGGACCGTACCGATTGTTGGCCTGCTGATCTAGGACCCTTTATCTGGCCACATACCTCATCATGGGTAAGCTTGAACCCGGCTATTCCATACATGAAAAGACAATCACGCACTGGGAGTGGAGAGATGGCGAGAGTGGCACGTACCCTCCTGGCAAAGGACCGCCTAAAAGGGGTGGTGTGCTCTCGGGTGGCGCGGACCTGTTCATGTGGTGGAGGATCCGTGGGAATGGTAGACATGTGCAAAAGAGTTAAGAGAAGCATATGTCGTGTGGTTGGAGATCCCTAGCTGGGTATTAATCGATTCAGATCGCCGAACTTCTCGGATATGAAGACTGGATCTTCGACCCTCATCGTAGATAACAAGCGAAACAAAAGTTAGATTTTAAAAGAAAGCTAGTGTAGGACAAGTGAATGCTCTAGATTAGGCAAATCTAGATTCAGGAAAAGTACTTAACTTGTGATGTAAAATTTTGGCTTAAGGACCCACTTCTAGTAAGCTTTTCTGCAAAAAGAGTCCTTGAAACTTGATGAGCTTTACCTTGAATCCCTCTAGCCAGCATACCCTTGAGAGTCTTTTCTTTAGTTGGGTAAGTCTTGCTGAGTAATTCCGTGCTCAGGGTTTTATTCCCTGTTGTTTTTCAGGTTCTAACTTTGTGCTGTTGTTGATGGTGTTAAGTGCCGGTGGGCTCGGCCTTCTTATAAGTCTAAGTAACTCTTCTATACTTCTTATTGAGAATGTTCACTTGAGCTAGCATATATTTCAAAACTATAAATAATTTATAATAGTTTAAAGTTATTCCTTTGAACCACTTCTGTAACCACTCCGATAAATCTAATGTAAAACTTGATGTAGCTTGTAAAATTTGGTAAAAAGATTTCCGCTGCAAAATGTTGGTGTGTGATTTGTGTTTACTTAATCTTGTGATCCTGGTTGTTCGTGGTTTATCCGGGGTCCCTGGGACACTCGGACAGATCCTGTTAAGTTATCTGGTGCACATACATAGCCGTCTGAGGTCTTTGAGACAAGGACAGGTGCATGTGGGCCCGATAACTTGGGAGGTTCTGCCACAGCTGGTATCGGAGCAAGATTAAGTATATACAGTCACATACATATTTTCAAAACCAAAGTTTTGGTTTCAGAAAACCTATTTTCACCTAAACACATTGTTTGGTTTTGAAAAACAGTTTTAAAAAACTATAATGCTAGTGACATCCTCTATTAAGCCCTAAGTTAAGGACTATCAGGTGGCTTAGTTCAAAACCACTAACCCACAACCAGGTGGGTATTGCATACATGTGTATTGTTATTTTTGAGGCCATTCGGTTTTGAATGGATCGACGCTCAAGGTAAGGTGAGATGTGAGAGCATGACCGAACAAACGTCGGTCTAGGGGAGTGCTTAAGTGTGGCGCTTGATTATATACATGTTCCACATATGTATATATGAAGGCTGCGATGTGGAGTATTTACTTTTCTGGGAATTCAGTACCCCATGGATGTGTATGGGTATACAGACATGGGAATACTGAGAAGTGTATTGTACTCGTAACGACGCACCTACGCTCAGGTAAGAAGGTGAGTTACCATAATGAGTTGCCCTATGGTTAAAGTGTGGCAACGGCGCCTATGCATGGCTCGGCGCTTAATGATGAGCTGGCCTCCATATAGCAATATATGGAGTATAAACTGTGATAAACTATCATGTGTGAATTGCATCATTGGGAATTGGGCTATGATGGATTTTTCTGCAGGTACACTAACCTCGAAAATGTATGTGTAGTTGACGACTAGCAAAATACCGTGAGAGTCGTAAGTATGCCACCGATATAGAACGCTATTGCCACAGTATATTGGCAAAACTCGTGAGGACGTGTAGGACGAGCATGCATCCTGATTGTTGCATCATGTTTGTCACCTATACACCCAAGATGCTTCTCTCATCTTTATTCTAGTAACCATTGATTGTAGATAATATGGTGTAATGCTAAATTATGAACTTCGATGAAATAGGTGTCCTCCATTCTTTAGGTGACCTCTTAGAGTGCTTTATGTGTGCTCTTTTGTTGATGTGCCGATAGAGGGTTAGTAGTTTGGTTGCTTAAACCCAAAATTAGGCCATGTTCTTAGTTGGTGAACCGAGACCCCAATTTGAATTTACCATTATCACTCTGTGACCAAGCCCATACAAATAAATGCTTGATAATTTCTTTGTTGGACATAAGTTGCATTCGGACTCCAAATAAGGATCTTGGCAATTAACTTGTCACTCCCTTAGTGGTCGTGTTTCCATCCTAGATCCTGCCCTTGCTTAGTTGATACAGGTTGAGGTCTCTATTGTGTTTGGCCTCTCCTTGCGGATTATCTTGTCGCTTTATCAACCCAACCTAGGAAAGACATGTCCAACCATTTTTCTGGAATTTGATGCCTTTGGTTTCCCCATATCTATCGAAGGCATACCAACTTAATCTTATGATTGTTTTCCCCTGTATCTAGTCAGATACTGATCCTTGACCTTGTGATCTCTACGATTGGCAAAGAAATATGCTTGGGGCTGAACTAACAGTCTCCCATCATACTCCATTCATCAAGTTTAGGTTATGGCCATGTCTTGTCCATTTCATCGGGCCATGATCTATTTGGCTCTCTGCTGTAACCATCATTACAGGGGGAGCATCTCTTTGTATATTGTCACCCTTGCCTAATTCATTTGTATCGCGTGAGATTTCTTATTGGTTACGTCTGGTAATGGTGTTATGACTAAAACCGATGGCACGCGTTGGTATCACAGTTAATAGTCATAATCCATTATGAGATTGTATCAATATGTTATCTTCCGTAGACTTCTTCCTTGAAACAATTTCTATGTCGTTTGTGAAGAGATCAAGCAACATCTGTCATCTCCGTTGGATCAAAAGGGCATACCACTTTCATGTGTGGTCTTATTTCTTTTGATCTTGGTAGTGACTACTCATACAAGTTCCCTTTACATCCTTTGTGTAAAGGAGAAGCCTTGGAGCTTTTTAGTGTCGAGAGACAACCGATTAGCTCTCAAAATGGAGATCTGTTTCCTCTGCTACTGAGATGCAGGAGTTTGTTCATTCGCTCTCTTATTTAATCCATGTATTCCCTAACCAAGTGGATAATGCGTCTCGCATGAAGAAACGGATGAACAACATGACCAAATGGATTTCTACCCAAATGCATGACCAACTGTTAGTATGAGTGAACTCTCGACCGTTGGCTTACCGATGGTACTGAGAGGACATGCCCAATGTCAAAAGTAGTTCAACAAGTTGGTTTTACTAACTTGTAACTGCTCAATGAACGAAGGTTGAGTTTAGAGATCGTTTTATCGATTTGCCTGAACTCACTTTGGTTCAAACCCTCTTAAGAAAGTACTTATAAGAATCGAGATTAAGGCGGCCAATAACCACCTAGCCATCGCTCTAGTCGTGTCTCGATCGCCTCACGTGTGCTTTTCTAGCATGTATGACCAGGTCGAGTCATGCCTAGTGCTTGATAAAATGGACTAGTTTTAAAGTCCGTATCTACAGATCCCTTTGCTGGTGATGTTCTCGAATCTATATCACCTTTCAGGGACTTGGATTCTCTGGCTAACACGAGTTAACTATGATGTTATTCGACATTCACACCCGTCACGTGTGCTATGAGCTTACTGTAACCACTTGTTGGTAAACCTCTTTCTGTGTGTTTTAACCAAGATGGTGTATCTGATTCTGTTTGGGTAAAATCGTGTATTTGTCGCTCGCTCAACAGACTCAGATAGTACAGTGTCATAAAAAAAAGCAAACTGCACACATGGAACCTTATGTGTTCTTCTGGCAGACAGCGTCTCTATTGGTGGACATTTCTAAATTGGCTTAAGGCGATACATGATATGTCCACTAGAGAAACAACATTCTGAGACACTCGTCCTTGCTTGGAATTGCCTTATAATTATCGCTGATATGAACAAGGTTACATACTTCTCTACCCTTAGAAGTCTTTCGCTCCGAATCTCGGGACGAGATTCTTTTAAGGGGGAGGGCTGTAACACCCCAGGTGTTTATATTCCGCTCGACAGCGAGTACGGATTTAAGCACGTGATATCAGTGAATAAGACGGACACTAAGGTCTAATTATCTTCGCCTATTGCGATTTTAATATCGCATCCGTTCCGTCTGTCGTGGGTGCGACATCGTTTTATTTTCATCTATTCGGGCTCGTCCTAAATTTTCGTGGTGTTCGGAACCTCGTCGTTCCAAAAATTAGTGCGTCCGATGAGTATTTAAAATTCATCGCTCGCGCGAATACGAATTCGGAAGCCCGACTCACTCGAATGATTTTATCCATAACAAATTAATTTGCACTCGTCGACTAAGATTTTTGGTGCAAACAATTCGACTCACACTCGTCAATCGTGAAATCGTGTACGAGGATCCAAAAATTGTGCATCAATTCACGGATAAATTATCCTGGCTGTGGAACCAGGTGTTCCGAGGTTAGACGTATGTTCATCTGATTTTAAACCAGACTACTGTAATTAGTACTGACAACAAGTAATTGGTGAATGATTTGGTTCGCTAAATCATTAGACTGAAATGTGTAGCCGTATAACGCGTTGACCAATTATGTTCATCGCTTAAAATTGTGATCCAAAAATATCTGCAAAATTCTTTAAAAAAAATTATAAAAAAGGAAAAATATCTTCTCCTTATCCTCCCATCGTCTTCCTCTCTTGATTTTTTTTCGCATGAGCCTTATCAGGATCCGCGTCACTGTGTCCTGGAACAAAAAAATCTATCGTCGTTTTCTTTCTCAGATATCCTCCCACCGCTCACTGCCTTTGCTCTATCCCGGCCACCGCCGCTCAAGCACCTGGATGAGGATCGATGCCGTCGCCAGGATTTTTCCTCGTCGTGCTCTTCTGCTGAAATCGGTGCCCAGCCACTCCTCCTCTACAGCCGTTGCCATCTCCCTCTTGTAGCTCGTCTTCTCCCTCTACTCTCCGCTCAAGCTTGCCGACCGTCCGTCTTCCTCCCTGGCCGGCGTACTGCCTCCGGCTCGCCGCTGCGCGCGCCCATCTCCCTCCGCGCCGCACATCCGGGTGTCTGCTCGCCCCCTGTGCCGCGTCGTGGTCTCCCTCCCTGCGCACAGCCACCACCGGCCGAGCTCGCCCCGGCCCCTTCGCTCCTCCCATGGCGAGCTCGCCGGGATGCCCCTGTCCCAGTTCGCTGCGCCCTGCTCGGTCCCGGGCTTATCTGCTGCTCGGCCGCGTCCCTCCCTTGTTCCTCCAGCCGAGCTGCTCTCCCAGCGCTCTTCCTTCCCTGCAACCTGGACCTTCCCAGCTCGGCCTCTAGCTGCTGCGCGCGCTCTTCCTCCATGGCCGCGCCCGCTGTCGCGCCCGTCCAGGCTCCTCTACGCGCGCCGGAGCTTCCTCTACTCGGTCCCCTGTCGGCCTGCTCCATCTTCCTGGCGGCGCTCAGCTCTGTCCTTTCTCCCTCTGTTTGCCCACGCGCAGGCATGCTTCGCCGAGCTCGCCCCTGCACGTCCTGCTCTCCCCAGCTCCGCTCTGGTCGTGCGCGCTCCTCTGCTCGCCGAGGCCCCTTCTCTATGCACTCTCCGGCCAGCCGAGGTCTCGCCAGCTACAGTTCCGCTCAAAGTTCTCTGCTCAGTTCCCTTGCGTGCGCCTTGGTGGCTGCGCGTGCTATTCCCTGCCGAGCTCGGTACTGTCTATCTGGCCACGCTCGGTCTCTAGCTCCTTGTGCGCACATCTGTTCATGGCCGTGGTGATAATTGATATTATGGCGTGGCGACGTCGTGCGCGTCGCGACAGTTGTCTTGGTCGTGAAGTAGTCCGCGCCATAGAGTTCACCCGGCCATGATTTCATCAAATTGCGAAGCTTCCTCACCATGCGCTCTGGCATCGGCTGCCGCCGATTCCGCCATAAAGTTCACGAACGCTCTTTGCTCAATTTATTTCGCCGTGGGCAATTTCTCCACACTTCAAATACGTGTTGCTTGCCCCGCATGCGCTCACTCCTCATCCTTTGGGTTTCGGCATATTCACGTTTATCGTCGAGCCGTCAAACTCGTCATCCCCTGCTCGATCCCCACCTTACCAGCTCGCTCCAAAAACGATCTCGTCGTCGTTCCGCGAGTCATCAAGAAATCTAAAGAATCAGGTGAAGACAAAGCC
This sequence comes from Zea mays, assembly GCF_902167145.1. Classification (NCBI taxonomy): domain Eukaryota; kingdom Viridiplantae; phylum Streptophyta; class Magnoliopsida; order Poales; family Poaceae; genus Zea; species Zea mays. The sequence goes on from NC_050101.1 coordinate 102,610,292, forward strand.
AACAGCGTGGTGTTCACCAAGTGCGCGACAAAAGCTCAAACATCCTGCGCGACTCAAGTTCGACTCGTCAGAATTATTCAGTCAAGGAAAAGATCTTCAAGCAATTGACTACCGAAGAAAAGAAGACCCCTGGGTGACGTCAACCGGAACCCATAGTCGTGCTTGCGACTATCGCGTCAAATTAGACAGGGTAAGCAAATTTATTATTCGTGCGAGTGGATTAATGAATGATCTAAACTAGGTCTATAAATAGAATTGTGGTCACAATAAATGTTAGTAATTTACTAATTTAGCATGCCTATATTGTGATAATCGATTTAGGTAAATCGGTAAATCAAGTAATTAAGATACATAGTTTAAAGAGTTAATAAAAAGCTAGGAATAAAAATAGATCTAGTGTAATATGTCAATTTGGTTAATGGATGTAGTCGATGCCCTGCTGTGATATCCATGATGCTTAATTCTTGGTTTTAAGTGTTTCGTCCTTTTTGGCTTAGATTATCTATCTCATACTATGTATACTCGTGCTCATACATGTGCATCGTGCATCTCATGAGGTACGATAATTAATCGCGCGATGCGGAAGAAGAGCCAAGTCGATCTCAAGCGCGGGCTAATCCGCAGGATGATGCTGATGGACGAACCGGAAGATGGATAATCTGAACAATGCCAAAACAAAAGGCTGATCGTCAAGTGGTCGTCGTCTAACAACACTAACCTAGTGTTACCCAGGCAAGCCCCGGTGCATTTGCCACCTTCCTTGATGTTTTTAAAATCTTTCTCACTTGATTGATGCATTAGGTGATAGGAGTTGATTGCTAAAACAATTCCTGCATTACCTTCCTTGAATTTGATTACCTTCCTTGATCACCTGTTTTACAAAAGATTTTTGATGCTTAGCATTGCTTTAGAAAAACAAAATGTTTTGTTTTTACAAAAGATGATTTGGCAAAAGTGGATGGGATGTTTTTGAAAATAAAACTTGATGGTGAATCCATCACGGCCGTGATGGATTCAACATCGGAAAAGATGTACCTCTGCCAGGTACCCACCTTTGGGGTTAAATGATTAAGCTGAGACCGGGCGGGTGACTTGCACGAGAAAGGAGTCTCGATGTAGTGTCTCCGTCTGAGTCGTTTAAGGACCGTACTGATTGTTGGCCTGTTGATCTAGGACCCTTTATCTGGCCACATACCTCATCATGGGTAAGCTTGAACCCGGCTATTCCATACATGAAAAGACAATCGCGCACTGGGAGTGGAGAGATGGCGAGAGTGGCACGTACCCTCCTGGCAAAGGACCGCCTAAAAGGGGTGGTGTGCTCTCGGGTGGCGCGGACCTGTTCATGTGGTGGAGGATCCGTGGGAATGGTAGACATGTGCAAAAGAGTTAAGAGAAGCATATGTCGTGTGGTTGGAGATCCCCAGCTGGGTATTAATCGATTCGGATCGCCGAACTTCTCGGATATGAAGACTGGATCTTCGACCCTCATCGTAGATAACAAGCGAAACAAAAGTTGGATTTTAAAAGAAAGCTAGTGTAGGACAAGTGAATGCTCTAGATTAGGCAAATCTAGATTCAGGAAAAGTACTTAACTTGTGATGTAAAATTTTGGCTTAAGGACTCACTTCTAGTAAGCTTTTCTGCAAAAAGAGTCCTTGAAACTTGATGAGCTTTACCTTGAATCCCTCTAGCCAGCATACCCTTGAGAGTCTTTTCTTTAGTCGGGTAAGTCTTGCTGAGTAATTCCGTGCTTAGGGTTTTATTCCCTGTTGTTTTTCAGGTTCTAACTTTGTGCTGTTGTTGATGGTGTTAAGTGCCGGTGGGCTCGGCCTTCTTATAAGTCTAAGTAACTCTTCTATACTTCTTATTGAGGATGTTCACTTGAGCTAGCATATATTTCAAAACTATAAATAATTTATAATAGTTTAAAGTTATTCCTTTGAACCACTTCTGTAACCACTCCGATAAATCTAATGTAAAACTTGATGTAGCTTGTAAAATTTGGTAAAAAGATTTCCGCTGCAAAATGTTGGTGTGTGATTTGTGTTTACTTAATCTTGTGATCCTGGTTGTTCGTGGTTTATCCGGGGTCCCTGGGACACTCGGACAGATCCTGTTAAGTTATCTGGTGCACATACATAGCCGTCTGAGGTCTTTGAGACAAGGACAGGTGCATGTGGGCCCGATAACTTGGGAGGTTCTGCCACAGGTAGTTTATTGTACCTTACCGCATCTAGGCCCGATATCATGTTTAGTGTCTGCATGTGTGCTAGATTTCAATCTAATCCTAAGAAAGCTCATCTTCGCACTGTTTGTCACACCCGGTTTTAGAAGGCAAACCGAATGCGAACCATGTACGTGCCAGGATCAGTTATTCACGTACACAGCAGTTACATAACATGGACATCATCACACAGTGCTCAAAATAGTATTAAGAAGGGAAATAGTCGATTACATCATACGTCTGAGACGCCCATATAGTCCTTACAATAAATCAAAGTGCAGAAAAGAAACGTAGATAACCGCAGCCTTCACAGGCAGCCGACTGGGGGTTGCCGCTAACCCACGCCTAGAACTCGTCGTAGTCTTGGAACTCCTGGAAGTCTCCTTCCACAGCTTCATCTTCGCCTGAGCAGTGGTTGCAATGCTGACAACCTGGGGATGGGGGGGGGGTTGGTGTGTAGAGCAAGGGTGAGTACACATCAACATACTCAGCAAGTATCCTGTTTGGCTGTAGTGGACTAGCTTTATGTGGGGATAAGTCAAACAGTTGCTTTTAGTTGGTCAGATTATTATTTACTAATAGAAAGCCAGGTTTTAGCATTAACCCAAATTATTAGCCCGATGTACCCTTTCCAAACGGAAAGAATACCACTTACCAGTACCATAGTCATAATCAAAACCATCGATCTCATAGCCACCTGTACCAAAGTATCTCTGATCAAGTACCACTAATCACTGGAGCTCCCTTGGCCGCTCATAACCGCGAGCACGGCTGATATATCAGTTTTCAAACACTCTGCAGAGGTTGTGCACTTTACCCACAAGCCGTGATTCCCATTCTGCCCGGAGATCATGACTCTCCATTGATCACTACCAAGGTGACCCAGCAAGGCATCACTACGTAGCCTTTACAAAGATTCCCCGGGGCTGTAGCCACCCGTTAGGTTTCCTAAATGCACCGCACTCCTCCCCAAGGGGCGAACCCAAACTTGGCAGAGCGAGCCGCATACACCGAGCCCCATTGACGGCACGACGGCTAAGTGAACTACACCCCGGATCCTCTAATTATTCAGCTAAGGGCACCCCATTCCACCCTCATGGTTGCACTGTTTTCCCGGGCGGTCATCCATAGAACAGGTCCTTACGGAGAGGCACTCGAGAAACCGCTCGAACCCCCTTGAAGACCACAAGTATAACATCATAATAAGAGAAGGGAAAACAGCGTATCATAGATAATCTCATCATGTTCATTGATTAGAGTTTGAGCAATAGCATAAAGCTAAACAATAATAATCCAACCCAAATAGGTAAACAAGGACATGGATAACAAAAGCTAGTCAATCCTTAGGCATAAATGTGTAATGCGGGAGGTGAATTAAAGAATGAATAGGACAGAGATAGGTCAAGGGACACTTGCCTCCACCAACCGACTGCTGCTCAGGGGCTTCTCCTGCGAGTTCCTCGGGCTCTTTGACCGGATCATTCTCTATGCGAGCGCAAACATACATACATCCACATATTTAATACAAAAGAACAGTACACCATACAATAGAATGCAATAAGTAAACAGACGTTACACGCGGGCTCGCGAGTACGGTTAAGAGAGAAAGAGGAAAAGACAGTCGAGAAACGATCACGTTGCATGATTATAAATTAACCACTCGCTTAATGGAAGGAAATTTAATGTAGACACTATGTTTAGCGTAAAGTAAAGTCATGTTTCATGTCTAATTATTGTAAGCAGGTGGAGATAAATAAAAAGATGGTCGCGCGGCGAGACGCGCGACAAAGCTCTCTAAAACAAATTAAGAAGTTAACGACTCGTCGCGCGACCGAGCACGCAACGAGACACTTCGCCTTAGTTAAGAGGAGACGTTAAGCGTCGCGCGACGAAGCGCATGACGGCATACGTCGGCTAAACTGAGTCCAAAGTGGAACGTCGCGTGAATACACACGCGGCGTTACACCTTAAACAACCTGAAACGAAAATGGATCGTCGCGCGACGAAGCGCACGACGCAACACAAGATAGAATCTGAATTTGGACAAATCCGTCGCGCGGCGAAGCGCGCGACGCAACACGCTAATTAACAAATAATCACCGCGAGCGCGGGCGAGCGAAGATACGGTCGGGCGAGGCCGGGACGGGGGAACGGGCGGCCGAGCCGGGGCCGGGGCGGTTGAACCGGCCCGGGGGCGGTTGAACCGGCCAGGGGCGGGGGCGCGCGGGCGAGCGGGGCTTGCCGCGCCGCGGGCGGGCGCCGGGCCACCACGGCCGGCCGAGCCGAGGGGCGGGGCGGGCGAGCGCCACGCGCAGGGGCCGGGGCAGGGGGAAAAGGGAGGGCGCGCGCGGGGGGAAGGAGAGGAGGGAGAGGGAGAGAGAGAGGAGAAGGGGAGGGGAGGGGAGGGGAGCTCACCTCGGGGTCCAAAATCCGGTGATTGCCGTCTCCAAATCCTAGGGCACCACGGGGAGAGAGAGGTGGAAGAGGGAGAGGAGAGGTTGTTGCGCGGGAGATCCAAATGAGAGAGGGAGGAGAGGGGAGGGGGTGCATGGGGGGTTTGGGCGCCAGGGGCGCGCAGGCCGGGGCGGGCCGGCTGGGCTGGACTAGGTTGGGCCGGGCCACTTCGCGGATCGAAAACCCACGACGAGCGCGGACCACTAAATGGAATTAAATCGCGAATCGAAATCCGGAACAGAACGAGACGAACACTCAATATCAGACAAAGAAATGTGCTTCGGCATGATGCAACACCCATGACACTTAGGTTTTGGTTTATACATGACACGGACACCTGTCGCTATACTGGTTTGAAATTGGGGAGAAGGAGCAAACGGGGAAAGAGAAAAGAGAGTAACGCCCGAATTTGGTGAGAGAAAAGAAGAAAAAATCCTACCCCCAAATTCAGGGCGTTACAAACCTATCCCCCTTAAAAGAATCTCGCCCTCGAGATTCAGGGTTGGCTAGCAAAGAGCTCAGGGTATTTAGCCATCAGATCATCTTCACGCTCCCAGGTTGCTTCTTCCTCAGAGTGATGATTCCATTTGACCTTGCACATTCTGATGGTCTTCCTTCGGGTGACTCTGTCTGCAACCTCAAGGATCTGCACTGGCTTCTCAACATAGGTCAAGTCCTCCAGGACTTCAAGACCTTCCACTGGCAACTGATCTTCTGGTACACGCAAGCACTTCTTCAACTGAGACACATGAAAGACATCATGCACAGCTGACAAATTCTCTGGCAGACTGAGCTGATAGGCCACTTCTCCACGTCTTGCAAGAATCTGATACGGACCGATGTAGCGGGGTGCTAGCTTGCCTTTGACTCCGAACCTCTTGACTCCTCTGATCGGTGACACTTTCAGATAGACAAAGTCTCCGACTTCGAAACTCAGCTCTCTTCTTCTTGTGTCTGCATAGCTTCGCTGCCTCGATTGCGCTATCTTCAGATTCTCTCGGACCATCTTGATGTTCTCTTCGGCTTCAAGCAAAATGTCTGGTCCAAACACTTGCTTTTCTCCAGGCTGATCCCATTGCAACGGAGTTCTACAACTCCTTCCATAAAGCGCCTGAAATGGTGACATCTTCAAACTGGCCTGGTAACTGTTGTTATAGGAAAACTCTGCATAAGGCAATCTCTTATCCCATCCGGACTGATCTTGCAACGCACAGGCTCTCAACATGTCTTCAAGAATCTGGTTGGTCCTTTCGGTCTGGCCATCTGTCTGCGGATGATAAGCTGAACTGAAATTCAGATGCGTGCCCAAAGCTTCATGCAACTGCTGCCAGAAATGAGAGGTGAACTGCGTTCCTCTGTCTGACACTATCTTCTTTGGCACACCATGAAGACAAACGATCCGAGACATATACAATTCTGCCAATACTGCACTGCTGTAGTTGGTCTTGACAGGTATGAAGTGGGCTGACTTGGTCAAGCGGTCCACTACTACCCAAATGGAATCGTAGCCGGCTCGAGTGCGAGGCAATCCAACTATGAAATCCATACCAATTTCATCCCATTTCCACTGAGGGATCTGCAACGGTTGCAACAATCCAGCGGGTCTCTGGTGCTCTGCCTTAATTCTTCGGCAACTATCGCACATAGCCACATGCTCTGCGATTTCCCTCTTCATTCCGTACCACCAGAATTTCTTCTTCAGATCCTGATACATCTTCTCACTGCCAGGGTGAATCGAATAAGCTGTCTCATGAGCTTCCTTGAGAATCAACTCCCGAATGGGCTGGACATTGGGAACACACAAGCGGTCTTTGAACCATATCACGCCTTCTGCATCTTCTCGAAAATCTTTGCCTCTGCCATCTAGAATCAGTCGCCGAATTTCACTGATCTTCTCATCATTCTTCTGCGCTTCTTTGATTTCGCGCTCTAAGGTAGGTTCCAATTCAACTGTGACTCCTCGCGAATTGTTCAGAAATCCGAGACTCAACCTGTCAAACTCCTTGGCCAACTCATAAGGCATCGGACGAGCGACCATCAGATTGACTTGACTCTTTCTGCTCAAAGCATCTGCCACTATGTTTGCTTTGCCTGGATGGTAATGAATCTCCAACTCATAGTCTTTGATCAACTCTAACCATCTTCGCTGCCTCATGTTCAACTCTGACTGAGTGAATATGTACTTCAGACTCTTGTGGTCTGTGTAAACATCGCATTTCTGTCCATACAGATAGTGCCTCCATGTCTTCAGTGCGTGAACCACTGCTGCCAACTCTAGATCATGGATTGGGTAATTCTTCTCATGAACCTTCAGCTGTCGGGACGAGTAAGCCACAACTCTTCCCTCTTGCATCAACACACATCCCAAACCTGTGTAACAAGCATCACAATACACCGAGAAGGGCTTGTGCACATCAGGCAAGACTAGGACGGGCGCCGTAGTCAACTTCTCTTTCAGCGCTTCAAAGGCCTCTTGGCATTTCTGGGTCCACTTGAACTCAACTTTGTTGCCTAGCAACGCTGTCATTGGTTTCGCAATCTTCGAAAACCCTTCAATGAATCGCCGATAATATCCGGCCATTCCAATGAAACTCTTGATTCCTCTAGCATCTGTTGGCGCTTTCCAGTTCAAAATGTCTGCCACTTTCTTCGGATCCACAGCCAATCCTTCCTTGTTGATTATGTGACCCAAGAACAGGACTTCACTGATCCAGAACTCACACTTGCTCAACTTTGCATACAACTGGTGCTCTCGCAATCTTTGCAATACCATCCTCAAATGTTCTGCGTGCTCTTCTTCGCTTTGAGAATAAACCAGAATGTCATCAATGAATACCACCACAAACTTATCAAGGTAATCCATGAATACACTGTTCATCAAGTTCATGAAGAACGCTGGCGCATTGGTCAAACCAAAAGACATCACAGTGAACTCATACAAACCATACTTGATAATGAATGCCATCTTCGGAATGTCCAAAGGTCGGATCCTGAGCTGATGATAACCTGACCTCAGATCAATCTTGGAGAACACACTGGCTCCTCTCAACTGGTCGAACAGATCTTCAATCCTGGGCAAAGGGTACTTGTTCTTGATCGTGACCTCATTCAAAGCTCGATAATCAATACACATCCTCTTGGTGCCATCTTTCTTCTCCACAAATAGGACAGGGGCGGCCCAAGGCGAGGTGCTTGGCCGAATGTAACCTTTCTCTGACAGCTCATCAATTTGCTTCTTAAGCTCATCCAACTCTGGTCCAGATATTCTGTAAGCTCTCTTGAAGATAGGGGCGGTTCCAGGAAGAAGCTCTATGGCAAACTCAACTTTCCGCTCTGGTGGCATACCCGGTAAGTCCTTTGGAAACACATCTGGGAACTCGGACACAACCTTGATACTCTCAATTGGGTCTGCTTCACTGCTATCAACAGCTATCTGATAACAACTTCCTTTCTTTGGCTCAGGCGGGACTAACTCGGTCACCACTTCCTCTCCTAGTGGGGACACCAACTTGATGGTCCTTTTATCACAACTGATAACTGCCTGATACTTATCTAGCCAATTCATCCCTAGGATGACATCTATTCCCTGAGTACCCATTACTATGAGGTTGGCGGGAAACGCTATCCCCCTTATTTCCACACTTATATTCAAACAAATGCTATCGGCTCGAATTCTACCACCGGCTGAGTCAATTTGAATGGGGGTTGACATGGTAGTACTTGGAAGATTATGTGCTTCTACCCATGATGCAGTAATGAAAGAATGTGTTGCTCCAGTATCAAATAACACTTCTGCAATATGGGAGTCGACTGGGAACATACCTACTATCATGCCGGGGGTCTCCTGAACTGCTTCAGCCTCCAAGTGGTTCAGCCTTCCATGATTATAGCGCGGCTGAGAGCGATTGCCTGCTCCAGGCTGAGGCACATTCTGCTTTGCTGGGGCATTGGGGCCTGACTGCTGCTGGGCTGCCTTCTTTGGACATTGCATCACCCAGTGGCCTTGCTCTCCACAGTGGAAACATGCTCTGTTTCCAACCTGAGCTGGTGCTGCCTGATTGTTCTGCTGGTTTGCTGGGGCAGGAAGACGAGGTGCCTGCTAATTCTGCCTCTGAAACTGACCTCCTGACTGATTGCTCTGACGGTTCTGGTACTGAGGCTGAGGATACTGCCTTTGAAACTGCTGATGCTGCTGAGGTGGACGCTGATTCTGCCTGAACTGCTGAGGTTGATTGCCTGAGAAACGAGGACGATTGCTGCTTCCAGGCTGGGGTTCACTGATCTTGCGCTTACGATCCTCCATCTCCTTACGCTTCCTCTCTGTCATGATTGCTCTGTCAATCAGGTGCTGGAATGTCGGGAAGGTGTGATTCATCAGTTGGTACTGCAGAGGGTCAACCAAGCCTCTCAGGAAACGGTACTGTCGCTTGGCGTCGGTGTTGACATCTTCAGGAGCATAGCGAGACAATTGCAGAAACCTGTCCCGGTACTCACTGACAGACAATGGCCCTTGCTTGAGAGCCAGGAACTCCTCCTTCTTCACTGTCATCAGACCTGCAGGGACATGGTACTGACGAAAGCTTCCTCTGAACTCTTCCCAGGTGATGGCGTCAGGATGGGCATGGGTGGCGAGGTAAGACTCCCACCATGACTGGGCTGCTCCTCTCAACAGACGGGGACCGTACAGGACTTTCTCCCTGTCATCGCACTGAGCGGTATGCAACTCCCGCTCCACAGTGCGCAGCCAGTCTTCAGCATCCATGGGGTCAGAAGAATGAGCGAACGTTGGTGGATGACCTCTCATGAATTCAGCACGCTTGTCTCTGGGCATCTGAGGCATCTGAGGCTGAGGTGGGGCCTGCTGCTGCTGTTGCTGCTGAATGGCGGCCAGAGTCTGACCGATGGCTTGAACTGCCTGAGTCTGCATCAGAAACATCTGCTCGATGGACATCGGGGGCGGGGGCGGCAAGTGCTGCTGCTGGGGCACCTCCTCCTGTTGAGCGGCTCGCTCCTGCTGAGCACGCCTTCCTCCTCTGCGCCTGTTCTCTGACATCTTCAGAATGCAACCACACATCAGAACTGATCTGGCAAATCTTGCAGCATAAGAAAAGAGGATAGAATTCTTCAACAGCGCTGAACAGATGAGCATCTTCACTGATCTCCAACACAGACCACACAGCTTCTCAGATAAAGAGGAAAGTGGAATAAAGGGTTTCCCAACTATATAACTAACTCCATTAACATAACAGGTAAACCAAAATGCAGGGGATACCCACACTCTGGTGACAGTCATTACAAAGATCCAAACCAAACATAGTTCATCATGACAAACATAAATGCACAGGATATAGCAAACTACCCTGTCTAACTAAGACTAACTAAGACCGAGTCTAACGCTAAGACTGAAGCTTCTATGTATATTTTTCGTATTAATTACAAGATCCAACTCTAACGATCTATGGTTCTAGAGTTATCTTGGTCTTGCAGTCGGGATTGCCATAAGACTGGTGTCCACGATGAGGTGAGCGGTACGGGTGCTGAGTCCCGACGGGAGCGGGGGAACCACCATCCAGGTGACGACGTTCCGCGCGCTCAGCCCGCAGCAGGGCGATCTCAGCACGAGCCCTACTCAGCTCGTCTAATGCATGGTCCAGCTCCGTGTTTAGCACGGTGGCTAGGTTGACTGTGCTGCTCAACCTAGGATTGCCCTCACCGACAGGTGAGACAATCACGCCTCCTGTGCTTCCGGATGGACGGCGGGGGTAATACTTCAGGTCAAGACCGTCAGCTGCCCCACCGAAAACCGAGCAGTAGTGCGAAAGCGCACGCCGTGCAGCATCTTGCATGGCTGCCTCAGCTGAGTCCCGCTCAGAGATAGAATAGTGCTCTGAGCAGGCCTCCGCACCCTGGAGACTGTTCTCCGGGCAGCGCACCAAGCAGGTTGCCTCCCAGCGGTCCGGGTAGACCCCGCGACTATGCTGGTAGACCACACAGCGATACTCGACAGACCAAGTATGCCGGTTAAATGCCCGACGTAGCAGGGTGTCGAGCGCATCGTGGAAGTGACACCCGCGAGCAGCGTCGCGAGTGATGGGTCGAGCAACCCATCCTTCCGGCTCAAGGTTAGCAGAGAAGTCGGTGTCGTGGCTCGAGCTGTCGTCGCCACCTCCGTCGTCTGGGTCTCCTCCAGCAGCTACTCCAGAAGCTGGGACGCCCAGTGGTGGTGCAGGGGGCGCCTCCAGAGGAAGCATAGGGGAGCAGCTCCTCATAGACTCTATCTCCTGGTGGAGCGAGAAGGAAGAGCCCTGCTGCTCCTGTCGTCGTCGTTCCTGCTCCTCATGTAGGCGGTGGTGCAGTCTCTCCAAGTGGCTGGACTGTCCGGCCACGGGACGGCGAAGCAGACGCTCAGCAAGGCGGGTGGGTAAGAAGGGGATGACTGACTTTCGTGCAGTGTGTCTAAGTCGAGCCATCTACAAAAGACATCGCAAGCAAAAGGGTAAGAACAGAATTAATATGACCAGCAAATAATGATACATAAGTAAATGAAGGATTAGAATAAAACACAATTTTCAGCAAGGTATATTATATAGTAGAACATAGGTTTGGTTGGTATGACCAACTTTTGAAGGGATATCAAAGTCAAGGCAGAGACAGAGGTCTATAGTCCTTAGAACGACCATTCTACTCTAGGTTAGCGGTCCTACAGTCAGCACGGCTTTGATACCACTTATGTCACACCCGGTTTTAGAAGGCAAACCGAATGCGAACCATGTACGTGCCAGGATCAGTTATTCACGTACACAGCAGTTACATAACATGGACATCATCACACAGTGCTCAAAATAGTATTAAGAAGGGAAATAGTCGATTACATCATACGTCTGAGACGCCCATATAGTCCTTACAATAAATCAAAGTGCAGAAAAGAAACGTAGATAACCGCGGCCTTCACAGGCAGCCGACTGGGGGTTGCCGCTAACCCACGCCTAGAACTCGTCGTAGTCTTGGAACTCCTGGAAGTCTCCTTCCATAGCTTCATCTTCGCCTGAGCAGTGGTTGCAATGCTGACAACCTGGGGATGGGGGGGGGGGGTTTGGTGTGTAGAGCAAGGGTGAGTACACATCAACATACTCAGCAAGTATCCTGTTTGGCTGTAGTGGACTAGCTTTATGTGGGGATAAGTCAAGCAGTTGCTTTTAGTTGGTCAGATTATTATTTACTAATAGAAAGCCAGGTTTTAGCATTAACCCAAATTATTAGCCCGATGTACCCTTTCCAAACGGAAAGAATACCACTTACCAGTACCATAGTCATAATCAAAACCATCGATCTCATAGCCACCTGTACCAAAGTATCTCTGATCAAGTACCACTAATCACTGGAGCTCCCTTGGCCGCTCATAACCGCGAGCACGGCTGATATATCAGTTTTCAAACACTCTGCAGAGGTTGTGCACTTTACCCACAAGCCGTGATTCCCATTCTGCCCGGAGATCATGACTCTCCATTGATCACTACCAAGGTGACCCAGCAGGGCATCACTATGTAGCCTTTACAAAGATTCCCCGGGGCTGTAGCCACCCGTTAGGTTTCCTAAATGCACCGCACTCCTCCCCAAGGGGCGAACCCAAACTTGGCAGAGCGAGCCGCATACACCGAGCCCCATTGACGGCACGACGGCTAAGTGAACTACACCCCGGATCCTCTAATTATTCAGCTAAGGGCACCCCATTCCACCCTCATGGTTGCACTGTTTTCCCGGGCGGTCATCCATAGAACAGGTCCTTACGGAGAGGCACTCGAGAAACCGCTCGAGCCCCCTTGAAGACCACAAGTATAACATCATAATAAGAGAAGGGAAAACAGCGTATCATAGATAATCTCATCATGTTCATTGATTAGAGTTTGAGCAATAGCATAAAGCTAAACAATAATAATCCAACCCAAATAGGTAAACAAGGACATGGATAACAAAAGCTAGTAAATCCTTAGGCATAAATGTGTAATGCGGGAGGTGAATTAAAGAATGAATAGGACAGAGATAGGTCAAGGGACACTTGCCTCCACCAACCGACTGCTGCTCAGGGGCTTCTCCTGCGAGTTCCTCGAGCTCTTCGACCGGATCGTTCTCTATGCAAGCGCAAACATACATACATCCACATATTTAATACAAAAGAACAGTACACCATACAATAGAATGCAATAAGTAAACAGACGTTACACGCGGGCTCGCGAGTACGGTTAAGAGAGAAAGAGGAAAAGACAGTCGAGAAACGATCACGTTGCATGATTATAAATTAACCACTCGCTTAATGGAAGGAAATTTAATGTAGACACTATGTTTAGCGTAAAGTAAAGTCATGTTTCATGTCTAATTATTGTAAGCAGGTGGAGATAAATAAAAAGATGGTCGCGCGGCGAGACGCGCGACAAAGCTCTCTAAAACAAATTAAGAAGTTAACGACTCGTCGCGCGACCGAGCACGCAACGAGACACTTCGCCTTAGTTAAGAGGAGACGTTAAGCGTCGCGCGAAGAAGCGCATGACGGCATACGTCGGCTAAACTGAGTCCAAAGTGGAACGTCGCGTGAATACACACGCGGCGTTACACCTTAAACAACCTGAAACGAAAATGGATCATCGCGCGACGAAGCGCACGACGCAACACAAGATAGAATCTGAATTTGGACAAATCCGTCGCGCGGCGAAGCGCGCGACGCAACACGCTAATTAACAAATAATCACCGCGAGCGCGGGCGAGCGAAGATACGGTCAGGCGAGGCCGGGACGGGGGAACGGGCGGCCGAGCCGAGGCCGGGGCGGTTGAACCGGCCAGGGGCGGCCGAGCCAGGGGCGGGGGCGCGCGGGCGAGCGGGGCTTGCCGCGCCGCGGGCGGGCGCCGGGCCACCACGGCCGGCCGAGCCGAGGGGCGGGGCGGGCAAGCGCCACGCGCAGGGGCCGGGGCAAGGGGAAAAGGGAGGGCGCGCGCGGGGGGAAGGAGAGGAGGGAGAGGGAGAGAGAGAGGAGAAGGGGAGGGGAGGGGAGCTCACCTCGGGGTCCAAAATCCGGTGATTGTCGTCTCCAAATCCTAGGGCACCACGGGGAGAGAGAGGTGGAAGAGGGAGAGGAGAGGTTGTTGCGCGGGAGATCCAAATGAGAGAGGGAGGAGAGGGGAGGGGGCGCATGGGGGGTTTGGGCGCCAGGGGCGCGTAGGCCGGGGCGGGCCGGCTGGGCTAGACTAGGTTGGGCCGGGCCACTTCGTGGATCGAAAACCCACGACGAGCGCGGACCACTAAACGGAATTAAATCGCGAATCGAAATCCGGAACGGAACGAGACGAACACTCAATATCAGACAAAGAAATGTGCTTCGGCATGATGCAACACCCATGACACTTAGGTTTTGGTTTATACATGACACGGACACCTGTCGCTATACTGGTTTGAAATTGGGGAGAAGGAGCAAACGGGGAAAGAGAAAAGAGAGTAACACCCGAATTTGGTGAGAGAAAAGAAGAAAAAATCGTACCCCCAAATTCAGGGTGTTACACTGTTAAGAGAGTTCTTAGGTATCTCAGGCACACCACAAGCGTTGGTCTGTGGTATCCCAAAGGAGCTACTTTTGATTTAATTGGCTATTCCGATTCGGATTATGCCGGTTGTAAAATTGATAGGAAAAGTACTTCTAGGGGATGCCATCTGCTTGGTAGATCACTAGTTTCATGGACATCCAAAAAGCAAAATAGTGTTGCCTTGTCAACTGCCGAAGCGGAATACATTGCCGCAGGTGCTTGTTGCACACAAATCTTAGACATGAAACAAACTCTTCTAGACTATGGCGTAGTTCTAGAAAAGGTACCTTTGTTATGTGATAATGAGAGTGCTGTTAAAATTGCTAATAATCCTGTACAACACTCTCGCACCAAGCACATTGATATCCGTCATCACTTCCTTAGAGATCATGTTGCTAAAGGAGATATCATTTTAGAAGGAGTGATGTCGGAAGATCAATTAGCGGATATTTTCACTAAGCCACTTGATAAAACCCGCTTTTGCATGTTGAGGAATGAACTAAATATTCTTGATCTCAGAAATTTTATGTAAGATGTCAAATGGTGTTGTCAAGCTTGCATTACATGTTTAAATTTCTTGTATTGCATCTAGGGCTTGTCTAACCTAGTTGAGATAACCGCCAACAAAGCGAGTGAAAAAGCTTAACTCGGGTCAAACTTGACAAGTCTTAGTTTTAAGCTTTTAGCACTTAAATTCTTTTTTTATGCAATTGTTGGTTCTTGAAATATGCATGAGGTTCTGCACTTAGGGGGAGTATTCAAAACTCAAATCACTCTGAAAACCCCTAGTGCAAGCCAAAATGCAAATTTCACCATTTGCCTATTTTCACTAAAAATTATCTAGCCTATGGCAAAATATTTTGAAAATTATGAGAAAATATATGAGGGTACCAATACCTGTCCCAACAAGTGTTATTTTGTGTGATTATAAGTTGGGATTTGGTTTGGTTGGAAATTAGATAGAAAAATTCAAAAATTTCAAATCTTTCCTCTGTCTGGGCTCACCGGACAGTCCGGTGTGCACCAGACACCGCACTGTGCAATGTCCGGTGCACCGGCAGCCGCGCGCTCAAAATCCTTTTTCCTGTGCGCTGTCCGGTGTGCACCGGACAGGCACTGTATACTGTCCGGTGCGCCCATACTCGGTTTTTAAAAAATCTTTCCCTGCCCGAGCCCGAGGCCAGGCTCTATTTCCTCTCTATGGCCACTGCCTCTCTCTGTCTCTGGCAGTTTCCTCCCTCGCCGGCGACCTCCCCTCCCCGGCGGCGATCCTCCGGCGACCAAGTGCTTGTCTTCTCCTTCCTCTGGTGAGCAGCCCTGCTTCCCCCATGCATCGCTTTTCCCTCTCTCTCTCTCTCCATTTCTCTGGACAGTGCTCCCCTCTCCACCCTTTTGTGCCTAAATTCAAAATTCTGTGAATTCCAGTGAATCCAAGTGATGCAATGTGTTCCTATGTGCCCATTGTGTACCCCTGCAGGTTTCTAGCTCCTTAGGGAGGGTTTCACAGCCTCTAATAGCCATTTCTCCAAAACCCTAGAACTCCGCACACCACGTGTTCGGTGAAATGCCAAACCAGCCAAAAATGCTCCAATTGAACCCAAATTTTTCAGGCACCTTCACAATACCTCCAATAACATATTCGCCAAATTTCACGCCCATCCGTTATTCCAGGCTTTAATTTCACCAAATTCCCCGTTTTTGAGCGATCGTTACCAAGCCGAGTGCCCAAATTTCACTTTCTTCGCCTAAATTCAAACCAAGCACACACTTCACTCATATTCTCCCATATAAACCTTTTCGTGAAGTATCGGCTCAATTCCACGTCATTTCGTGCCTCAATTCGAATTCCAAACCTCCTATGGCACTTTTTATCGTTCAAACGCCGTTTTCACGTCGTTTGACCTCTCGATCGCCTTATCTCTCATTTTCTGTGCCATATTTCTCTTTGTATGTATTTATTCACATTTTATATACTTATGACTATGTGACTAATATGTGCTCACCTCTTCTGTCATTTCAGTGACCTTGCCTGCCCGTGAGCCGTCTCCTGTCCTGCCTGGATTTTCACCTCTCGTGTGAGCTTTCCAGGTAGCCATCTCCTCTTTTGACATTTTATCGAATATTATCGACCTGTGCTTAGCCTCTCTCTCTCTCTCTCATTTGCAGTCATTAGGTCAGGATGTCGCGCACGAAGAATGTGTCGACGCCAGGGGGAGGCGATGATGAGGATCCTCGTCGCCCCTTCAGGCAGGTCAAGGGCAAGACTGTGTATTTGGAGCAGCAGGAAGGCCGCAAGAAGCGGCGTATGGACAGAGCAGCCCGAGCAGCGGCAGCAGCAGCAGCAGACGCTGAGCAGGCCGAGCTAGGAGATCAGCCTCAGACTCCTTCAGATCAGATTGCGTACTGAAAGTCACCTAGAGGGGGGGTGAATAGGGCGAAACTGAAATTCTCAAAATAATCACAACTACAAGCCAGGTTAGCGTTAGAAATATAATTGAGTCCGCGAGAGATGGTGCAAAACAAATCGCAAGCAAATAAGAGATGTGACATGCGGATTTGTTTTACCGAGGTTCGGTTCTCGCAAATCTACTCCCCGTTGAGGTGGTCACAATGACCGGGTCTCTTTCAACCCTTTCCCTCTCTCAAACGGTCCCTCGGACCGAGTGAGCTTTTCTTCTCAATCACTTGGAACACAAAGTTCCCACAAGGACCACCACAAGATTGGTGTCTCTTGCCTCAATTACAAGTGAGTTTGATCGCAAGAAAGAATCAAAGAAAGAAGAAAGCAATCCAAGCGCAAGAGCTCGAAAGAACACAAGCAAATCTCTCTCACTAATCACTAGGGCGTTGTGTGGAGTTTGGAGAGGATTTGATCACTTGGGTGTGTCTAGAATTGAATGCTAGAGCTCTTGTAAGTATTTGAAGTGGGAAAACTTGGATGTCTTGAATGTGGGGTGGTTGGGGGTATTTATAGCCCCAACCACCAAACTAGTCGTTTGGTAGTGGCTGACTGTCGTATGGTGCACCGGACAGTCCGGTGCACACCGGACATCTCCGGTGCGCCAGCCACGTCACCAGGCCATTGGGATTCGACCGTTGGAGCTTCTGACTTCTGGGCCCGCCTGGCTGTTCGGTGTACACCAGACAAGTACTGTAGATTGTCCGGTGCACCGTCTCGCGTGTGCCTGACTTCTGCGCGCTTCTGGCGCGCATTAAATGCGCCTGCAGGTGACCGTTGGCGCGAAGTAGCCGTTGTTCCGCTGGCTCACCGGACAGTCCGGTGTACACCGGACATGTCCGGTGAATTATAGCGTAGCAAATTCCCGAGGCTGGCGAGTTCCAGAGCCGCTCTTCCTTGGGGCACCGGACACTGTCCGGTGAATTATAGTGAAGCGCCTCTAGATATTCCCGAAGGTGACGAGTTTGACTTGGAGTCCCCTAGTGCACCGGACACTGTCCGGTGGCACACCGGACAGTCCGGTGCGCCAGACCAGAGGTGCCTTCGGTTATCCCTTGCTCTCTTTGTTGAATCCAATTCTTGGTCTTTTATTGGCTACGTTTGAACCTTTGACACCTGTACAACTTATACACTAGAGCAAACTAGTTAGTCCAATTATTTGTGTTGGGCAATTCAACCACCAAAATTAATTAGGAACTAGGTGTAAGCCCAATTCCCTTTCAATCTCCCCCTTTTTGGTGATTGATGCCAACACAAACCAAAGCAAATATAGAAGTGCATAATTGAACTAGTTTGCATAATGTAAGTGCAAAGATTGCTTGGAATTGAGCCAATATAAATACTTATAAGATATGCATGGATTGTTTTCTTCATTTTTAACATTTTTTACCACGCTTGCACCACATGTTTTGTTTTTGCAAATTCTTTTGTAAATCTTTTCAAAGTCCTTTTGCAAATAGTCAAAGGTAAATGAATAAGATTTTGCGAGGCATTTTCAAGATTTGAAATTTTCTCCCCCTGTTTCAAATGCTTTTTTCTTTGACTAAACAAAACTCCCCCTAAATAAAATTCTCCTCTTAGTGTTCAAGAGGGTTTTGATATATCAATTTTGAAAAGCTACTTTCTCCCCCTTTTGAACACAATAAGATACCAATGTTAAATTTATCAATTGAGAATCATACCAATTGAAAAACTCTTTTTAAAATTAGGTGGTGGTGCGGTCCTTTTGCTTTGGGCTAATACTTTCTCCCCCTTTGGCATGAATCGCCAAAAACGGAGTCATTAGAGCCCTTAGAATTACTTTCTCCCCCTTTGGTCATAAATAAGTGAGTGAAGAATATACCAAAGTAGAAGAGTGATCTCTCCCCCAAAGATGGAGAGTTGCTCGGAGTGACGGCGAAGGATGAGTTACGGAGTGGAAGCCTTTTGTCTTCGCCGAAGTCTCCAATTTCCTTTCAATAGACTTATGACTTGGTTTGAAATAGACTTGAAAACACATTAGTCATAGCATATGAAAGAGACATGATCAAAGGTATATAAATGAGCTATGTGTGCAAATCAACAAAAGAAGTTCCTAGAATCAAGAATATTTAGCTCATGCCTAAGTTTGTTAAAAGTTTGTTCATCAAGAGGCTTGGTAAAGATATCGGCTAATTGATCTTTAGTATTAATGTATGAAATCTCGATATCTCCCTTTTGTTGGTGATCCCTTAAAAAGTGATACTGAATGGCTATGTGTTTAGTGCGGCTATGCTCAACGGGATTATTCGCCATGCGGATTGCACTCTCATTATCACATAGAAGAGAAACTTTGGTTAATTTGTAACCGTAGTCCCTAAGGGTTTGCCTCAGCCAAAGTAGTTGCGCGCAACAATGGCCTGCGGCAATGTACTCGGCTTCGGCGGTAGAAAGAGCTACGGAATTTTGCTTCTTTGAAGCCCAAGACACCAGGGATCTTCCCAAAAACTTGCAAGTCCCCGATGTGCTCTTTCTATTAATTTTACACCCTGCCCAATCGGCATCCGAATAACCAATTAAATCAAATGTGGATCCCCTAGGATACCAAAGCCCAAACATAGGAGTATAAACCAAATATCTCAAGATTCGTTTTACGGCCGTAAGGTGAGCTTCCTAAGGGTCGGCTTGGAATCTTGCACACATGCATACGGAAAGCATAATATCCGGTCGAGATGCACATAAATATAGCAAAGAGCCTATCATCGACCGGTATACCTTTTGATCCACGGACTTACCTTCCGTGTCGAGGTCGAGATGCCCATTGGTTCCCATGGGTGTCTTGATGGGTTTGGCATCCTTTATTCCAAACTTGCTTAGAATATCTTGAGTATACTTCGTTTGGCTTAGGAAGGTGCCCTCTTGGAGTTGCTTCACTTGAAATCCTAAGAAATACTTCAACTCCCCCATCATAGACATCTCGAATTTTTGTGTCATGATCCTACTAAATTCTTCACATGTAGACTCGTTAGTAGACCCAAATATAATATCATCAGCATAAATTTGGCATACAAACAAGTCATTTTCAAGAGTTTTAGTGAATAAAGTAGGATCGGCCTTTCCGACTTTGAATCCATTAGTGATAAGGAAATCCCTAAGGCATTCATACCATGCTCTTGGGGCTTGCTTGAGCCCATAAAGCGCCTTAGAGAGTTTATACACATGGTTAGGGTACTCACTATCTTCAAAGCCGGGAGGTTGCTCAACATAGACCTCTTCCTTGATTGGTCCATTGAGGAAGGCACTTTTCACGTCCATTTGATAAAGCTTAAAGCCATGGTAGGTAGCATAGGCCAATAATATACGAATTGACTCAAGCCTAGCTACGGGTGCATAGGTTTCACCGAAATCCAAACCTTCGACTTGGGAGTATCCCTTGGCCACAAGTCGAGCTTTGTTCCTTGTCACCACACCATGCTCATCTTGCTTGTTGCGGAAAACCCATTTGGTTCCTACAACATTTTGATTAGGACGTGGAACTAAGTGCCATACTTCATTCCTAGTGAAGTTGTTGAGCTCCTCTTGCATCGCCACCACCCAATCCGAATCTTGAAGTGCTTCCTCTACCCTGTGTGGCTCAATAGAGGAAACAAAAGAGTAATGCTCACAAAAATGTGCAACACGAGATCTAGTGGTTACCCCCTTATGAATGTCGCCGAGGATGGTGTCGACGGGGTGATCTCGTTGGATTGCTTGGTGGACTCTTGGGTGTGGTGGCCTTTATTCTTCATCCTCCTTGTCTTGGTTATTTGCATCTCCCCCTTGATCATTGCCGTCATCTTGAGGTGGCTCATTTGCTTGATCTTCTATTTCATCAACTTGAGCTTCATCCTCGTTTTGAGTCGGTGGAGATGCTTGCGTGGAGGAGGATGGTTGATCTTGTACATTTGGAGGCTCTTCGGATTCCTTAGGACACACATCCCCAATGGACATGTTCCTTAGCGCGATGCACGGAGCCTCTTCATCACCTATCTCATCAAGATCAACTTGCTCTACTTGAGAGCCGTTAGTCTCATCAAACACAACGTCACAAGAAACTTCAACTTGTCCAGAGGACTTGTTAAAGACTCTATATGCCCTTGTGTTTGAATCATATCCTAGTAAAAAGCCTTCTACAGTCTTAGGAGCAAATTTAGATTTTCTTCCTCTTTTAACAAGAATAAAGCATTTGCTACCAAAGACTCTAAAATATGAAATATTGGGCTTTTTACCGATTAGGAGTTTGTATGATGTCTTCTTGAGGATTCGGTGTAGATATATCCGGTTGATGGCGTAACAAGCGGTGTTGACCGCTTCGGCCCAAAACCGATCCGAAGTCTTGTACTCATCAAGCATGGTTCTTGCCATGTCCAATAGAGTTCTATTCTTCCTCTCCACTACACCATTTTGTTGTGGGGTGTAGGGAGAAGAGAACTCATGCTTGATGCCCTCCTCCTCAAGGAAGCCTTCAATTTGAGAGTTCTTGAACTTCGTCCCATTGTCACTTCTAATTTTCTTGATCCTTAAGCCGAACTCATTTTGAGCCCGTCTCAAGAATCCCTTTAATGTTTCTTGGGTATGAGATTTTTCCTGCAAAAAGAACACCCAAGTGAAGCGAGAATAATCATCCACAATTACGAGACAGTACTTACTCCCGCCGATGCTTATGTAAGCGATCGGGCCGAATAGGTCCATGTGTAGGAGCTCCAGTGGCCTGTCGGTCGTCATGATGTTCTTGTGTGGATGATGGGTACCAACTTGCTTTCCTGCTTGGCATGCGCTACAAACCCTGTCTTTCTCAAAATGAACATTGGTTAGTCCTAAAATGTGCTCTCCCTTTAGAAGCTTATGAAGATTCTTCATCCCAACATGTGCTAGTCGGCGATGCCAGAGCCAGCCCATGTTAGTCTTAGTAATTAAGCAAGTGTCGAGTTCAGCTCTATCAAAATTTACTAAGTACAGCTGACCCTCTAACACTCCCTTAAATGCTATTGAATCATCACTTCTTCTAAAGACAGTGACACCTACATCAGTGAATAGACAGTTGTAGCCCATTTTGCATAATTGAGATACAGAAAGCAAATTGTAATCTAAAGAATCTACAAGAAAAACATTGGAAATAGAATGGTCAGGGGATATAGCAATTTTACCCAATCCTTTGACCAAACCTTGATTTCCATCCTCGAATGTGATAGCTCGTTGGGAATATTGGTTTTTCTCGTAGGAGGAGAACATCTTTTTCTCCCCTGTCATGTGGTTTGTGCACCCGCTGTCGATTACCCAGCTTGAGCCCCCGGATGCATAAACCTACAAAACATGTTTAGTTCTTGACTTTAGGTACCCAAATGGTTTTGGTCCTTTGGCATTAGAAACAAGAACTTTGGGTACCCAAACACAAGTCTTTGACCCCTTGTGCTTGCCCCCAACATATTTGGCAACTACCTTGCCGGATTTGTTAGTCAAAACATAAGATGCATCAAAAGTTTTAAATGAGATGTCATGGTCATTTGATGCGCTAGGAGTTTTCTTCTTAGGCAACTTAACATGGGATTGTAGCCTAGAACTAGATGTCTCACTCTTATACATAAAAGCATGATTAGGACCAGAGTGAGACTTCCTAGAGTGAATTCTCCTAATTTTGCTCTCAGGATAACCGGCAGGGTACAAAATGTATCCCTCGTTATCCTGAGGCATGGGAGCCTTGCCCTTAACAAAATTAGACAACTTCTTAGGAGGGGCATTAATTTTGACATTGCCTCCCTGTTGGAAGCCAATGTCATCCTTAATGCCAGGGCGTCTCCCTCTATAGAGCATGCTTCTAGCAAATTTAAATTTTTCATTTTCTAAGTCATGCTCGGCAATCTTAGCATCTAGTTTTGCTATATGATCATTTTGTTGTTTAATTAAAGCCATGTGATCATGAATAGCATTAACATCAACATCTCTACATCTAGTACAAATAGAAGTGTGCTCAACGGTAGATGTAGAGGGTTTGCAAGATTTTAATTCTACAACCTTAGCATGCAAAATATCATTTTTAGTTCTAAGGTCGGAAATAGTAGCATTGCAAACATCAAAATCCTTAGCCTTAGCAAGCAATTTTTCATTCTCAATCCTAAGGCTAGCAAGAGATATGTTTAATTCTTCAATCTTAGCAAGTAAATCATCATTATCATTTCTAAGATTGGGAATTGAAGCATTACAAACATTTGAATCAACCTTAGCTAATAAATTAGCATTCTCATTTCTAAGGTTGTCTATTGTCTCATGGCAAGTGCTTAGCTCACTAGATAATTTTTCATATTTTTCAACTTCTAGAGCATAAGCATTTTTAACCTTAACATGCTTTTTGTTTTCCTTGATTAGGAAGTCCTCTTGGGAGTCCAAGAGGTCATCCTTCTCATGGATGGCACTAATTAAATTCATTTAACTTTTCTTTTTGTTGCATGTTTAGGTTGGCAAAGAGAGTACGTAAATTATCTTCCTCATCACTAGCATTATCATCACTAGAGGATTCATATCTAGTGGAGGATTTAGATTTAACCTTCTTTTTTTGTTGTCCTTAGCCATGAGGCACTTGTGGCCGACGTTGGGGAAGAGAAGGCCCTTGGTGACGGCGATGTTGGCGGCGTCCTCGTCGTCGGAGGAGTCGCTAGAGCTTTCGTCGGAGTCCCACTCACGACAAACATCGGCATCGCCGCCCTTCTTCTTGTAGTACCTCTTCTTCTCCTTTCTTCTCCCCTTCTTGTCGTCACCCGTGTCACTGTCACTAGAAATAGGACATTTAGCTATAAAGTGACCGGGCTTACCACATTTGTAGCAAACCTTCTTGGAGCGGGGCTTGTAATCTTTCCCCCTCCTTTGTTTGAGGATTTGGCGGAAGCTCTTGATGACGAGCGCCATTTCCTCATTGTCGAGCTTGGAGGCGTCGATTGGTTGTCTACTTGGTGTAGACTCCTCCTTCTTCTCCTCCGTCGCCTTGAATGCAACCGGTTGAGCTTCGGACGTGGAGGGACCATCAAGCTCGTTGATCTTCCGTGAGCCCTTGATCATAAATTCAAAGCTCACAAAATTCCCGATTACTTCCTCGGGAGTCATTAGTGTATATCTTGGATTACCACGAATTAATTGTACTTGAGTAGGGTTAAGGAATATAAGTGATCTTAAAATAACCTTAACCACCTCGTGGTCATCCCATTTTTTGCTCCCGAGGTTGCGCACTTGGTTCACCAAGGTTTTGAGCTGGTTGTACATATCTTGTGGCTCCTCCCCTTGGCGTAGACGGAAGCGACCGAGCTCCCCCTCGATCGTTTCCCGCTTGGTGATCTTGGTGAGTTCATCACCCTCGTGCGCGGTTTTGAGCACGTCCCAAACTTCCTTGGCGCTCTTCAATCCTTGCACCTTGTTGTACTCCTCCCTACTTAGAGAGGCGAGGAGTATGGTTGTGGCTTGGGAGTTGAAGTGCTCGATTTGGGCCACCTCGTCCTCATCATAATCCTCATCCCCTACGGATGGTACCTGTGCTCCAAACTCAACAACATTCCATATACTTTTGTGGAGTGAGGTTAGATGAAATTTCATTAAATCACTCCACCTAGCATAATCTTCACCGTCAAAGGTTGGCGGTTTGCCTAATGGAACGGAAAGTAATGGAGTATGTCTAGAAGTACGAGGATAATGTAAGGGGATCTTACTAAACTTCTTGCGCTCATGGCGCTTAGAAGTTATGGAGGGCGCGTCGGAGCCGGAGGTGGAAGGTGATGAAGTGTCGGTCTCGTAGTAGACCACCTTCCTCATTTTCTTTTTCTTGTCGCCACTCCGATGCGGCTTGTGGGAGGAGGCCTTCTTGTCCTTCCCTTTCTTTTTGTTGCGGGACTCTTCCGATGAAGCCTTCCCGTGGCTTGTAGCGGGCTTGTCGCCGATCTCCATCTCCTTCTTGGCGTGTTCTCCCGACATCACTTCGAGCGGTTAGGCTCTAATGAAGCACTGTGCTTTGATACCAATTGAAAGTCGCCTAGAGGGGGGTGAATAGGGTGAAACTGAAATTCTCAAAATAATCACAACTACAAGCCGGGTTAGCGTTAGAAATATAATTGAGTCCGCGAGAGAGGGTGCAAAACAAATCGCAAGCAAATAAGAGATGTGACACACGGATTTGTTTTACCGAGGTTCGGTTCTCGCAAACCTACTCCCCGTTGAGGTGGTCACAAAGACCGGGTCTCTTTCAACCCTTTCCCTCTCTCAAACGGTCCCTCGGACCGAGTGAGCTTTTCTTCTCAATCACTTGGAACACAAAGTTCCCACAAGGACCACCACAAGATTGGTGTCTCTTGCCTAAATTACAAGTGAGTTTGATCGCAAGAAAGAATCAAAGAAAGAAGAAAGCAATCCAAGCGCAAGAGCTCGAAAGAACACAAGCAAATCTCTCTCACTAATCACTAGGGCGTTGTGTGGAGTTTGGAGAGGATTTGATCACTTGGGTGTGTCTAGAATTGAATGCTAGAGCTCTTGTAAGTATTTGAAGTGGGAAAACTTGGATGACTTGAATGTGGGGTGGTTGGGGGTATTTATAGCCCCAACCACCAAACTAGTCGTTTGGTAGTGGCTGACTGTCGTATGGTGCACCGGACAGTCTGGTGCACACCGGACATCTCCGGTGCGCCAGCCACGTCACCAGGCCGTTGGGATTCGACCGTTGGAGCTTCTGACTTCTGGGCCCGCCTGGCTGTCCGGTGTACACCGAACAAGTACTGTAGATTGTCCGGTGCACCGTCTCGCGTGTGCCTGACTTCTGCGCGCTTCTGGCGCGCATTAAATGCGCCTGCAGGTGACCGTTGGCGCGAAGTAGCCGTTGTTCCGCTGGCTCACCGGACAGTCCGGTGTACACCGGACATGTCCGGTGAATTATAGCGTAGCAAATTCCCGAGGCTGGCGAGTTCCAGAGCCGCTCTTCCTTGGGGCACCGGACACTGTCCGGTGTACACCGGACAGTCCGGTGAATTATAGTGAAGCGCCTCTGGATATTCCCGAAGGTGACGAGTTTGACTTGGAGTCCCCTGGTGCACCGGACACTGTCCGGTGGCACACCGGACAGTCCGGTGCGCCAGACCAGAGGTGCCTTCGGTTATCCCTTGATCTCTTTGTTGAATCCAATTCTTGGTCTTTTTATTGGCTACGTTTGAACCTTTGACACCTGTACAACTTATACACTAGAGCAAACTAGTTAGTCTAATTATTTGTGTTAGGCAATTCAACCACCAAAATTAATTAGGAACTAGGTGTAAGCCCAATTCCCTTTCACGTACCGTGTTCGTCGTCTCGCCTCCCGGCCTTGCTCCTCCACTACCACTACTGCTTCAGCTTCCACTCCTCCACCCACTTTGCCTGCTCCCGTCACCCCTGTTGCGCCATCCACCACCTCCACTACACCAGCTTCCACTGCTCCTCCTCCCGCTCCTGTTTCCGCTCCACCTATCCCACCTGCTCGCTTCCGGGAGCGCGATGAGACTGAGGTGCGACCTCTGGCTGCAGATCCTAGGTTGTTTGACCTTCAGCGTGCTACAGCGGCACGGGTACGCAGGTTCAGATACGTACCCGTGGAGTCTTGGTTACCGGCTCAGAGGGACCCTGCTGCAGTTGACCTCTTCAGTACCCGTATTCAGGAGTCCTTTTTTAGAGCTCAGATGTCTGCACAGATTGCTCTGTGAGTGCACCGGCTTTTGGACCTTCCCGCCTTTCTGCTAGCCGCCGGTGCTGACTCTGAGGTGCACCTCTCCTATCTACCTGGCCTTCTCTCACTTTTGACTACCAGCGGCAGGTATGTTGAGGAATGGGTCCGAGTTTTCTACGCGACTGTATGGATCGACCCTGATCATCACTGGATGAGGTTTTGTTTTGAGCGAGAGGATGTCACTATTCATGCCAGCCAGATTCGCCAGCTATTTGGATTTCACGAGTCATCGACTTGTCTTCACAGCTTATGCTATGGCACCTCTGACCCTCCTCGTCACCCTCACGACGATGTTGCTCCAGGTACAGCTCACGTCGCGACTCTGTTCCGACCGCCCTTCTTAGATGGGTCGCGACGCTCTCCGGCAGATTTCACCACCGCAGCAAAGTTTCTCTATCAGCTTATGAGACGGACACTTCTGTCGCGGATGGGGTACAGGGAGGCTACCACACATATCCAGCTCTGGCTCCTTGGTGCCCTGGTCTCTCACTCTGAGTTTGACGTTGTGGATTTCCTTATTTGTGAGATCGAGGACACCGTTTTGGATGGCATGCGTGCTCGTCGTCAGCTGCCATATGCTCACTACCTATGTCACATTTTTGCGCAGCTGATTCGGCCTCCACAGTTCCAGGGCACACTTGAGGCCTCACGCCTCGTCTTTGGGTCCTACCGTCCAGCGCCTGAGGATCCTGTGCCAGCTTCTGCTCTAGTTTTTGACACTCAGGCCGAGGATGCTGCTCTTCATCAGTTCGAAGCTCAGGATGCAGCAGTTGATGATGATGATGATGATGATGATGATGATGCTGATGATGATGATGATGATGATGATTTTGGGATTCCACCTCTGCCTCCGCCTCCGCCTCCTATGCCTCCACGCTCACATGATCATGAGGCTGGGAGCTCTAGTGCTACCCCTGCTGCCCCTCCTGGTATTGACCCTGCTCTGGCTTCGATTCTCCAGGCACTTACTCAGCAGCAGGCTCACTTGGCAGCCGAGCAGACCCGCCAGGCAGCAGCCCATCAGTAGTTGTCCGAGAGGATGCTCTCGATGTTTCAGACCATACAGGACAGTCATGATTCTCTTCAGCAACAGCTTCTCCAGGATCGGGCTGAGAGCAGGGCATTCATGGCTCTTATGCTACAGCATTCTGGTGTCTCGGTTCCCCCAGTTCAGTCTGCACCACCTCCTCCGCTTCAGGCTCCTGTTGTGCCAGCGATTCAGTCAGGACCCCCTCTTCCTTCTGTTGGTCCTTCTTCCTCTCCGCTCCGGCCGGTCACCCTGGCTTTCACGTCACCGGTTCTCAGCTTCGTCTGCCCTCAGCCGCCAGTGCCACCAGCTTCTGTTGTTACCACTACTGTTGTGGCAGTGTCTGTGACCACTTCAGTTCTGGCAGCTTCTGCAGCGTGGCCTCAGTCCGAGTCAGTACCAGCTCCAGCTTCTACAGTAGATCCTGGATCCAAGACTGACTCTGACCCCCAGCCGGCATTCGCTCTGCTGCCTCGACCGTGACCGGATGCACCCCCGCCGCCTCCTCCCGCTTCAGATGTGTAGGTTCGGGTACCCTTTTGGTGTTTGACGCCAAAGGGGGAGAGATATGAGTTGTGAGAGCTAGGGGGAGTTAGATAGTTAGTAGAGAGTCATTTTGATGTAATATATGTACTTGTTACTCTCTGTACTAGCTTGGTGCTTTTGGCTCACAAACTCTATATATACTCTCGATGCTTATGATTGACTGTGTGAATTATGTTTTCACCTTATATTTTATCATCAGTCTTCTAGTTCTTGATTCATCGATTTAATTTCATTTCTATATGAACAAGAAACTTACGATGTGTATGCGCTCATTCTTATTATTATGGTACACATTGTTGGGGACTTGTTCTCAAATGCTAAGAGTTAAGAACAAGGCAACATGAAAAGTGTTAAATGTTAAAGTCCTTCGTCCTTCGAAACATTATTTCCCTTGGGATATAATGAATTCCGGACGAAGGTTGTGAAGGAAAAACCTTCGTAAGTACAATAAATGATGAGGAAGAATTCATATACGAAATACGAAAAATAACATAAACATTGTCATCGCCTTATTTTTATTTGCATTACCATATTCACAATAACAAATTATAAATGTACCTTCGGTTTGAAGGAAATCAAGGGTACAAGCGTGATGCAAAAAGCGAATGCCAAGTCAACGTGAACAGTACAGGAGTACTGTTCATCTATTTATAGGCAAGGGACGCAGCCCATGTAAAATTACATTCATGCCCTTTATATTTGCTAATAACTCTATAGTAATTCTTCGAGGTCTAATCTGCCTTTTCATCTTTAAGTCGGTTCTCCTTTTCTACTGTCATGCTGAAGCTTTCCTGCGCACAGCTTCGTGATCACCTTGTCCTTCGTCATAATCATCTTTCGTCTTGCTCAGGCTTCGTCCTGACCATGCTCTATATGCTCATGATCCGAATCCAAAGATACCTGTTCACATATTTCACTTGGAAAACATTGTCAAATCATGTTTTTGAGGACCTTCGGAAGCCGAAGGCCCCCAACAGTAGCCCCTCGCAATATTAATTTGCTAGAATAATAAATTCAGATTGCGATATGGACGAAGGCCTTAAGCCGAAGGTCCGAAAAAACACCTTCCCTTTGCTAGAATAGCAATAGTCAATGACAAGTGGGGCCCTGCCACTTGCGACGTATTGGGCGTATAAATAAGAACGTACCGCGAGCACATTTAGCACGCTTTCTTGCCGTTGGCTCTTGCCTTCCTAACTTTTAGCTCTTTGCACAGCAACGCTTGCCTGGCTTTTTAAATTTTTAAGCTTCGTCTTTGAGAGCACTTTCTTAGCATTTTCGAAGATGTCTGAAGACAAGAAAGCTGTCGCTGAGTCGAAGCTAAGCCTTTCCGAAGAGATGAATCTCGGCATCCTTAAATCAATAGCAAAGACAAATACAGAGAAGATTACTAGGGAGTTTTTAGAGGGTTTATCTGAAGACACTGGTGACAGTGACAGCTATGATGTGGAAAGTGGTGGTGAAGATTCTGAAGATCGACCTTGGCGACCAAGCCATGCAGTTTTTGGAAAATCAAGCATTAAACAAAGCCATCTTGTCAATATGAGGGGTAGATATTTTCGGATTTATCTATTGTGAGGGCTGACGAAGGAGAGAAAACTTGTCTGACTCCCGACGAAAATGAAGTCGTGATATTCCGAAGCTTCTGTAAGGCTGGACTTCGGTTTCCTTTGAGCAGTTTCGTGGTAGAAGTTTTGAAGATATTTGAAATCTGCCTCCATCAAATTACTCCCGAAGCAATCATAAGGATGGGAATCTTTGTATGGGCCGTGAAGAGCCAATGTTTGGAGCCAAATGCAAAAAGTTTCTGCAGTATGCATGAGTTATTGTATGAGACGAAACCATGGGGTAAGGAGCAATATCACAACAATTTTGGCTGTTATAGTTTCGGTGCTCGCTCTAGGTCAAGCTGTCCCGTGCCAACTTTTCGGAAGAGATGGCCTGGGGATTGGATGAAGGAATGGTTCTATGTGAAGAACGACTTGAAAGCGCGGGAAGATATTAAAGATATCATTATGCGCCCTATCTGGCAGCGCTTCGACCTTCGGAAACCGAAGGTGGAAATTGACGAAGCAGCCGAAGAATGCCAGAGGGCCTTCGGTGTGGTTTGCTCTTTCATCAGGACAAGGGATTTGATCCAAGAACACATTGCCTTTAGAGTATGGCCGCTTGCAGAAAAGTGGGAAATGCCAAAGGAAACCGTCAGCGAACCTAACGAAGGTGGACTAGTTAGGTTAAAATTCACCTTCAAATATGGAGATAAGTTCGTCGAGCCAGATGATGACTGGCTGAAAAGTATTGAGGCCATAAGCGATGAGCTGCTTGGGCCATACTCGAAGGCAGAAGATATTGCACTGTCCGCAGCCTTCGGAGGCCGGAAGAAGAAAAGGCTGAACTGAGTATTTGATGCCATTGGGTTCGTATATCCTGACTACCGTTACCCAACATGGGGTCAAAAAAGGAAAGATACGGCTTCTGCGAAAGAAGTTGCTTCAGCCGCTCTTAGTGAGCCAGCGCCGAAGAGGAAGAAGATAAAGGTTCTTACACACCGGCCACGCTATATTGAACCGGCCATAGTGCCCAAGTTTGTCGGTGAATCCTCTTCGGTCCCCGAAGCCAGGGAGCCAACTCCCCTGCCGAATATTGAAGAGCCGGTCATAATGCCGGAGATAGAGAAAATAGAAGAACCGAAGGCTAAAGAAACAAGGACATCTGAAATTTTAAGTCCTTCAGTAAAAGTTAAAGTACCAAAAAGCCAAAAGGGTCCAGCATTGACCCCCAAAAGGAAAAGGATGGTTAATGTACTGGATGTATTGGAGACAATAAAGTCTTCAAGCACTACTCCGAAGAAAATTGTCGAAACTCCCGAAGTGCAAATCGAAGCCTTTGGTGCCGAAGCTTCAAAGCACCAAGCTGAGACTGAAGTTGGGCCTTCAGAGCCCGCCAAGGCGGAATCCTTGGAAACCAAAGAAACAGAAGCAGTAGAACAAATTTTAACTGAAGAAACTGGCACTGCCGCCCCCGAAGCATTTTCCGAAGCTTCCAATTATATTTTACGACATGCTTCGTGGAAAGAGTTGAGTGAAAAAGAAAAGCAAGAGGCTCAGTTCTATGCCCAAAAACTGAAATATCCAAAGGGGGCGTTGATATTCAACGGCAGCGGAGAAGAAGACTTCTTGTATTGTATCCCTGATAGCAAGGAGATTTCTGTCTGTCGGGAGATGAGCAAAAGCTTCGGATTCCCAACACTAGAAGATGGGCTCTCAATGTTGTCAAAGAACGAGCTGGCCGACAGCTTAGCGTACAATAGTTTAAAGGTGAAAAAATGAGATCTTTGTATTATCTCTTGAAACCAAAATTTTTCATTTGCTTAAATTTATTAACACACATTTTTTTCTAGGGTCTTATTCTTAGCAATGCCCTCAGGGCACAAAAAGATGCCGAAGACGAAGGGTGTACCATAGCCTTGACCAACCTTCGTTCCGAAGTAATTGAACTAAGGAACGAAGGTCTCGAAAAAGATAAAATATTACACTCGTTAGTGAATAAAATAAAAGAAGACGAAGCTGCTTTCAAAGCTCAATCTGAGGCTCAGAAGCGCGAAATTGAGGATCTTCGGAAACAGCTAGTCAGAGCTAAAGAAGAGTGCACACTTGAAGAAACAAAACGAGAAATTAGTGAACAATGGGCCAATCATTTAGAAAAAAACGTTGAAGAGCTTCGTGCATCCAAGAAAAAGTGTTATGAAAAATCTATAGAATGTGTTAAGAAAATAAGAACCAGCTTCGCCAGCGTTGGCGCATTCTCCAGTGAGGAGAACTTCATAAGGGGTGACCCCGAAGGCCCAATTGGATGGATCAGCCATGAAGCTGAAGCTTTTGAAGAAGTTTTGAATAGCCGCGGAGACATATGTGCCTTTTCGGGTGCCAGGGGGATTGCCACTATTTTGGAGAGGAAAAGCTGTGACCATGTGAAATTCTTGGCACAATCCGAAGCCGCCTTATCCTCTGAAGATATAAAAGACCCCTCGGCCGAAGCGAGCCTGGTCGGTGGAAAATTTTTCACTGACATCTAGGACAATGGTGGCCGGGAGATGGCCCAAGAAATTATACGAAAAAACGAGAAAGGTATTCATGACGCTAGAAAAGTAGCAGAGGCCGCTGAGAAAAGTGCGGATCTCGAAGGGCAAATAGGTATTGACTAGTAGTTTTTGGCTCTTTGTTGTAATTTTTTGATTTCGAACTTGTTTACGCTTTGTAACACAGCCGCACTTTCTCCTCCCTCAGAGCCTACCGAGCCATCGGCGGACCCCCACGTGAAAGGGGACGACGAAATTAGAAAAATGGCCGAAGCCATCATGGATAAAGTTGTTGATCAGCTACTAAACGAAGCTGCAGAAGTAGTTCTACGGGAAGATTAGATGTTATTGTAAAAACATTTAGAATGTAATGTTTGTTGAGGAACATGTGTAATATTTTGTAACTTTGAATGTAATATATAAGCTATTTATGGTTCTATTCTTTACGATGCATGAAACTTCACATACATACCGTTTTTGAGCCTTCGGCGAAAAAACACCTTCCCTTCTTTTCATGCTTCGTAAATAATATCCGTGTTTTCATAAATCAGTAATCAATCCTCGTAAAATCAGTAACCAATAGATCTTTTCATTTCAGAGTTTGACGAAGGTATAGTTCTTCAATAACTATTTTTGTGCCCTGGCACTATTTCTTCGAAACAATCTTCGAATATCAACACTGAAACCCCCTTCTTGCGTCGTTGATGCAATATGATGTATGATGTTATGCTATGCAAATGATGTGATGATGTGATATTATACAAAATGATATTTGCCGAAGATCGACGTTTTTTTACTGCAAGCCTCCCTTAGGAGCTTCTTCGCCTTTTACTTCAGCGAAATCAGCGTTTATTTTTCGTTGTAAGCCTCCCTTAGGAGCTTCTTCGCCTTTTACTTTCAGCGGAATCAGCGTTTATTTTTCGCTGTAAGCCTCCCTTAGAAGCTTCTTCGCCTTTTACTTTCAGCGGAATCACACTACAGGAAACTGGTTAAAGAACATGGGTGAAAAACCGTCGAACTTAATGTAATAGGCCGCCGAACTTACCATAAGAACGTGGGTTTACCGACGAATATAGCCGACGGCGATTTTTGGACGAACTTAGAGAAGTAAGTTCGACGGCCCCGACGAACTTAACATTAAGAACATGGGTACCGTCGAACTTAACATTAAGAACGTGGGTACCGTCGAACTTAACATTAAGAACGTGGGGTTTTAAGTTCGACGGGGGCCGTCGAATTTTTTCCCATAAGTTCGACGGCACCCACGTTCTTACATTTAAGTTCGACGGGGCCACGTGGTCGTCGAACTTATGGGTCCTGCGTGGGTCGGCGAGGGCTGCCCATTAAGTTCGACGGTACCCACGTTCTTAACCCTTTTCCAGAAAAAAATAAAAAATACAGAAATGAAAAATTAGACACACATAATATCACATGCAACACAGAGTTCACATACAATACAGATTTCAAATACATGGATATATGTTCATATCACAAATTCACACAAGTCAAAATACATAAGTTCACAAATTCACATAAGTCCAAATATATAAGCTCACAAATTCACATAATTTCACATCCATAGTTCACATTTGTAGTTCACAAGTTCAAACACACAAGTTCAAACATTAGCTCCATCGCTCTCGATTAGGACATCGGATTGTTGTTCGTAGCTCCACCACTAGAATTGAGACATCTGTCCGCAAAGTCATCGTGACGGGGAGGAGTCACTTGATGAGAGCCAGAATCCTACAAAATAAACCAAAATTCTCATAAATATACAACTGGCATTAAATCACATGTACACAAAGATATAGGAAAGTATGATAAACACAAAATGTGGCTTCCAAGAAGATCACAAAATGCTGGCATTAAATCACATGTACACGAAGATATAGGAAAGCATGATAAACACAAAATGTGGCTTCCAAGAAGATCACAAAATGACATGTACACCAAGATATAGGAAATCATGATAAACTGAAAATTCATATAAGTTCACATACATAGTTCAGCAATACTAAAAATTTCTGTTCCTCTCAACTGAAGGTTATGCTCCACACAATGATTTTTTTTGTCAAAGCAGAAAAGGGAGCAGATATTGACTGGTCTGGTCTAAACATACGACGCCAAAAGAAGAGAAAATTTTCAAGTGCTACAGTCATCAGAAGATTAAAATGTGAACCTAGACAGAAAGCAGGGAAGAAACAAGGACCTTTTCCACACTTGGTAGCCTTTTGCAGGCATGGGTAGTTATTATGACGATTGTAATCCCAAACAGACATGGGTAGTTATTATGACGCCCATTGCAAATTGAGAATTCCAAATTGAGCATTGAACTTATGAGAGTGACAGGACGAAGGAAAGATGTCAGCGCGGATCATACCATGGAGCATGTTGGACACGCTTCCCTGACTGTAGTAATCGTACACGAGTAGCTTCTCGTCCTTGGAGCACAGGAGCCATCCCAGAGCTTTGTCCTACTGCTGGAGCCTAAATAAGAAGGCACGAGTGTTGTCAGGAAAAAATATCCACGTGTGCGCAATTAAAGAAAAGTAGGAGGGTAAGTTTATTCCTTGTACAGACAATTGCACGAGGTGGAGCAGTGGTCATCTGTGCCTGTTGGTACTTTAGAATGGTCCAGTTAAAAACATAATCAAACTGAAAACCTGCCCAATGGATAACATAATTCCGATTTAGCATTTTTGCTACACTGAGAAATGCATACATGGTTTAGTCATTAAATGAAATATTGGGTGTATTAAACCAACCTTCCCAAATATTGGGTGTATTAAATGCAATTTTCCTTTCGTTGATCTTTTCATACTTTTGTTTTTTGTTTCCAGCTTTCAGGCCCTGCCATGGAAGGCTGACAGTAGGCAAACCATGTATTAACCCAGACATATCAGAAAATGAGAGGTGAAACGGCGAATCATGTTACAGTAAACAACCTTCCTCGCAAGAAGTACATCAGTACATATCCAAGAGATTCCATGTCATCCCTCCGGCTTTGTTCTGCGAGAAGACATCAATTATAATATAGAAATGAAATGTCATGGAAAGGAAAAGTTTTTCAGGAATCCAGAAACAGCATGCCTGGAAACTAGCTACCACCAATTGAATTAAACCTACCAATTCCAAGGTGGGTATTTACACTTGCATATCTTGCTGTTCCAGTCAAGTTCTTGTTCTCTCTACAATTACATGGACAACACTGAAGGTTCAGATATTTTAAATCGAGGTGCTGTCTCAAATCATGCTAAGAGAACATTTTCCAGATATTTGAATTTCTAGTGGTACATGGAACAGTATCAAACATGGGCATAATATAATTATGGACCTGGTGTGGCAGCATCAGAAATTACAGAAGTAGAATATATTGTTGGTGGCACTACGGACCAAGCACAGTTATTTTACGATAAAGGCAGAAATAAACAAGACGTTGCACATCAATTTCATTCAAATTTCACACACACAGCATGCTTACCTGTATGGAATGTGCTGGTGTGTTGATAATATAAACCTATACAGAGATTAAAATCAGTTATTAATGTGTGTACCTACTAATAGACCCATAAATAAATGTAGATTGAGGGAATATAGCTAATCAACCTGGTTTTCTCTTTTCCCGAGACCCATGAGAACAATGCTAATCAATGGCATTTGGTGGAAATATAAAATTCAGGAAATAAAATTCAGCTAATCAACCTAGTTCTTCGACGCTTTTTTGGAGGTTGTCTCTAGAAGAGTGAGCACTTGAGCTGTTCATGCCATGGAAATTCTTTTGAGGTCTCTGCTTAATAGCTACTTTCGCCACAGAGATGTCTTCTTGTGGCAGATTAACTGGAATATCTGCAAGGCGGACAGCAGGCAGTCGGCAGTCGAATGTTGTCTTACGAAGGATGATATGTGAACCAGTTCCATCAGGCAAACTGTTGTCTGGTATGGCAATGGACTGCAGGAAGTAATGCTGTGCCAGGCGATGTGCAGCAAGACGCAGATACGAAGTTGGAAGGCCATTGAATTCATACTCTGTACGACTAGGGTCATGAATGAACTTCAAAATTTCTTGCTCCATTCTTAGCACTGCAGAAAGGAATAGACTGGAGTCAAATACAAGGACTGGCCGTATTTTTTCGATTAATATTAAAGCATTAGGCAATGGAACAGTCAAAATGTAAAGTTCCAGTTGGTAATAATTAGGTTAAATAGTAGAACCATGCGACCATCAGATGCACAAGCTGCTTGGAACAAACACTTGCAATTCATAATTTTTCGAACGGGGTTTTACTATCTGATGGTTGTACAAAATCTCTTATCCCATGGGACCAACATGTTTGCACACATGAAAAGGACATAAATTGTATGGAAAACACCAGTCACATTTTCCAGATACCTCACTATAGTAGCAAGCCATAAGGGATGAAGTACATAAAGATACCACACAATATATAAGTGTCGGCGTTTCGGGACAGGGGGGTCCCTAAGCCGACGAGTGAGTGTGCTGCGTGCCCCAGCCCAGATGGGTCGAGCGCGTGGGCGAGCGCGAAGGGGGGAGAGGCGAGGTGGCCGGAGTCGAGCGTGAGAGAGGTGGAAGTCCCGCGGCCTTCGTGTTCGTCCCGCGCCCAGGTCAGGTGCGCTTGCAGTAGGGGGGTTACAAGCGTCCACGCAGGTGAGGGAAGCGAGCGGCCCCAAGAGAGCGCCTATCCCGTCCTCGGTCCCGCGCGGCCAACCCCCTCTAAGAAGGCCCTGGTCCTCCCTTTTATAGTCGTAAGGAGAGGATCCAGGTGTACAATGGGGGTGTAGCAGAGTGCTACGTGTCTAGCGGAGGGAGAGCTAGCGCCCTAGGTACATGCCAATGTGGCAGCCGGAGAGATCTTGGCACCTTGCTGGCGTGATGTCGTGGCTGTCGGAGGTGCATCGGAGCCTGGCGGAGGGACAGCTGTTGGAGCGGTCGAGTCCCTGCTGACGTCGTCCTGCTTCCGTAAGAGAGCTGGGGGCCACAGTCGTCATAGAGTTTGTGGGGCGCCATCATTGCCCATCCGGCGGAGCTGGCCGGATGGGACACCGGTCTTGTTCTCCGTGACCCGAGTCGATTCGGGGTAGGATGATGATGGCGCTTCCTGTTGACGTGGCGGGTCTGTGCCCTAGGCAGGGTGACGTGGGGGCTCCTCCGAAGCCGAGTCTGTCTTCTGTTGCCGAGGCCGAGCCCGAGCCATGGGGTCGGGCGAGGCGGAAGTCGTTCGGCCGAGGCCAGGGCGGAGTCCGAGCCCTGGGGTCGGGCGAGGCGGAGTTTCGTCGTCTTCCGGGTGTTAGCCCGAGTCCGAGCCCTGGGGTCGGGCGGAGCGGAGTTCGCCGTCTTCCGGGTCTTAGCCCGAGTCCGAGCCCTGGGGTCGGGCGGAGCGGAGTTCGCCGTCTTCCAGGTCTTAGCCCGAGTCCGAGCCCTGGGGTCGGGCGGAGCGGAGTTCGCCGTCTTCCGGGTCTTAGCCCGAGTCCGAGCCCTGGGGTCGGGCGGAGCGGAGTTCGCCGTCTTCCGGGTCTTAGCCCGAGTCCGAGCCCTGGGGTCGGGCGGAGCGGAGTTCGCCGTGGCGCTTTTGGCAAGGCCTGACTGCCTGTCAGACTCACTCTGTCGAGTGGCACAGTAGTCGGAGTGGCGCAGGCGGCGCTGCCCTTCTGTCAGACTGGCCAGTGGAGCGGTGGAGTGACGGCGGTCACTTCGGCTCTGCCGGGGGCGCGCGTCAGGATAAAGGTGTCAGGCCACCTTTGCGTTAAATGCCCCTACAATTTGGTCAGTCGGTGTGGCGATTTAGTCAAGGTTGCTTCTGAGCGAAGCCAAGGCCTCGGGCGAGCCGGTGATGTGTCCGCCATAAAAAGGGGGCCTCGGGCGAGACGGAAGTCTCTCGAGGTCGGCTGCCCTTGGCCGAGGCTAGGCTCGGGTGAAGCGTGATCGAGTCACTCGTGTGGACTGATCCCTGACTTAATCGTACCCATCAGGCCTTTGCAGCTTTATGCTGATGGGGGTTACCAGCTGAGAATTAGGCGTCTTGAGGGTACCCCTAATTATGGTCCCCGACAGTAGCCCCCGAGCCTCGAAGGGAGTGTTAGCACTCGCTTGGAGGCTTTCGTCGCACTTTTTTGCAAGGGGACCAGCCTTTCTCGGTTGCATTTCGTTCCGGTGGGTGCGCGCGAGCGCACCCGCCGGGTGTAGCCCCCGAGGCCTCGGAGGAGTGGTTACGCTCCTTCGAGGTCTTAATACCTCGCGTAACGCTTCGGCTGGTCTGGTCGTTCCCTCATGCGAACTGGCCGTAGCCCGGGTGCACGGTCGGGGCCCAAGCTCTCGGGCTGGTATGTTGACGCTGTCAACGATTTGGCCGGAGCCGGTTTTTGCGAGAGCAGCCCCCGAGCCTCTGCACAGGGCGAGAGGACGATCAGGGACAGACTCGACTTTTTACATACGCCCCTACGTCGCCTTTCCGCAAGGAGGAGGGGGGAGTGCGCCATGTTACCCTCGATGGGCACCGAACATGGTGTCTCCGGTGAGCTGCAAGCGGGTAATCCGAGTGGACGTCCGTGCCCCGTTCGTTGGGGGTCGGCTAGGGGCCCAGAGGCACGCCCAAAAGTACCTGCGGGTGATTTGCCGGACCCGGTCCCCTGGCGACGGGGTCCGAGGGCTCGATGCCTCCCTCCGATGGGATTCCGTTACAAGATCGTTCCCGCTGGTCTCGGAAATGTCCTAGGGTACCTCGGGAGCGCAGCCCGAGCCTCGGTTATGTATCGAACGTACCCCTGGTCATCCCTCGCTCGGTGTCTGAGGCGACTGTGAACCCTTCGGGGGCCAGCCTTCGAACCCCGGATCAGTAATGGGCGCGGAGCCCGAGTAGCCTGAGGCGGCCATGGAACCCTTCGGGGGGCTGGCCTTCGAACCCCTGACCAGTAGTGGGTGTCGGGCCCACGCGATCTGGGGCGACTGTTGAACCCTTCGGAGGGCCAGTCTTCGAACCCCTGATCAGTAGGGGGGGCTCGGAGCCCGGTTCCTTCGCGGAGAAGGGTCCTTTTCGGGGTATCCCCCTTTCCCGGTCCCTGTTGCAAGAGATAGAGAAAGAGAAAAAAGGAAAAGGATACGAAATCGAATGACGTGGCGTACCTTTTCAGACGCGGTTATTACGGCGAAGGTGAAGCGTCGCGCGCTCCTCCCGTCAGAGGCGCCGCCTGTCCCGCCGCGGAGTAAATGCGACGGGGCGGGTGGTTGGCGGGGCGGCCGTTACACGTGCGCGAGCCGTTTGAGGAACGGCTGTACCGCTTCGCGCTTTTCGAATCCCGCGTCCGGTTCAGGCGGTGTGCTGAAAACGGTTTCGCCCTGGCCTTCATATACTTGAGAGGGGGTTCGGTGACGGTTCTTTGCTCTGCTCCCTTCTTTTCCCTTTAGGTTTTCGCAACCCGGGAAACTTTAGTCGGAGGAGAGAGAAACCGCCCCCCCTGCCCCCCGCGCCGCCATCTTCTCCATCTTGGTGATGGCGGATCGAGTGACCATAATCCCCCCGCGCGATCCGTGGACCTTCTCCACGGTGACGGCGAGTGATCTGGAGGAGCTGGTCGGCGAAGGTTTGCTCCACGCCCTCACCGACAAGCAGCGGCCAGAGTGGATTCCTCCCGTGGGCGGAGCCGCTCCGTCCCCACCGCCGGGGTATGTCGTGAGCTTCGTCTCCTTTCATGAGCGGGGTTTTGGTGTGCCGACGGGCCGCTTTATGCGGGCCATCCTATTCCACTACGGGGTGGAGTTGCACAACCTCTCCCCCAACTCCATCTCGCAGGCCGCTATTTTCGTAGCGTTATGCGAAGGGTACTTGGGGATCGCTCCTCATTGGGATTTGTGGACTCACCTCTTTCTCGCCGAGCCTTTCGCCCTGTCGACGGGGGAGAGGAGGATCCGTGCAGCGGTGCGGGCCGGCGGCTGCACTCTCTTGTTGAGGCAGTCGCGGGCGTTGCAGTACATTCCTGCCATTCTTGCGTCTTCGAACAAGGGGTGGCAGCGCCGGTGGTTCTACCTCCGGAATGACGGTGAGTTGCTCCCACCGTTTTCCCAGCGAGTAGTTACGGCTGCCACCGACGCCTGGCGCCACGGGACCCCGCACGAGAGGCAGAAGAATCTCGAGCCCCTTCTCCAGGCCCTGAAGGAGTTGCGGGAGGGGGGACTTACCGCTGCGGGAGTGATCGCCGCTATCCACCGTCGGAGGGTGCTCCCATTGGCGGAGCGGCGGCTGCCGCTCTGGGAGATGACCCCGGAAGCTGACTGGGAGGGCTCACGAATGTCCCCAGATCCTCTCCCCTTCAACGCCCTCCAATGGCGGGTGTCGGCCGCGATGGGGAAGCCGGACCCCCACGCATACTCCCAGCTTCGAATGCGCCCCGACCAGGGGTGCGTGACTTTGGTGAGTGTTCGCTCCTCCCTTCTTCGTATATCTGGTCGCTCCGGATCCTTATGATCGGGTTCTTTTCTCCCCTCCTTTTAGGATGTGGGGTGGCACAAACCCTCCCTGCCACGGGTCCCGGAGGACGCGGTGGACCGTGCAGCGCGGCGAGTCGCCGCGGAGGAGAAGAAGAAAAAGAAGGACGCGGAGAAGGCCCGGGCCCGCGAGCGGAGGCGGGCTCGGGACGCCTTGGAGAAGCGCCGTCGCCAGCAGGAGAGGGACGGACTCCCGAGGGAGCCGTCGCCGGAGACGCCCGACGACGATGACGACGATGATGATGATAACGATGATGACATGGCCGCCCGTCTCGGCCTCAGCCTCGGCCTGGGGTGTGGCCAGGAGCCGTCGAGCCAGCCCCCGAGCGGGCCGACTCCGTCAGCCCCCGAAGTCGGGGCGTCGGGCTCCCGACCCGAGGCACGGGGGCGAACCGAGAGGTCACCTGACCCCTCAGCCGGAGGAGCTGAAGCAGTTCCGGGGGTCCAGGCCAAGGCGTCTGTTCCCCAGGGGCCGCCGCTCGTGTCGGTGGCGCATGGGGGTGACCCTCAGGTCGTCGTGGCCGTGCCTGAGGAATCTGCCTCCCAGGCGCCCCAAGCGCCGGCGAAGCGGACCTCGGCGGCTGTTTCGGGGGCCGGGATCCAAGAAGGCTCCCCCCAGGTGCGGTGGATCATGGCCCGGAGTGGGTGAGTACCTCGGAACGTCTTCGTCTTGGCTTCCCATTCGTATGTCTCGGTTGTGATCCCCCTTTTTTTTTATCCAGCAAGCGAAGTCATGGCCAGACCGACCTGGCACCCCGGAAGGCCCTCAAGACGGCGCCGAACTGTGTGGCCAGCGCCATTCTGCCGACCCTTTCGCGGGGTACTCCGCATCGGGGGCTCGGACGTCGCCAATCTTGGAGGAGCGGGCTCCCGAGGCCGGCTCTTCAGCCGAGGCGGCGATCGTGGTTGAGGAGGCGGCTGACGCCCACGCGGCCCTGAGTTCGCCTGTCGTGCCGGTCATGCCGGCGCCTGCCACCGCCGAGGTTGCCGCCGTCCCTGTCGAAGGGTGTCCAGTTGCCGCCAGCGCCGGGATGGCTGATGCGTCAGCGCCCAAGACCTCAGCAGAGGTGGGCGCGGTCGCGCAATCCGTCCAGCCGGGTGACAGCCTCATCGCTGTGCGGCGGAGCCCCGAGGCCTGGCGCCCGTTGCTCCGATTCCGGACCCGCGAGGCCTCGGACCCCGTCTTCGTTCTCGATGATGAGCAGGAGGACCAGTCCTGGGGTGAGCTCCGCGAGTGCGCAGAGGCAACGGTGGGGTCGCTCCGGTCGTCGCTGGAGGTTTTCTGCAGAGACGTCCCCAAAATCCTCCAGGTAGCGGTTTCGGGCATACCTTTTTTCCTTCTGTGAGCGAGACACTCGTCGTGACGCCCTGTTTCCTTTCCCCAGGATCTGACGGACCGGAGCGCCGCCAAGTCGTCGTTCATCCGCCGCGAGGTTGATGTCTGGGGCTCGCTGCGATCCCTGAGGTCCTCGCTCGCCGGGGCGACCACGCGCCTTTCTCAGCAGGATGCCAAGGTGGCGGACCTCCAGCTGCTCTGCGCCGACCTGAGAGCCGAGGTGGCAGCAGCGCGTGCGGAGGCGCAACAGCAGCGATCGGAGCTCGTCCAGGTCGTCGAGGAACGGGACCGACTTCAGGGCCGGGCTGCCGAGGCCGAAAGCCGAGCCGAGACCCTTGCGGCTGACTTAGCCGCGGCCCAGGTCGCGGCCTCGGTGCACCGTGCCCGAGCCGGAAGTACGTCTTGTTCCTCCCTAGTTCTTTTTCTTGTCCGTTTCCTTTGCTTGTGCTTGAGGTATTTCTCCTGGTTGCTTGCAGAGCTTGAGTCCGCCCTTGACGAGTCCGCCAAGGCGCTTGCTGAGGCGCTTGCCGGGGCCGCCGAGCAGAGGGAGGCGGACCTCGCGGCCATGTCCGAGGCCGTCTCGGACTTTTATCGTGTCCTCGGCTCCGGCGACGTCCCTTCAGGAAGCTCCCCTCAGAGTCGCCTTTGAGCCTTGGGCGGTCACGCCCGCGGCAGAGTCCGCGAAGCGCTACGCCACGGCGTCAGGCGAGCCTTCGCCGTGCTCGCTTCCCACTACGTTGTGGACCTGGAGCGGGTTAGTGAGGGGTACTGTCTTCCCGACGAAGACGATGCTGCTTTAGCGGAGGTGCAGCGGCTTGACGCGGTCGCCGCGGGCCCGAGCGTGGTGCTGGCGACCACCTTTGAGGCGGAGGTCCTTCCCCCTGCGACGTCACCGGAGGCCGAGATGGACCCCACCGATGGCGGGGGTGGAGCTGAAGGCGCGGCTCCTTCCCAAGGCGGCGCCTGATTCTCGTTTGAACAGTTTCTTGTTGAATGTGCGTCTCACCATGGCCGCTGAGGCCTGAACACTTTTGTCTTTCTTGCATGGAGTCGTACTCTCCTTTCTTTCCATCTGCATGTTCGTCCTGGCTCATCAATAATAGGGTGGCTTCTCGAGTTGGGCCATTCTTCGTGGCAGGTGATGAGTGAGGTATCCCTAACCCGGAGGTACGGGAGTTCCTCGGCTCAGTCGGCCT
The DNA here is from genome assembly GCF_902167145.1 of Zea mays. Taxonomy (NCBI): domain Eukaryota; kingdom Viridiplantae; phylum Streptophyta; class Magnoliopsida; order Poales; family Poaceae; genus Zea; species Zea mays. The sequence continues at coordinate 102,653,408 of NC_050101.1, forward strand.
TGCCATTTTCATGTACCCGCGTTCGCTCCTCGAGACCCTGCTTCTGACATAGCCGGGAGAACGTAGCTGGGAGAACGCAAGAGGCCCCTTTTTTGATTTAAAAAAGATCTTGACGCAGAGGGGTTCCCCGTTTTTAGCCCCCGAGGGAGGGTCGGGCTCTGCCAAGGCGAGGCCGACCCTTTCTTGATGACCGAGGCGCAGAGGCTGCCTGACGGATCGGGCCCCGGCCCGAATATCCAGCGAGTGTTTGGCGACATCCCTTGGTATGCCGGGCATGTCCGAGGGACTCCGCGCAAAGACGTCGGTGTTTGCGCGGAGAAAGTCGACGAGCACTGCTTCCTATTTGGGGTCGAGCCCGGAACCGATCCGGGCCTGCTTGGTGGTGTCGCCACTGGGGTCGAGAGGGACGGCCTTGACCGTCTCCGCTGGCTCGAAGCTGCCGGCATGGCGCTTCACGTCTGGCACCTCCTTGGAGAGGTTCTCCAGGTCGGCGATGAGGGCCTCGGACTCGGCGAGGGCCTCGGCGTACTCCACGCACTCCACGTCGCATTCGAACGCGTGTTTGTACGTGGGGCCGACGGTGATGACCCCGTTGGGGCCCGGCATCTTGAGCTTCAGGTAGGTGTAGTTGGGGACGGCCATGAACTTCGCGTAGCATGGCCTCCCTAGTACGGCGTGGTAGGTTCCTCGGAACCCGACCACCTCGAACGTCAGGGTCTCCCTTCGGAAGTTGGAGGGCGTCCCGAAGCAGACGGGGAGGTCGAGTCGCCCGAGGGGCTGGACGCGCTTCCCAGGGATGATCCCGTGGAAGGGCGCAGCGCCTGCTCGGACGGAGGACAGATCGACGCGCAGGAGCTTGAGGGTCTCGGCGTAGATGATGTTGAGGCAGCTGCCCCCATCCATCAGGACCTTGGTGAGCCTGACATTGCCGACGACGGGGTCGACGACGAGCGGGTATTTCCCCGGGCTCGGCACATGGTCGGGTTGGTCGGCCTGGTCGAAGGTGATGGGCATGTCGGACCAGTACAGGTAGACTGGTGCCGCCACCTTCACCGAGCAGACCTCCCGGCGCTCTTGCTTGCGATGCCGAGCCGAGGCATTCGCCGTATGCCCTCCATAGATCATGAAGCAGTCGCGGACCTCGGGGAACTCTCCTGCTTGGTGATCTTCGTTCTTGTCGTCGTCGCGGGCCCTGCCACCCTCAGCGGGTGGCCCGGCCCTGTGGAAGTGACGCCGAAGCATAACGCACTCCTTGAGGGTGTGCTTGACGGGCCCCTGATGGTAGGGGCACGGCTCCTTGAGCATCTTGTCGAAGAGGTTTGCACCTCCAGGGGGCTTCCGAGGGTTCTTGTACTCGGCGGCGGCGACAAGGTCCGCGTCAGCGGCGTCGCGTTTCGATTGCGACTTCTTCTTGCCTTTCTTCTTGGCGCCGCGCGGAGTAGACGTCTCGGGAGCCTCTTCCGATGGGCGGCCCTGGGGCTGCTTGTCCTTTCGGAAGATAGCCTCAACCGCCTCCTGGCCAGAGGCGAACTTGGTGGCGATGTCCATCAGCTCGCTCGCCCTGGTGGGAGTCTTGCGACCCAGCTTGCTCACCAGGTCGCGGCAAGTGGTGCCAGCGAGGAACGCGCCGATGACATCCGAGTCGGTGATGTTGGGCAACTCGGTGCGCTGCTTCGAGAATCGTCGGATGTAGTCTCGGAGCGACTCCCCCGGCTGTTGCCGGCAGCTTCGAAGGTCCCAGGAATTCCCGGGGCGCACGTATGTGCCCTGGAAATTGCCAGCGAAGGCTCGGACCAAGTCGTCCCAGTTGGAGATCTGCCCCGGAGGCAGGTGCTCCAACCAGGCGCGAGCAGTGTCGGAGAGGAACAGGGGGAGGTTACGGATGACGAGGTTGTCGTCGTCCGTTCCACCCAGTTAGCAGGCAAGGCGGTAGTCCGCGAGCCACAGTTCTGGTCTCGTTTCCCCCGAGTACTTCGTGATAGTAGTCGGGGGTCGGAACCGGGTCGGGAATGGCGCCCGTCGGATGGCCCGACTGAAGGCCTGCGGACCGGGTGGTTCGGGCGAGGGACTCCGATCCTCCCCGCTGTCGTAGCGCCCCCCACGCCTGGGGTGGTAGCCTCGGCGCACCCTTTCGTCGAGGTGGGCCTGACGGTCGCACCGAGGGTGCTCGTTGCCGAGGTGGCCCGGGGCCGCAGGCGCGGTGTTGCGCGTGCGCCCGGTGTAGACCGAGGCTTCCCGCATGAATCGGGAAGTCGCGGCCTGAGGTTCCGAGGGATATCCCTGCCTTCGGGAGGCAGTGCTTTCGGCCCGTCGGGCCGCAGCGCCTTCCAGGAGATTCTTGAGCTCTCCCTGGATTCGCCGACCCTCGGTGGTTGATGGCTCCGGCATCGCGCGGATGAGCATCGCTGTGGCTGCCAGGTTCTGACCAACCCCGCTGGATGCGGGCGGCGGCCTGACCTTGACATCGTTGGCGACGTGATGCTGGAGACCTTTGGGCAGGCGACGTATTTCTCTGGCCAGGGGTTGGCCCGCCCATGCCTGTCCGACGTCCCGACGGATCGGCTCAAGCGCTCCTGTTCCCTCGTTGAGCCTGGCCTGCGCCTCGCGGACTTGCTCGAGTTGTGGGTCGTAACCCCCCGCCGGAGCGGGGACCACAGCTAGCTCCCGTGGGATGTCGGCGCGAGGCACCGGCCTAGGGAGATCACCGTCCTCCGGCATGCCGAGATGGTTGCCTTCGGAGGGATCCCCTAGCTCGATGTGGAAACATCCGCGGCTTGGGCCGCAGCTCTCGTCGCCAAGGTTGCGGCTTCCGTCGGAACAGTCGGATAGGCAGTAGTCACATGCGGTCATGAAGTCCCGCATGGCATGGGGTTGCCAAGTCCGGAGAAATCCCAACAGATGCTGGGATCGTCATCTTCCTCGGACCCAGAGGGCCCGTAGGTCGAGACGTCCGTCAGTCGGACCCAAGGCGATCACATACGAAACCCCAGTGGGGTTGCACTCGCCTCAATGAGAGCGCCCGCCAAAGCGAGGTCGTTTGGCGGGTTGAGGCCGAGTCGAAATGACGCAAGATGGGAGTTAGTCGGTACCTTTTAGTCGACGAGGAGCGACGTAGTCACATCGGGGACTGGTTGCACCGTCATCTCAGGTACGAGGGCGACGTCCTGCAGGCTTTCCGCGAGCGCGCCGGCGTCGTCTTCTTGCTCGGGGTCGGCGTGTCGCGGGGGGACGGCGCTTGCCTCCGTCTTGAACGCGAGGTCGACGTCCAGCGTGCCTTCCGTCGGGACGTCGGGGGCGTCGATTCGCTCGACGGCCGACGAAGCGCGGCCTCCCGCCTGGCCTTGATGGCCCCGCCTCCTCCTCCGTTGGCGGGGGAGAGAACGGAGCGAGCCCGAATGTTTCTCTTCCACCACGCGGGGAAGATGTTGTCGATTCCGCCGCCGGCGGGCGGGTTGTCGGCCGCCATTGTCGTTGTCGCGCGGCGGTGGAAGAAGTATCATGTCGTAGCTGCCGTCGAAGGACATGAACTCAAGAGTCCCGAAACGAAGCACCGTCCCGGGGCGGAGAGGTTGCTGGAGACTGCCCATCTGGAGCTTGACGGGGAGTCGTTCGTCAGCACGCAGCAGGCCCCTACCTGGCGTGCCAATTGTCGGCGTTTCGGGACAGGGGGGTCCCTAAGCCGACGAGTGAGTGTGCTGCGTGCCCCAGCCCAGATGGGTCGAGCGCGTGGGCGAGCGCGAAGGGAGGAGAGACGAGGTGGCCGGAGTCGAGCGTGAGAGAGGTGGAAGTCCCGCGGCCTTTGTGTTCGTCCCGCGCCCAGGTCAGGTGCGCTTGCAGTAGGGGGGTTACAAGCGTCCACACAGGTGAGGGAAGCGAGCGGCCCCAAGAGAGCGCCTATCCCGTCCTCGGTCCCGCGCGGCCAACCCCCTCTAAGAAGGCCATGGTCCTCCCTTTTATAGTCGTAAGGAGAGGATCCAGGTGTACAATGGGGGGTGTAGCAGAGTGCTACGTGTCTAGCGGAGGGAGAGCTAGCGCCCTAGGTACATGCCAATGTGGCAGCCGGAGAGATCTTGGCACCTTGCTGGCGTGATGTCGTGGCTGTCGGAGGTGCATCGGAGCCTGGCGGAGGGACAGCTGTTGGAGCGGTCGAGTCCCTGCTGACGTCGTCCTGCTTCCGTAAGAGAGCTGGGGGCCACAGTCGTCATAGAGTTTGTGGGGCGCCATCATTGCCCATCCGGCGGAGCTGGCCGGATGGGACGCCGGTCTTGTTCTCCGTGACCCGAGTCGATTCGGGGTAGGATGATGATGGCGCTTCCTGTTGACGTGGCGGGTCTGTGCCCTAGGCAGGGTGACATGGGGGCTCCTCCGAAGCCGAGTCTGTCTTCTGTTGCCGAGGCCGAGCCCGAGCCATGGGGTCGGGCGAGGCGGAAGTCGTTCGGCCGAGGCCAGGGCGGAGTCCGAGCCCTGGGGTCGGGCGAGGCGGAGTTTCGTCGTCTTCCGGGTGTTAGCCCGAGTCCGAGCCCTGGGGTCGGGCGGAGCGGAGTTCGCCGTCTTCCGGGTCTTAGCCCGAGTCCGAGCCCTGGGGTCGGGCGGAGCGGAGTTCGCCGTCTTCCGGGTCTTAGCCCGAGTCCGAGCCCTAGGGTCGGGCGGAGCGGAGTTCGCCGTCTTCCGGGTCTTAGCCCGAGTCCGAGCCCTGGGGTCGGGCGAAGCGGAGTTCGCCGTCTTCCGGGTCTTAGCCCGAGTCCGAGCCCTGGGGTCGGGCGGAGCGGGGTTCGCCGTGGCGCTTTTGGCAAGGCCTGACTGCCTGTCAGACTCACTCTGTCGAGTGGCACAGTAGTCGGAGTGGCGCAGGCGGCGCTGCCCTTCTGTCAGACTGGCCAGTGGAGCGGTGGAGTGATGGCGGTCACTTCGGCTCTGCCGGGGGCGCGCGTCAGGATAAAGGTGTCAGGCCACCTTTGCGTTAAATGCCCCTGCAATTTGGTCAGTCGGTGTGGCGATTTAGTCAAGGTTGCTTCTGAGCGAAGCCAAGGCCTCGGGCGAGCCGGTGATGTGTCCGCCATAAAAAGGGAGCCTCGGGCGAGACGGAAGTCTCTCGAGGTCGGCTGCCCTTGGCCGAGGCTAGGCTCGGGTGAAGCGTGATCGAGTCACTCGTGTGGACTGATCCCTGACTTAATCGTACCCATCAGGCCTTTGCAGCTTTATGCTGATGGGGGTTACCAGCTGAGAATTAGGCGTCTTGAGGGTACCCCTAATTATGGTCCCCGACAATAAGTAAGACCAAGAATACATGTACCCTATGAATAAAGCAGCTAGCCGCTTGGGCACATCTCAAAACAAGCAAGGAACACTCTGCACGAATTCTAAGCTAACCTTTTTGTCGCCATATCAAGTTAGTAGAATCGCATAATAAACAAATGGAATGATAAACTAACTGCGGAGGAGGCGTTAATTTTACCAGAAAGCCTCTCCCTTGGCTTCTCGAGGGCCTCTCGTAGGAACTGATCGACCTGGGCTACCAGGTCCTCGCGCGCATCTGAGGGAGCCGAAGGAGCGCCCTACGGCTGCAGTGTGGGCGGCGGCTGGGGCGGATCCTGGTCGTCAGCGAAGTCCGGAGAAGACGAGACGCGTCGCGCGGAGAGGATGAGCCGGCTCATGGGCCCGTCTATGTTGGCCGTCTCCCACAAGTCCGGCGCAGCGGCTGCGGCATCCTCGGCTGCAGGCTCCGTGTCTTTACGTGCGCGTGCGATCTAGAGCTAGAGAGCAGAGGGACGACGGGCGGAGAAGCTGGAGCTAGAAACGAGGGCGGCCATGGGACCGGGGCGCCGCGATCTGGAGGAGGAAGCGCAGCTAGGGTGGAGGTGGCGGCGCGCGGTCTGGCGGACGCGCGCGGTGGAGGTAGAGGAGTGCGGGCGCGGTGGAGGAGCGGGCTGGCGGCGGGCGGGGTGGAGGAGCGGTGGCGGCGGGAGCGTGGGCTGGCGGCGGCGCTGTGGAGGAGCGGGGACTGGCAACGCGCGTAGGCGGGATAGAAGATACACGCGCGGGTCTCTAGCGATTTAGTTTAGGTTAAGTTCGACGGTGTCGACGTGGCCCACGAACTTAAATTAAGAACGTGGGTACCCACGTTCTTAATACTATAAGTTCGACGGTTTCATCTAGGGCGCACGAATTTAAATTAAGAACGTGGGTACTCACGTTCTTCAACAAACCCATGAACTTAACTCAATTAAGAACGTCGGTACCCACGTTCTTAAGTTAACCCACGAACATTTATTAGTTTCTTGTAGTGTCAACGTTTATTTTTCGCTGTAAGCTCTGCATTCCCTTCGGAACGACTTTTGAGCAGAAAACTTACGCTGCGCTCCCTTAGGAACGACTTTTTGTTATTTCGAAGATTGACCCCGTAACCATAAGTCCTTATGCTTCGGCAACTTTTTGGACTCCGTTATTCTGTGGAGAAGGTATACTTGTACTATAGCAAAGGCGAAGCTATTACAAGAAATTGAAAACGACAAAAACACTTAGACTTTCAATAATTGTTCCTTATTAAAAAGAAAATGATACTGAATGCAAAAACTGCTGCCGAGGTAGGATATTTGTCAATAAATGTGCTTCGATTCTGGCACAGTACTATTGACTGTGCGAGCTTCGGACTCTTCTCTGAAGTCTCGTTGGTGTTGAGTATGCTGACTCCCTTCTGGCTGCTGGCCTCGTTGCATTGGTGGTGGAGGTGGAAGCTGTTGCCAAGATGCCTGAGATTGACTTGCCGAAGCAACAGAAGTTGCAGGATGGTTACCCACATACTCTGGGATATAAGGCGAATGGTACGAAGCAGTATGCATGACTTGCTTCGGCTAGGTCTGTTGGGCTGCAGCTTCTGCTATTTCTTTTTGTTTCTAGATGGTGACATGGCACATCCTGGTGGTGTGGCCCTTGTCCTCACCACAGAATAAGCAATAAATTTTCCTTGGCTGATCCCCAAATCTTCCTCCGAAGCCCTTGGCACCTCTGCCCCTTGGAGCTGGAGGCCGAGGATAACTCTGCTGCTGCCCCGAAGCCTGGGAAGCCTGGGAGGAATATTGCGGCCTCTGCTGCTAGCTTCCCCTGTCATCATTCTGAGTGGAATGAATCGATCTGACATGTCTAGGATGAAACCTCCCTCCGAAGCCCCTGGCTATTTCGGAGAATCTGTAAGCTTCCTCCCTTCTCTGTCGAAAGTCATTGTCAGCGCGGATGTATTCATCCATCTTCTGAAGCAATTTCTCTAGAGTCTGAGGGGGTTTTCTGGCAAAGTATTGGGCTGAAGGTCCCGGCCGAAGCCCCTTAATCATGGCCTCAATGACAATTTCATTGGGCACTATTGGCGCTTGTGCCCTCAGGCGTAAGAATCTTCGGACATATGCCTGAAGATATTCTTCGTGATCTTAGGTGCACTGGAATAAGGCTTGAGCAGTGACCGGCTTTGTTTGAAACCCTTGAAAACTGGTGATCAGCATATCCTTCAGCTTCTGCCATGATGTGATTGTTCCTGGCCGAAGAGAGGAGTACCAGGTTTGTGCAACATTCTTGACAGCCATGACGAAAGACTTTGCCATGACTGCAGTATTGCCACCATAGGAAGATATTGTTGCTTCGTAGCTCATCAGAAACTGCTTCGGATCTGAGTGGCCGTCATACATGGGTAGTTGAGGTGGCTTATAGGACGGAGGCCAAGGTGTAGCCTGCAATTCTGCTGACAGAGGAGAAGCATCATCAAAAGCAAAATTTCCATGATGGAAATTCTCATACCAGTCATCTTCATTGAAGAAGCCCTCCTGATGAAGCTCTCTGTGCTGGGGCCTTCGGTTCTGCTCATCTTGAGTAAGATGACGAACTTCTTCAGAGGCTTTGTCTATCTGCCTTTGCAGGTCAGCTAGCCTAGCCATCTTTTCCTTCTTCCTTTGCACCTGTTGATGGAGCATCTCCATATCTCTGATCTCTTGATCCAATTCGTCCTCCTGAGGCGTTGGACTGGTGGCCTTCCTCTTCTGGCTTCGGGCCTCCCGAAGAGAGAGGGTCTCCTGGTTGGGGTCCAGCGGTTGCAGAGCTGCAGCCCCTATTGCTGAAGCTTTCTTTGGCGGCATGACGAAGGTCTATGCTTGCCGAAGGTGTTCGAAACTCAAAAAGTGGAAGTGAGTTCACCGGAGGTGGGCACCAATGTTGGTGACTTGTTCTCAAATGCTAAGAGTTAAGAACAAGGCAACATGAAAAGTGTTAAATGTTAAAGTCCTTCGTCCTTCGAAACATTATTTCCCTTGGGATGTAATGAATTCCGGACGAAGGTTGTGAAGGAAAAACCTTCGTAAGTACAATAAATGATGAGGAAGAATTCATATACGAAATACAAAAAATAACATAAAAATTGTCATCATCTTATTTTTATTTGCATTACCATATTCACAATAACAAATTATAAATGTACCTTCGATTTGAAGGAAATCAAGGGTACAAGCGTGATGCAAAAAGCGAATGCCAAGTCAACGTGAACAGTACGGGAGTACTGTTCATCTATTTATAGGCAAGGGACGCAGCCCATGTAAAATTACATTCATGCCCTTTATATTTGCTAATAACTCTATAGTAATTCTTCGAGGTCTAATCTGCATTTTCATCTTTAAGTCGGTTCTCCTTTTCTACTGTCATGCCGAAGCTTTCTTGCGCACAACTTCGTGATCACCTTGTCCTTCGTCATAATCATCTTTCGTCTCGCTCAGGCTTCGTCCTGACCATGCTCTGTATGCTCATGATCTGAATCCGAAGATACATGTTCACATATTTCACTTGGAAAACATTGCCAAATCATGTTTTTGAGGACCTTCGGAAGCCGAAGGCCCCCAACACACATTCTCTCTGTCAAAGATTACTGAGTATAACTAACCATCCTTTCTATTGATAGAAACTTCAAAACAAACTACTCTCACAAATCTTGTAGGGTTGTCATCAATCACCAAAAAGGGGGAGATTGAAAGCATCTAGGCCCCTGGTTGGTTTTAGTGATTAATGACAACGTAATGTTATATGTGACTAACGTGTGTTTTGCAGAGACAAATGGTAAGTTAGGTCACATTACAGGTAGAAGTGCTACAACAGTGAAAACAATCCCGGAGATAAGAACTTGAAGCGACGGCTAAAACGATGAGACAAAAGGTGAAGGACTACGGAGTCCGAGTGTCAAGGAGATGTGGACACTCGTGATTTAGTTAGGTCTTTTATTCTCTTTTAGTCGTACTATAAAGAGGGGTTGTCAATGAGTAGTTTGACCAAGAGAGTTCTAGTGTAGTGTTGGTGCACAATCACACTCACATACAGTGCTAGGTGTCACTCTAGAACTCACAAGTTAGAACGAAAACCGATTTGAAAATCAGCTGAAAAACAAGAGGTAGGGTTTCTGGCCCTAGGGCACCGGACTGTCCGGTGTGCACCGGACTGTCCGGTGCACCATCTGCCAGGTGGGCCAGGCTGGCCCAGGGGAAGGCCTCCCCGGGCAGCAAAACCCGAGTGCGCCTGTTTCAGAAGTGAATTATAGTGGCGCACCATACAGTGCACCGGACAGTGCACCGGACAGTGACTATTCAGTGTCTGGTGTGTCATGAGTCCAACGGCTAACTGTCAGAACTAGCCGTTGGAAATGATCGTTGGCGCACCGGTGGCGCACCGGACTGTCTAGTGCGCCCGTGCGCAGTAAAATGCCTGTAACGGCTAGTTGGTGGGTGAGGGCTATTTATACCCCCTCCACCCACCATATTCAATGTTTTGCACCCCACATTTATTCGAGCACATTGCTAGAGCATTGCAAGCACCAAAAGCCTAGTGAGGAGATTAGAGAATCTTAATCCCGCATTTGTTCCTCATTAGCGCTAGCGAGAGCCACCTAGAGCACACACCACTTGTATTAGGCTTCTCTTGGTCAAGCGAAAGTCTACGGCTTGTTACTATTGGTGATCGGCATCACCTAGACGGCTTGGTGACGTTGGGAGCTCGGTGATCACCGTGAAGATCTTGTTGGTGACCCGACTCAAGTTTGTAAGCGGTCTCGAGGGATCCACCGCGCCGGAGTGGCAAAGGATCATCTCGTAGTGAGCACTTGGTTCTTGCGAGGACCAAGGGGAGCGATACCCTTGCGCGGGTGCTCCAACGAGGACTAGTGGAGAGTGTCGACTCTTCGATACCTCGGGAAAAATTGGAGGAGTCTTCTAAACCTTGCCTTACATTCCGCACTTAATTGGAGCACTTTACATTGTGTATTTGTTTAGCAAGTATTTGAAGTATTGTCTTAACATTGTTGTATTTCTAGTATTATTATCTTAGTGCTAGTTGTTGGGGTGAAGTTGGGCTCTTGCTTAGGTTTTAATTAGTGTTGATTATTAGAAAAGCCCGATTCACCCCCCTCTTGGGCATCGTGATCCTTTCACTACTAGTAATAAATACCTTACCAACTAAAAGCAACTGCTTTGAGCTTAACTTCACATATAACTAGTCCACTTTAGCCAAATGGGACATTTGCTGAGTACGTTGATGTGTACTCACCCTTGTTTTAAAAACCACCCAACCCCAGGTTGTCCCCATTACAATCAGTGCTCACGAGAAGATGATGGCAACATGGAGGACTTTCAGGAGTTTCAGGACTTCGATGAGTTCTAGTCGTGTTTAGTGGCAAACCCCCAGTCAGCTGCCTGTGAAGGCCTTATCTTCTACGTTTCGTATCCGCACTTTGATTATGTTAATGACTATGTCAAGTTAATGACTATGTCAAGTTAATGACTCTGTGGATGTCTTGGACATCTTGATGTAATAAAGTATTATTTCTGCTATTACTTTGAGCAATATGTGATGATGTCCAACTATGTAATCATTGTGTACATGATTTTTCTGATCCTGGCACATACATGGTTCGCATTCGGTTTGCCTTCCAAAACCGGGTGTGACAAGGATCGAAGAAGCGTGCGAACCACGGTCGAGGTGCGGTAACGTTCGGTTGTCCAGGCTGGAGTGGGCCGCGTAAGCATTTGTGCTAAGTCCAGTTGGCCACATATGTATGCCGCCATGTGACGAAGGCGAGACTATTCTAGATACAGAAATGTCGTCGTAAAAAACTATGGTTCATCATCTCCCTTCTTCCTCTATTCCCCGTCTCTGATCCGATCTTCTCCTACTTCTCCCTACCAAAGCTCTAACAATCGTCTCTTATGCCTTTTTGAAAGGGAATTAGGCTTACACCTCCTTCCTAATTGATTTTGGTGGTTGAATTACCCAACACAAATACTAGGACTAACTAGTTTGCTCTAGTCTATAAGTTTTATAGGTGCCAAAGGTTCACAACAAGCCAAGAAAAAGACCAAAGATGGGTTCAAATAAAGAGAGCTAAAAACATCCCAAAAGGCACCCTGGTCTGGCGCACCGGACTGTCCGGTGCACCACCGGACAGTGTCCGGTGCACCAGGGCACTCAAGGCTGAACTCCTCACCTTCGAAAAAATGGAAGGGTGCTCCGCTATAATTCACCGGACTGTCCGGTGTCACATCGGACTGTCCGGTGTGCCAGCGGAGCAACAGCTACTTCGCGCGCAACGGTCGACTGCAACGCATTTAATGCGCGCCTGCGCGCACAGAGGACAGAGGACGCGCAGTTGGCACACCGGACAGTCTACAGGACCTGTCCGGTGCACCACCCGACAGCCCAGAGGCCCCACCTGTCAGAGCTCCAACGGTCGAACCCCAACGGTCTGCTGACGTGGCTGGCGCACCGGACAGTGTCCAGTGGCGCACCGGACTGTCCAGTGCGCCATACGACAGCAGCCTTCCAACGACCATTTTTGGTGGTTGGGGCTATAAATACCCCAACCACCCCACATTCAATGGCATCCAAGTTTTCATCTTCAACACATTACAAGAGCTATATCATTCAATTCTAGACACAACCAAAGAAATCAAATCCTCTCCCAAGTTCGGAATCACTCCAAATCAAATAGTGACTAGAGAGAGTGACATTTGTGTTCATTTGAGCTTTTGCACTTGGATTGCTTCTTTTCTTTCTCATTCTTCTTGTGATCAAACTCAATTGTAACCAAGGCAAGAGACACCAATTGTGTGGTGGTCCTTGCGGGAACTTTGTGTTCCGTTTGATTGAGAAGAGAAGCTCACTCGGTCTAAGTGACCGTTTGAGAGAGGGAAAGGGTTGAAAGAGACCCGGTCTTTGTGACCACCTCAACGGGGAGTAGGTTTGCAAGAACCGAACCTCGGTAAAACAAATCATTGTGTCTCACTCTTTATTTGCTTGTGATTTGTTTTCCGCCCTCTCTCTCGGACTCGTTTATATTTCAAACGCTAATCTGGCTTGTAGTTGTGGTTAAGTCTGTAAATTTCAGATTCGCCCTATTCACCCCCCCCCCCTCTAGGCGACTTTCAATTGGTATTAGAGCTCGGTGCTTCATTAGAGTCTAACCGCTCGAAGTGATGTCGGGAGCATCCGCCAAGAGGGGGATTGGGACCGGCGAGAAGTCTGCCACAAGCCATGGGAAGGCTCCATCCGGGGAGTCCACCAACAAGGTGAAGGGATCCCCTTCACACAACAAGTCACGTTGGAGCGGTGACAAGAAGAAGAAGATGAGGAAAGTGGTCTACTACGAGACCGACTCCTCGTCGCCATCCACCTCCGGCTCCGACACGCCGTCCGTAACTTCTAAGTGCCATGAGCGTAAGAAGTTTAGTAAGATTCCCCTACGCTACCCTCGCATTCCAAAACGTACTCCATTACTTTCAGTCCCATTAGGCAAACCACCCATGTTTGATGGTGAAGATTATAATATGTGGAGTGATAAAATGAGGCATCATCTAACCTCACTCCACACTAGCATTTGGGATGTTGTTGAGATTGGAGTACAGGTACCATCACCGGGGGATGAAGACTATGATTCGGACGAGGTCGCCCAAATCCGACACTTCAACTCTCAAGCCACCACTATACTCCTCGCCTCTCTAAGTCGAGAGGAGTATAACAAGGTGCAAGGGTTAAAAAGCGCCAAGGAGATTTGGGACATACTCAAGACCGCGCACGAAGGAGATGAGGTGACCAAAATCACCAAGCGGGAGACGATCGAGGGGAGCTCGGTCGCTTCCGGCTTCGCCAAGGGGAGGAGCCACAAGACATGTACAACCGCTTGAAGACCTTGGTGAACCAAGTGCGCAACCTCGGGAGCACCAAATGGGATGACCATGAGATGGTCAAGGTTATTCTAAGATCCCTCGTTTTTCTTAATCCTACGCAAGTTCAATTAATTCGAGGTAATCCTAGATATACACTAATGTCTCCCGAGGAAGTAATAGGAAACTTTGTGAGCTTTGAGTTGATGATCAAAGGCTCAAAGAAAATCATCGAGCTAGATGGCCCCTCCACGTCCGAAGCACAACCGGTTGCATTCAAGGCAACGGAGGAGAAAAAGGAGGAGTCTACATCAAGTAGACAACCCATCGACGCCTCTAAGCTCGACAATGAGGAGATGGTGCTCATCATCAAGAGTTTCCGCCAAATCCTCAAGCAAAGGAGGGGGAAGGACTACAAGCCCCGCTCCAAGAAAGTTTGCTACAAATGTGGTAAGCCCGGTCATTTCATTGTTAAATGTTTGTTATCTAGTGATAGTGACAGGGGCGACGACAAGAAGGGAAAGAGGAGAGAAAAGAAGAGGTACCACAAGAAGAGGGGCGGCGATGCCCATGTATGTCGCGAGTGGGACTCCGACGAGAGCTCCTCCGACTCCTCCTCCGATGAGGACGTCGCCAACATCATCGTCACCAAGGGACTCCTCTTCCCCAACGTCGGCCACAAGTGCCTCATGGCAAAGGACGGCAAAAGGAAGAAGGTAAAATCAAAGTCCTCCACTAAATATGAAACCTCTAGTGATGAGGATAATTGTAGTGATGAGGAGGATAATTTGCACACCCTTTTTGCCAACCTAAACATGCAACAAAAGGAAAAACTAAATGAATTAATTAGTGCTATTCATGAGAAGGATGATCTCTTGGACTCTCAAGAGGACTTCCTAATTAAAGAAAACAAGAAGCATGTTAAGGTTAAAAATGCTTACGTTCTAGAAGTAGAAAAATGTGAAAAACTATCTAGTGAGCTAAGCACTTGCCATGATGATATTGTCAACCTTAGAAATGAGAATGCTAGTCTAATAGCTAAGGTTGATTCAAATGTATGTGATGATTCAATTTCCAATCTTAGAGATGATAATGCTAATTTGATTGCTAGGATTGAAAATTGAATGATTCTCTTGCTAGCCTTAGAAATGATAATGAAAAATTAATTGCTAAGGCTAAAGAATTAGATGTTTGCAATGTTATAATTTTCGATCTTAGAGATAACAATGATATTTTACATGCTAAGATTGTTGAACTTAATGCTTGCAAACCCTCTACATCTACCATTGAGCATGTTACTATTTGCACTAGATGTAGAGATGTTAACATTGATGCTATTCATGATCATATGACTTTAATTAAACAACAAAATGATCATATAGCAAAATTAGATGCTAAAATTGCCGAGCGTGACTTAGAAAATGAAAAATTTAATTTGCTAGAAGCATGCTCTATAGTGGGAGACGACCTGGCATCAAGGATGGCATTGGCTTCCAAAAGGGGGACAATGTCAAACTTAATGCCCCTCCTAAAAGATTATTTAACTTTGTAAAGGGCAAGGCTCCCATGCCTCAGGATAACGAGGGTTACATTTTGTACCCTGCCGGTTATCCCGAGAGCAAAATTAGGAGAATTCATTCTAGGAAGTCTCACTCTGGCCCTAATCATGCTTTTATGTATAAGGGTGAGACATCTAGTTCTAGGCAATCAACCCGTGCAAAATTGCCTAAGAGGAAAACTCCAATTGCATCAAATGATTCTAAAATTTCATTCAAAACTTTTGATGCATCTTATGTTTTAACTAACAAATCCGGCAAGGTAGTTGCCAAGTATGTTGGGGGCAAGCACAAGGGGTCAAAGACTTGTGTTTGGGTACCCAAAGTTCTTGTATCTAATGTCAAAGGACCCAAAACCATTTGGGTACCTAAAATCAAGAACTAAAATTGTTTTGTAGGTTTATGCATCCGAGGGCTCAAGTTGGATCATCGACAGCGGGTGCACAAACCATATGACAGGGGAGAAGAAAATGTTCTCCTCCTATGAGAAAAATCAAGATCCCCAAAGAGCGATCACATTCGGGGATGGAAACCAAGGTTTGGTCAAAGGATTGGGTAAAATTGCTATATCTCCTGATCACTCCATTTCCAATGTTTTTCTTGTAGATTCCTTAGATTATAACTTGCTTTCAGTTTCACAATTATGTAAGATAGGCTACAACTGTCTTTTTACAGATATAGGTGTTACTGTCTTTAGAAGAAGTGATGATTCAATAGCATTTAAGGGAGTGTTAGAGGGTGAGCTATACTTAGTAGATTTTGATAGAGCTGAACTCAACACTTGCTTAATTGCTAAGACTAACATGGGCTGGCTCTGGCATCGCCGACTAGCACATGTTGGAATGAAGAATCTGCACAAGCTTCTAAAGGGAGAACACATTTTGGGACTAACAAATGTTCATTTTGAGAAAGACAGGATATGTAGCGCATGTCAGGCAGGGAAGCAAGTTGGTGTTCATCATCCACACAAGAACATTATGACAACTGACAGGCCACTCGAGCTCCTACACATGGACCTATTCGGCCCGATTGCTTACATAAGCATCGGCGGGAGTAAGTACTGTCTAGTTATTGTGGATGACTATTCTCGCTTCACTTGGGTATTCTTTTTGCAGGATTTTTCACCCAAGAAACCTTAAAAGGATTCTTGAGACGGGCTCAAAACGAGTTCGGCTTAAGAATCAAGAAAATAAGAAGCGACAACGGGACGGAGTTCAAGAACTCACAAATCGAAGGCTTCCTTGAGGAGGAGGGCATCAAGCATGAGTTCTCTTCTCCCTACACCCCATAGCAAAATGGTGTAGTGGAGAGGAAGAATAGAACTCTATTGGACATGGCAAGAACCATGCTTGATGAGTACAAGACTTCGGATCGGTTTTGGGCCGAGGCGGTCAACACCGCCTGCTACGCCATCAACCGGTTATATTTACACCGAATCCTCAAGAAGACATCATACGAACTCCTAACTAGTAAAAAGCCTAATGTTTCATATTTTAGAGTCTTTGGTAGCAAATGCTTTATTCTTGTTAAAAGAGGTAGAAAATCCAAATTTGCTCCTAAGGTTGTAGAAGGCTTTTTACTAGGATATGATTCAAACACAAGGGCATATAGAGTCTTTAACAAGTCCTCTGGACTAGTTGAAGTTTCTTGTGACGTTGTGTTTGATGAGACTAACGGCTCTCAAGTAGAGCAAGTTGATCTTGATGAGATAGGTGATGAAGAGGCTCCGTGCGTCGCGCTAAGGAACATGTCCATTGGGGATGTGTGTCCTAAGGGATCCGAAGAGACACCACATGCACAAGATCAATCATCTTCCTCAATGCAAGCATCTCCACCAACTCAAAATGAGGATGAGGCTCAAAATGATGAAAGAGAAGATCAAGAAGTTGAGCCACCTCAAGAGGAAAGCAATGATCAAGGGGAAGATGCCCGTGATCAAGATAAGGAAGATGAACAAGTTCCAAGGCCGCCACACCCAAGAGTCCAGCAAGCAATCCAACAAGATCACCCCGTGAACACCATCCTCGGCGATATTCAAAAGGGGGTAACTACTCGATCTCGTGTTGCTCATTTTTGTGAACATTACTCGTTTGTTTCCTCTATTGAGCCACACAGGGTAGAGGAAGCACTACAAGATTCGGATTGGGTGGTGGCGATGCAAGAGGAGCTCAACAACTTTACTAGGAACGAGGTATGGCATTTAGTTCCACGTCCTAACCAAAATGTTGTAGGAACCAAGTGGGTCTTCCGCAACAAGCAAGATGAGCATGGTGTGGTGACAAGGAACAAAGCCCGACTTGTGGCCAAGGGATATTCACAAGTCGAAGGTTTGGATTTCGGTGAAACCTATGCACCCGTAGCTAGGCTAGAATCAATTCGCATTTTACTTGCCTATGCTACTTACCATGGCTTCAAGCTTTACCAAATGGACGTGAAAAGTGCCTTCCTCAATGAACCAATCAAGGAAGAGGTCTATGTTGAGCAACCTCCCGACTTTGAAGATAGTGAGTACCCTAACCATGTTTACAAACTCTCTAAGGCGCTTTATGGGCTCAAGCAAGCCCCAAGAGCATGGTATGAATGCCTAAGAGATTTTCTTATCACTAATGGCTTCAAAGTCGGAAAGGCCGATCCTACTTTATTTACTAAAACTCTTGACAATGATTTGTTTGTATGCCAAATTTATGTTGATGATATTATATTTGGGTCTACTAACGAATCTACATGTGAGGAATTTAGTAGGATCATGACATAGAAATTCGAGATGTCTATGATGGGGGAGTTGAAGTACTTAGGATTTCAAGTGAAGCAACTCCAAGAGGGCACCTTCATTAGCCAAACGAAGTATATTCAAGACATTCTAAACAAGTTTGGGATGAAGGATGCCAAACCCATCAAAACACCCATGGGAACCAATGGGCATCTCGACCTCGACACGGGAGGTAAATCCGTCGATCAAAAGGTATATCGGTCGATGATAGGCTCTTTACTCTATTTATGTGCATCTCGACCGGACATAATGCTTTCCGTATGCATGTGCGCAAGATTCCAAGCCGACCCTAAGGAAGCTCACCTTACGGTCGTAAAACGAATCTTGAGATATTTAGTTTATACTCCTAAGCTTGGGCTTTGGTACCCTCGGGGATCACATTTGATTTAATTGGTTATTCGGATGCTGATTGGGCAGGGTGTAAAATTAATAGAAAGAGCACATCGGAGACTTGCCAGTTCTTGGGAAGATCCATGGTGTCTTGGGCTTCAAAGAAGCGAAATTCCGTCGCTCTTTCTACCGCCAAAGCCGAGTATATTGCCGTAGGCCATTGTTGCGCGCAATTGCTTTGGATGAGGCAAACCCTTAGGGACTATGGTTACAAATTAACCAAAGTTCCTCTTCTATGTGATAATGAGAGTGCAATCCGCATGGCGGATAATCCCGTTGAGCATAGCCGCACTAAACACATAGCCATTCAGTATCATTTTCTAAGGGATCACCAACAAAAGGGAGATATCGAGATTGCATATATTAACACCAAAGAACAATTAGCCGATATCTTTACCAAGCCACTAGATGAACAAATTTTTAACAAACTTAGGCATGAGCTAAATATTCTTGATTCTAGGAATTTCTTTTGATGTTTTGCACACATAGCTCTCTAATATACCTTTGATCATGTCTCTTTTATTTGCTATGACTAATGTGTTTTCAAGTGAATTTCAAACCAAGTCATAGATTGAAAGGGATTTGGAGTCTTCGGCGAAGACAAAGGCTTCCACTCCACTCCATCGAAATTACTCATCCTTCGCCGTCGCTCCGAGCAACTCTCCAACTTTGGTATAATCTTCACTCATATTGTGTTTGCCAAAGGGGGAGAAATTAGTTACAAAAGGCTTATATTTCACTCAAGTATCCGTTTTTGGCGATTCATGCCAAAGTGGGAGAAAGTATTAGCCCAAAGCAAAAGGACCGCACCACCACCAAATTTCAAAATTTAAAAGGTCTTGAAATGATGATTTTTTTCAAGTGGTATTTTATTTTTGATAGAATTTCAAATTGGATCACCCTTTTCAAAAACTAATATCTAAAACCCTCTTGAACACTAAGAGGAGGATTTTATTGAGGGGGAGTTTTGTTTAAGTCAAAGGAAAAGCATTTGAAACAGGGGGAGAAAATTTCAAATCTTGAAAACGCTTCTCAAAATCTTATTCATTTACCTTTGACTATTTGCAAAAGGACTTTGAAATTTGCAAAAACAAAACATGTGGTGCAAGCGTGGTCCAAAATGTTAAACATAAAGAAACAATCCATGCATATCTTATGAAAATATTTATTGGTTCAATTCTAAGTAATCTTTGCACTTACATCATGCAAACTTGTTCAATTATGCACTTCTATACTTGCTTTGGTTTGTGTTGGCATCAATCACCAAAAAGGGGGAGATTGAAAGGGAATTAGGCTTACACCTCCTTCCTAATTGATTTTGGTGGTTGAATTGCCCAACACAAATAATTGGACTAACTAGTTTGCTCTAGTCTATAAGTTTTACAGGTGCCAAAGGTTCACAACAAGCCAAGAAAAAGACCAAAGATGGGTTCAAATAAAGAGAGCTAAAAACATCCCAAAAGGCACCCTAGTCTGGCGCACCGGACTGTCCGGTGTGCCACCGGACAGTGTCCGGTGCACCAGGGCACTCAAGGCTGAACTCCTCACCTTCGGGAAAATGGAAGGGCGCTCCGCTATAATTCACCGGACTGTCCGGTGAAGCATCGGACTGTCCGGTGTCACACTGGACTGTCCGGTGTGCCAGCGGAGCAACGGTTACTTCGCGTGCAACGGTCGACTGCAACGCATTTAATGCGCGCCTGCGCGCGCAGAGGACAGAGGACGCGCAGTTGGCGCACCGGACAATCTACATGACCTGTCCGGTGCACCACCGGACAGCCCAGAGGCCCCACCTGTCAGAGCTCCAACGGTCGAACTCCAACGGTCTGCTGACGTGGCTGGCGCACCGGACTGTCCGGTGCGCCATACGACAGCAGCCTTCCAACGGCCATTTTTGGTGGTTGGGGCTATAAATACCCCAACCACCCCACATTCAATGGCATCCAAGTTTTCATCTTCAACACATTACAAGAGCTATAGCATTCAATTCTAGATACAACCAAAGAGATCAAATCCTCTCCCAAGTCCGGAATCACTCCAAATCAAATAGTGACTAGAGAGAGTGACATTTGTGTTCATTTGAGCTCTTGCACTTGGATTGCTTCTTTTCTTTCTCATTCTTCTTGTGATCAAACTCAATTGTAACCAAGGCAAGAGACACCAATTGTGTGGTGGTCCTTGCAGGAACTTTGTGTTCCGTTTGATTGAGAAGAGAAGCTCACTCGGTCTAAGTGACCGTTTGAGAGAGGGAAAGGGTTGAAAGAGACCCGGTCTTTGTGACCACCTCAACGGGGAGTAGGTTTGCAAGAACCAAACCTCGGTAAAACAAATCCTTGTGTCTCACTCTTTATTTGCTTGCAATTTGTTTTCACCCTCTCTCGCGGACTCGTTTATATTTCTAACGCTAACCTGGCTTGTAGTTGTGCTTAAGTTTATAAATTTCAGATTCGCCCTATTCATCCCCCTCCAGGCGACTTTCACTTTTTTCATTTAACCTACTAAAAACTACTCAAAAGATTCTATATTAAATATAGTTATACATAGGACTGAGGTTAGAGCACTTCCAATACTATCCCTTGTCTCGTCCCAATAGTGTTCAAGTTGCTAGCTCCAAACATTGCCTACGAGAGACGAAGATAAAAGTTACCGCGCTAGCGAGCCCTCAAGGGTATAGCTTACACGTTCTTTTATGTTGGATTCGCTATATGCTCTTGTCCAGTATATTTAGGGAAGATTTCATCCTCCTCGCTCCAGCAGCCTTCTCTAAATATAGAGGATGTTAATATGAGGTTTCTCAAAGAGCCTTTACCTTTAGGGGGTTAATTGAAAAAAGTACAAGAGATGAGCTCTTTACAAAGAGCATGTTCCTTCACGGCTCTCTATACAATTATATCTTAACTACATTTATGATCTAGGGACTCTAGGTTGTATTATACAGTCTTTTAGTTGTATCTTATACTTAGAAACTGACCCAAGGGTTCAAAGTCGTATATGCCCTAATGGGATACTTACTAATTTTGCTTTATGCATATTAAAACGATGAAAACTTGTTTCAATATAACATCACTAAGGTATAACTCGTCAATTTTCTATTTCTAATAATTTCTATACCAAGATTTTTTTTCTTAACTACACCTAAATCCTTCGCTCAAATTCTTTACTCAATTGTGTCTTCAATTTAGCTATTTCTAATTTTCTTTCACATCAATTAGCATATCATCAACATAAAGAAACAAATAAATAGCTAAACCATTAATAATATTTAAATAAAAATAGTTATCATTATTATCATGTTTAAAACCATGAGACTATACAAGAGTCAAATCTCTTGTACCATTGCCTAAGAGATTGCTTCAAACCATTATGAGATTTATATAGCTTGCAAACAAGGTTTTCTTTTTTCAGAAATAACAGATACTTAAATCTAGCTATAACCTTTTGCAACCAACCTTACTGCCTCGACCTTAGACCGAACAATATTTATTTTTATTTAATTATACTAACTAGGATTTAAATTCGAGACATCTAATACCATATTAAGTTATATACACCAACCAGTTTAACCTGATAGAAAGATATAAACCCTAAACCCTCCATGGTAGAGAGGTGAGATGAGCAATTCATGGAGACGACAATGGGAGAGATTTTGGGATACGATTCAACAATCTGCCGAGTGGAGAAGCGTAGGAAATGGCATGGATCGGGTACATCCAGGGAAAATTGTAATGTAAGTTTCCAAATAGATAAATAGTAATACCATGGATCTAAATAACCCAAACAATAATGTTTTAGTGAAATAGTGCAGCTTTACAAGAGCAATTGCTCACATTTCGCACGTTGAAAAGGCACAAGACATGTCGCTGAAGAGTGCAGACAACAGTATGACAATAGAGAGCAGTGCGATTATCATCATCAATATCATCGCCGGTACTTTCCGGTTTACGCTGTCCAAGCAAACATTTCCGTCAAGGATATCTGGCTCGTAGCTCCCAATCCTCGCCAGGAAGATCTCAGCGCGATAATCTGAAAGGGGTCAGCCATGATGTCAATAGCACTTCCCTTTCCCTGATAGCTGATGCCACTACTCCGTTCTCTTCACAACCATCCTTGTTTTCATCAGGTGACCATAAGTTCTTGACCGCTTAATTACTAAGACCATGCATCTCCATATAAGTACCCCTCCACATGTATTTCACAATCTTCATCACCCCAAATGATCCTAGGACCTTGAAGAATCGGTACATGAGCAAATCTCCAGTTGCTGCTCAGAATATGTGACTTGGCATTGGAACACAGAATATTGGCACGAGGTGAAGCATCTATCAATCACAGTATCAAGCGGATAATCATGCGGTTTGCATTTACCAAACATTACATGAATGGGCTTATTCAGAAAGGTGCAAGAACAGCCACGTCAGTAGTCTGTGTGCAGCAACGCCTTGTTCATGAGAAAGCCAATTCACCACCTTGTTCTTGAGTAAGCCAATTTACCTCAGTCAGAGATCTGAACATCAAGAAGCTCGATCAGGGAGCAAGGCATCATGTGCCATTGCATGAACACACAAGAGCTCACGTTTGAATATTGCCATCTTGCCGGTCTATTTTTTGGTCTATTCCAGAGGTATCAAACTTGCCACACTGAGGCTGTAACATGGTTATTGGTTAATGTCAAAATATAGACAGTGAAGTGTAGTAAGAATTAAGATTGAAACATAGAGTCCATCTATGCTTACCTTCTGAGCAGCTGCATAGACATCAGTGTGTCTAGAAGGCAGCACAGGTCATTCCACCCTGTCATCAATTGTATTCTGTGGAATCGTACCTCTTTTTTATAGCTACAGCTCATCAGAATCAATACTTGGGATTATTTTCTTTAGTATATTGAATGAAGATACAGGCATGCTACATTCTGAACTGAACTGCAGTAGCTCATTCTCAAGAACAGCAAACGCATCAGCAAATGCCTGTCATATACATATGATATAATGTATGGGTTCTCAAAACTGCACTTTGTTGCCCATATATTTGTCTGAGCACAACAGGAGAATTATAACTAACCTTAATACATTGGTGAATGCGGAAACAATTCCTGCCCACATTGTTAGCAGGGCAATGTGGATCATCTATGTGAATCGGGTCAATGCTGCAAAATAAAGCATATTCTCATAATTAAAACTAACATAGTAGGTGACTGGAGTAAATGATGTAAAATAGTAACATTGAATTTTATTACCTTTGCCCTCTTTCTCGATTCAAATAAATTCCACTTCCTTGGATAGAAATGCGCATATGGCGTGGATCAAATATGTTCCTGGCATTAAGATAACAAATTATATGTAACATATTCAATAGTAGCTGTTCCAAAAGAGAAGGGACAGAAGGTTCTATTGACATTCAGGGCTTCAGACACACTGATGCAATTGTTTGGCCCCATGTCATTATTAAACAGTGTTCAGACATATTTTCTTACCCAAAGAAGTACAAGAAATCCATCAAAAGGCTGCCCAGATTCTGCCATATTACAAGAATTATGGAAATGATTACAAAAATTTAGACTACAAATAGAGCTGTAAACTCAAATATAGTGTCCATGCTTCGGAACTTACTTTATTAATAGGTCGACCAAGATGATGCTCATGCTGGAGAAAACGAACAATTAACAGCACCTGCAAAGAATATTAAAATTGAAGCTTTATTTTTCACGATTTCTCTGAAAATACCAAATATGACACCAGAGAAAAATGGGATCAGGTAAAATGACATTGATGATCAACATAATATGCTAACATGGAAATTAATATAGGATAGTAAGTCTGAAGTCTGAACTGAACTATCCAAAGACCACATGATATATGCAAATAGAAGTTCGCTGGATTGCGCTCTGTTTGCATTTCGCTGTTAGCCAATACAAATTTTAATATATTTACAAGTAGAAAATCATCTCTAGAAAAAGATCAATTCAGAGTTCAGACAAATTAACCCAACCATCGATAAACCCATGGTCAAAAATATAAAACTGTGATTAACCTACTAAACTTGGTGTTTGTTTGGTAGAACCCCCAGAGAACCTTCTAGGATGAATCCATGAAGTGATTCTCTAAAATGAACCAGAAGGCTAGGAGCTAAAAAAGAGCAGCTTCTCCTGATTCCCTCCACGCGCATAATCGCTCTCTATGTATGGTTTATCCTAATGAACATAAAGGATCAATTTGGCAATAGAATCACTCCCGGCCATAGAATTACTTCCCACAGCAAATCAGGGGAACCTCTAGCAAATTGCTAGAGGGTGTTGCGGCCTCGTGACAGCCTGGGGCTGGAAACCGGGCGAGACCAAGGACGCATGGCGCGAGAGCCGAGGCCACCCGGGGGCCAGGGCTAGAAACCAGACAATACCAGGGGTGCTGATGGAGATGTACCTGCAAGGAGCGGGGTCCCAATGGTGAAAACTGGAGAACTCGACTCAAATAAAAAATCAAGGTTAGTTAGATGGAGCGATGCAGAGGAGACAATGGTGCGATTGGAAGAGAGATCAAAACATCGGTATCCCTTATGATCAGAAGAGTATTGAGGAAGACACACCGAGTGGAACGAGGTGCAAGTTTGCGGGGAGCAACCGCGGAAAGGTTCACATAGCAGGCGCAATCAAAAACACGGATGAGATCATGGGGTGTGGGCACTGAACAGAGCGACGGGGGGGGGGGGGGGGGGGGGGGGGGGGGGGGGGGCAGGAGGCATTGATGGTCTTTGTGGGGATATGATTAAACAAGTATGTGGCGGTGCGGAGAGCTTCAACCCAGTGCTAGAGCAAAAGCTTGGAAAAGCGGAGCACGAAAGACACCATTAGTAGAACGAATAATATGCTCGGCTTTATCATTCTGCTGACAAGTGTAGGGGCACAACATCTAGAGCAAAGTGCCATGGGACAGAAGAAAGGGCCGAGTGAAAGCATTACTAAACTCATGTCCATTGTCACACTAGATGGTTTGGATGGAGGAACCGAACTGAATGGAAACATGAGAAAAGGTGGGACAAAGTAGCGAACTTGTCGGATTTCAAATGCAGAGGAAAAATCCATAAGTTATGAGAAAAATCATCAAGATTGACCAAGTAGTATTTGTAACTAGGCACACTAACAAGAGATGTCTACAAATCACAATGAACCAACTTAAACGGCTTGAAAGCTCGACTGAAAGAACTAAAGAAAGGTAAACAAGTATGCTTTCCTAGCTAACGGGCATGACAAAAAATCATGCGCGCTTTTATTGCACGAGATAGCTAACGAATTAGAAAAAAACTCGACTGCGGGGGTAAGACAACCCCTGAGTATTGTATTAAGAAGACCTTTTTCACACATGTCGAGAAAACCCCTGAACCCCTGCCCCACCCATACACAACGGCATCGAAGCCCATGTGAGAACGACTGCGACCGGGGCTGAGCCTTAGACCTTTGCTTTGGCGTGGGACAGACGAGGGGTTTTTTTAACCACAACCTGAAATTCGCTCCCACGGGGAGTCAAACCTAGGACCTGAGGAGTGCTACTCAGACCACCTAACAAACTAGACAATACATCAGAGCCATAGTGGCCAAGACTATGATGGTACGTAGATGCAACAACAGACATGGCGCAAGAGGCATGAGACCCCTGAGGAGTAGCGTGTAGAGAGGACCAAAGCTATTGAGCTTGATGATCATGTTCCGAGTAGTGCGATCCTTCATAGAAACATTGAAGGGGTCAAACTCCATAAAACACGAATTATCAGTAGTGAAGCAACGAATAGAAAGGAGATCCTAAATGATATCAGGGGTAAGAAGAATGTCGTTGAGTTACAATAGCCCGAGAAGAACCAAGCCACCTGCTGAGGTGATGGGGAGGTTGGAGCCATTATCGACAACGATAGATAGAGTAGCTGAATTAGAAGGGTGGAAGAGGGAGATGTTATTGGCGTTATTGGTAGTGTGGTTGGAGGTATCGAAGTCGGCCACCCAGTTGATGACCATAGCAGGTGGATTCAAAGCAATAGTGCTAAACAAGTTAGCAGACTGCTGATCCCAGCTGTCGGGCCATGGACTCCAACTTGGCAGAGTGGATGCCTATGGTGGAAATGCTGGAGCCTGCAGGGGTTCAGAGCCAAGGATGTCGAGCGGCCCAAACAGTCCAAATGTCGAATCATGGCATGGAGCGCCTGACATTGTTGTTGTTGCTGCTAGCTGCCAAGAGCCAAGCCTGGTCACATGGTGATGCTGCATGTCCACAGGTTATAGAAGGTTGACCATACCTTGACTGTGCCCTTTCTTCTTGCTAGATCCTAAGGTGGGAGTGGGATACTAGGCTTCCTTCCGGTCCCGAAGGAACATACTAGAGTAGAGGAAGGAGTTGGGGCAGTCAGCGTGCGGGCAACCAGTGGAGGAGTGGTGATGAAGGTTGTTAGAGCATCGACAAGGCTGGTGGTTGTCATGTTAAGCTCCTCAAGGACAAGATTGTCCCAACCTTGAGGAAGAATAGGAAGGGGAGTAGCATCGGATGATGATCCCGACGTGCTCAAACTTCTTGTCCAGGCCTCAAAGAATGTTGAAGAATGAAGACGAGGGTCCGATCATTGACGGGGGCGCCCAAGTCAGCCAGGGAGTTAGCCATCCCTTCAGCTTGCAATAGTAGTCGCCTACAAGAAGGTTGCCTTAGACGAAGGTGCGGAAGGTGGTATCAAGCTAGAGTGTGGGTCTCACAATTTCCGAGAAACTGATTCTCGAGAGTGAACCAGAGGTGGCATGTCATGCCCTTAAGCTCCCTGGAGTTCCGGCGCAGCTCAAGGGAGATGGTGCTAGAGATCCAGTGGATGATGACGCTATCCATCTAATCCCAGCATGAATCGGTGTCTAACAAAGGGTTAGACAAGACATGGTCGACGAGGGTGTAATGCTTGAGAGCAAGCAACACTTGATCATGCCAGCAAGTGTAATTGTTGGAGGAGGACGCGAGGTCAACCATCACCAACGATCGGACATTGGGAACAACGACTGCTTGGATGTGGAGGTTGGCGGCGATGACAACCTTATAGGTTGTAGCGAGGTCGTCCTGTGGGGGTGCCCCCTAGGGTGCAGGGACGGTTACCGTGGGGTGTTATAGGCCCATACCCTGGCGGGCGACGACGACCATCTGCTCTAGGGCGACGACAATTTTCTCCTGTTCGAGGAGAAAGTGGCTGCCTTGATGTGAGCGCATGCGTTGGCAGCCTCCTTTTCCGGCCTGAGTCGCAGCGAGCATGTCGTCAATCTTCTTGCGAAAGACCACGACCTCCTTGACGTGGGCGCACTCCTCAACATACGATGAGGTCCCTACCATGGTTGCAAGAGGATGGAGATGTTTGTGGTTGCTGCAGCAACACGGCGAAGGGTGGCTGCGGACCTAGAGGGATAGCGACCAAGGAGGAGCAGAAGCAAGATAGACTCATGATACCATGTTAGAAGAAGTATTGCAGCAAAATTAAATGCATATATTCATGTGTAGGGGTGTACATGTATAGTCTTAGACTGACTCCAACAAGACCCCTAAAGCCTCATCTATCCTAAATACAGAGGATCAAACGGTCCTCTACGCTCTCCAACAGCGTCCTCTAAACAGTCCTCTAAATTTAGAGGACGCTGTTGGATTCTCTATATATAGAGTTTCCCTAAACGGTCTTCTATCCATTTGAATACTTTAAATAACCGGTTTAGCAAAACTAAAATATGTACAATACATTTGAGAGTATAATAAATACGTATGTACAAAAAATAAAAAATATCTCTAATATAGGTATTTGCGTATAGAGGACGTGATTTAGAGGATGTTGTTGGAGAGGAATGAGATATAGAGGATGAAATCTTTTAGAGGAGACTGTAAAGAACGGATATAGAGGATAGATATAGAGAACGTTGCTGGATACAGCCTTAGTCTCTTAGAAGTGTGCGGCTAGAGAAACCCTAGGTAGGCTGGACCCAACCTCACGCAGTAGATGGGCCAGGCCCAATATATATAAACCCTAATACACATATAGGCAGCAATTAATATTCTAAGATAAATGAAGATCTGGAAAAGTCACATACCAAACAGTAAGAGCTCAGACCACCTGAATAGGGGTGGTCCAAACTCCGGTCAGCCAAAAACTTCTTGAGAATCAAGGCAAGAGGTATAACTGCAGGAAATTGCTGGCTCAACTCACGTACCTGTAGAATTAACAATATAATAAGGTGGGCAAATAGGCTGGGAAATCTTGCATACTGCTTAGTTGGTCACAAACTTTGAAAAATTCGTGCAACAATATGCATGTTGGTAACCAATACATCATTAGCAACAATGCACGCATTACATGTATTATCTACTCAGGAAACTACTGTACCAAGCAGCTGGCTGGCTGATCATTCATACTGATAACAACACAACCTGAAACGGATGACTCTTCACAGCAATATTGTAAAGCAGAAATCACTTCAAAAGTAACATGATCCTTAAAATGTTTCCTATGTCATCATCATGATGTTTTGAGGTAACATGCATGTATTAATGTTGATCAGAACTTTGAAAAAAATCGCCCCCCCCCCCCCCCCCCCCCTTGTTAAAACACAGATAACTTTATGTGTAGTTTTTCATGATGGCATTGTTCATTTCTAAAATTATATGTGAACTGCAGATACAATTTGAATTAGCATCATGTTTTTCAGCAAAAAAATACTGAACTAAAAGTGCAATATTGCATAGGAGCTAGGGTAAAAGATAAAGGAGCTATTTGTTTAGAATACCAGAAATGGCAACATTGCATATATAGCACACAGAATGTCAAAACAAGACGGTACTTAAATATATTCAACTGATACGCCATGTTATATTATGCAGTTGCTTATGTTAGATGACTCATGTAATGCTTATTACTAATTGTGTAACACTATAATATTCAAATGTTTGCTACAAGTTAAATTTCTATTAGAATGAAAGACAATATTGTTGAAGTGGACGCATTAAACAGTTCAACCCAAAAGCTTAAGCTGATGGAAGAAGATAGTCAATTCACTTATACACTTCAACACCTCCACTCACGTGCAGCCAGAGAGAAAAACGCAAACGTGGAAATAAATGGGTGGAGGCACAAATAAAGCCTCTGTCATGATTCGAACTCGAGACCTCTGGCTTTGATACCATGTTAGAGTGGACGCACTAACCAATTCAACCCAAAAGCTTAAGTTGATGGGAGAAGTTAGCCAATTCAACCTATACACTTCAACAAGTATCATCTACCAAACTGTGATCAACATTCAACAGGTCGACAAAATGTTTGTATGAATGCTAAACTTACAAGTAACTTTTATGGAGAGTAGAGAAAATATTCAGATAGATAATGAACTTCTGATTTACCAACTCAGTAGTCTGCAGTCCTGTATGGGATGGCGATTTGAAACTTATATCAAGACGAATTGACTGCACAATATCACAATCATCCTTATTCAATTTTGAGCACATCAGCATGTTGCTGCCTTCTGAACTAGAGGTGTCAGACCGAGGAGGACTCCCTTGTTCTCCAAGCATGTTAACTGAATAGTCTTGTGAGCCATCTAGTACTGAAGAATACTCATTGGACATATTCGTGTCACAGGGTACATCCGCTACAAGCATGATCACAGGTATCTGCAAATAATATAAGCATGAGGAAAGTAGAATAGCAAATAAACTAGCAAAAGAAAGCCACTTACAGCTGTGTTTTCAACTGTTTTAAGGG
This sequence comes from Zea mays, assembly GCF_902167145.1. Classification (NCBI taxonomy): domain Eukaryota; kingdom Viridiplantae; phylum Streptophyta; class Magnoliopsida; order Poales; family Poaceae; genus Zea; species Zea mays. The sequence goes on from NC_050101.1 coordinate 102,683,047, forward strand.
AATCACTTCTAACCCAGTCCTGGTTAGTAAGACACCTTGCTGCATGCTGAAAGGAAAAAAAGACAGGGAAGCAAAATTTTGTCCTCAGAACATGCAAGCACTGTTAGATTTTTTTTCCCGAAAGCGCAGGAGAACTGCGCATCATTTTAATTAGAGAAGAAAAAGAAGTCCAAAATGGACCAAGGTACAAAGCTTGTAATCTGTTAGATTGAAAAGCTTGTAATCTGGTTGTAGGCCTCTGCTATGTAAATGTAGTTTTATCTAACAGATAACTATCACAGTTATTCCAGGAGATAACTCTGCTATAGATAACTAGCCTAAAATATAGTAGATTCCGTTAGGCAAGAGTTATCCCCTTAGGTTGTTATCCACGGCAGTCATCTGCCTATATAAATAGATCAACGCAGCCTGCTTTGCAGGTAGAGACGCTTACCCAATCCTGGTTGCTATTCTCACATGGTAATCGGAGCCTCTCCGCTACCCTAATCCTAGCCGTCATCTACCACCAATTCCAGCAATGGCGTCCACCTCCCAAACCGCTGTGCCTACACCTCTTCTAGGGCAAATTGTTGCCGTAAAACTCACCAAGACGAACTATGTGCTATGGTGAGTGCAGGTTCTGTCCATTATCAGGGGCGCTCAGCTGCAGGGATACCTTGATGGTTCTCTAGCCGCACCTGAGGAGAAGATTCCCAACAAGTCCGATGGCAAGACCACGGAAGAGATCAATCCGGAATTTATCCGGGGACTGCGCTTGAGCAGCAGGTCCTACGCTTCCTCATGACATCCATGACTCAAGAAGTTATGTGTCAGGTTGCCTCCTGTACCACACCCAAAGATGTGTGGTCTCTCCTAGAGCAAACCTATGTGTCACAGTCTCGCACACGAACTGTCAACACGCGAATTGCTCTAGCTACTACTCGGAAAGGTAACATGATTGTTTCTGAGTATATCACCAAGATGAAATCTCTTGCAGATGACATGGGATCTGCCAAGCAGGCAATTGATGATGAAGAACTAGTCTCATATATTCTGGCAGGATTAGATGAAGAATTCAATCCAGTCGTCTCAGCCATTGTTGCTCGTGTGGAACCTGTCTCAGTCAGGGATGTCCGTTCTCAACTTCTCAGTTTTGAGAACAGGATGGAACTGCTTCACGGTGGGATACAAGCCGTCGTGGCCATGGTAGATCTGGACCTCGTGGTCGTGGCCATAATGGTCGTGGCCGTAATGATCCTGGCCGTGGAGAGGAGGTCCTGGTCGTGGTGCCCAGAGAATGGTGTCATCAGATGGCAGAAAGTCTGACATCATATGTCAGGTTTGTGAGAAGATTGGACATACTGCTCTTGATTGCTGGTGGAGATTTAATGGAATTACTCTTCCAACAGCAAGTCTGCTGCAGTTGCTACCCACAGCCACGGTGCTGCTGCAGCTACTACCCATGGTTATGGCATTGATACAAACTGGTACACTGATACTGCTGCAACAGATCACATCACTTCAGATCTGGAAAAGCTGACAGTCCAAAACGCATACAAAGGACCAGATCAGATCCTCACAGCCAGTGGGGCAGGTATGAACATTAGCAATATTGGTAATGCTGTTATTGATACCCCCGCTAAATCCTTGCATCTCAATAATATCGTCCATGTTCACCAAGCCAAGAAAAATCTAGTTTCTGTTCATCGTTTACATCTGACAATCAAGTCCCACTTGAATATTTTCCAACTCATTTTTTGATCAAGGATCTCGAAACTAGGAGAAACCTACTTCGTGGTAGATGTGAAGATGAACTCTACCCTCTTCCCTCCAATAGCACTTGGCGTGGGGCTCTTGGTGCCATCAAGATGACTTCCTCAACGATGGCATCATAACCGTCTTGGCCATCCATATTTTCAGATCATTCAAAAATTAGTTAGTAAAAATAAAATTTCCTGTTCAAATGAGTCAAATAAGTCAGTTTGTGATGCCTGTCAATAGGCCAAGAGTCACCAACTTCCGTATTCTGTGTCCACTAGTATCTCATTAAAACCTTTTGAGCTTGTATTTTCTAACGTTTGGGGACCTGCCCCTGAATATGTTGGTCATCAGAAATACTATGTATCCTTTATTGATGATTGATGATATCAGTAAATTTACATGGGTTTATATGTTAAAACATAAATCTGATGTCTTCCAAGAGTTAACTGAATTCCAAACCATGGTTGAACTTTGTTTTGACACTAAAATCATTGCCATGCAAACTGACTGGGGAGGCGAGTATCAGTAAATGAACTCGTTTTTTACCAAAATAGGTATTACACATTATGTTTCATGTCCCCATGCGCACCACCAAAATGGTGCTGCAGAAAGGAAACACCGGCATATTGTTGAAGTTGCCCTATCACTCCTTGCTCACGCAGCCATACCTCTCAAATTCTGGCATGGACCGTTTGCAACCGCTGCCTATCTTATTAACCGAACTCCTACAAAACTTCTTGATTTTTCTACTTCATTAGAACGCCTTTATAATCAAATTCCAGATTACTCCTTCCTTAAAGTGTTCGGTTGTGCTTGCTAGCCCCATTTGCGCTCATATAATCCTCGTAAATTTGTGTTTCGATCTGTTCGTTGCATTTTTCTAGGGTAACACAATGCACAAAGGCTATACATGCCTTGAAGTGTCCACAGGGCGCATCTACATCTCTCATGATGTGGTTTTCGATGAAGCAGTTTTCCCTTTCAGCGAATTGCATGCTAATGCTGGTGCGCACCTACGGGCTGAGATTAATCTTCTCCCTTCCACCTTGCTACCTTCATCTAACTTTGAAAATATGGGACAACAATTTTCAGCTGCTTCCTTATTGCCTAATGATCATCCAGTTGATACTAATGCAATTATGCAAATACTTCTGGAGATATATGTACTGATGCACAGGATTCAAATGCAAGCAAGGCTCAGGAGGCTCTAGTACATACAACACCATCTTCTCACCAGTCTGCCTCAGCCCCACAACCTACTGCTGCACAACGTGACAAGGTGTATGAACAGAAGCCAACACCAAGCATTGTCTATCAGCGTCGGGCCGTCGGCATAAAAGGCGGGAGCATACTACTGCACAATCTGATGCAGCATCTGAACCTGCAACATCTGAACCTCCAGAAGCAGCAATAGCATCTGATACTACTGCAGCAGATCTGGAACCTGCAGAAGATGAGAACCCAGCACCTTGTATGTCTAGAAGTTCAGAATCAATGTTGTCTCCTATTCTCTACACAGATCAGCGTCCTCATACAAGGCTTCAAGATGGAACTATGCCTCGAATCAGATATTGCTGTCTTACTAATACTGGAGAACCTGAAGGTTTGTCTGAAGCTCTAGCTGATAAAAATTGGAGACCTGCTATGAAAATGCCGAATTTGATGCTCTAGTTAAGAACAATACTTGGCATCTAGTTCCACAGGAGGGAGTGAAAAATGTTATAGATTGTAAATGGGTATACAAAATTAAAACAAAGGCAGATGGCACTCTTGATAAGTACAAGGCTAGATTGGTAGCCAAAGGATTTAAACAGCGCTACGACATAGATTATGAAGATACATTTAGTCCGGTTGTCAAGGCAGCAACTATCAGAGTCATCTTATCCTTAGCAGTATCCAGAGGTTGATTATTGAGGCAGCTAGATGTACAGAATGTGTTCCTTCACGGCATTCTGGAGGAGGATGTTTACATGAAACAGCCGCCAGGATTTGAAGATAAGTTGAGACTAAATTATGTTTGTAAACTTGATAAGGCCATTTATGGACTCAAACAAGCACCAAGGGTTTGGTATTCAAGACTCAGTGAAAAGTTGGTGAAACTGGGTTTTCAGGCTTCCAAATCTGATACTTCTCTGTTCTTTTACAACAAGGGAGGTATCACTATTTTTATGTGTGTTTACGTAGATGACATCATTGTTGCTAGTTCCTCTCAAGAAGCTATAGATGCAATCCTCGATGATCTGAGATCTGATTTTGCCTTGAAAGATCTTGGCCAGCTACATTATTTTCTTGGTATTGAAGTTCAGAAGGTAAAAGATGGTATTCATCTTGCTCAAACCAAGTTTGCTTCAAATATTCTGAAAAGAATTGGTATGACAGCCTATAAACCGGTGACTACACCGCTCTCTACTTCTGAAAAATTGAGAATTGATGAAGGTGAGTTACTTAGGCCAGAGGATGCAACAAGATATAGAAGCATTGTTGGCGCTTTACAGTATCTAACCCTGACACGACCAGATTTGAGCTTTGCAGTCAATAAAGTGTGCCAGTTCCTTCATGCTCCAACCTCGCAGCATTGGACAACAGTGAAAAGAATATTGAGATATGTAAAATGCACCCTTGTGGTCATGGCCTAAAGATTGCAAGGTCGTTGTCTTTACTTGTTAGTGCTTTTGCTGACGCGGATTGGGCAGATGACAGGCGGTCTTCAGGGGGTTTTGCAGTTTATCTTGGCAGAAATCTTGTGTCCTGGAGTGCTAGAAAGCAGCCAACGGTGTCAAGGTCAAGTACCAAAGCTGAATACAAGGCTCTTGCCAATGCTACTGCAGAATTAATGTGGATACAATCTCTTCTGCATGAGCTAAAGGTTCCCTGTCCACCTGCTGCTAGAATTTGGTGTGATAATATAGGGGCTACTTATCTCACAGCAAATCCAATGTTCCATGGTCGAGTAAAGCATATCGAAATTGATGTTCACTCTGTGAGAGAAAGAGTAGCTAAAAAACTCTTAGAAGTGAGACTCATCTCTGCAGAAGATCAGATTGTGGATGGTTTTACTATGGCCTTGACTACAAAGAAATTGGCATCCTTTAGAGACAATCTCAACTCATGCAAGTTATGATTGAGGGGGAATGTTAGATTGAAAAGCTTGTAATCTGGCCATAGGCCTCTGCCATGTAAACATAGTTTTATCTAACAGATAACTACGTAGTTATTCCAGGAGACAACTCTGCTATAGATAACTAGCCTAAAATATAGTAGATTCTGTTAGGCAGAGTTATCCCCTTAGGTTGGTATCCACGGCAGTCATCTGCCTATATAAATAGATCAACGCAGCCTGCTTTGCAGGCAGAGACGCTTACCCAATCCTGGTAGCTATTTTCACAAGCACATCCATCATGTCCTAACTCCTATGTAAACACCCACATGTAATCCAAATGAATTACCTGTAGACATGTTTCCTTGATGCCATTACGGCCTTCCAAAATTCCAGCTTCTTTAATAGGTTCCTGAAAGCAACAATAAATTTAGTGACAACCAGTGTTTACAAGTCGTCCGACTAATCGCGATTAGTCGGGTTGGTCGCCTGGCGATTAGGAGGACGACGCGATTAGGGTTTCTAGTCGTCCTAGTCGTCCGACTAGTCGTCGACCTGGGCGATTAGTCGTCTGGTCGAACACTTCCTGGTCGTTTTTGGTCGTTGCAGTTTTGGTACTGGGCTTCACTCTGGTTTTTGGCCCATCTACAGTAGCCCGCCCCTCCAAAAACCCTCCCAGCCACCGGGACCCCTCCCAGCCGCCAGAACCCTTCCCAGCCGCCAGAAACCCTACTCCTCTCCTTTGTCCTCTCTGGTTTCTGCCGACGTCTCTGCTCCAGCCTCCAAGTGCTCCAGCCAGCAGGTAATGCAGTTTGGATGCTCTAGCGCGATTTGTTTGGATGCTGATCTGCTCTAGGTAGCAGCCAGCAGGTTCCTGCTGTACTTTTTACTGAATTACTGCAAGTAATTATGCCAATATTACTTTCAGTTTGGACTTTGGATGGATTCTGTTTTACACTTTTACTGAATTACTGCTAGTCTGCTACTAATTATGCCTATATTATTGCAGAAATACAGTGTTTATATAGTTAATATATAGTTATATACATATACATATGTCCTTAAATCTATAGGACGACTAACGGACGACCAGAGGTCGACCAGGACCGATTAGGTCGACTAATCGTCGCCCTAATCGCGATTAGTCGCCTGGTCGCCCCTCTCACTCGACCAGCTGGTCGCCCGACTTGTAAACATTGGTGACAACAATAATATGGAGAACAGATGCACTTGAATAACTCGTTACACAATGTTATCAGTCATGCAACTCACCAGGTTTCGGACAGGAGGAAGACTAACCACAAGATCAACATCACTAGTTGGAAGAGCCAGACCAGTGGCATTTGAGCCAAATAGATTTGTACGGGAGCGAGGCCACAGAACCTGCAGGCAACGGGTGACTCTTTTGACAGCCCAGTTTATATAGGGCCTCCTCACCAGATTACCAGCAGCAACCTTGCAGTTTTAAAAATGGAATCAACATGTCCTTAGAAAAAAAGGAACTTTTACTGACAAATAATAGCATGCCATGCAATTAGGCATCAGAAGATAAGGATCCCACAATACACAAAGATGAATAGTGATGCCAAACCTAGAAGAGAAGGGGACATACCTGCTTACAGAATTGATCTATTTCTTCATGTAGAGCATTGTGCATCAAAGAGAGGGATGCCTTGTGAGACGAACCATTTAGCATATCTAGTGGCTGTACAGGCAATGCCACATCTGGCTGCAGAAGTATATTTTAGAAAGACAGAAAAGTTGAATAAACAATCATTCTCACTATTGAGGGATGATTTGAAACTACACCCTTACATGTTGATCACAAGATAGCTGTGAAATCTTAACAAGGTGGTCCTGCAAAACAGTATCCTCAATTGTTTGCACCAATGTACCAGAAGTACCCTTGTTACCCCATGAAGGCCATACAACTTCAGGACCATCCAAGCAAAACTGAGCCCTATGAAAAATTTTGTCTTCAGAAAATAAACCTCTCATCCCCCAATGTCGAGGACTTGAGCTGCCGGATCTAACGATAGGGAACCCTCGTTTTCTTGACTCTCCAGCAGGTGAAGGAGGTGGTGGCCTAGGTACGCGAGGAACACTAAGTACTACTGGTGATGGAGGTCTTCTTAGAATAGGTATGTCCCTCCTTGTTGATGGTACACATGGGCTCCTCCTGTGATCATGAGCACCCTTAATCTCAGATCGTGATGACCTTCGTGATATACTAGGAACAACTATCGGCCGCAGCATGGCATATGGCAATGTATCTGCCTTAACTACTTCACTGCCACAAGACACAGCCTTTGCAACTTGCATTATTTTATCTTCAGGACTATCTTGCACCGAAGATGGAGAAGTCAGAGCTTCATTATTGATCTCATTCCCTGTTATCAAGTGAGCAGCTGGATCCAAAGATTCATTTTGAGAACAAGATGGAGTGGAGGGTGGTGATGATACACCATTTGTGTATGTAGATGGAATACCATTAGCTACATCATCAACAACTCGTATAACATCAGCCTCATGCCAAGCCCAGGCACTATCATCTGAACTAAGAGATGGTGGCCTGGAAAAACCAGTTCCTGCATGTTCTGCAGGACTCCAGTACATCACACCTCCACCAAAGTATTGATTAATATCTCTTCCAGAATGTGCACGACTATCTGATTCTTCTTCAGAAAACCAATAGCTTTCAGTATCATCCGCAACATCACTGTCACTGCAAATACCCCCTCTTTGCACTAGTTGAGCAGGGAACCCTGACCAAGCAGAAGATTGCATCTGTGGGGTATACAATGGATCATAGCTTACAGAAGCATTTTTACCATAACCTCTAAAAACTGGAGGCCAGTCAAAACTTAGTGGAACTGCTAGAGAAGGTAACATTTGATTGTGTCCAGCATCAATTGGCGGATTCCTCACCTGATGGTTGGCAGGAAGAAAGGGTTGGTTAAATTGAGTTGGCCATCTGTAACCAACATCAAGATGCAACCTGTCTGCTGCAGCTGGACGTTGTTGCATTTGAGGAGATACAAAATGAGATGGTGTTACACTAGGCCATTCATACGACGTTCCTCCCAGTAGGTTCCTATTGTATACATAACATTCACCACCACCATTTTTCATAACTCCACCATTTTTACTTATAGCACTTTGAAGCATGTCAGTAGGAATAGCAGAAGGTAAAATTCTGTCCTTTGTCACTTCAGATTTATGATCCACATGTTTCCCATCACATTCAGTTTTTTCCTGTGCAGATCTTACCAAGGAGTCAACTGAACTTCCATACAGATTAGTAGAAGAGACCTCATTGCTTCTGGAAGGTAGACAAGAGGATGACTGAACCAAGGATTCACTTTGGCTAAGGTACGATGAGGCCTGCACAGCCACTTTGAAGGCATCATCATGGGCACTCTGAAAACGTTCTGTAGCAAGTGATGAGTGAACTCTAGGAGAATACAATGTGTCTTCAAGTTTTGTGCCCTTACTGGTGGATATTACCTTTGTTCCATTAGATAAAATGGAAGGGTCAGAACAGCTAACAGCTTCAGAGATCTCGTTCTTGGAAGGATGGACATACGATGGGTGATGAGGTGAGACATCAGCCTCTTTAGCAGCTTCATGCAAGGCCTCTGCAGCACTATGGGGAACAACTGTTTTTAATTTGGTAGATCTTGGGCTCTCAGGCCTCATCGGATTTGATAGTTTTGTTTTCCCTTTCCGCTTGTTCTTCTTTTTGTTACATTGATTTTTGCAACCATCCAACGAGACAGTTTGTTCCTAAAATATCGAGATGTCCCTCATAAGTCATGAATAAATGAACAACCAAACAAAACAGATTGGCAAAGTAATGCTTACAACCTTCGTTGTTGGTACAATTTCCTTGTAAGGAGTTTTTTCAGATGGAGGTCCAGCAGCAGTGCCTTCAACAGATGGAGCACAATGGTTTGGTAAAGGACTACAATTGCGATTATCTGAACTACTGCATCCATTATCCTGGAAAAAGGTTAACTATAGATAACTTAATATACTCAGTGAAGCATAAAGTCCTATCCTATCTATGGAAATACTAAAGCAAGCTGAGCAACAAATAAACTATACCTTAGATGGCTTAGCAGATGTCGTTAGCTTTTTCAAGGTGTTAGACTTCTTCTTTCCTTTCCGAGAACCTCCACTGGTCTTTTCAACATCTTTCTTTTTGGGGGCTTCATCCCCAATAAGTTCAAGATTTATACTTTCTGTCGACACCACCATGAGAAGCCCTTGTAATTTCATAAGTACATCACCAGCAGCAGTAGCAGCCGACACTAATGAAGTGAAAAAGATTGCATCACCGCTGCAGCAAGTAATGTTGCTCTTCAAACAGACTATCTCCTCAACTAGTTTCAGTCTTTTCAACTCTTTATAAAATACAGACTTCTTGCTGCAAGACAGAATGTTTGCACCATCAACGGAAGAAGCACAATTCTTTCTGAACAGAGACTGCCGTGTACATTCACAAGATTCGTTTGCCACGAATGATCCTGGTTCACCTAAATTATCCCTTGAGGCACTGTCTGATCCTTCAACCATCTCATTTGCCTGCAAGCTTGAGCTATTAGCATATTAGTATGTGCTTGAGGTGAAGAAACATGTTCAGGACAACTGGACACCAAAGTTTAGTAATTCTTCCTCAATTAGGGTGACAAAACAAGCCTGTGTGAGATGACAAGAGCTGATTTTTGTTATGCAACGTCAATATGATTGGGCTAACTTTAACACGTGAAGATTCAAGAAAGACACAACTTCAAGAAAAAAAAATGAGGGTCCCACATTTAAATAGAGGATAATTTCCAGAATCACACAGAAAATCATACAGATCACAAAGTAAACTACGTGCAATAAACATACTGTGGTGACTATTATATAAAAATACTTTTATAAATACTAGTAAAACATTTAACCCGCGATGTCTCAGAAATATATTCATTGGGCCAAATGCAAGGCCCATTTTATAACTTGTTAAAAAAGTATGATAACACTAACTCTGCTACATAACAGTTATTCTGGATCCTTTAATTAATTAAGACTATGTTGAAACTTCAGTTAGATAAAGCATGCAGATTTCAGAAAACGTCACTTGCCAAACAGACTGAACATGCTAATGCTATTTCAGGAAAAAGAAGGGCTTTTTTCTCAGCACAAACATAACACAATAGGCAACTTCTGTATGCCATTTCCAAAACAAGAGAAGAACCAATGCTTTGAACATATATGTGAAATCTGTCTTCATTACTTCTGAACCAGGTGCTTTCATATTTCGCATACTTTTTGAGGAAGTCTCTTTGGAGCCTACTAGATTGTCTTACTTGTTTTTTTATTTAAAGGAAAGATGCACCTAAATTTGCATAAATTAACGTCAATACTAGAAACAGCAATTTGCTTCTATTTGCCATGCAAGGACCTATTATAAGGTTAAGAAGAATGGCCTGTTTTCCCTAAACTGACCTTAGAAATAAGATTGCAAGACTAGATTATGCCATTTTATTCCTCTCGATGTTCCATCCTTACATCACCATCAACAGCCTTTCCACACATATCATACAATAAAAGGTCAACGATAGCCACCCCAATAATGCATCAGTATGGGATACACCACCCTTAATAAACACAACCCAGAGTTACTTGCCCCATGCACATCTTAACTAAATCACAGCTTGACAATTCATTCATGTAACAATAACAAATAAATGTCTTATCCCAAACCATCACACTTGAATTAAAACCATTGTAGAAGTTTATAACGAAATTGCAGATATGACTCCCAAATCTGGAGTTCACTTATGCAAATAAGGCATAGAATTGTGAAATGCAACCCCATAGTATTTGAAATCCATAATTGTCAGATTGTAGCAAAAGGCAGCATAGAGAGCATATTACCAGGGCCATTGCACCTTTCCCGAAGAATACCCCCATGAGACTTGCTCTCATCCGAGGCTCCAGTCTCATCCACCAATCCGCATATCCCTTCTCCCTCCAGAACGCGTTTGCAGCAAGCCCAGCCTTCTCCTTCGCACTCTTCCCAATTCTCACCGCCTTTCTCCCTCCAGCTGACCCACCCCCTGCCGCTGCCCACGACATTCGCAGTGCGATATCCAACCTATTGGCCAGAAACTCCTCGATCACGTAGTACCCCTTGGCATTAAGCCAGGGCAGCTCCGGGAAATCTTGACACGCCAGCGCGGCCAGGTCCACTTCCCCCTCCCCGCAGCAGAGGAACCTCCCGCCAGAGATCTCATCCATGGCTGCGACAAAGCCGTCGAGGTCAGCGACGAAGGCTTCGGCGACGGTGATCACGTCGGGGCGCCGCGACGATGCGGGCGACGAGGGGAAGAGGAGGGTGTTGGCGAAGAGGAGCGCCTGCGCCCGGGAGCTGGCGGCGGCGCGGGCGAGGAGGCCCCGGGAGAGGCGCGAGAGGACGGTTGGCTCCTCGGCTCCGCGCGCGGAGGTGGACGGGGACGAGGAGTGGAGCACGAAGAAGGAGGAGTGGCCGCGGAGGCGGAGCCGGCGGACCATGGAGAGCAGCGCGGCAGCCGCGGCGGGGGAGAGGAGGGAGGTGGCAGCCGCAGCGCGCGCGGCGGGGGAGAGGGAGGCGAGCCACCGGAGGATCGCAGCGCGCGGTGACGAGGAGGAGGTAGAGGCAGCAGCGGTGGCGGGGCTAGGGTTCGCGGCGGCGTGGTAGAGAGAGAGGTGCGCGGTGAGGGCGTCCATGAGCTCCTTCGTGGTGCGCGGCGCGGCGGCGGTGGAGGCCATGCTGGGGAGCGGCCGCGTCGGTGCCGGTGGTTGGTCGGGACTCGGGAATGGGGGAGGAGTGGCCGCTGTGGTGGGCCTGGGCGCTCTTCCGGTCTTGCTTGGTTTGCGGAGCAGCGGAGAGAGTTTTGCGTCGGAGTACTCCATCCCAAAATACATACGTATCACTTTCCAGATTTTATCTTACATTGTCCGTCCTAAATTAAAATTTATTTTATTAGTTAATAAATTTATTATTATTTGATGTATGTGTTTAATATGTGTCTAGATTTATCTTTATGCATTTAAATATAAACATTAAAAACAAAGAACTAAAATAACTACTATTTTTAGACAGAGATAATATTATATTTACTTATTAATATATTTAATATCTTCTATACTATTCTATCAAAAATCTAATGTAGGCACGTGCTACCACGACTTCACACTCCCCACACCAGTGTCCACAAAAAATAGTGCAGAACGAGTAATCGAACTCATACACATCTATGCACAAAAATTTAGAGCTAACCACCATACCACAAATAACTTAATGTTTATAGATAAATAAAAATTATATTTGTAGTCTAAACGTTGCTTCTCACACTCTCTTTGTCTCGTGGTAACGCAAGGGTACATTCCTAGTGGTAACGCAAGGGCACATTCCTAATTATCTAATACGTATCTATCTCTATTTTTAAAGAATATTTTAGTTTTCTATATTCTATCTTCTCTATTGATCTCAGTAAGCAAACGTTGAAGTGCTATGGAGCTGAGCGAGTACGTATATTTCTTAGCTTTTGCACGTGAAGACCCGTATGCTTTTTGCTAATTTGCCGTACAGTGACGACACTGACAGGTGTGACTGTGTTGTCATTCTTTATAATCTGTTGGCGACAGTTCTGGTTTACGCTTTATTCCTTTTTATTTACCGGCTTGTCGTTGCTCTAGAATGAGGTCGGTTACATTCGTAGTAGCATAACCAACGCATATTCTCGACTCATTGGCTGCGCCGGTGAGGCGTATAGCTTTTTAGGATGATCAAAACCAATTGACAAGCAAATTTGGGAATGGGATCACACCTGGCTAATAACGAGGTGTAATTTTGCTGGTTAGATTTGCATTTTAAAAATGTGGCAACTTGCTGATCCCGATCCCATCAGTTCCAAAAACAAAATGGCAAGTTCTTAATTAGAACATATAGTTTTATGAAGTAGGAACCGTGGAACATATAGCAAGAGATTTCGCTCGCCAGAAGCGAAGCTACAAACTGAAAATGTTGCGCCAGGCCTATTATTTTAATCTAATTACATTTTACTATTAATTCACCATGAGTAAGTTACATCTTACATGTCGTGTACCGAAAATCCGGCAGATTTAGTAGAGTTAGTGTACACCAAGAATCCAAAATATGAACACCATACAACAAGAAAATCCTCCCCTACAAGGCTAGGGTTTAGGCTGGGAGCGCGGCCGCCGGTGTGGCTGGGGGAACCCGGTTCTCAACAGGGATCTCGGCAAACTCAGAAAGGATCGCCCGGAACTCGTCTCCGGTCACTGTCTCCTTCTCAATGAGCACCTCAACGATTTTGTCAATGGCCTCCCTGTTGTTTCTAATGTGCCTCAAAGCGATCTCGTAGGCCTCATCCGACAACTGCTTCACGGCCGAATCAATGTCCTCCGCGAGCTTCTCTGACATGGAGTTCCTTGCCATCATTCTCATGATGACGTCCCCACTCTGCGCTCCACCCTCCATCAGAGACCATGGACCAATTTCAGACATACCGAATGTCACAACCATCTGCAGAACCATTGTGATCTCAGTACAGTTGACAAAGATCGGTAGTAGTAAAGCATTGAGACAAGATATCTACAGATCGCTGTCCATTCTAGCAGACTCTACCATGTGATTTTGCAGCACCGTTTGGTTCTTAGAATTCATATAGTCGTCAGTCATAAACCACAAAATGGTTCGTGACGACTTGCAAATTCTTTGCAAACGTTAACATGTACGTTGACAAAATTCCAATAGAAAAGGTAGTATACCTGCTTGGCTAAGCCAGTAATTTGCTGCAAGTCACCAGCAGCTCCAGTGGTCACCTCAGGCTCTCCAAATATGACCTCCTCAGCAGCTCTACCACCAAGGCCGCCAACAATTCTGGCAAAAAGTTGCTGCCTGGAGATGAGTGTTGGGTCATCCATCGGGATAAACCATGTAAGACCACGAGCTTGACCCCTTGGAACTAAGGTAACCTTTTGGACAGGATCATGGCCAGGCGTCAAAGTTCTGCAAAGAGATTTCCACTCCACAAATCAATGAGATAAATTTGACATGGAATGGTTACCAAGGAAAAGACATACAAAAAGGCAGTCCAATAAATCAAAAGTGAAGCCGCGAAGATACAATATGTTTTTCTGAGGGGAACATGGAAACAGGAAAGGAGCCACTTAGTACATCACAGCTATGGGCAGTTCATTAAATATTAAATCCAAGTCGTAGTACTCTATTGCATCATCAAATAATTTCCATGTCATCTTACTACTATCAGATATTTTAGACAATATATTTAGTAAGCTCGCTTTAGAAACCATATTAGCGCATGTATGCACCTAAAGTAATTGAAATACCTTAGAAATAATTAAAATGCAGATCAGAATATCTGAGAAACCAATCAAAACCTAAATTAACCCAATCACATTCCAATGTTAAGACAAAAGAAAGAAGCTCTGCAAAGAGGAAGATCCATCTCTTACCCGCAAATTGCATGCCCAACTTCATGGTAAGCAACAAGACTTTTGCTCTTCCCGTCTGTCATCACGGTCCCTTCCATACCAGCTACAATTCTGTCAATAGAATCATCAATCTCTTTTGAAGAAATTGCTGTCCTTCCCCGTCTTCCAGCCAGAATGGCTGCTTCATTCAGAAGGTTTGCCAAGTCTGCTCCGCTGAACCCAGGTGTTCTCATTGCTATGACATCAAGAGAAACATCAGAATCAAATTTCTTGTTGCTACCATGCACTTTTAGAATCTCTGTCCTTCCACGTACATCAGGAACGTCGACAGACACCTGTGTAATGAATTACAAGGCATACCAAAGATGTTAAGAACAACCCCCATATATTTCCGTTAAGATCTAACTAGTGTTCAGGTATTGAATGAAAGATGAATCAAGCTGAAGAAAATGGATCAGCTGAGTAAGCTACAAAGGAAACAACATGGATATTGAACCTTTGGCTACAAAATGGTTAGACTCGAATTTTTGCAAGTAAACAATAGACAACATTACAAAGACAGAACAGAAATCTAAATGCAATGACAGATAGAATCCAACGAAAATAACAAACCTGTCTATCAAAACGCCCAGGTCTAAGTAAAGCGGAATCCAATATGTCAGCCCGGTTAGTGGCAGCAATAACAATAATTCCAGTGTTGCCCTCGAAACCATCCATCTCAGTTAGTAGTTGATTGAGAGTCTGCTCCCTTTCATCATTTCCACCACCAATACCTGTACCTCTTTGCCTTCCAACAGCATCAATTTCATCAACAAACACTATGCAAGGAGCATTCTCCTTGGCCTTCTTGAAAAGGTCACGAACTCTGGAAGCTCCAACACCAACAAACATCTCCACAAATTCAGAACCTGAAATTGAGAAAAATGGCACGCCAGCCTCTCCTGCAATTGCCTTGGCAAGCAAAGTTTTACCCGTCCCAGGAGGACCGACAAGCAGAACACCCTTAGGAATGCGAGCACCAACAGCAGTGAACCTTTCGGGTTTCTTCAAGAACTCAACCACTTCCATGAAGTCTTGCTTCGCTTCATCGACACCAGCAACATCATCAAATGTAACACCAGTGTTGGGTTCCATCTGAAACTTGGCCCTAGATTGACCAAAACCAAGGGGAAAGCCAGGACCATTGGGTCCACCGAGGCCACCCTGTGCCCTTCTTGAAAGTAAAAACAGACCACCGATAAGGATAAGCGGGAATGCCAAATTTCCAATAAGGTTGAACAGAAGAGAACCAGAGTCCTCCTGGTTGCTGTGAGCAGCAAAATCGATGTTCTTCTCCCTCAACTTTTGAAGAAGCTCCTGGCTTAGACCAGGAAGCTGCACACGGACTCTTTGCACGCGGTTACCAAGCTCAGGAGAAATGGCCTCCACAATAGCAATTGTCCCATTCTCAAACAAATCAACCTTCTTCACTCTATCCTTGTCAAGATACTCAAGGAACCTCGAATAAGACATCCTCGAGGACGAGACGCCTTGCTCATCAGCGAGAGCTTTCTTAGCGCCCAACAAGGTGGGCAGTCCAACTCCAAGGTTCCCAAGCGCAAGTTTTAGGAACTTCCTTCTGGCATCGCTGGTTTTGTGCTCCAAGGAAGCAGTCACTGACACCGGCCTTTGTGTGACACCACTCGAGGTACGTGCTGAGAAGGGAAGCACACCCTTTGCCACAAGACTCATGGATGGCAGCGCCATCTTTTCTTACTGAAAAGTGGAGAGAGATCTTGTCAATGAGTGAAAAGAACAATTGTTGCAAAGCACACACACACAAAAGTTCATCTAGGAGCTTGGTTCATCGTTCTATACCATCAATTCAATTCAATTGAAACAAGCACAGGCGTGATTCAAGTCTTTGTGACCTTACTAAAGAGTATATGGCAAGGTTTTAAAGTCGGGCGACTAGTCGACGACTAGTCGAGAAGTCGGTGAAGAGGTGATAGTCGATCTGAACGACTCGACTTTCTCTACTAGTCGCTCGACTCGTCGACTAGTCACGACTAGTCGCAACAGTTGAGTCGAGCGACTTATTTGGGCCTAGGTATAAAAATGTGAGCCCACCCACCCATCTCAACCGTAGTAGGTAGGATGCTAATGGACAAGTTTTCTACCTTATTTATCTATGGGTATGGAATGATTCAAGACTTGTTGAGGACCAAGACAAATGGTAGAGATATTGTGAGGCATGCAACTACTCTGTTTGTAACATCCTTCCTTACATTGGCTAATGGCTAATATGTGGAAACAAAGACAAGGGTTGAAAGTTCTCTTTGTTAGTAATGATTAATGAATGGTGTGAGAACAAAGAACGAATAATGGATGAAGTAATTTCTATTGTTGATAATAGGTTGGACAGTCAGATGGATACCAATCTATATAGAGCAACTTTGTTTTTGAATCCAAACAAGTTCTTTGAAACCGGAGAAAATGATAGAAGACTTGCTACAAGACTATATTCAATATTTAATGATATATTGTAGAAGATGGAGATCGATGAAAATATACTAAACAAGGTGTTTTATAGTGTTTCAGCATGTTTTTAGTCTTAGCATATATAGAAAACTATAAAAATATAATCACCGGCTTATGTTCGACTAGTCTGTCCTAGTCTCGACTAAACTACTAGTCAGTAGCTGCACGACTCGACCCGACTTCTCGACCGGAAAACATTGGTATATGGAAAATCTCCTTGGAGGAGCTACAGGATGTGAAGTGCTTTGGAACAAGTAAAGAAAAAAAACATGATTCACAAGAAGACGGTTTCCAGTAAACTACAGGTACTTCTACAGGCTAGAAGCGCCCAAACCATTATATTCCTCAATCCTTACTCAACTGCAAGCCAGCAAGCAACTGCAAATCATGAATCGTCAGCCTGCTAAAGTATGGTCCTTAGAGCATCTTCAAGAGACTCTTTATTGACTCTCTATTTGACTCTTTATTTATCTCTCCATAAATATTAAACTCTATATATAACATCTCATTACAACAGACCCTTCAACATAAAGTTAACTTGTCTAGTGAGAGTTGCTAGCCAAATTTGGCTAGTGAGGGAGTTAATTTAGAGAGCCGGATAGCTTAGCAAGTGAAATGAGTCTGTTGGAGAACTGTTATGCTATTAAGTAGCTAAAATTTAGCTTGACAAGTTATTTAGCTAGTATTTTGGAGATGCTTATTATACAGAATAACCCGCCATACCTTGTCCGTAGATATCGACAAACTCACTCAAGAGGGCAACCTTCTAAAAGATTCCTCTATCCTACTGGCAAATCATAGATTAGCTCCACGCACCGACACTCCTACTTCTCCCCCCTCTCTTGAAGCTAAAGGAGTCCAAACGAAGTCTAACCACAGACGCTCCCATCACAAGCAAGCAAGATAAAAGCAACTTGACAGACCCCAATCCCACGACACTAGACTGGATTCAAGCAGCCGGTAGCAGAATCAGTCACCAGAACCCACAAATCGAAGATGCGCACGCACGCACGCACGCACCTGTGTGCGAACCGGAGCCGGAGCAGGGAGGGGAAAGGAGCGAAGCCGAGGAACTATTTGGGGGAACGAGCGGAGCGTAGAAGTAGGCGAGCACACTGACGGGCGCAGATTTTTCTCTCCTCAGGTTCGTCTCCGGTGCGCGGTGGCGTGGGGATTGTCTCGGGGAGGAGGCAACGTGGGCGGCTGGGCGGCCACAGCGTCGATAAGGAAGAGATGAGCCCACATGACATAGACGGGAGTAGTCGCCAGGTCTTGAGGCGGGTGAAATGTCCGGAATTCCTCCTGGCCAGTGCAAAAATCTATGAAATGTCCAGAGCGATTGGAGTTTGTGCTTTTCTTGTGTCGTTTTTTATTATGTTTTTTTATTTTTAATGACTTGATTCGCGTAAGATTGGAAGGAGGGCGACGGCTAGTGGCTGGTAGCAGCGGTAGCTGTTTGTAATTGTAACCCAGAGCGCCCGTTTCTACTTCCAGACGAATTCATGATTTCACATTGCAACTCCTGTGTTTGGGTGGCATGAAGCCACTCCACGACTTGCAACACATGCAGGGTCTGAGGACCGCATATCAGTTAACCGCCACCACATCAGTGAAACATTTCTCCAGGTGTTCCACAATCCACGAAAGTGCGATGATGGCACTGTGAGCGAGAGAGAGAGAACGGTGTGACTTTAGAGCAAAACATTTAGTATAAATTCAGATTCTTTTCTTTTTTTGATTTTTTAATACTAAACGGATAAAATAGCGTCATAGCCAGACCGGCCGTTTTGGCAGTAGAGATTGCGAGGAAGGGAGTGAAAGCGAACGCTACTTGCTAGATGAACAATGCAACACGCCTGAAAGCGCTATATCTCTTCGAACTTGTGTATCATTACCACCTAGTAACTTGTACTATTATTACCACCTAGTAACTTGTATTGACAATCTAGCTAAAGCATGTGTTTGTCACCTAAAAAACATGTGTTTATTTTAATTTTATTTTTTTGAACTAAGGGAGATCATGTAAAAAAATTAAAACTATCAATAAAACTGAACCAAAGGATGTTTAATAAGGAGCAAAAGGGAAATCATCCGAATAATAGCTAGTGCCTATTTTGGGGGGTAAAAGTAACCATTAAACCCTCTCGAGGTGCAGTTGCTGGCTTTCAGAAGGGAATATGTAAATTTTTGCAACTCAAAACCTTCATTTCAGAAGGGAACATGTGGCTCGTAAGCATCTTTCATGTTGACACAAAGGGCTAGCCCAGGTAACAAAGGTACCATCATCAATTCATCATTTGTATGACATAATAAAACACTCTTGACAACAAATCAATAGCCGCCTTCACAAAACAATTGTTTGCGTTGGTTCTCTTTATGACATGCTGCTCTTCCCACGGCATGTCATCCTCTGGCCCCACGTAAGGCATCATCAGAAAGATGTCAAGGAACGTAAGACGTATCCCCTCGGAGAGTTTTTCCCTTTGGATACGTCCACACAGGACTGAGTTAAACCGTAGAGTTTTCCCTTCATGCTTTTCATTTGCTGCGCTTCAGGTCGTACACAACACATGCATCCGCAGCCGTTTTCATCTATACCCAGAAAAAGGAAATACATGGATATCAAAATTTTGAACTTCATACCGGATACACTATCAAATTGCATGGTGACAACAACCATGTCGAATATGCAACACAGCAACAGTTCTAACACCATATACAGATCTAAAACAAGCTATTTAGATATACTCTTGTAATGACATGATTCAGGCTCAACGCATGCCAATGTATATACTGCAATAAGCTGCAGAAAAATTCAAGCACCAATACCTGGATGACATTGGTGACTTGTTTCACTGCCCAGCCAACTAATGTGGAAATAAACACCAAGATAATGATGGGGCTTTGGTTCAGGAGACCTTTGCATGCCTATGAAAATGTTATTGATAATACAAAAACGACAGGTGCCAAACATCAGGTGCCAAACAACTCACATACCAACTCGAAATGGCAATATATAGAAATTATGCAATCTTACACTAAGCAAGCTTGTTGACTTCTCATCAGCAAAGAGAAAGAGGATAATATACAAAACCTGTAAGTTTGGTCAAAAGAAATAGTTTAGAGGATGAAATGTAAACGCATATTTTGCTAGCTGAGTAAAAAATTGCTGGATGTGCTTTATTCAGTCCACAATACAACGTTCAACTGATAATTTTCTACATTTGGATTGGATGAATTCGAGCTGCACGGCATCATAATTCCTGAGGACAGCACAAAGTATGAGCAATGACATACCTCACAAGAAACACAGCAGAAGGCCATGAATGGCCTGTACCCATAATATAATTTCAGAAGCCAATTGCCTGTGTGTTTTACATCCTTGTGGCTAGTCTTACCTGACAAGAAAGAACTAGTATAGAAAATATGTCATTACATAGTTACCAAGTACTCCCTCCATTTCAAACTGTATGTCGTTCTGGCCTGTACATAATTTTTGCTACATGTGTGTGTGTGTGTTATCTCTAAATACATAGTAAAATCTATGTTCCTAGAAAAGCCATAACGAGTTACAATTTGGAACGGAGGGAGTAATAAAGAAGTAAAAAATGGTTTGAACATGGGAAACTCTTGAATAGAACACACGCATCATGAAACCATCAGACACTTATTGAAAATGTAATTGCTATCAGATTTATTCCGTTGCCTCAACTACCTTAAGAACAGGATTAGGTGCTGACTAGAAAACAATCTGTTAACTTGCAACAACCGAACAAAATTATTGAGGAAACTCCCCTCAAAAAAAATGTTGAGGAAACTGACCTGTACATCTGAAACCAGTGGCTCGTAATATCCAACCCGAGCAATATCAAGAAGACTAAACCAGGTCTGTTACAATGTTTGCAATTAGGATTTGTACTAGACATTGAGATTCAAGACAAATCAATACAAGCTCTTCTGCTTTTGATACCTGTAAAACTGGGAAAGAAGGGCCAATAAACAAGCAGTGCTAACCCTGAAGAAGAGGAATGTGAGCTATGAAATTATTTCAGCTGTAGAATGTATTCACCCTGCAGATTTTAAAGATTCATTCAAGGAGTACCTATCTGTAACCATGTCCAACACTGCTCCAAATGTTGATGCTGATTCATAGAATGAAATAAATTGATCAGACAATTTTATAACTTAACAGATAGCTTATATACTGTGGGGGGGGAAAGAACAAGAGATTCTGAGATCAATCTTTCCACAACCATTTGAAAGTTGGTCTCCAGCACATAATCCGACGAAATTTCATTATAGCAAAGATGGGTATTAACCTTATTTACACAAGGACATGCTACATGACTTGAACACAAGGGGTATGTGCATTATTACCTTGATTAAACTTCCGTGCAAACCAACCATCCACACCATCAAGGACAAAGCTAGCATGTTTGCAAAGATGTTAGAACAACATACATAAATTAAATCATTGACAAACTCAAGTAGTCCGCAGATATACGACACTCACCTGAAGAAGTACAAGACAGCAAAGAGAGCCTTGTTGGAATAGCAAACCGCAAATGCAATGAAATTTATGATGATCCTAAAATACCCTGTGTGGTGACAATTCCTGGAATTTTAGTCACATAGGTTTCTGTTTTTCATCCATAGAAGCAGCTATAAATAAACATATTGCCTTGTTAGTTAAATTATTATATATCCTAAAATTATGGTGAGAGCTGTCCGGTCATGGCCTCATGGGTTCAAAGCAGCCGCTCCGCATTTGCGGCGGGGAGATTTGCCTCAGTTTATCCCTTCCCCAGACCCCAGTACCCCACTCATAGTGGGAGCTTCTGACACTAGGTCAGCATTTTTTTCCTAATCTTGGGCAACAAAACTAAAATGCAGCTATGTAGATGGTTCTTCTGCATAGCATAGTGGCACCAGAACTAGGATCAAATACAAAATCGATGACAGAAAATAGGCAACGTTTCCAGACCTTGACATAAAAAATATAAATATTACAAGAAAGGTTTTGGAACGGCAAAATAGAATGTCAAAAAAATAACCATCCAGAGGCGTACCGATAATGTTAGGGATGTAGAGATAAACTGATGGCATTTTGCCCGATGACAATTGTGCCACAGATGATCAGGAGTAACAAAGAGCTTGAAGACCGGCAGTTCTGCCCTTTAAATGGTAGCAGCAGTAAACTTAATGGGATTCCTGTCAGATAAGTGTATCGTTTATATATTAAACCAAAAAATAATGTTTTTACAAGGGAATCAAAATATGAGTCCAATTAACACAGTGCTACTATAACCCTTGTACCTTTTACAAACAAAAAAAACTTGCATTTTCATGTCCCAAGGAAATATCAACACACCCGCTGGTTTTCCAAAAAAAAAAAAAAAATAGGAGATGAAAGCAAGCATTTATTTATTTGCACATAGCAGTATAAATGAGTATAGTGGCTCCAGACTACAGGTCACTAATCTGAGGAATCACAGAATTGCAAGTTCTGAACAGATGACATGAAAATTTGAATCTGAAACCCAGGTCTCTTCTGGCAAAATATCTGAATAGTGGCAAGTATAGATGGAACTAGGCATGATTGAAGCATTTGCTTCTTTGTTAGTATAAATCTAAAAGCATCAGATATCATATTTAAACCCATATATGCATGGTTTTGGCATCACGGAGTTGATCTAATCTAACAACATCAGCCAGGGGTGGAGCCAATACAACATGTGCACCAGCACCACCAAGCTAGTAGGCATAATACATCCGATCCAAATACAGATAGCCAAATAGGTTTAATTAGGGTTCGGGTGCACAGTTTTACACAGAAGAAAGGAAAGAGGGGGCATGCCTACTTGGTGTGGCAGGTGCTCGTCGTGGGCAAAGGGCCCAACGAAGACCTGACAGCTGGGAGAAGGGTGGCGACAGTCACCGGCGTGTTTGGTTGCGCTGACACTAGGCCCCGCCCCAGTGATGCAGACACCTGGCTCCATGAAAGTGGCCGAATCGAGCAGGGCCAGGCAAGGTGAACGAGAGAATATGGCAAACAGTGTGTGAACACAGGACGGCAGGAGATTGCAATGCTTCCAGGGCAATTGGGTCAGACTTCTCTTTTTTTATCTCTCGGTTTTCTTTTTCTTTTCTTTCTTTTGCCATGACAATTAGGCAAAAAAACATGTTCAGAGAAACAAGCTTAACACACAACTCATCAAGTTGGCAACAGGTAGTTTTAGTTGACATTAGCAAGCAGCTACAAGTACAGCAAGAGCATAATGAATTTCAGTACATGCAAAGCTAGAGCTATTCATTTAAAGAACTAAAAGAAATAAATGGTCTTTAGGCACAAAAACTAACATAATCTTTTGCCAGGATAAATATACTTTCATACCTATAATGCATAAACAATGTGGCAACACAATTCACTTCAATGTTCAAGGGTTAAAGAAAACACAAACTTGTAAACGTAAGAGCCGTTAGTTGCAAAACACCTTGTTCTCCACCACACAGCTAAACAACGCAAACAAGATATGGTCACTGACAAAAAAAAGTAGATAAAAGATAATGGAAACTTTTATTAAATCATACCCAAGGTATTATTTGCCCACATTTCTTGCATTATACTTCATTTATCCAAGTCCAGATTAATCCCACACCTGCCAGTTCCCAGTTGTAAGCTAAACAGATTAAGCCAAATGAACTCTATTCTTTTCACTAAGATGCAGTAAACTCCAGCTAATTAAATTGGTGCTAACCTACAATAGGTGCTCACCTCCCTTCCTGCTGTATAAGATTCAACATAAATATTGGTGTTGTGTCAATATATTCATTTTCGGGCATCCTCATATCATTTTTAACTACTTTCTGGGTAGAAGTTTTAAAACACTAGAGAACAAAGCAGCCATGTAGATGGAGGTTGACACAAAAAGAGGCTACAAAAATTACTCAATAACTAACACGATATCACATCGTCAGTTGTGATTATGAATTATATTTTAACGATAGGTATTCAATCTCTCTATTCGGCAACACCTTAAAAAGATGTGCTTCAAAATTTTGACAAGTGGATTGCAGGCTTAGATAATTTTTGGAACACAACATTGCTCCAAAAAGTTTTTCTGAAGAAAAGGTATCAATCTGCAGTTTGGTAAGTGAGTCTGAATCTGCAGCACCAAGGACTTCAAGAATTAGTCTGAACCTGCACTTACAGTTCCAAGGGTCTTCTCAATTCTTAATAATATTACATTTTTAAAGAATAATCGAATATATATTGAGTCTGTGACATAGATTCAGTCGCCGTAACACCCTTTGCTGTTTTCCCACTTAAGTTAGTTAAGGAGATGAATGGATGGAAATTACGTAGTGAATGTATGATAAGTCCAGGGACTCCGGGCTACATGTTAAAAGACACACTTGGCTACTTGAGCTCTGTATTGCCATGAAGAAATCTTACTGACGGGTGCTTTCATCTGAGTTTTACTCTAGATCAACACAATGTTTTGAAATGGACGCCTAACTCATATCAGTCGCTGAGAACTTGATATTACAACATTCCTTATCACATAATACTACTATAGTATGCCGCAATTTCTTATGTGACAAACGAATAGCAAATGAAAGCAAAATAGAGCTACAAAGCCACGGCATCAACTAACACCAATAGAATCGGCAAAATAGCCAACCCTTTCCATGATTAAAAACAGGAGCAACATATCCCGCATGGATCCATCTGAGAAATATATGCCAGTGCTTTTATCCCCAGATAAGGCATGAGAACGCTGAACGCAGTACAATCCCATCAAATCCAGAATAACACGAGACTACCGAACGAACCTGATACCATCTAGCGGATCGAGGCGAACCCCGCGAGATCCAAGCAAGCCGAACCCGATTCGAGCCCGCGGCGGTGCAGATTCCGATGGAATAAGGCGGAGCGGAGCGACGGGATGAAAGCTACTCACTAAATCCTTTCTCTATGAGGTAACTGAAGGTGTGGCCGTCGCAGTTGTAGGTGAACTTGTTGCTGGCGGGGAGCTTCTGCAGCCACTGGGCGGCAATGGTGGTGAAGTCACCGTGAAATCGACGTACTAGGCCAACACCACGGTGCTCCGCGCCACGAACGTACAATATCGTAAGCGAGCTGGGGGCGGACGGTGGCCCGCAGGCGGTGACCGCGAGTCGTTAGGCGGGCGGCCGGCCGGCGGGAGGCGGGGATGTGCGGTGGGTGGGCAGCGCGATACGCAGGCAGGTGTGGGGATTTTGTGTGGCGGCCCGGTGTGAGGTATCAGGGACGAGAAATTTGGAATTCTGCCTAGTAGCCTTCGCGATTTTACAATCTTTGAGAGTTTTCGTCTAAATTTCATTATAAAACGGTCCTTTATAAATATTTCGCACACAATATAATGCTTTATATTAATCGAAAGAAATAATGCATATTTATATGGACATTGAGGGCAGACACAACGAGGGCTTAGAGACTGTTTGGTTGGGCTGTGACTGTGAAAAAAAATTGTTGTTGGCTTTGATATGTGGAAAAAAGCTGATGTAGCCTGTGAGCTGTTAAAAAAATAAAAACTGTTTGATACAAACCACTAAAAATCGTTAAAAGTTCTTTGATATATGTATTCTTGGCTCAGGTACCTTGTCCAGAGGGCCTCCACACCGACTTAGAAATCTTAGCAGGTTGCTTTGTATTAAGTGTATTCTGTGAAAACCACATAGTGGATCCCTAGTCATTCACTTCGATAGTGTTTAAGGGTCCGTACAACCCAGGCTAGATGGGATACATGGCTTGTGGGTAAAGTTTTACCACCTCTGCAGAGTGTAAAACTGAAATGTCAGTCGTGCTCACGGTTAAGAGCAACCTGGACCCTCACATGATAATTGAACATAAAGATGGAGAATAAATCGTGATCCGATGATTCACAAATGGTTTGCTTAAGTGATTTCACTTAAGTGTTTTTGATATAATCTTATGTTATTGTTTAATTGGGATATTTGGGATACACTTATTAGTAAGACAGGTGTTGCTAATAAAATGTTGACCAACTAAAATGCTTACCGCTTAACCTTAGCCTTACCTTGTTAAACTTCATTGATTTTCCCCCACTTGTTGAGCCCCGACCATAAGTGAGCTCACCCTTGCTAATATTTTGATCAGTGTGATGAAGAAGACCTTGATGGAGATTTCGATGAATACTGAGTCTAACGATGCGTCGATCATCTTCCTGTGGGAGATTACCCATGTTATTTCCTCTATACTTTGATGATACTGTTTAAGATACTATTGTCTGGATGTTGTAATAAAGATTATTCTCTTTACGCCTTTATTGTATTGTCTTTTGATATATTACACTTGTGACGTCAACATATGTGTCGAAAATGGATCTTGACACATATATGCTATGCATTCGGTTTTGCCCCCAGAACCGGATGTGACAGAAGTGGTATCAAAACTATGATGACCCTAGGTCGTTAGACTAGTTAGAAATGGAAAGCCTAGTCTGTTCAAAACTTGCTAATTTCGTTCTTATAAAATTATTTTATTAGCCTTACCTCTTTAAAATTCAACTAAGTTGACAATTTCTCTTGCAGATGGTTCGCACTCTTCAAACCACCCAAGTCAATACCAACTACGTCCCTCTGCCACGGTAAGTTCCTATCTACCCAGTGGTAGTCAAGGATATTCCTGTGGATCTCCCTCGCCTTCATGTGGAGAATGGAGTCATCCTGGAGGACAGCTCGGATGAACTTCAGCCTACACCCACCCCGTTGGCAGAATCACTAGCCTTCGCAGCTGGATCGTCAGCTTCAGCACCGACTGCACCAGCAGTCCAAGCCCTTGCTCTCGGAGGCGACGACCCAGACGACTCTAGAGATGATGATGAAGATGACGACGACGAAGAAGATGATGAGGAGAACGTCAACAAAGAAGCTGACGGTGTGCAGCAGGACTACTTCATGGGGTTAGGGTCTGTCATCGAACATTATACATCAATATTTGAGACTGGGCACTTCCACAATGTAACGCCCCGAATTTTGCAGTTGAATTTTTTTCTTTTCTTTACTCGCCAAAATTCGGGCGTTACCTTTTCCTTTTCTTTTTCCCCTCGCTAAACCTTGACCTTTTCCAAAGTTCTAAGCGGGATTCGGTTTGGAATTCCCGTACGTAGAAAAACCCTAAATACTTTATGTTGTTTGATGCACCATGCCGCCCTTGCATTTCTTTTGATTGCTTTGAAAGCGCAATTGCATTCATGTAGAAAGATCGGATTTCGAAAATGTGGAGAAGATCTTTTCTTTCTTTTTTTCTCCCTCTCTTTTTTCTCTCCTCTTTTCCTCTCTCTCCCGCGCCGTGGGCCGACCCCGGCCGGCCCAGGCCCCTGCGCGCCCCCCTCTTGGGCCTGGTAGGCCCAGCCGCCCCCCCCCCCCTCTTTCCCTTATTCCCTAACCCTCTCCCTCTCCCCCCTCATTTTCTCCCTCCCCACCTAAGCCGCCGCCCCTACCTCCTACCCGCCCCCTGCCCTAGGTCGCCGCGCCGCCCCCTGCCGCCGGCCGCCCCTCGCCGTCGATCCCCGACACCGGTGAGCCCCCCCCCCCTCCTCCCTCTCTCCCTCCTCCCCCTCTCCTCCCTCCCCTTCCCCTCGCCGCTCGGCCCCATGGCCGGTTCGGCCGCCCGCCCCACCCCGCCGGCTCGGCCGCTCGGCCGCCCCGCCCCCCTGCTCGGCCGGCTCGGCCGCCCCCTGCGCCGCCCGCCCTCGCCAGCCCGGCCGCCCGCCGCCGGCTCAGCCGCCCCGGCTCGGCCGCCCCTGCGCGCCCTGCCCCCGGCCGGTTCAACCGCCCTAGGGCCGGTTCAACCGCCCCCCCCTTCTGTTTTTTATTTTTTTTATTTTATTTTATTTACTTTCTGTGATCATAATTACTGTATTTTAAGTAGGCTAATCACTGTTCATGCTATGGGAAAATAGGAAGTTTAATTTAAAATTCTGTTATGTTATTGATTCACGTAGTTAATTGTTTACCCTGTGCAATGTTGATCAACTAAAAGTGATTAGGTTTCCATCAGTATATATAAATATATATAACAGAATTATTTTGTTAAAAACCAATTGTGTCATTAGTGCATAAGATTTAACCCCCTGTGAGACCTTTCCCGTTTCTTTCTAACCATAACAAATGCGTTATCGAATGTCATACTTGATGCATATTCGCTTTATTTGTTATCTTGTATGGTGTACTGTTCTTTTGTATTAAATATGTGGATGTATGTATGTATGTTTGCGCTCGCATAGAGAACGATCCGGTCGAAGAGCCCGAGGAATTCGCAGGAGAAGCCCCTGAGCAGCAGTCGGTTGGTGGAGGCAAGTGTCCTTTGACCTATCTATGTCCTATTCATTCTTTAATTCACCTCCCGCATTACACATTTATACCCAAGGATTGACTAGCTTTTGTTACCCATGCCCTTGTTTACCTATTTGGGTCGGATTATTACTACTTAGTCTGATGCTATTGCTCAACTCTAATCAATGAACATGATGTGATTATCTATGATACGCTGTTTTCCCGTTCTTCTTTATGATTATACTTGTGGTTTTCAAGGGGACTCGAGCGGTTTCTCGAGTGCCTCTCCGTAAGGACCTGTTCTATGGATGACCGCCCGGGAAAACAGTGCAACCATGAGGGCGGAATGGGGTGCCCTTAGCTGAATAATTAGAGGATCCGGGATGTAGTTCACTTAGCCGTCGTGCCGTCAATGGGGCTCGGTGTATGCGGCTCGCTCTGCCAAGTTTGGGTTCGCCCCTTGGGGAGGAGTGCGGTGCATTTAGGAAACCTAACGGGTGGCTACAGCCCCGGGGAATCTTTGTAAAGGCTACGTAGTGAAACCCTGCCTATTCACCTTGGTAGTGTTTAAGGGTTTGATCGGCCCGAGGCAAGAGGGAATCACGGCTTGTGGGTAAAGTGCACAACCTCTGCAGAGTGTTATGAAACTGATATATCAGCCGTGCTCGCGGTTATGAGCGGCCAAGGGAGCTCCAGAGATTAGTGATACTTGATCAGAGACATTGTGGTACAGGTGGCAATGAGATTGATGGTTTTGGTTATGACTATGGTGCTGGTAAGTGGTATTCTTTCCGTTTGGAAAGGGTACATCGGGTTAATAACTTGGTTAATGCTAAAACTTGGCTTTCTACTAGTAAATAATAATCTGACCAACTAAAAGCAACTGCTTGACTTATCCCCACATAAAGCTAGTCCACTACAGCCAAACAGGATACTTGCTGAGTACGTTGATGTGTACTCACCCTTGCTCTACACACCAAACCCCCCCCCCAGGTTGTCAGCATTGCAACCACTGCTCAGGAGAAGATGAAGCTGTGGAAGGAGACTTCCAGGAGTTCCAAGATTACGACGAGTTCTAGGTGTGGGTTAGCGGCAACCCCCAGTCGGCTGCCTGTGAAGGCCGCGTTATCTACGTTTCTTTTCCGCACTTTGATTTATTGTAAGAACTATATGGACGTCTCAGACGTATGATGTAATCGACTATTATCCCTTTTTAATACTATTTTGAGCACTGTGTGATGATGTCCATATTATGTAACTGCTGTGTACGTGAATAACTGATCCTGGCACGTACATGGTTCGCATTCGGTTTGCCTTCTAAAACCGGGTGTGACATAAGTGGTATCAAAGCCGTGCTGACTGTAGGACCGCTAACCTAGAGTAGAATGGTCGTTCTAAGGATTATAGACCTCTGTCTCTTCCTTGACTTTGATATCCCTTCAAAAGTTGGTCCTACTGACCAAACCTATGTTCTACTACATATTATACCTTGCTGAAAATTATGTTTTATTCTGATCCTTCATTTACTTATGATTCATTATTTGCTGGTCATATTAATTCTGTTCTCACCCTTTTGCTTGCGATGTCTTTTGTAGATGGCTCGACTTAGACACACTGCACGAAAGTCAGTCATCCCCTTCTTACCCTCCCGCCTTGCTGAGCGTCCGCTTCGCCGTCCCGTGGCCGGACAGTCCAGCCACTTGGAGAGACTACACCACCGCCTGCGTGAGGAGCAGGAACGTCGACGACAGGAGCAGCAGAGCTCTTCCCTCTCGCTCCACCAGGAGATAGAGTCTGTGAGGAGCTGCTCCCCTGTGCTTCCTCTGGAGCCGCCCCCTGCACCACCACTGGGCGCCCCAGCCTCTGGAGTAGCTGCTGGAGGAGACCCAGACGACGGAGGAGGCGACGACAGCTCGAGCCACGACACCGACTTCTCTGCTAACCCTGAGCCGGAAGGATGGGTTGCTCGACCCATCACTCGCGACGCCGCTCGCGGGTGTCACTTCCACGATGCGCTCGACACCCTGCTACGTCGGGCATTTGACCGGCATACTTGGTCCGTCGAGTATCGCTGTGTGGTCTACCAGCATAGTCGCGGGGTCTACCCGGACCGCTGGGAGGCAACTTGCTTGGTGCGCTGCCCGGAGGACAGTCTCCAGGGTGCAGAGGCCTGTTCAGAGCACTATTCTATCTCTGAGCGGGACTCAGCTGAGGCAGCCATGCAAGATGCTGCACGGCGTGCGCTTTCGCACTACTGCTCGGTTTTCGGTGGGGCAGCTGACGGTCTTGACCTGAAGTATTACCCCCGCCGTTCATCTGGCAGCACAGGAGGCGTGATTGTCTCACCTGTCGGTGAGGGCAATCCTAGGTTGAGCAGCACAGTCAACCTAGCCGCCGTGCTAAACACGGAGCTGGACCATGCATTAGACGAGCTGAGTAGGGCTCGTGCTGAGATCGCCCTGCTGCGGGCTGAGCGCGCGGAACGTCGTTATCTGGACGGTGGTTCCCCCGCTCCCGTTGGGACTCAGCACCCGTACCGCTCACCTCAGCGTGGACACCAGTCTTATGGCAACCCCGCCTGCAAGACCAAGATAAACCTAGAACCATAGATCGTTAGAGTTGGATCTTGTAATTAATACGAAATAAATATATACATAGAAGCTTCAGTCTTAGCGTTAGTCTCGGTCTTAGTTAGTTTTAGTTAGACAGGGTAGTTTGCTATATCCTGTGCATTTATGTTTGTCATGATGAACTATGTTTGGTTTGGATCTTTGTAATGATTGTCACCAGAGTGTGGGTACCCCCTGCATTTTGGTTTACATACTATGTTAATAAAGTTAGTTATATAGTTGGGAAAACCTTTATTCTACTTTCCTCTTTATCTGAGAAGCTGTGTGGTCTGTGTTGGAGATCAGTGAAGATGCTCATCTGTTCAGTGCTGTTGGAGAATTCTATACTCTTTTCTTATGCTGCAAGCTTTGCCAGATCAGTTCTGATGTGTGGTTGCGTTCTGCAGATGTCAGAGAACAGGCGTAGAGGAGGAAGGCGTGCTCAGCAGGAGCGAGCCGCTCCGCAGGATGAGGTGCCCCAGCAGCAGCACCTGCCGCCCCCGCCCCCGATGTCGATCGAGCAGATGTTTCTGATGCAGACTCAGGCAGTTCAAGCCATCGGTCAGACTCTGGCCGCCATTCAGCAGCAGCAGCAGCAGCAACAGCAGCAAGCACCACCCCAGCCTCAGATGCCTCAGATGCCTAGAGACAAGCGTGCTGAATTCATGAGAGGTCATCCACCAACGTTCGCTCACTCTTCTGACCCCATGGATGCTGAAGATTGGCTGCGCACTGTGGAGCGGGAGTTGCATACCGCTCAGTGCGATGACCGGGAGAAAGTCTTGTATGGTCCCCGTCTGTTGAGAGGAGCAGCCCAGTCATGGTGGGAGTCTTACCTCGCCACCCATGCCGACCCCGACACCATCACCTGGGAAGAATTCAGAGGAAGCTTTCGTCAGTACCATGTCCCTGCAGGTCTGATGACAGTGAAGAAGGAGGAGTTCCTGGCTCTCAAGCAAGGGCTGTTGTCTGTCAGTGAGTATCGAGACAGGTTTCTGCAATTGTCTCGCTACGCTCCTGAAGATGTCAACACCGACGCCAAGCGACAGTACCGTTTCCTGAGAGGCTTGGTTGACCCTCTGCAGTATCAGCTGATGAATCACACCTTCCCGACATTCCAGCACCTGATTGACAGAGCAATCATGACAGAAAGGAAGCGCAAGGAGATGGAAGATCGTAA
Organism: Zea mays; assembly: GCF_902167145.1. Lineage (NCBI taxonomy): Eukaryota > Viridiplantae > Streptophyta > Magnoliopsida > Poales > Poaceae > Zea > Zea mays. The sequence continues at coordinate 102,715,046 of NC_050101.1, forward strand.
GCGCAAGATCAGTGGACCCCAGCCTGGAAGCAGCAGCCGTCCCCGTTTCTCAGGCAATCAACCTCAGCAGTTCAGGCAGAACCAGCGTCCACCTCAGCAGCATCAGCAGCGTCAGCAGTATCAGCAGTTCCAAAGGCAGTATCCTCAGCATCAGTACCAGAACCGTCAGAGCAATCAGTCAGGAGGTCAGTTTCAGAAGCAGAATCAGCAAGCACCTCGTCTTCCTGCCCCAGCAAATCAGCAGAACAGTCAGGCAGCACCAGCTCAGGTTGGAAACAGGGCGTGTTTCCACTGTGGAGAGCAAGGCCATTGGGTGATGCAATGTCCGAAGAAGGCAGCCCAGCAGCAGTCAGGCCCCAATGCCCCAGCAAAGCAGAATGTGCCTCAGCCTGGAGCAGGCAATCGCTCTCAGCCGCGCTATAATCATGGAAGATTGAATCACTTGGAGGCTGAAGCAGTTCAGGAGACCCCCGGCATGATAGTAGGTATGTTCCCAGTCGACTCCCATATTGCAGAAGTGTTATTTGATACTGGAGCAACACATTCTTTCATTACTGCATCATGGGTAGAAGCACATAATCTTCCAATTACTACCATGTCAACCCCTATTCAAATTGACTCAGCCGGTGGTAGAATTCGAGCTGATAGCATTTGTTTAAATGTAAGTGTGGAAATAAGGGGGATAGCGTTTCCCGCCAACCTTATAGTAATGGGTACTCAGGGAATAGATGTCATCCTAGGGATGAATTGGTTAGATAAGTATCAGGCAGTTATCAGTTGTGATAAAAGGACAATCAAGTTGGTGTCCCCACTAGGAGAGGAAGTGGTGACCGAGTTAGTCCCGCCTGAGCCAAAGAAAGGAAGTTGTTATCAGATGGCTGTCGATAGCAGTGAAGCAGACCCAATTGAGAGTATCAAGGTTGTGTCTGAATTCCCAGATGTGTTTCCAAAGGATTTACCGGGTATGCCACCAGAGCGGAAAGTTGAATTTGCTATAGAGCTTCTTCCTGGAACCGCCCCTATCTCTAAGAGAGCTTACAGAATATCTGGACCAGAGTTGGATGAACTTAAGGAGCAAATTGATGAGCTGTCAGAGAAAGGTTACATCCGGCCAAGCACCTCGCCTTGGGCCGCCCCTGTCTTGTTTGTGGAGAAGAAAGATGGTACTAAGAGGATGTGTATTGATTACCGAGCTTTGAATGAAGTCACGATCAAGAACAAGTATCCCTTGCCCAGAATAGAAGATCTGTTCGACCAGTTGAGAGGAGCCAGTGTGTTCTCCAAGATTGATCTGAGGTCAGGTTATCATCAGCTCAGGATCCGACCTTCGGACATTCCGAAGACGGCATTCATTACCAAGTATGGTTTATATGAGTTCACAGTGATGTCTTTTGGTTTGACCAATGCGCCAGCATTCTTCATGAACTTGATGAACAGTGTATTCATGGATTATCTTGATAAGTTCGTGGTGGTATTCATTGATGACATTCTGGTTTATTCTCAAAGTGAAGAAGAGCATGCAGATCATTTGAGGATGGTATTGCAGAGATTGCGAGAGCACCAGTTGTATGCAAAGTTGAGCAAGTGTGAGTTCTGGATCAGTGAAGTCCTGTTCTTGGGTCACATAATCAACAAAGAAGGATTGGCTGTGGATCCGAAGAAAGTGGCAGACATTCTAAACTGGAAAGCGCCAACGGATGCTCGAGGAATCAAGAGCTTCATTGGAATGGCCGGATATTATCGGCGATTCATTGAAGGGTTTTCGAAGATTGCGAAGCCAATGACAGCGTTGCTAGGCAACAAGGTTGAGTTCAAGTGGACCCAGAAATGCCAAGAGGCCTTTGAAGCGCTGAAAGAGAAGTTGACAACAGCGCCTGTCCTAGTCTTGCCTGATGTGCACAAGCCCTTCTCGGTGTATTGCGATGCTTGTTACACAGGTTTGGGATGTGTGTTGATGCAAGAGGGAAGAGTTGTGGCTTACTCGTCCCGACAGTTGAAGGTTCATGAGAAGAACTACCCAATCCATGATCTAGAGTTGGCAGCAGTGGTTCACGCACTGAAGACATGGAGGCACTATCTGTATGGACAGAAATGCGATGTTTACACGGACCACAAGAGTCTGAAGTACATATTCACTCAGTCAGAATTGAACATGAGGCAACGAAGATGGTTAGAATTGATCAAAGACTATGAGTTGGAGATTCATTACCATCCCGGCAAAGCAAACGTAGTGGCAGATGCTTTGAGCAGAAAGAGTCAAGTCAATCTGATGGTCGCTCGTCCGATGCCTTATGAGTTGGCCAAGGAGTTTGACAGGTTGAGTCTCGGATTTCTGAATAATTCACGAGGAGTCACAGTTGAATTGGAACCTACCTTGGAGCGTGAAATCAAAGAAGCGCAGAAGAATGATGAGAAGATCAGTGAGATTCGGCGATTGATTCTAGATGGCAGAGGCAAAGACTTTCGAGAAGATGCAGAAGGTGTGGTATGGTTCAAAGACCGCTTGTGTGTTCCCAATGTCCAGTCTATTCGGGAGTTGATTCTTAAGGAAGCTCATGAGACAGCTTATTCGATCCACCCTGGTAGTGAGAAGATGTATCAGGATCTGAAGAAGAAATTCTGGTGGTACGGAATGAAAAGAGAAATCGCAGAGCATGTGGCTATGTGCGATAGTTGTCGAAGAATTAAGGCAGAACACCAGAGACCAGCTGGATTGTTGCAACCGTTGCAGATCCCTCAGTGGAAATGGGATGAAATTGGTATGGATTTCATAGTCGGATTGCCTCGCACTCGAGCCGGCTACGATTCCATTTGGGTAGTAGTGGACCGCTTGACCAAGTCAGCCCACTTCATACCTGTCAAGACCAACTACAACAGTGCAGTATTGGCAGAATTGTATATGTCTCGGATCGTTTGTCTTCATGGTGTGCCAAAGAAGATAGTGTCAGACAGAGGAACGCAGTTCACCTCTCATTTCTGGCAGCAGTTGCATGAAGCCTTGGGCACGCATCTGAATTTCAGTTCAGCTTATCACCCGCAGACAGATGGTCAGACTGAAAGAACCAATCAAATTCTTGAAGATATGTTGAGAGCCTGTGCGTTGCAAGATCAGTCCGGATGGGACAAGCGATTGCCTTATGCAGAGTTTTCCTATAACAACAGTTATCAGGCCAGTTTGAAGATGTCACCATTTCAGGCGCTCTATGGAAGGAGTTGCAGAACTCCGTTGCAATGGGATCAGCCTGGAGAAAAGCAAGTGTTTGGGCCAGACATTTTGCTCGAAGCCGAAGAGAACATCAAGATGGTTCGAGAGAATCTCAAGATAGCGCAATCAAGGCAGCGAAGCTATGCAGACACAAGAAGAAGAGAGCTGAGTTTCGAAGTCGGAGACTTTGTTTATCTGAAAGTGTCACCGATCAGAGGAGTCAGAAGATTCGGAGTGAAAGGCAAGCTAGCACCCCGCTACATTGGTCCGTATCAGATTCTCTCAAAGCGTGGAGAAGTGGCTTATCAGCTCAGCCTGCCAGAGAATTTGTCTGCTGTGCATAATGTCTTTCATGTGTCTCAGTTGAAGAAGTGCTTGCGTGTGCCGGAAGAGCAGTTGCCAGTGGAAGGTCTTGAAGTCCAGGAGGACTTGACCTATGTTGAGAAGCCAGCTCAGATCCTTGAGGTTGCAGATAGAGTCACCCGAAGGAAGACCGTCAGAATGTGCAAAGTCAGATGGAGTCACCACTCTGAGGAAGAAGCAACCTGGGAGCGTGAAGATGATCTGATGGCCAAGTACCCGGAGCTCTTTGCTAGCCAGCCCTGAATCTCGAGGGCGAGATTCTTTTAAGGGGGATAGGTTTGTAACGCCCCGAATTTTGCAGTTGAATTTTTTCTTTTCTTTACTCGCCAAAATTCGGGCGTTACCTTTTCCTTTTCTTTTTCCCCTCGCTAAACCTTGACCTTTTCCAAAGTTCTAAGCGGGATTCGGTTTGGAATTCCCGTACGTAGAAAAACCCTAAATACTTTATGTTGTTTGATGCACCATGCCGCCCTTGCATTTCTTTTGATTGCTTTGAAAGCGCAATTGCATTCATGTAGAAAGATCGGATTTCGAAAATGTGGAGAAGATCTTTTCTTTCTTTTTTTCTCCCTCTCTTTTTTCTCTCCTCTTTTCCTCTCTCTCCCGCGCCGTGGGCCGACCCCGGCCGGCCCAGGCCCCTGCGCGCCCCCCTCTTGGGCCTGGTAGGCCCAGCCGCCCCCCCCCTCTTTCCCTTATTCCCTAACCCTCTCCCTCTCCCCCCTCATTTTCTCCCTCCCCACCTAAGCCGCCGCCCCTACCTCCTACCCGCCCCCTGCCCTAGGTCGCCGCGCCGCCCCCTGCCGCCGGCCGCCCCTCGCCGTCGATCCCCGACACCGGTGAGCCCCCCCCCTCCTCCCTCTCTCCCTCCTCCCCCTCTCCTCCCTCCCCTTCCCCTCGCCGCTCGGCCCCATGGCCGGTTCGGCCGCCCGCCCCACCCCGCCGGCTCGGCCGCTCGGCCGCCCCGCCCCCCTGCTCGGCCGGCTCGGCCGCCCCCAGCGCCGCCCGCCCTCGCCAGCCCGGCCGCCCGCCGCCGGCTCAGCCGCCCCGGCTCGGCCGCCCCTGCGCGCCCTGCCCCCGGCCGGTTCAACCGCCCTAGGGCCGGTTCAACCGCCCCCCCTTCTGTTTTTTTATTTTTTTTATTTTATTTTATTTACTTTCTGTGATCATAATTACTGTATTTTAAGTAGGCTAATCACTGTTCATGCTATGGGAAAATAGGAAGTTTAATTTAAAATTCCGTTATGTTATTGATTCACGTAGTTAATTGTTTACCCTGTGCAATGTTGATCAACTAAAAGTGATTAGGTTTCCATCAGTATATATAAATATATATAACAGAATTATTTTGTTAAAAACCAATTGTGTCATTAGTGCATAAGATTTAACCCCCTGCGAGACCTTTCCCGTTTCTTTCTAACCATAACAAATGCGTTATCGAATGTCATACTTGATGCATATTCGCTTTATTTGTTATCTTGTATGGTGTACTGTTCTTTTGTATTAAATATGTGGATGTATGTATGTATGTTTGCGCTCGCATAGAGAACGATCCGGTCGAAGAGCCCGAGGAATTCGCAGGAGAAGCCCCTGAGCAGCAGTCGGTTGGTGGAGGCAAGTGTCCTTTGACCTATCTATGTCCTATTCATTCTTTAATTCACCTCCCGCATTACACATTTATACCCAAGGATTGACTAGCTTTTGTTACCCATGCCCTTGTTTACCTATTTGGGTCGGATTATTACTACTTAGTCTGATGCTATTGCTCAACTCTAATCAATGAACATGATGTGATTATCTATGATACGCTGTTTTCCCGTTCTTCTTTATGATTATACTTGTGGTTTTCAAGGGGACTCGAGCGGTTTCTCGAGTGCCTCTCCGTAAGGACCTGTTCTATGGATGACCGCCCGGGAAAACAGTGCAACCATGAGGGCGGAATGGGGTGCCCTTAGCTGAATAATTAGAGGATCCGGGATGTAGTTCACTTAGCCGTCGTGCCGTCAATGGGGCTCGGTGTATGCGGCTCGCTCTGCCAAGTTTGGGTTCGCCCCTTGGGGAGGAGTGCGGTGCATTTAGGAAACCTAACGGGTGGCTACAGCCCCGGGGAATCTTTGTAAAGGCTACGTAGTGAAACCCTGCCTATTCACCTTGGTAGTGTTTAAGGGTTTGATCGGCCCGAGGCAAGAGGGAATCACGGCTTGTGGGTAAAGTGCACAACCTCTGCAGAGTGTTATGAAACTGATATATCAGCCGTGCTCGCGGTTATGAGCGGCCAAGGGAGCTCCAGAGATTAGTGATACTTGATCAGAGACATTGTGGTACAGGTGGCAATGAGATTGATGGTTTTGGTTATGACTATGGTGCTGGTAAGTGGTATTCTTTCCGTTTGGAAAGGGTACATCGGGTTAATAACTTGGTTAATGCTAAAACTTGGCTTTCTACTAGTAAATAATAATCTGACCAACTAAAAGCAACTGCTTGACTTATCCCCACATAAAGCTAGTCCACTACAGCCAAACAGGATACTTGCTGAGTACGTTGATGTGTACTCACCCTTGCTCTACACACCAAACCCCCCCCCAGGTTGTCAGCATTGCAACCACTGCTCAGGAGAAGATGAAGCTGTGGAAGGAGACTTCCAGGAGTTCCAAGATTACGACGAGTTCTAGGTGTGGGTTAGCGGCAACCCCCAGTCGGCTGCCTGTGAAGGCCGCGTTATCTACGTTTCTTTTCCGCACTTTGATTTATTGTAAGAACTATATGGACGTCTCAGACGTATGATGTAATCGACTATTATCCCTTTTTAATACTATTTTGAGCACTGTGTGATGATGTCCATATTATGTAACTGCTGTGTACGTGAATAACTAATCCTGGCACGTACATGGTTCGCATTCGGTTTGCCTTCTAAAACCGGGTGTGACACACAACCTGTTGCAAGACGTTCTGCATGTGTTGGGAACCTACGTCCGACCCTTGTACGAGCCTCCTCGGGCTTGCTACTACATCACTCGCATTCACGTCAGGGTGATGGATGCAGGGGATAGAGGGTTCAGGACTATCAGCTCATGAGTCCCTGATACCGCTATCCACCTACGCTGCTTCGGTCCACAATGCTGCTAGGCGGACTTTGTGGTCTCTCAGCCACACCTACCGGCAGCAGCTGCATGACACAAAGTATTGGCATCTTCCTCTGCGTCTGAGTGTAGGGAGCCAGACCAACATCGTTCCAGGTGGAGCTGGAGAAGATCGCCTCAACACCCTAGCTGGTGTAGTGGCAGGTCTTAACATAGACCTAGACAGTGCTACCCTGGATCTCTATAGGGTTCACTTGGAGCTGGAGGATGCCCATGCAAGGATTGCAGCCCTGGAAGCTCAGCTACAAGGAAGGGATCCCCATTAAGCCCAAGTCCCTACCATGGCGTTGTCCCCTCCCCGCAAGAGGATTCGCTATGGGGAACCAAGATCCATCACCAGACTGCTATAAATTTTTAAGTTATATTGTAATAAGATAGTTTTCACGCCAGATGACGAACACTTCCTTTATAATTTATGCTTATAATAATAACAATCATGTGATGGTGTTGGTTGCAATGTTTGATTTAGATTTTTGCTTGAGTGCAATGGTCTTATGGAATGATGGCCATAAGAACATAAAAACAAACTTAACTTTAATAATAAGCTATTCCCCTCTAGAATCTTTCTTACTCCTCACTTACCTAAGAATTGCACTTTCTAACCAACCAGATGGTGAATGCTTGCTCAGGTCCCAGGAACAACAAAAACTAGCGTGGTCAGTAGTTGCCACCACCGCCACCAAACCACAATATGGAACAATTTATCGCAGCGCAAATGCAGCTTCTGCAAGGACTCACTGCTTCTGTACAATAGATTCAGCAAAACCAGCAGCAACAGCAAAATGCACCCCAAGCTAGAGATAGGCATCAGGATTTCATGAGCCACCACCGCCTGCTTTCTCTCATGCGGTTGACCCCTTGGATGCCGATGACTGGCTTAAGGTTATCGGGAAGAAAATGGATATCACCTAGTGCAATGACTGGGAGAAGGTCTTGTATGCCTCGGGAAGACTCGAGGAAGCCGCGTCCGATTGGTGGTATGCCTTCACAGCGGCACACGCCAATGTTGATGCCATAACCTGGCAGGAGTTCCAAGTGAACTTCCACGCTCATCATATTCCCTCAGGAATTATGGAACTCAAGAAGAGGAGTTCCTTTCCCTCACTCAAGGGAATATGACCGTAAGTGAGTATCGGCATCGTTTCACCCAACTTTCTCGATACGCACCGGAATAAGTGGACACTGATGAGAAGTGCCAAGAGCGTTTCTTGGAAGGTTTGATTGGACCGCTAAACTATCAGCTACAAAGTCATACCTTCCCCAACTTCCAGACTCTGCTGAACAAGGCAATTGCCTTGAGAGCAAAAGAAAAGAATTGTCTGATCATAAGAGAAAATTTCAAGGTCAGTCTAGCAGGAATACTCGCCAGAACAACTCGCAGGGTTCTCAGTTTCGCTCTGGGAATTAGGGTGGAAATAACTATCAAATGCAATGCTCTAGACAACAAGGTCAGAGAAGCAATCAAACTCAGAACCAGCAGAGGAACAACTCTCAGACCAACCAAAGGTCTAGTGGTAATTCGCAGACTCGTCAAGGAAGCGCCGTAAACACACAGGCCAAAAGCAACAACAACGCACCTGTCCAACCCAATGGCTGTTTCAAGTGTGGTGAACTTCGCCACTAGGCTAACAACTGCCCAAGGCGCAACTAACACACACCCCAAAAGAACAGCAGCTAGAGAACTAACCAGAACACACCCGCTCTTGGGTCTACACAGAACCCGAATAGAGGAAGGGTTAATCACGTGACAGCAGAATCAGTTCCTAAGGATACCGACGTGGTGTATGGTATGTTTCCTATTAACTCCATACCTGCTTTAGTTTTATTTGACTCTGGAGCATCTCATTCATTTATAACTGAGTCATTCGTGGAAAACATAACATACCAAAGTACCCTATTAAGAAGATGTTACATATTAGTTCACCGGGAGGTGATATGAAGGCCACACACTCATGCCTCCATGTTGATATCAAGATTCAAGGAATAGATTTTCTAGTCAACCTAGTGGTCCTAGGATCCAATGGTATTGATGTGATTCTCAGATGTGACTGGTTGAAAAGTTGTGATGGAGTGATACAATGTGCCAAAGGAACAATTATGTTGACAAGTCCACAAGGTGAAAGAATCTAAGTTAGCACAAACATGTCAACAGCTGCAAAAGCAGAAACAATGGTAAATCACCTAGAAGAAAAGCCCTGGAAAATATCAAGGTAGTGTGTGAATACCCAGACGTATTTATGGAGGAATTACCAGGTATGCCACCTGATCGTGATATAGAGTTTTCTATTGAATTATTACCCAGAACTGCACCTATCTCAAAAAGACCTTATAGAATGGATGTCAAAGGTTTAGTTGAACTGAAGAAACAAATAGAGGAATTACTAGAAAAAGGTTTCATTCGCCCAAGTTCATCCCCTTAGGGAGCCCCAGTTCTATTTGTGAGCAAGAAAGATGGTTCGAGAAGAATGTGTGTTGATTACAGAAGTTTGAATGAAGTAACAATTAAGAATAAATACCCTTTACCTCGGATTGAAGATTTATTTGATCAGATGAAAGGAGCTAAGATATTCTCGAAGATAGATCTAAGGTCAGGATATCATCAGCTAAAAATTCGAGCAGAAGATGTACCCAAGACAACCTTCACTACGAGATATGGGCTATATTAGTTTTTGGTCATGTCATTTGGACTGACTAATGCACCAGCATACTTTATGAACCTGATGAATAAAGTATTCATGGAATATCTGGATCAGTTTGTGGTCGTATTCATTGACGACATACTGGTATACTCTCCGAATGAAGAAACACATGAAGATCATCTAAGACTAGTCCTACAGAAGCTTCGTGACAACCAATTGTATGCAAAGTTCTGATAGTGTGATTTTTGGCTGAAGGAGGTTGCTTTTCTAGGACATATTGTTACCGATGGTGGAATTAAAGTAGATCCGGGAAAGATAAGTGAAATACTAAATTGGAAGCAACCAAAGGATGCGTCCAAGATCAGAAGTTTTCTTGGATTGGCAGGATACTACAGAAGATTTATTGAAGGTTTTTCCAAGTTAGTGAAACCTCTTACCTCACTACTGGAGAAAGGTAAAGAGTTTAAGTGGGATGAAGCATGCCAGAAATGTTTTGAGGAACTCAAGAAAAGGTTAACTACTACACCAATATTGGTAATGTCAGACATTCACAAAGGATTTGATGTGTATTGCGATGCATCACACCTAGGACTTGGATGTGTGCTAATGCAAGAAGGAAAAGTAATAGCTTATGCCTCAAGGCAGTTGAGAAAGCATGAGAAGAATTATCCTACGCATGATTTGGAACTAGCTGTCGTAGTGCATGCTTTGAAGATTTGGAGACACTATATGATTGGAAACAAGTGCAAAATCTTCATGGATCACAAAAGCTTGAAGTACATATTCACTCAGAAATAACTCAACCTAAGACAGAGAAGATGGCTTGAGTTAATCAAAGACTGTGATTTGGAAATACAATATCACAAGGAAAAGCAAATGTAGTGGCTGATGCTTTGAGCCGTAAAGGTCAAGTGAACAACATCACTACTCATTTGATGTCACAAGAATTGTGTTGGAAAATGGAACAACTCAAACTTAGTATGCTCAATAATATGGAAGCAACAGTTATGGAAGTTGAATCTACTTTGGAACAAGAGATTCGTAAAGGACAGGAATCTGATGAGAAATTAAGGAAATTAAAACTTTGATTAAGTTGGGTAAAGCCCCAGAATTCACAGAAGATGAACAAGGCACCGTTTGGTTTAAAAAGAGAATATGTGTACCAGAAATCGAACACCTACGCCAACTTATTTTAAGAGAAGTTCATGATTCAGCTTATTTATTCACCCTGGAAGTACAAAGATGTACTATGTGATGTGTGTCAACGAGTTAAAGCCGAACACCAAAGACCAGCAGGATTGTTACAACCTCTCAAGGTACCGGAATGGAAATGGGAAGAAATCAGTATGGATTTCATAGTTAGATTACCCCATACTCATGACGGCTATGATTCCATATGGGTTATAGTTGACAGGTTGACTAAAGTGGCACACTTTATACCTGTGAAGACAACTTACTCGGGAGCCCAGTTAGCAGAGTTATACATGTCGAGGATTGTTTGTCTACATGGAGTACCGAAGAAGATCGTATCGAACCTATGAACTCAATTTACCTCGCACTTTTGGAAAAGACTACATGAGTACATGGATACCAAGCTAAACTTTAGTTCAGCTTACCATCCACAAACGGATGGGCAAACAGAAAGAACAAGCCAAGTATTGGAAGATATGCTAAGAGCTTGCGCTCTAAAGCATGGTAGAAGTTGGGATAAAAGTTTGCCTTATGCAGAATTCTCATACAACAATAGTTACCAGGCAAGTCTAAAAATAGTATCGTTCAAAGCCCTTTGTGACCGAAAGTGTAGAACCCCGCTTTATTGGAATCAGACCGGAGAAACCCAAGTATTTGGTCCAGAAATTCTCCAAGAAGCAGAAAAACAAGTACAGATTATCAGAGAGAATTTGAAGACGGCACAGTCGAGATAGAAAAGTTATGCTGACAATAGAAGAAGAGAGTTGATATTCGAAGTAGGAGACTTCGTATACCTTAAAGTTTCATCGATGAGGGACATGAAAAGATTTAAGGTTAAGGGTAAACTATCTCCTCGCTACATTGGCCATTCAAAATTTTGGAAATAAAAGGAGAAGTAGCATATCGATTGGAACTACCCGACAGTTTATCAGACGTACATGACGTATTTCACGTGTCACAACTCAAGAAATTCCTAAGAGTACCAAAGGAACAGTTACCTATGGAAGAACTGAATGTTAATGAGGACTTGACTTATTCAGAGTACCCTGTCAGAATTCTGGAAACATCTCGTAGGATTACTCAGAGTAAAGATATCAACATGTGTAAAGTTCAGTGGAGTCACCATTCAGAAGATGAGGCCACTTGAGAAAGAGAAGATGAACTCAGAACAGAATTCCCCCAGTTATTCTCAGAAGTTTCTTAATCTCGAGGACGAGATTCTTTTAAGGGGGTAGGTTTGTAACACTATAAAAACCATCAACTAAAAATAATGCATTTAGTTTGTTAATGGTAAAAATGGTAATGAATTAAGTGTTTGATATTTATTCGCATTTAGAGTGATTTTGTTTGCTCATATTTGATCTTTGGATGTTTAGTAAGAATTTTCTTTCATATGGAAAATCCAATTGATTAGTATAGAAATAATGGTCCACAAATAAATATTTTAGTTGTAAATAATTTTGGGTATAATTATTATGATTTTTGAATTATTTAAAAATATATTTATTTACATTTTTAAATAGAAAAGAAAAACAATGAAAACCAAACCCTAGCGCTCGGCCAGGCCAAACGGCCCAGCCGAGGCCCAACGTCGCGCCGCTAGGGGATTTCCCCCTCTCCCTACCGCGCGGGCCCCACCCGCGGGCGCCCCTTGCCTCCTCGCAAACGGTCGCGCGTAGAGCCGCCGCCATCATGCGCGCTCAGGCGGGCGCGCAAGCGCGCCGGCGCCCCGCCTCCATGCCGCGCCTAGGCGTTCGTGCCCAACCGGTGTTCGACGCCGATTCGCCTCCCTGTGTTATGGACCATCAAGTGGCGACCGTTTCTTCCTCCCCCCATTCCTTCTCTTCCCATTTACGAGTAGGAAACCGTCGCCGCCATTATTGGCGCTTGAAGAGCCGCCGTCGCGCCCTTCTCCCTCCCCGGCGCCCTCTTCTCTCCCTCTCCTCCTCTATAAAAGGTCCAACCGTACCCATGGAGCTCTCCCTCCCTTGTAGTCGAGCCCCCTCTGTACTCTTCCTCCCCTTGCCATGAGCTCGCCGCTGGAGCTCGCCGTCGTGCCCTCACTGTTCATCGTTCAGCCGCCGTAGCCGTCTCTGAGCCCCGCCGAACCTAGTCGTGCCCTCACAGTCCGCCGTCGACCGCGTCGTGCCCTGCACCGTGCCCCCGTGCCTCGCCACCGTCTGTTCGTCCAAGGTTGAAGACAACCCAAAATTTTGATTTATTTTTCAAAGCGTGTTTTGAATTAGTTTATAAATTTTGTAATTATTGTGTTGTAATATGAGAATGTTGTGATTCAGAATTCATGCGTATGTGAACTATTGATTTTTGGTATATATGCGATGAATTAGTGAATTATTATTAGACATGATATTGGTTTACGATTTCTTTAGAATTTGGGATTGGAATGAAGTATGTCAAGATTGGTAGACACATGTTGTTAATAAAAACACTAGATAAGTAATTTCATAGTTAATTTTGTTTACGATGAATTTTAGAATTTATCTAGAATTTTATAATCATAGGTTCATTTAAATAGATAATAGAAGTTTTCTTAACATAGAATTAGTAAGTGGTATAGAATTCATAGCAATACAAATATTATAGTCTAAACATCGGTTTAATTTATTATTAGATGTTTGGACATCTGATTATTATAATGACATTTTCTTTTAGAAAGGATAAGATTAAAAGGATATGGTTATTCATAATAGAAATAATTAATTGGTAATTAATTTATTTCTGTAGAATTGGTTAAGTCATTTCATCTAAGTTATGTAAAATACTTTCATAATCGCATGTCCATGTAACTTTCACCAGTAGTAATCCAAAGTAGGAGTTAAAATTCATATATGCCAGTACATGTAGACTAATGCTATGAATACAAATTTGGTTTTATTCTAGGCACTATTATACGTATAGGTTGTGTGGTGTATGCTTGTTAATGTAATGGTGAATGTTGTTCATGTAATGGTGTTAGTTTATTTATTGGTGTATGTTTTCTTTTTTTATGTGCGATGTGCGACTCTATTAGGAGCTGATTGTGTGGTAGAAGAACCGAATTCGTTTGAGGACGACCCACATGACACTTTCGAGCAAGGCAAGTGAATTCTCCCTCTGCATATTCTATTTGTACCCAAGTAATGCATATAATAATGTTTACTTTTTGGATATATTGCATAATTTGATGGGATTTGCCTAATTAAGGATTTCCTAGATTTACCAACTTTATTCCTTGATTACCCTAGGAAAATACTATGCTTTGCAAACTTGTACTACCACTCAACTTAATAATTATGATGTCACTCATTATTGATACTAATGTTCCGGAAATGAAGTTTTTATCATGATGTTAACCTGATGGTTAAACAAGAACATTTTGTATTAAATGGAACATGGAGTGACCACCTAGGATAACAGTGCAACCACGAGTGCTATCATGGCTCTGGCTTTAGTAATTAGCTTAATGCACTTAGTACCTAGCAACCTTACCTGAAATATGGGCAAGAGGGGGAGCGACGGTGGTGGCAGCTCACGTTAACATGGGATGTATTCTTGGCTAAGGTACCTCGCCCAGAGGGCCTCCACAACAACTTAGAAACCGTAGCATGTTGCTTTGTATTAAGTGTATTCTATGAAAACCTCATAGTGGATCCCTAGTCATTCATCTCGGCAATGTTTAAGGGTCCGTACAACCCAGGCTAGATGGGTAAAGTTGTACCACCTCTGCAGAGTGTAAAACTGATATGTCAGTCATGCTCATGGTTAAGAGTAACCTGGACCCTCACATGATAATTGAACATAAAGATGGAGAATAAATCGTGATCCGATGATTCACAAATGGTTTGCTTAAGTGATTTCACTTAAGTGTTTTGATATAATCTTATGTTATTGTTTAATTGGGATATTTGGGACACACTTATTAGTAAGACAGGTGTTGCTAATAAAATGTTGACCAACTAAAATGCTTACCGCTTAACCTTAGCCTTACCTTGTTAAACTTGCATTAATTTCCCCCACTTGCTGAGCCCCGACCATAAGTGAGCTCACCCTTGCTAATATTTTGATCATAGGGTGATGAAGAAGACCTTGATGGAGAATTCGATGAATACTGAGTCTAACGATGCGCCGGTCATCATTCTGTGGGAGATTACCCATGTTATTTCCACTATACTTTGATGATACCGTTTAAGATACCATTGTCTAGATGTTGTAATAAAGACTACTCTACTCTCTTTATGCCTTTATTGCATTGTCTTTTGATATATTACACTTGTGATGTCGACATATGTGTGGAAAATGGATCTTGGCACACATATGCTATGCATTCGGTTTTGCCCCCAGAACTGGGTGTGACAGATTATTTGCTAGAAATTTAGATTAGACCAATCTACCCTTCCTCTTGGACATCTTAATCCTTTCAATTGGCACAGGGCCACTTGCTCATTGGTTTAGCCATCACTAGCTAGAGAAAGATATTTGTTAGGGATGGATCTCCTCCAATGTTTGAGGGCATGGAGGCATATTTAGATGCCATAGATGTTAGAGTGTTTAGAGCCACCACACAACGTCTTTCAAAACCTCAGGATTCCACCAATCTAGTTGGTGATAAGATACAACTCAAAAGCAAAAAAACACCCTTTTTAGAGACCTTTGTAAGGAGGTGTTTAATTGTATGGAGAATCATGAGAACGCAAATGCACTATGATCGATCATTTGTGTGCTCCATGAGGGGAAAAGTAGATGTAAGAAATGATATTACCTTGTTATGAAAAAGTTAATTTCTTTTACGATGCTCTGCTCATGAAATTGCTAATGACATATATTTTCGCTTGAATATCTTTGTAGAAGAAGTCAATGGGCTAAAACTCATTTATCACAATCTGATTTTGTGGAAAAACTAACTTAAGTGTCCTGCCAATTGAAAAGTATGAGCATATTGTCACAATGCTCCTTCAAATTTAGCTCTCCACCGCCACGCCTACTCAAATAGATCAATGCTCAAGAGACATGCGCAGAGGCAGATCTAAAGAGGGGGCTAGGGGGCTCCAGCCCCCTACAACTATGAAACTCCATTGAATATACATGTGAAGGGTAGAGAAGGAAGGAGAAAGAAGAAGAGAGAAAAATTACCCTCTCACTCTATTGGAGAAAGAGGTGGAGGTTAGTGAAGAAGGGAGGTGTTGGGGACTTGTTCTCAAATGCTATGAGTTAAGAACAAGGCAACACAAAATGTTAATGGTTATTGTTGGGGACTTGTTCTCAAATGCTATGAATTAAGAACAAGGCAACACAAAATGTTAATGGTTAAGGCCCTTCGCCCTTCGAAGCATTATCTCCCTTAGGATATAATGATCTTCGGACGAAGGTCATGAAGGATGTACCTTCATCATCGCAGTATATATTAATGAAAGAAGAAACATATGAAACAAAAGAAATAACATGAATAATCATATGACATTATTAATATATCTTTATTATTTCATCACGAATGAACATAAACAATATCGAATTACATTTGTACCTTTGGCTTGACAGAAGACAAAAGTCTAAGTGTGACGCGCGAGTGAATACAAGTTAGCGTGAATAGTACGATGTCACTGTTCATCTATTTATAGCCACAGGATACAGTCTGTGTGAAATTACATTCATGCCCTTGACATTTACTATTGACCTAGGGATAATCTATCGAGGACTAGACAGTCTTTTCCCTTTTAAGTCGGTTTCATTTTCCACTGCCGAGCCGAAGCTTTTCCACGGGTAGCTTTGGCATTGGTTCATCCTTCTCCTGAACTGCACCAATGATCTCATTTACAGCTTTATCTCATGTCCGAAGGTTCCTGTACATATATTATACTTGGGAAACATGTTAGTCGTGTTTTTGAGGACCTTCGGAAGATGAAGGCCCCCAACAGTAGCCCCTCACAGTATTAATTTGTTATAATAACGAATTTAGACTGCGACGTGAACGAAGGCCTTAAGCCGAAGGTCCGAAAAACACCTTCCCTTTGCTAGAATAGCAACAGTCAATGACAAACGGGGTCCACCAAGTTGCAAAGCACTGAGCGTATAAATATGAACCATAGCAGCAACATTTGATACGCCATTTCTGTCGTTTGCGTTATTTTCTCAAACTTTTAGCTCTTGCTCATTAGCTCTTGCCTGATTTTCGAGTTTTTAGAGCTTTGGTTTAAAGAAACATTTTCTCCAAATTTGAAAAGAAGAAGATGAGTGGATAGAAGAAGATGACTGAAGAGAAGAAAAAGACCGGGGAGACGAAGCTGTATGAAGAGAAAAAAGTTGCAGATCCTTTCATTGCTAGATTTATTGAGTCCATGGCAAAAACAAATATAGAGAAAATTACTAAGGAAATCATGGAGGGTTTATCCGAAGATTCTGGAGACAGTGATAGTTATGCCGTAGAGAGTGGGGATGAAGATTCTGAGGATCGACCCTGGCGGCCAAGTCATGCTATCTTTGGAAAGTCGACTATCAAACAGAGTCACATTGACGCTATGAGGGGGAGGTACTTTCGCGACATGTCTCTTGTGAGGGTTGGAGGAGACAATACTGCCCCTGCTCCGGAGGAAAACGAAGTTGTTATTTACCAAAGCTTCTTGAAGGCAGGCCTTCGGTTTTCGCTGAGTAAATTTGTGGTCGAAGTATTAAAGATATTCCAAATCTATCTTCATCAGATAACCCCTGAAGCTATAATCAGGATGGGGACATTTGTTTGGGATGTAAGGAGCCAGGGGCTAGAGCCGAGCGCAAAGTGCTTCTGCAGTATGCACGAGCTTTTATACAAGACGAAGGCTACTGGCAAAGAACAGTACCATAACAACTTCAGTTGTTATGGATTTATTGCTCGCCCCAATGCAAGCCACCCAGTGCCGACATTCCGGAAAATATGGCCCAGAGCCTGGATGGAGGAGTGATTTTATGTTAAAAATGATTTAAAGAAAAGGGAGGATATCAAGGAAGTTATCCAGCACCCCATCTGGTCCCGCTTCGGCCTCCGAAGGCTGAATGTGGATATTGATGGCGACATTGAAGAGTGTCAGAAGGCCTTTAGTATTGTGTGCTCCTTCATTGGCATGAGGGATTTGATTCAAGAGCACATAGCCTTCAGGGTATGGCCACTTGTGGAGAGCTAGGATATGCCGAATGAGACCACTGTCGAATCCAGTGAAGGTGGTCTAGTCCAATTGAAGTATAGCTTCAGATTTAGGGAGAAGTTTGATGAGCTAGACGATGACTGGCTGAAGTGTATTGAAGCTACCAGTGATGAGCTACTAGGGGCATACTCCAAGGTCGAAGATAATGCTTTGTCCGCAGCTTTTGGGGTCGGGGCAAGAAAAGATTGAACAGGGTATTTGATGCGATTGGCTTTGTATACCCTGATTACCACTACCCGCTACGAGGGTAAGGGAAAAAGAGAAAGACTGCCGCTTCGGCACCCCAGCTGAACCGAAGAGCAAAAAGGTGAAGGTTTTGACCCACCGGCCGCGTTATATTGAACCGGCCATAGTACCTGAATTTGGCGAAGGGACCTCTTCAGCTGCCGAAGTAAGACAAACTGCTCCGATTGTGCAGAGCGCTGAAGAGTCGACTGTAGTGCCGAAGGTGCCTACAGTTGGGCCAGCCGAAGCTAAAGATGATAAGGCCAAAGAGCCACAGGTGGAAAAGGTGATAAAAGTGCCAGAAATCCTGAGCCCATCGACAGAGGAAGATTTGCCGAAGATGCAAAAAACTCCTGCTGCAACTCCCAATAGGAGGAGGATGGCCAGCGTGCTAGACGCTGTTATAGAGACCATGAAGGCCTTAACTCCTGCTCCTGCCAAGAAAACTGCCGAAGCTGCCAAAGTCCAAGTCAAAGCCAAATCTAGGCCTTCACTGCCTACTGAAACGAAGGCCACCGAGCCTGAAGATAAGGTGGATCAGCAAATTTCAGATACCAGCAAAACGACAGAGCAAGATATGGTAGAAAAAGCAGAATCTCTTGTCCTCGAAGCCTTAGCTGAAGATACTGATTACATTGTTTGACATGCTTTGGGGAAAAATTATCTGAAGAAGAAATCTTGGAGGCCAAACACTACGCCCAAAGACTGAAATATCCGAAGGGGGTCTTAGTGTTCAATGGTAGTAACGAAGATGATTTTCTGTACTGTCTCCCGGATAACAAAGAAATATCTGTTTGCCGGGAGATGGCTAAGAGTATGGGATTTCCTAAGCTTGAAGAAGGCCTTTCGGTCTTATCGAAGGATGATCTTGCTGACAGCCTCGCATACAATAGTATAAAGATATAGAGGTTAATTTTGAAGCTAGAAAATGAAGTATTTTACTGCCATGCTCAACTCTTTCTTCTTCTTTGCAGGGCTTAATTCTTAGTAATGCCTTGAGGTATCAGAAGAGCGCCGAAGACGAAGGCTGTACAATGGCTCTTAACAACCTTCGCTCTGAGGTGATTGAATTGAGAAACGAAGGTCTAGAGAAAGACAAAATTTTGATTTCATTGGTGAACAAAGTAAAGGAGGACGAAGCTAATTACAAAGCTTAGGTCGAAGCCTAGAAAACCGAAATTGAAAACCTTCGGAGACAACTGGCCGAAGCTAAGGAGAACTGCGCGCTCGCACAGGCTAATCAAGAAATCAGTGAATATTGGAAAAATAAGTTAGAGAAAAATGTTGAAGAACTTCGCGAATCCAAGGAAAGGTGCTTTGAGAAATCCTTGGATTGCGTGAAGAAATTAAAAACTAGCTTCGCCAAAGTGGGCGCCTACTCTGCTGAAGAAAACTTCATACGAGGCGACCCCGAGGGCGTTGTTGAATGGATAAGTGGAGAGGCCGAAGCCTTCGAGGAAATTTTGAGTGATCGTGGGGATGTTTGCGCGTTTTCGGGTGCGGGGAACTTCAGCTATTTTGGAGAAGGCCGGATGTGATCATGTTAAGGCTATAGCCCAGGCCGAAGCTGCCTTCTCCATAGACGATATGAAGGATCCTTCATCTGAAGCAACTTTAATGGGCGGGAAATTTATAATGATGTCTGGGTGAATGGTGGCCGAGAGCTGGCCCACGAGATTATAAAAAAGAGTGAAAAAGACACCCACGACGCCCAGGCAGAAGCAAAACGAGCTGAAGATGCTGCAGAATGCGAAAGGCGTATAAGTATTATTTCTTGATTATTTTAGCTTCGGTACTTGCTTTGTGGCTTCGAACTAATCTGTTTACCTACTTCAGCTAACTATCCCCGCCTCCGGAGCCGTACGATCCCCTTGCTGATCCAGAAATGAAGGAAGCATTGGAAATTATAAGCACGACATACTCCATTATCGACGAAGTCGTCGACAAGCTCTTGAACGAAGTTGTAGAAAAAGTCCTTAGAGAGGAATAGATTTTATTGTAATAATATTTTGAAATGCTGGAATATATGGAACAGTTGAAGGAATATTAGGCTTCTATTGTAACAAAACTATGTGACACTTTTATGTATGTAATATTAAATCGAATATGTAAATTATTGTAATTTATTTCTTTGCGATGCATGAAATTTACACACATACCGTTTTTTAGCCTTCGGCGAAAAAACACCTTCCCTTATTTTCATGCTTCGTAAAGAGATCCCTTCTTATGACAAGGCTGATAAAACTGTATTTTACAAAGCTTACTTCGTGCCTTAGCACATTTTCAATTTGACGAAGCATTTGCCAAAGTTTGGCTTCGTATTCGATTCTTGTGTCGTTAATGCAATATGATGTATGATGTAATGTTATGCGAAATGATGCGATGATATGATGCAAAATGATGAGGATGTCGAAGACACACACCCACACTAGAATATACAAGCTCTGCATCCCCTTAGGAACGACTTTTGAGCTTCTTCACCTTCTATTTCGGTGATATAAGTTCTGTATCCTCTTAGGAACGTCTTTTGAACTTCTTCGCCTTCTATTTCGGCGGTATAAGTTCTGCATCCCCTTAGGAACGACTTTTGAACTTCTTCGCCTTATATTTCGGTGGTATAAGTTCTGCATACCCTTAGGAATGACTTTTGAACTTCTTCGCCTAATATTTCGGCGGTATTTGGCTCTGCATTCCCTTTGGAACGACTTTTGAGCAGAAAACTTACACTGCGCTCCCTTAGGAACGACTTTTTGTAGCTTCGTCAATTTTGGCTTTGCATTCCCTTAGAAACGACTTTTGAGCAGAAAACTTACACCGCGCTCCCTTAGGAACAACTTTTTGTAGCTTCGTTTATGTTGGCTCTGCATTCCCTTAGGAACGACTTTTGAGCTTCGTAAATCTGTGAAGAAGATATATTTCATTTTGGTAGAGGCAGAATCATTACAAGAAATTAAAACTAAATTTTCATTGCTTGTTCCTTATACAAAAAGCAAAATGGCATAGAAAATAAAAGTATTTCAGAAGCAGGATATTGCTCAGTATATGTGCTTTGACTTTGGTACAGTACTGTTGACTGTACGAGCTTTGGACTCCTCCCTGAAGTCATGTTGTTGTTGGGAGTGCTGGCGCCCTTCTGGCTGCTGGCTTCGGGTATAAGCAGGTTGCAATGGTGGTGGCGGTGGAAGCTGAGGCCAGGAAGCTTGTGAGTGGCTTGCCGAAGCAACAGAAGCTGTAGGTTGATTGCCCACATACTCTGGTATGTAGGGAGAGTGGCACGAAGCGGTATGTAAGACCTGCTTCGGCTGATTCTGTCGGGCTTCTGCTTCGGCGATCTCTTTTTGCTTTTGAATGGTAATCTGACACATTCTTGTCGTGTGGCCCTTGTCTTCACCACAGAATAAGCAATAGATTTTCCTGGGCTGATCCCCATATCTTCCTCCGAAGCCCCTACCGTCTCGGCCCCTTGGAGCCGGTGGCCTGAAGGAGCATTGCTGCTGTCCTGAATATTGTGAGCTGTGGTGCGGCCTCTAAAACTGACCTCCTTTGTCATCGTTCTGACTCGAGCTATGGATTGATCTAACATGCCTAGGGTGAATTCTCCCTCCGAAGCCCCTAGTCATCTCAGAAAATCTATAAACTTCCTCCCTTCTTTGGCGGAAGTCATTGTCAGCCCGGATGTACTCATCCATTTTTTGAAGCAGCTTCTCCAGAGTCTGGGGGGGGCTTCCTGGCAAAGTATTGAGCCGTAGGACCTGGTCGAAGACCTTTAATCTTGGCCTTTGTCGGTACCCTGAAACTAGGGTACCCCTTACTACAGTAAGAAGACGCGGTACCCACGTGGCTATCTCTAGTCGCGTGGTAAAGGAGTTGTGCGTAGGACCAGACCACGACTCGCCCCAGCCTCAAGCGACTACTCTAGGTCAACAATAGCACCCGATCCCACCACGTGGACGGCTCCAGGGGCGCCACGTGGCCAGGGAAGATGATATACTCCAAGGTATCAACAGTGAGTCCGGACCCCCGTGGGAAAGTGCCGGACCCCTGTATATACAGACCGTACCTCCGGGTAAGGTCCAGGACCTCCACGGGCGCAAACCAGACCCCTAGGATATGTTCCGGACCCCTCTGTGTGGGGTCCGGGCCACTCACAGCAGGGTCCCAGGATTCTGGGACAGAGAATACCTAGGTCTTAATCAAGGCCAGGCGGGGGTCCGAAGCCGACACGTGTCCGGGCCTTACCGTATATGCTTCTGCTCCCCGCTCAGGCAGAGCCCTAATGCTACCACGTGGCATGGTGCACGTGACGTAAGCCAATGGGCGGAGCTTGACGTAAGGCTTCTGGGCTGCACGGCCTCTAAATTTATTGCAGATAAGGCGCGCCGCCTGTCCAGTCCACTGGCAGGCGATGTGCCGCCTCAGCATTAAATGAGCCATGTCCATTCCACTGGCAGGCGATGTGCTGCCTCCGCATTTAATGAGACATGTCCATTCCGCGGGCAGGCGGCGACCAATTCATTCCGTAGGCAGCATGCCTGTCCATTCCACTAGCAGGCAGTACACCCGTACTGCTGCGTGCACTATGCTCATCATCACTCGAGCGTTACCGAGGAAGCAGCCGTCGCATATCAATACTGCGTGGACTACGGATATCATGGCGCCATGAGATTGCTCAGATGTACCTGCATTAGATACTTCTATAATGTATTCCCTCCGTTTTGCTCCTGGGCCCACATGTTGGGGCTCAGCATCCTTGTACGTGCCCCCCTTGAGCTATAAAAGGGAGGGCACATGGCGTTACAAGGCAGACCCAACTCAGACACTCACTCAGATTCACACAGACTCTCATACACTCCAGCTCTCAAGCTCATAGATTCAATACAACACACAATGGAGTAGGGTATTATGCTCCAGCGGCCTGAACCACTCTAAATCCTCGTGTTCACTCGTGTTCATCGATCATCTAGCAGACAGGCAAAACGCTTAGCCCCCCTCATCTAAGGATTTAGGGCGGGTTCGTTCCGCCACCCAGCCGGAGAATTTTCCTCTCCGACATTTGGTGCGCTAGGTAGGGGGCTTGGCATTAGGTTTTTGCTTGTTTTTCTGCTCGACACCATGGTCCAGATCGTCGAGCACCATGACTTCGGTCCCGAAGACTTCCTGATGGAGGAAGAAGCTGCATCTTCCATGCCTCGGGCCTCTAGTCGCCCTGTGCCTGGTGCTGCTGCTGTGCGCTCTGCGCGGTAGCACACTCCTGCGCAGGCGTCCAGGACGTCAAGGGTTGCGCCTGGGGCCTTGTCTGCAGCCAGGGAGTTGCTACGCCACCCTCCTAGCTCTACGGCCTCGCCGGGGCCATGAAGCAGTGGCGTGACGATGTCGACTGTCTGCTCGGCATGGCGCATTCTGGCTCAGCCAGGCCCAAGCCTCGGTCGTCCCGGCGTCAACATGAGGCATTGGCGTCAGTGCACTCATCCTCGGTGAGGGCCGCACCGACTGAATACCTGCGGGCGGAGCTCAACCGCAGGCATGCGGGAGAGGACGCTCCAGTCTCTCTAGAGAGGCCTGATGACCTACGACCAAAACTCAATCGCAGGCATGCGGGCGAGGATGCCCACGTCTCTCTGGAGAGGGAGCGTGAGCGCCAACAGAACGTCGAGGGTCGCAACCTCGACCTAGACTTCTCCGCGGTTGCACCGCAAACTCCAACGGGCGCCCGGATCCAGGCGGGTGTCCCATTGGCCAACGTGGGCTGCTCCACACTGGCGGATCATCTCCGCGCGACGACTTGGCCATCCAAGTTTCGGCCACACCTGCTAGAGAAGTACGACGGTACGTCAAATCCGTCGGAATTCTTGCAGGTATACGTCACCGCTATTACGGCAGCAGGTGGAAACACTGTCGTAATGGCAACATACTTCCATGTAGCCTTGTCTGGGCCAGCCCGGACCTGGCTCATGAACCTCACCCCAGGATCGATCTACTCCTGGGAAGAGCTATGTGCGTGGTTCACAGTGAACTTCGCCAGCGCTTATCAATAGCATGGCGTGGAGGCTCACCTCCATGTAGTGAGGCAGGAACCCGGGGAAACTCTCTGGGCTTTCATCTCCTGCTTCACTAAGGTACGAGGGACTATACCCCGTATCACCGATGCTTCCATCATCATCGCTTTCCACCAGGGGTACATGATGAGAAGATGTTGTAGAAGTTGGCCACACATGACATGGAAACTGTCACCACGCTCTTCGCTCTGGCTGACAAGTGTGCCAGGGCTGCCAAGGGCCAAGCATGGCACTTGGCACCACAGACCGAAGTTGCCTAGATGGGTGGCTTGGGTGCCATCGCCCAAGACGGCAAAAAGAAGAAGAAGAACCGCGGCCACGAGAGGCCGCCGTCTGCTGCTCCGGTCGTCGCAGCCGCGACTGGGGGTCGGAACAAGCGCCCACGGCCACAGGGAGGCTACAGCGGCTCATGCCCTGTGCACCCCAACAGTCGCCATAGCGCCGTGGAGTGCCGCAAGATCATCAAGCTCGTGAAATGCGTCAGTGAGTGGCGCGAGCAGACTTCCAAGGATGGCTCCCCACCTCGTCGCCGGCCTCGCAAGGAGAGGGTCGATGATGGTGATGTGGCCGCGGGAGAACGGGACCTTGGGTTTCAGTCACCTGAGGGGGTTCTGAAGGATGTTTTCACTGGGGACTCCGACTCTGGTGATGGCAATGACCGCCACAAGAAGCTGTATGTCATGTATGACGGGAGCTTGGAGCTCACCTCCCGCAGGAATGTCAAGTCCCTGCGCCGAGAGGTCCTTTCGGTGGTCCTGGGGGTCCCGAAGGCTGCTCCACATCAGCGGTGGAGGAGCACCACCATCTCCTTCGAGGCATTCGACTGCCCCGACAACATGGCAGGGGCCGGTATACTACCGCTCATCACCGCCCCTATCATCACCAACATGCGGCTGCACCATGTTCTGATCGACGGCGGGGCTAGGCTCAACATCATTAGCCACGCTGCGTTCAAGCAGCTTCAGATCTCAGGGTCCCGACTAGGACCCTCTCGGCCATTCTCCGGAGTGGGCGCTCAACCGGTGTATCCCCTTGGGAGCATCACACTCCCGGTTATATTCAGGTCAGAGGAAAACTTCCGCACATAGTACGTCCAGTTCGACGTTGCAGAGGTTAACCTCCTGTTCAACGCCATCATTGGCAGGCCGACCCTGTACCGGTTCATGGCCATTGCCCATTACGGGTATTTGGTCCTCAAGATGCCATCTCCAGCCGGGGTCATCACCGTGCGAGGCAACCGCGCCGCTGCGCTGGCGGCTGTGGAGAAGCTGCATGCCCTGGCGGTAGAAGCTGCTTGCCCAGACGATGGAGGGAGGGACCCCTCGACCTCCGGTACCAAGGCACCTACCAAGGTGCCAAAGGTGCGGCCATCCGGAGCGGACGACGTCCCCATCAAGGTCGTCCGGCTCTGCACGGATTCCCCCCAGACCACTCGTATTGCGGGTGATCTGGAGGAGAAATAGGAACTCGCGCTCATCGCCTTCCTCTAGGCAAATGCCGACATGTTCGCATGGGAGCCGTCGTAGATGCCTAGGATCCCCAGGGAGGTGATCGAGCACCATCTGAAGATCAACCCTGACGCCAGACCAGTGAGTCAGAAGCCTCAGAGACAGTCCGTTGAGGGGCAGGACTTCATCCGAAAGGAGGTTCGGAAGCTGTTGGACGCCAGCTTCATCGAAGAGGTTCATCACCAGTGTGGCTGGCCAATCCAGTCATCATCCCCAAGGCGAATGGGAAGCTTCGGATGTGCATCGACTACACCAGCCTTAATAAGGCTTGTCCCAAGGACCCATATCCACTCCCACGTATAGATAAAATCGTGGATTCTACCTCAGGGTGCGACCTCTTGTCCTTCTTAGATGCTTACTCTGGTTTCCATCAAATCCAGATGTCTAGGGAAGATAGGAAGCATACCGCTTTTGTAATAGTGGATGGGCTTTACTGCTATGTCGTAATGCCTTACGGTCTGAAAAACGCCTTGCCGACATTTGTGCGGGCGATGAGTAAGACTTTCGGGGACCTGATCAGGGACAGGGTGGAGGTATACGTCGATGAAATCATGGTCAAGACTAAGAGAGGGTCGACCCTAGTGGAAGACTTAACCCTGGTCTTCGACAAGCTGCGGACAACACGCACGAAGCTGAACCCGGACAAGTGCGTCTTTGGTGTCTCCGCTGGAAAGTTGCTGGGGTTCCTGGTTTCGCACTGGGGCATTGAAGCAAATTCGGAGAAGATCAAGGCAATTGAGGCAATGAGGCCTCTGACCCATATCAAGGATGTCTAGAAGCTTACAGGGTCATTATCCGCCCTTAACCGCTTTATTTTAAGGCTGGCTGAGAGGGTGCTGCCCTTCTTCAAGTTGTTACGGAAGTCCGGCCCATTCTCTTGGACCGAAGAGGTGGAACATGCCTTTTGAGAGTTGAAGCAGCACCTGGTGTCCCTATCAATACTGGTAGCTCCAGAACCTAGGGAGTCATTGTATTTATACATCGCGGCGGCTGCAGAAGCGGTGAGCATGGTGCTGGTCGTCGAAAGGACGACACAAGAAGGCTAGGAACCTGAGGGCTCGGGACCAACTACAGGGGTTCGAACCATCCAAAAGCAGTTCTACTACATCAGCGAGGTCCTCCATGAGGCAAAGGCTAGGTATCTTGAGACACACAAACTTCTCTATGTTGTGCTTGTTGCGTCCAGGAAGATGTACCACTATTTCTAGGCACACAGGGTCATGGTGGTGACCTCCTTTCCGTTAAGGGCCATCCTCCACAACTCTAACGCCACATGCAACATCGCCAAGTGGACTGCGGAGCTCGCTGAGTTCCAGCTGGACTTCCAGCCTCGCCACGCCATCAAGAGCCAGGTCCTGGCTGACTTCATCGTGGAGTGGACACCTCCCCCAAGCGCTCCTAGGGGTCCTGATCCCGATTCGGACCCCACCCCGGCAAAGCCCAGGGGTCCAGTCTTCACCGAGCCCCACTAGATGCTCTTCTTCAACAGATCCCCCCGTCAACAAGTTGGCGGAGCTGGGGTGGTCCTCATCGACCCCAACGGAGATCAAGTGAAGTACATGGTGCACCTTGAGTTCAAGGCCACCAACAATATGGCAGAGTACGAAGCATTGATCTTCGGCTTGTCGGTCGCCCTATCCCTGGGGATCTGCCAGCTCCTCGTGAAGGGGGACTCCCAACTGATCATCAAGCAAGTCCGCGGGGAATGTAGCTGCAACGAGCCCAGGCTCGCAGCTTACCTCCTCCACGTAAGGAAGCTAGAAAAAGACTTCACGACCCTAGAACTGCAACATGTTCCTCGGGCTAACAACTCGGCGGCAGATGAACTCTCCGTGAGGGCATCAACTTGGGCACCCGTGCCCGAGGGCGTCTTCGAAAGATGGCTGCTGAGACCCACCGCCCAGCCCGCTAAACTGGACGAAGGGGGCGAGACTTGCACCTCGAAGCTAGCGGTCCTGGTGGCGTACCATCTACAGATCCCACCAAAGATTGTGTGTGCTACAGCGGGTCCTGCCAACCTTGTAACGCCACAACCAGTGTCTCAGAGTGGTCCCGATGCATGGATCTCCGAGATTCGGGACTACCTGAAGGAAAATATCCTTCCTGAAGATCATGTGTCCGCAGAGCGCATAGTGCGGTTGGCTACACGCTACACGGTGGTAGAGGGGGATCTCTACCGCCGTGGCGCCAACGACATTCTCATGCGGTGCATCACCCAGGAGGAGGGTCGTGAGTTACTCGTGGAGATCCATGGAGGATAGTGTGGAAGTCATTCAGCATCTCGACACTGGTTGGTAAGGCCTTCCGGCATGGTTTTTACTGGCCAACAGCTCTCTAGGAGGCAGCTGAGATAGTAAAGTCCTGCAAGGCGTGTCAATTCCATGCAAAGCAGATACACACACTAGCTCAGGCTCTGTAGATGATTCCACCCTCCTGGCCATTCACCGTATGGGGGGTGGATATCCTGGGACCATTCCCCAGGGCCGTCAGCGGGTACCGATTCCTCTTCGTCGCCATCGACAAGTTCACAAAGTGGCCTGAGGCCACCCCTGTGGTTAGCATCACCCAGGGTGCTGCTGTTGCCTTCCTCAGGTCAATCGTCTGCAGATTCAGGGTCCCAAGCCATATCATTACGGACAACAGGACCTAGTTTACAAGTCGACTCTTCCAGGATTATTGCGAGGGCATCGTCACCTAGCTCTGCTTTGCATCTGTGGATCATCCCATGAGCAACGACCAAGTTGAGAGGGCAAATGCAGAGATCCTCAGGGGACTCAAGACACGCACCTATGACTGCTTGAAAAAGCATGGTGCAAATTGGGCCAATGAGCTACCGTCCGTGCTATGGGGGAACTAGACCACACCCAGCCGAGCTACCGGGGAGACCCCGTTCTTCCTGGTCTACGGGGCCGAAGCCTACCTTCCCCCAGAAATCCTTATGGGCTCCCCACGGGTCCAGTCGTTTGATGAGTCTATGCAGGAACAGCTACGGCGTGAGGACGTGGACTTCATCGACGAGCGCAGATGGCAAGCGGCGATCTGAAATGCACAATACAACTAGGCGCTCAGGCGCTACCACCAACGATTTGTGCATAGTAGGGAGCTCGGGGTCGGGGACCTAGTCCTAAGGCGAGTACTGAACCGAGAAGGGATCCACAAACTCTCCCCCAGTTGGGAAGGACCCTTCAAGGTGACGGAAGTATGCCGACCCGGGTGTGTCCGCCTTGCCACAACTGAAGGAGTGCCTCTTCCCAACCCCTGGAACATAGAGCATCTCCGTAAGTTCTATACATAGGAGCAAGTCTGAGGGGTTAAGGTTTCTTCGTTTTGTAACTAAGTTGTGCATATGTGTACGTCAGTCCGGTGAGGTCCGCCCTCATAAGCCCGGCCTGTTGGTCTGCACCCATACATAGGAGGAAGTCGCCGACCACATGCATGGAGGTCAGACCACCGGTTGCCAAGGTCTTGATTCTGTCCAGCACAGGCAGGAACTCCGGCGCCAGCAACAGCTTGGCCCTCCATTGCTTCTGATCGAGCGCTGGCCCGTCGTTCGGCAGGACGAGGCGGTCGTTGGCCTCGGCGCTGGCGACCACCCAGTTGGCGCGCCAGTCCTCCCACCTTGCGCTGCCGAGGGTGGGGATGTAGGCCACGACTGAGTCCGACCTTGTTTGGAAGTAGTATGCGCTGAGGTGGTCCTTAGCCTTCACAGACTTCACCAACACGAAGAAATGGCGGAAGAGGGAGGTGCTGAGGGCCACCCCCACGAACATCTCGCAGAGGTGGACGAAGATGGCCACGTGGAGGATGGAGTGGGGTGTGAGGTGTTGAAGCTGGAGGCCGAGCTCCTCCAACAGCAGCAGGAAGAAAGGCGAGATCGATAGCGCCAACCCGCAGGAGAGGTAGGAGATGAACAACACGAACTCCCCGGCGGTGAGATCACCGAGGGGAGTGGCGCCGACGCGGATCCTCTCGGCGAACGCCGGTGCGCTCCATCCGAGCAGGTGGCGCACCAGGTTGAGCACCCCCTCAGACTGGAAATGCTCGGGATGAACTAGCGAAGCCATGGCGACTACGACGGCGGAAAGCAGAAGAGCGCGAATACAAAGAGGCGCACAGAGCTCGAAGGCGAAAGGGTGCAGCAATTAGGAGAGAAAGCGAAAGCGTAACTGCTGCGCGTAGGGTGAATCCCTCTTCAAGGCAGACTCTCTCACTCGTGCCCCGAGACGCTATAGGAAATCCCGACCGACGCACACCTGACACCCAGGCGACCTAGTCTGTGACACGGGGGCCCGGGTCCACAAGTCATACGTGTTGTGCGCGGAACTCCTGGTGCGAAAAAGGCGAACCGCCGCGCGTGCCCGAAAAGCGAACCGCCGCCCGCGGTAGCGCGCCTCTTCATCTCCGCCGCAAGAAACAACGGCCCAGTCTCTGACACGGGGGCCCGGGCCCACGAGTCATACTCCTTCGGTGTCAGTTCCCGGGTGCAGAAAAGGCGAACCACCGCACGCGCCGGTGGTGCGCTTCCTTAGGGCCACAACAGAAGACAGAGAAGGTGATTTTTAAAACCAATGCAGCAGCATCGAGGCACCTCGCGCATGGCCCGGCGAAACCATCAGGCGTGGGGGCCGTGGGTCAGTCAGCCGCGGGGATAGACATGACAGTTGACGTGACCGAAGGCGGATTGGTGGTGATTACGTCAGCAAACGTACGGAAGCAGCGCGCCAATCGCCAATCAAGCTTTGGCCCCACCTGCAGGCTCGTATCCTCCCCTGAGGTGGG
The DNA here is from genome assembly GCF_902167145.1 of Zea mays. Classification (NCBI taxonomy): domain Eukaryota; kingdom Viridiplantae; phylum Streptophyta; class Magnoliopsida; order Poales; family Poaceae; genus Zea; species Zea mays. The sequence goes on from NC_050101.1 coordinate 102,745,321, forward strand.
CCTGGGGCCACTGTCGGTACCCTGAAACTAGGGTACCCCTTACTACGGTAAGAAGACGTGGTATCCATGCGGCTATATCTAGTCGCGTGGTAAAGGAGCTGTGCGTAGGACCAGACCACGGCTCACCCTAGCCTCAGGCGACTACTCTGGGCCAGCAACAGCACCCGACCCCACCATGTGGACGGCTCCGGGGGCACCACATGGCTAGAGAAGATGATATACTCCAAGGTATCAATAGTGAGTTCGGATTCCCATGGGAAAGTGTCGGACCCCTGTATATATAGACCGGACCTCCGGGTAAGGTCCAGGACCTCCACGGGCGCAAACCGGACCCCTAGGATGGGTTCCAGACCCCTATGTGTGGTGTCCGGGCTACTCATAGTAGGGTCCCGGGATTCTAGGACAGAGAATACCCAGGCCTTAATCACGGCCAGGCGGGGGTCCAAAGCCGACACGTGTCCGGGCCTTACCGTATACGCTTCTGCTCCCCGCTCAGGCGGAGCCCCGATGCTGCCACGTGGCATGGTGCACGTGACGTAAGCCAACGGGCGGAGCCTGACGTAAGGCCTCTGGGCTGCGTGGCCTCTACATTTATTGCGGATAAGGCGCGCCGCCTGTCCAGTCCATTGGCAGGCGATGTGCCGCCTCGGCATTAAATGAGCCCTGTCCATTCCACTGGCAGGCGATGTGTCGCCTCCGCATTTAATGAGACCTGTCCATTCCGTGGGCAGGCGGCGACCAGTCCATTCCGCAAGCGGCGTGCCTGTCCATTCCACTGGCAGACAGTACACCCATACTACTGCGTGCACTATGCTCATCATCACTCGCGCGTTACCGAGGAAGCAGCCGCCGCATATCAATACTGCATGGACTACGGATATCATGGCGCCAGGAGATTGCTCAAACGTACCCGCATTAGATACTTCTATAATGTATTCCCTCCATTTTGCTCCTGGGCTCACATGTCAGGGCTCAGCATCGTTGTACGTGCCCCCCTTGAGCTATAAAAAGGAGGGCACACGGCGTTACAAGGCAGACCCAACTCAGACACTCACTCAGATTCACAGACTCTCATACACTCAAGCTCTCAAGCTCATATATTCAATACAACACATAGTGGAGTAGGTTATTACGCTTCGGCGGCCTGAACCACTCTAAATCCTCGTGTTCACTCGTGTTCATCGATCATCTAGCAGACAGGCAAAACGCTTAGGCCCCTCCTCATCTAAGGATTTAGGGCGGGTGCGTTCCGCCACCCGGCCAGAGAATTTTCCTCTCCGATAGCCTCAATGACGATTTCATTAGGCACCATGGGCGCTTGTGCCCTCAAAGGCAAGAACCTTCGAACATATGCCTGAAGGTATTCCTCATGGTCTTGAGTGCACTGGAACAAAGCCTGAGCAGTGACTGGCTTCGTCTGAAACTCTTGAAAGCTGGTGACTAGAATGTCCTTAAGCTTCTGCCATGACGTGATTGTCCCTGGCCGGAGAGAAGAGTACCATGTCTGGGCCACACTTCGGACTGCCATGACGAAGGGCTTCGCCATGACTATGGTATTGCCCCCGTACGAAGATATAGTTGCTTCGTAGCTCATCAGGAACTGCTTCGGATCTGAGTGCCCATCATACATGGGGAGTTGAGGTGGCTTGTATGATGGGGGCCATGGGGTAGCCTACAGTTCTGCTGATAGAGGAGAAGCATCATCAAAAGCAAAATTTCCATGATGGAAATTATAACTCCCTGAATTTGGGGGTAGAATTTCTTCTTCTTTTTACTCACCAAATTTAGGCGTTACTCCCTTTTCTTTTCCGGTTTCGCTCCTTCTTCCCAATTTCAAAGCAATATAGCGACTGGTGTCCGTGTCACGTGTAAACAAAACCTAAGTTGACATGAGTGTTGCATCATGCCGAATCATATTTCTTTGTCTGATTTCGTGCTTAATCGCGTGCGTTGCTTAGTTTCGTTTCGGATTTTGCTTCGCGAATTGAATTCCGATCTGTGGTTGTGCGTGCTACAGGATTTTTGCCTCGTGGTGCGGCCTAGCCCAGCCCGGCCCGGTCTCGGCCCAGCCCAGCCCAGCCCCTGGCACTCGTGCCCTCCCCATGCGCGTGCCCCCTCCCCTGGTCTCCTTCCCCTCATTCAATTCTCCCGCGTAGCAACCTCCCTCTCTCTCCCATCTCTCTCTCTCCTCGTGGTGCCCTAGGTTTTGGAGACAGTGATCGCCGGAGTTAGACCCCGAGGTGAGTTCCCCTCTCCCTCTCTCTCTCTCTCTCTCTCTCTTCCCCTCCCCCTCCCCTTCTTCTTCCACTGCGCGGCCTCTCTGCGCGCGCCCCTGGCGGCCCTCGCCCCCCCAGCGGCTCCCCCCGCGGTGCCCCTGGCGGCCCCCACGTGGCCCTCCGCGCTCCCCGGCGGCTCCCTCCGCGGCGCCCCTCCGCGCCCCCCGGTGGCCTCCTTGCGTGTGCCCCTGGTGGCCCCTCCGCGGGCCCCCGTGGCGCTCCCGGCGGCGCCTTTGCGCCCCCCTCGCGGCCCCCTGCGCGGCCCCCGCGGCGCCCCTGCGCAGCCTCCCCTGCAGCGCCCCGCGCGGCCCGGTGGCTCGCCCGGCCTCGCGCTCCTGCGCGCTCTCGCGTGGCCCGGCGGCTCACCCTGCGCGTCCGTGCCCGGTGGCCCCGCGCCCTGGTAGCCCCCTGCGCGTGCCCCGGCGTGGCCTCGCGTGCCCTGGCGCGCGCAGCGCGTTCCCGTGCGCGCAGCCCCAGCGCGTGCGGCGATCAAACCTCACTTTAATTAGTTTTTAAATTTAGTTTAATGAACGCGTTGCGTCACGCGCTTCGTCGCACGACGAATTCGTTTAATTTCAGATTTTATTAATGTGCTACATCGCGCGCTTCGTCGCTCGACGATCCATTTTAATTTCAAGATTGTTTAATGTATGACGTCGCGCGTTCAGTCGTGCGACATTCCATTTTAAATTTAGTTTGCATGACGTATACCGCCGTGCGCTTCGTCGCGCGACGCCTAACGTCTCTTTATAATTATTGCAAGTGTCTCGTTGCGCGCTCCGTCGCGCGACGAGTCATTCATTTCTTAATTCAATTTAAATGTTGTGTCGCGCGTCCCGCCACGCGACAATCCCTTTTAATTTACCTTAATCTGTTCATAGTAATTAAATATGGAACATGACTTTACCTTATGCTTAACGCGATGGCTAAATTAATACTATTATGTTTAAACGAGTAGTTTAATTTATAATCGTGTAACTGTTCTTTTGACCATAGCCTCGACCGTTACTTTCTTTCTCGCTTAGTCGTAAGTGTGAGCCCTGCGTCGAACGTCTGTTTATTTATTGCATTCCATTGTATGGTGTACTGTTCTTTTGTATTAAATGTGTGGAACGTATGTTTGAACTTGTATAGATAACGGTCAGTTGGCGGAGTCCGAAGAAGTTGCAGGTGAAGACCCTGAGCAGCAGTCGGTTGGTGAAGGCAAGTGTCCCTTGACCCATCTATGTCCTACTAATTCTCGCCCCTGCGTGGCCCCCCGCAGCGCCCCACACGGCCCCCTGCGCGCGCCTCCCCGCGCGGCCCGGCGGCTCACCCTGCGCGTCCGTGCCCAGTGGCCCCGCGCCCCGGCAGCCCTCTGCACGTGCCCCGGCGCGCGCAGCGCGTTCTCGTGAGCGCAACCCGAGCGCTCGCGGCGATCGAACCTCAGTTTAATTAGTTTTTAAATTTAGTTTAATGAATGTGTTGCGTCGCGCGCTTCGTCGCGCGACGAATTCGTTTAATTTCAGATTTTATTAATATGTTGCGTCGCGTGCTTCGTTGCGCGATGATCCATTTTAATTTCAGGATTGTTTAATGTATGACGTCACGCGTCGAGTCACGCGACGTTCAATTTTAAATTCAGTTTGGATGACGTATGTCGTCGTGCGCTTCGTCGCGCGACGCCTAACGTCACTTTATAATTATTGCAAGTGTCTTGTTGCGCACTCCGTCGCGCGACGAGTTGTTCATTTCTTAATTCAATTTAAATGTTGTGTCGTGCGTCCCGCCACGTGACAATCCCTTTTAATTTACCTTAATCTGTTCATAGTAATTAAATATGGAACATGACTTTACCTTATGCTTAACGCGATGGCTAAATTAATACTATTATGTTTAAACGAGTAGTTTAATTTATAATCGTGTAACGTGATCGCTCTTTGACCGTAGCCTCGACCGTTACTTTCTCTTTCTCGCTTAGTCGTAAGTGTGAGCCCTGCGTCGAATGTCTGTTTATTTATTGCATTCCATTGTATGGTGTACTGTTCTTTTATATTAAATGTGTGGAATGTATGTTTGAACTCGTATAGATAACGGTCAGTTGGTGGAGTCCGAAGAAGTTGCAGGTGAAGACCCTGAGAAGTAGTTGGTTGGTGAAGGCAAGTGTCCCTTGACCCATCTATGTCCTACTAATTCTTATAATTCACTTCCTGCATCTACACATTTATACCTAAGGATTGACTAGCTTTTGTCTATCTTGTCCTTGTTTACCTATTTTGGTTGGGTTATTTCAGTTTAGCTTTATGCTAGTGCTTCACATTAATTAATGAATATGATGAGATATCTATGATACACTATTTTCCCTTTTTGATTATGATGATGGTACTTGTGGCCCTTAAGGGGACTCGAGCTGTTTCTCGAGTGCCTCTCCGTAAGGACCTGTTCGTTGGATGATCGCCCGGGAAACAGTGCAACCATGAGGGTGGAGTGGGATGCCCTTAGCTGAGTAATTAGAGGAACTGGGGTGTAGTTCGCTTCACTGCCATTTATTTATGGTCTACTTGCTGGTCATATTAGTTCTGTTCTCACTCTTATGCTTACGGTGTCTTTTGTAGATGGCTCGTCTTAGACACACTGCACGGAAGTCTGTCATCCCCTTCTTACCCTCTCGTCTTGCGAAGCGTCCGCTTCGCCGTCCAGTGACTGGTCAGTCCAGCCACTTGGAGAGGTTGCACCACCGCCTGCACGAGGAGCAAGAGCGTCGACGACAGGAGCTAGAGCAGCAAGGCTCTTCTTTCTCGCTTCAGCAGGAGGTAGAGTCTATGAGGAGCTGCTTCCCTGTGCTCCCGCTGGAGGCGCCCCCTGCACCACCACTGAGCGCCCTAGCCGCTGGAGTAGCTGCTGGAGGAGACCCAGACGACGGAGGTGGCGACAGCAGCTCGAGCCATAACACCGACCTTTTAGAGGAGCAGGAGTTGGAAGGATGGGTTGCCCGACCCATCCCCCGTGACGCCGCTCGTGGGTGTCACTTCCACGATGCGCTCGACACTCTGCTACGCTAGGCACTCGACCGGCGTACTTGGTCTATCGAGTATCGTTGTGTTGTCTTCCAGCACAGTCGTGGGGTTTACCCGGACCGCTGGGAGGCGACCTGCTTGGTGCGTCGTCCGGAGAACAGTCGCTGGGGTGCGGAGGTTTGCTAGAGCACTATTCTATCTCTGAGCGGGACTTAGCTGAGGCGGCCATGCAAGATGTCGCTCGGCGTGCGCTTTCGCACTATTGCTCAGTGCTCGGCGGGGTAGCTGATGGTCTCAACCTGAATTATTACCCCCGCCGCCCATCTAGCAACACAGGAGGCGTGATTGTCTCACCTGTTGGTGAGGACAATCCTAGGTTGAGCAGCACAGTCAACCTAGCCACCGTGCTAAACACGGAGCTGGACCATGCATTAGACGAGCTGAGTACGGCTCGTGCTGTGAAGTGTCCCGATCCTTTGGGACTCAAATGTGATACAATTACTAGACCAGGAGGCTAGTAACCACATTCCTTACTTCAAATAGAACAGAGTTTAAATAAATGTTATTACAATACCAGGGTACAAGCTCGAGAGAGCCGGAAATACAAAGCGCAGTAGGAGATAAACTAGCCCAGGCCACAGGCAGAACTGGGTGCAGACACAGCCCCCCTCAATCAAGCATAGCAGAAAAGAAGTCTTCAGCTGCTGAAAAACATAAATAAATCTGGGTGAATACACTAGGTATTCCACAAGCCCATCCCGCTCCCGTAAAGAGAAAGCGACCTATATCATAAATGCTTTATATGGTGGAGTTGAAGTCACTCTTCTTTTTCTCAGAGAAAGGCAATACTTTTATGGTTTTTCCCAAAGAAATAGAAATAACACAATACTCAACCACCACTGAGCTTCCCGCTCCCGTGGCATCGTTTTCACTTCCAAAGACACCCTCACACACACATTTCCCTGTTCACGGAGGTTGTAAAACACTAATTGTCATACCACACCAGACTCGTCCATACCAGTGGACACAGACTATACGAATAGGTTTGAACTCTTCGCAGAGGGGTACACTTTACCCACTAATCCGGCTCTGCGATCCCATGGCCAATGAGATCCGAATTCGAATCTCTTTCCTCCCTCGCACGTCCTAACCTTAACGGTTATACCGGAAGGAGTCAGGCCACCGCCATGTCCAAACCGGACAAAACATTCCCCCTCCTTATCCTCCCGGTGCTCCCCAGCCTTCATAACCCTAGGGTTGGACCATTCGAGTTCAGATTGAGTGACTGCCCATACAGTCTCGAGTGCTTGTACTTATCATGAGTATAGGTAGTGAAGGATGACAAACCGATCCATATATGAGGGGACGATCCTTCTGCTCACACCTAAACCAGTTGAGCCATCACCTTAGGCCCTCCCCTAAACCAGGGAGTCCCTGATCATCCCACTCACAAGGTGATGAGGTTGAATACCCTTCATCGCACACTTTTCGAAAACATCGCTTAGTCAAAACCACTGCCCTTTTTCCCATCCCACATTTTGTACTCAAAAGATGTTTGTTAATGCGGGCTATCTCTCTGCTCACAATGCAAATATTCCATCCCTTAATCCCGACATAGGTAGTGGTAGAAAGAATAGGTAAATTATGCATCAAGGGAAGGATGGACTTGCCTTTGTCGAAGCTTTCCTGGCACAAAAGATTTATCTCGGAGGGGTCGGGTTCCTGCCCTTCTTCCGGAGCTACGGGTTCCGGATCGACGGTCCCCGCTTCTTCTAGCAAAATAGGCAATAAACAATACATCAAACAGTGGTTTACTGAGTGGAGTGTGTCAAGATCCTAACATTATCATTCTATGTGGCTTAGAAAGTGCATGGATAATTTTTTTGGCACATAAAATATCAATATATATGTACATAACTAAATGGGAAAAAGAAAAAGAAAAAGGAAAAGGATTTTCAGCTCTGGTGGGCCGGGGGGGGGGGGGAGAATTCCGGCCCAGCATGGCCCAAGGGCGAGAGACGGCGTCATGGTTACGGGCCCACGCGCTAGGGAGAGCGGGAGGGGAGACGACATCAGCGCAGATGGGGAAGGGGGGTGAACCGGCCGTCCCGCGGGGAAAACCCGGCCGCCGGCGGGTTCAACGACGATTCTCCACCGGTGACCCGGTTCTTGGGGAACGGGTAGGTGCCATAGCACGAGAAGAGGCTGGTGAGCTTAAGGGTGGGTCCAATTTTGCTAGATGTGACTGAGAGGGGGCTGACCACGATGGGGTGGCGGAGCTCAGCGGCGGGAGTCGTCGCCGGTGAGGTTCGGGTGGTGATCGGGGGCAGGGGAGCGGTGTTCCGAGTCTGCGGTGATGTGGTGAAGCTACTGAGCCTAGTGAATTGCTCGCTGAACAACCAGAGAGGGGGGAGGAGAAGGAGCTCACCAGAGCGGAGGGAGGGGCGGCAGAGCTGGTGCGGTTGAGCTCGGGGAGGAGGAGAAGAGTGGTCGAGGCCGGTGCAGGGCATGGAGGAGCTCGGGGCGGCCCTTTTATAGGCGCCTGAGGGAAGGGGAGCAGCGGTGTTAGGTGGACACCGGTGAGGTGCACAGCAACGGCGTAAATGGTGCACAGCGGCTGCGACGGGACCGCTCGGTGGGGTGGTGCCGTGCAAGGACATGACCACAGCAAGCGAGGACGAAGCGGTGCCGAACTTCTCTGAGCGGCGTGTGCGGGCGTGGAGGAGAAGAGGGCGTGGTCGGCAGTGATCGCGTTGAAGCCGTGCGCGGCGAGGGAGATAGGGTGGCTGACTGGTGGGGCCGGCTTGTCAGCGATGCGCGGGCGCGAGAGAGCAAGGGTGAGCGCGGCTGGCGGGTGGGGTCGGGCAGCAGTGAGAGAGAGAGAGCACGCGGGACAGGCTGGTGCGCGCGGGGAAGCAGACCGGAGGTGGGCCGAGAGGGGACAGAGATCGCGCGCGCGGGGAGGGAGAGGCCGCGTGTATGGGCCGAAAATTGGCCCAGCCAGGGGAGGAAAGGTTTCTTCTTTTTTTCAATTTCTATTTCTATTTCTTTTATCTCCTTTCCTCTTGAACAATTAATTAACTAGATAATCTTAGGTGCTAAAAAAATATAATCTATGTGAGGTGCTTCTAATAAATCAAAGTGTATGCATATGATGAGAAGACCTATGGGGTGGAGTTTAGGGAGAGATAAATAGGGGGGTTAGGGGATTAGGGTTCCAAACCTCAGGTTGAAATTTTGGGATGTTACAAACCTACCCCACTTAAAGGAATCTCGCACTCGAGATTCAGACGGGGCTCGAGAAAAGGTAAGGGTATTCGCTCCTCAAAGAGTCCTCACTTTCCCAGGTAGCTTCCTCTTCTCCTTCTCTACTCCACTGAACTTTACAGAGTCTCACTTCTGAGTTGCGGGTCTTTCGGACTGCTGAGTCAAGAATTTTTATTGGCTTTTCCCAGTACTGGAGATCTTTCTGAATCTGGATTGTTTCTGCCTTGATGTGGTTCTCTGGTACTTGTAGGCACTTGCGGAGCTGGGGCACATGAAACACATTGTGGATATCTGACATGGATTCCGGTAATTCAAGGCGGTATGTTGCGGGTCCCACTCTGCCAATGATGGGATAGGGGGCCGATGAATCGCGATGCTAGCTTTCCTTTCACTTGGAACCTTTTGACACCACGCATCGGGGAGACCTTGAGGTATACGAAGTCTCCTTCCTCAAATTTGAGTTCTCTCCGCCTGTTGTCTGCATAACTTTTCTGCCGACTCTGAGCTTCAAGTAATCTTTTGCGGATCAGGGCAACTTTCTCTTCGGCCTCTTTAACAAAGGCAGGTCCTTCCAGTGTCTTTTCCCCTACGTTGGACCACATTAGGGGGGTCTGGCACTTTCGTCCATACAATGCTTCGAACGGTGACATCTTTATACTGGCCTGATGGCTGTTGTTATACGAGAATTCGGCATACAACAAACTGGACTCCCAGTTTCTGTCGAACGTCAACATGCAGGCTCTTAATAAATCCTCGAGAACCTTGTTGACCCTTTCCGTCTGACCATCTGACTGGGGGTGATAGGCGGTGCTGAAATCTAACTTGGTGCCCATAGCTTGCTGAAGGCTCTTCCAAAATTTTGAAGTGAATCGTGTCCCCCTGTCTGACACTATCTTCCGAGGGATACCATGGAGTATGACTATCTCTTTAAGATATATCCGGGCAAGGGTGGCTCCTCCAAAGGTGGTTTTCACCGGGATGAAGTGGGCTACCTTGGTAAGACGGTCTATTATTACCTAGATAGAGTCGTTCCCTTTCTGTGTCCGGGGCAGTCCGGTTACAAAATCCATGCCTATTTCCTCCCACTTCCATTCGGCCACTGGAAGGGGTTGCAATAGGCCTACAGGCTTCTGATGCTCGACCTTGGTTCATTGGCAAGTGTCACATCGGGCCACATACTGTGCTATCTTTTTCTTCATCCCTCTCCACCAGTATCTGGCTTTGAGGTCTATGTACATCTTGGTGGTTCCTGGGTGGATGGAGTAGGCTAAGTTGTGAGCCTCATCGAGGAGGACTTCTCGTGTCTTCCCTTTTGGTACACACATACAGTTTTTGAACCAAAAGACTCCTTTCTCATCTGTCCTGAAGTCCGGAAGTTGTTCCTTGCGAACTTTTTCCATAAGGCCTGTTGTTTCAGTGTCCAGGCGTTGAGCCTTGCATATGAGGTCTTCTAGCATCGGCTTGACTTCTAGGCTGCCGTTGTCTCCCAGACATGCATTCAGCTGAGTTGATTCCTTCTTCCAATCTTCTAAGAAGTTGGTCCCCTTCATCCCGAAAGGTTTTCGGCTGAGGGCGTCTGCTACCACATTGGTGTTGGGGACTTGTTCTGAAATGCTTCGAATTAAGAACAAGGCAACACAAAATGTTAAATGTTAATTCCCTTCGTCCATTGAAGCATTATTTCCTCGAGGATATAACGATCTTTGGACGAAGGTCATGAACAAAGGTCACGAAGGTCATATCTTCGTGACCAAAATTATGAAATAATGAAAGATAAAACATAAAATATGAAATATGAGAGAATGATATATCAAAACACATAAACTTATTCATATATTTCATCATACGAACTTAAATATTAAAATATAACATTTAATTACATTTATACCTTTGTCTTAACAGAAGGCAATAATCCGAGTGTCGCGTGCAAGCGATTACAAGATTGTGTGAACAGTATGAGGGTACTGTTCATCTATTTATAGGCACATGACACAGCCTATGGGAAATTACATTCATGTCGTTTACAAATGCTTACAATCATAATACAAGCTATCACGGGTCGATTGGTCATTTCATCTTTAAGTCGGTTCACTCCTTCGTCTTGAGATATGCCACTATGCCGAAGCTTTATGGGTGATAGCTTCGGCACTGCTTTTGAGAGGATCTGCCGAAGGTGTTTCTTCTTTCAGGATCTTCGGCAACGAAGCATACCCCCAACAGTAGCCCCTTTGCAGTGCTAGATCGTTTTTCATAACGAGCTTGAACCGTGAAAAAATCTCGAAGGCTTCGAAATGCCGAAGGTCCAAAAAACACCTTCTCTGAGCTCGTTGCCTAGAAACGATTAAAATATTTGGAGCGCAAGGTGGCCCACCACACAGCGGGTACGAACGATCTGGTAATTCACTTGCTAGGCGCCGAGTGGTCCACCGTTCAGCGGGTGCGGGCGACTGCTCAGCGGGTGCAGGCGACTTGGCGATTCACCTTCCCACCTGCCACACTATATAAACAGACGAGTAGATGTGGAGTTACCACAACATTCATTGCCATTGCACTGTTGTGCTATCAAAAAATTTGACCATAGCCAAATCTTGCTCACTGTATTCTGAACCGAAAGATCATCTTGCTCTAGCTTCGTGACAAGAAAGAGCTTCGGCAAAGATACAAATTTTCAACTTCATCAAAACGCAAAAAATTCAACATCAAATGGCCAGGGTACGCTCGACAGCTAGAGTTACTCGTGATGGAGACGAAGCCGAAGCTGCTGAAACTGCTCCGATCTCCAAAGTTATGAGGCGGTCGGGATTGGTTGTGACTAAAGGCGCTGCTGACGAAGAATCACCCGCTGCTGAAACCGAGCAGGCAGATATTGAAGAGGGTGATGCTAATGAAGGAGAGATTGATTATGATATTTTATGCCATCGAAGCCCAACCATCTGGATTTTGGGAAATCAACTGTGTCTGAAGCTGATATGACTATGATGACGAAGCTAGGCTACTTCAAGGAAGCCGATAAGGGGTTGGTTCGCTTTGGCGGGAAGAGACTATCCCGAAGCCGAAAAATGATGAAGTTGTAGTTTTTAAGAGCCTCTTCAAAGCAGGGTTGAGATTTCCTCTGCATGGAATGATTGCAGAGGTCTTGGAAAAATTCAGGATTTATCTTCATCAGCTGACCCCCAATGCCATTGTTAGGCTCAACGTGTACATCTGGGCTCTCCGAAGTCAAGGGGTAGAGCCGCTCGCCGATGCATTCTGCTGAGTACATGAACTTCATTATCAGACGAAGGCTAGAGAAGACGGATTGCATGAGAACTTCGGTTGTTATAATTTTGCTTATCGGAAGGATCTGAAGACACCGGTGGTCAGCTATCGCACTAAATGGTCGACCGGTTGGAAATCTGAATGGTTTTATGTTAAAATTGATGAAGAAAAGGAGAAGCTAGTTCAAAGCCCCCTGAAGCTAATCTTCGGGCTGACTAGACCTCAATGCAACATGACACAGGGGGATCCATGCCAAGATGTTGTGTATGAGTTTAGAATTGTGTCTGAACACATTGGGTCTAGGGACTTAGTCCAGGAATACCTAGCCAACAGAGTGTTCCCAACGCTAAAGAAGTGGGGTATGCCGAAGCTTGAAGAAGAGAAGAAAGAGGGTGAACTCATTCGGTTGCCTTATTAATTTAAGTTCAAAAAATACTTCAAGGAACCCTGCCAAGAATGGCTGGACATGATCGAAGTTATGTGTAACAAGATTTTAGGGAACTATACGAAAAAAGAAGATCAGTTGATGACTGCAGCCTTCGGCTCCTGACTGAAGCGAAGATTGAATCGAGTAATGGATGCTCTACATTTTGAATATCCTGATTATGAGTGGTTGAACAAGGGCGCCGAAGGGCAGAAAAGAAAAAGAGTTGTCAGTGTTGTGGGCAGACAGGCCGCTAGAATGGTAAAAGAAGATGAAGAAAAACTGAAGAAGAGGAAATTGAGCCCTGAGCCAATGACGGTTGCTCCGAAGAAGAGAAAAACTGCAGCTCTGAAGCAGAAGGCGACTGATATTGAAGAGGAAACTCCTGCATCACCTTCTGCTACCGATGTGGCAGAAATTCTAAAGGTAATGACTGAATCCTTGCCTATCAAGCTAAGTCCACTGGCGCCACATCTGACGAAGCTTTTTTAGAAGAAGAAGGAGCCTTCGATAGCGAAGAAGGCAGCTGGGTCGAAAAAACGAAGAATTATTACTATGACAGAAGCTATCGAAGAGACACCACGACCAGCTTCGGCTTCAAAAGCACAAGCTGTTGAGAGCGCTACAGCTATCGAAGCTGCTCCGACCGAAGCTGCAACTGCCGAAGCTGAACCTGTTAAAGATGCAAATCTAGAAAGCACACTTTCTAACATTGATAAGATACTTCTGGACATGGCCACAGAAGAAGCTGCTGCAGCCGCTGAAGAAAGCATGGCTACAGTACCTGAGAAGGAGAAGGAAATAGCTGAAGATGCTTTGGAAGAAGAAAACTTTAACTTTCAAAACTTAATTGGGTAAGAATTGTCGAAGGCTGAGAAAGAAGAGTTGAGAGAATACGCCATATCCTGCGGGTATCAACCAGGGGCACTACTCTTCGGCGGTGTTGACGATGAAAGGTTAGGCTGCGTCCGAGATCAAACCGGAGCGAAGGTTATCGGTACTCTATCAAAGAGTATTGGTTTCCCGAAGCTTGAGATAGACATTAGCCGCTACCGACGACAACACATCATCGGTAGTTTATTCTATTCCAATTTCAAGGTAAAAAACTTTTCTTCAACTTTTTATTGTTTTTAACAACGAAGTTGTTTTCTAACGAAGGTTGCTTGTGCACAGAGTATGCTATTGAGTAAAGCTTTGAGAATGCAACAAGATCTTGAAGATAAAAAACATGAAGTTATAATTGAGGGTTTAGAAGGCAAAATAAAAGATCAAGCAGCTGCTCTTGAAAAGAAGGATTTCGAGCTTCAGACAATAGAAGGTTTATTGGCAGAAGCTAAAGCTAAAATTGCAAAGTTAAATACAGAGCTTCTTTCAAAATCAGAAAGCTTCGAACAGGAAAAGCAGAAGTTTAATGCAAAATTTGAGACTGAGGTTGAGAAAAGTTCAAATTTGCAAAAATCATTGACAGAGCTTCAAAACAAATGTCTGGAGTTTAGTAGCTGATGTGTACAACGACTGAAGCAGATCTTCAATTCGGTTGGAGCCAGCTGTGAAAAATTTAGTCCTTCGACTGAAAATCTGCCAGGGGCCTTCGAGCATATCGAGGGTGAAGTTGATGCCCTTGATGAAATTATAGCCAGACATGGTGATTTCTGTGCCCTGATAGCTTCTAGGGGCACAACTGTCGCCTTCCTGAAATCTGGTTGCACACATGGAAAGATTGTCAATAGACCCAACTTTAGTTTATCACCAGCAGATCTGGTTGATATTCCCAGTCTTTCCCGAAGCATAGGAAATAGATTTATAAAACTAGTATGGACGAAGGGTGGACGAAGCATAGCTGGTGACGAAGCTCGAAGTCATCTTAAGCTGGTATCAAAATCATACCTTGTGCTTACCTTTTCCTTTAAACTTGAATTTTCCTTACAATACTTTAATATGTACAGGATGACGAAGCTGAGGAGCAAGATGACAAAGCTGAAGAGCACAAAGCCGAAGCTCAATAGATAATGATGAAGCTTGAATAGATAGCTGTGGAAAAAAACTCTAAGAACTCTTGTGATAACCTTTGTAAAGAATATTGTAATTTAAGAATTAGATTTACTCTGTAAATTTTGTCCGTACCTTGTAATATATTTTTACCTTTCAATCAATGTATGAAGTGCTTCGATGTGAACGAAACTTGTACTTGCATTGAACTGCTTTGCTGTGGACGAAACTAGCATTTTTGAGCCGAAGGCGAAAAACACTTCCCTTCTTTTCGTACACAACGAAGCATGAAATTGCTTCTTTTTCTCTTTGCCGAAGCCTTATGTTTAGAGCCGAAGCATCCGCCTGTGTTATGATGATGATGATCCTATGTATGTCTAAATGAATGTTTATGAATGCAAATGTATGATGTAATGTGTCGTGCAAATGAATGTCCAAACACACGCATACGAAGCCACAACCATAGCCTTCATTCCCTTGGAAATGACCGAAGTATCTTTGTCGTTTATTTTTCGGCTTCACCGCATATTTTTCGGTGTATCAGCGCTGACTTTTCGCTGTAAGTTCTGCATCCCCTTAGGAACGTCTTTTGAACTTCTTCGCCTTCTATTTCGGCGGTATCACATTGACTTTTCACGCTTCGCCTTATATTTCGGCGGTATCAGCGTTGACTTTTCGCTGTAAGCTCTGGATTCCCTTGGGAACGACTTTTGAGCAGAAAACTTATGTTGCGCTCCCTTAGGAACGGCTTTTTTGCAGCTTCGTCGTGCTCTGCATCCCCTTAGGGACGGCTTTCGAGCTTCTCCCTGTTTGTCCTTTTTCCCTGCACTCGATGGTGCATGCTCAGTTTTTACATTTACATATTTGGGGGATTTTGCTCTCGTAGAGCTGAATAAGAAAAAGAGAAATTACATGCTATGGCCCCATTAAAAACCTTTCTCCCCCTTTGGAAAGGAAAAGGGTGCCATAGGAAAAATAAAAAAGATTACATCAAGCTAGACATAATATCGCCGAAGCTCATCCGCATTCCAAGATCTAGGAATGTCGTTGTCGTCCATATCCTTCAGTTTGTAAGAACCGGGTCTTGACGAAGATACTACCAAAAAAGGTCCTTCCCACTTCAGCTGTAGCTTGCCTACTCTATCTGGGTTGGCCACTCTCCGAAGTACCAAATGCCCTGGCTTAATATTCTTTAGCCGAACTTTTCTGTCACGCCATTTTATTGTTTCAGCTTGGTATTTATTGGTATTCTCCACAGCCTGAAGCCTGATCCCTTCTATAGCATCTTTTGCCACAGAATAATCAGCTTCGTCTTCTGCCGAAGCCACTGTTCTTATTGATCCTGCCTTAGCTTCTTCTGGGTTATTGCTTCGTCACCAAACAATAGTTTGAATGGTGACCTTGATGTTGTTGTATTGTGGCTCCACACCACTTTGATCAATTCATCTAGCCACTTTCCTCTGGGCTGATTGAAGATTAACTTCATTATTCTCGTCATTATAATGCCATTGGCTCTTTCAACAAGTCCATTTGACTCCGGATGTCTGACCGATGCAAAATGAATCTTCGTGCCAATTTGTTCACAGAATTCCTTGAAAGCGTCAGCATCAAACTGTGTTCTGTTGTCTACAGTAATGGCCTTCGGCACTCCGAAGCGACAAACAATGTTTTGCCAGAAGAACTTCTGGACAGTGACCGAAGTTATTGTGGCTAAAGGCTTCGCCTCAATGCACTTGGAAAAATACTCTACCGCCACCACAACATATTTTAAATTTCCTCATGCTGGTGGAAGTGGGCCTAGCAAATCGAGGCCCCACCTTTGCAACGGCCAAGTGGGCTGTATTAATTGAGTGAGAGATGAAGGTTGCTTATGGTCTCTTGCACATTTTTGACATCCTTCACATTTTTGGACTAATTCTGCTACATCCGAAGCTGCCTTCGGCCAATAAAATCCTTGTCGAAAAACTTTTCCCAACAAGGGCCTAGATCCAATGTGAGATCCACACAGACCTGCATGTATCTCTTTCATTAATTCCATACCTTCAGTTCTTGATAAACACTTAAGGAGTGGTGAACAAACTCCATGTTTATACAATTCCCCTTCTATTAACACATATGGTCTTGTTCTTGCCTCCATTCTCTTGTTATAAGCTTCGTCACTTGAAAGACAATTGCCTTGGAGGAAAGATATTATCTCAGTTCTCCAGTCTTCACTGTGTACTAGAGAAATAGTAAGCACTGCTCTCTCCATGAGCTCAACTGAAGGTGCTTTTATTGTTTCAAAAAATACTTCAAAGGGTAGGGGGAGCCCCTGAGCCGCTGATTTGGCTAGCAAATCTGCATGCTCATTTTCACCTCTTGGAATATTTTTGACGAAAAAACCTTCGAAGGAAGCTTCCAACCTTCCAACTGCATCCAGATATTTTTCAAGCTTCGGATCTCGTGCTTTTGCTGCTTTTATCCACATGGCCAGCAATAACTTGAGAATCAGTCTTTAGGATGGCCCTTCTTATTCCCATTGCCCTTAGTTTCCGAAGCCCCAGTAGAAGTGCTTCATACTCAGCAATATTATTTGTGCAACTGAAATCCAATTTGACTGCATAACATGTTTTGACTTTTGAAGGTGCCACTAGGACCGCTGCTGCTCCTGCACCGAAGGCTCCCCAAGAACCATCGCAAAACACTGTCCAAGCTTCGGCATCTTTACTTGTCCCTTCTTCGTGAGCCCCTGGCGTCCAATCAGCGATGAAGTCTGCCAGCGCTTGAGATTGAATTGAAGATCTGTGCACATAGTCAATAGTGAATTCATTAAGCTCTGCGGCCCATTTTCTAATCCTTCCAGTAGCTTCTCTATTCCTCATGATATCCTTTAGGGGTTGTGATGAAGGAACAATTATGTGATATGCTTGAAAATAATGCTGAAGCTTCCTGGACGCCATTAACACAGCATACAACACCTTCTCCAATTCTGTATAGTTTTTCTTTGATAAACTCAAAACTTCAGAGACAAAGTATACTGGGACTTGCTTTTTAGCTTGTCCTTCGAGCTTCTCTTGTACAAGTGCCGCACTCACTGCAGAGTGCGAAGCTGCCACATACAATAGCAATGGAGCCCCTAGCACGGGTGGAGTTAATGTTGTTAAATCGATCAAATATTGCTTCAGCTCTTCGAAAGCTTTCTGTTGAGTTGGGCCCCATTGAAAAACTTCAGCTGTCTTTAGTACTTCAAAGAATGGTAAATTTCTTTTTGCTGATCTAGATATAAATCGATTCAAAGATGCCAATCTTCCTGTCAGCCATTGGGCCCCCTTCTTTGTGCTTGGCAGCTCCATTCGAAGGATAGCTTCGATCTTGCTTGGGTTGGCTTCGATCCCCTTCGTTGAAACTAGACAGCCAAGGAACTTGCCCTTCTTCACTCCGAAGAAACATTTTTCTGGATTTAATTTCAGGCCAGCTTGCCTAAAATTAGCAAATGTTTCCTACAGATCAGTAATGTGGTTTTCTTGCTTCGTGCTCTTCACTATAATGTCATCAACATATGTTAGCATGTTTCTGCCTATCTGAGAGTGAAGGACCTTGGCTGTCATCCTGCTAAAGCTCCTCCAGCATTCTTGAGCCCCTCAGGCATCCGAAGATAACAATATGTACCACTGGGGGTTATGAAGCTAGTCTTTGGCTCATCTTCCTTCTTCATCCAGATTTGGTGGTAGCCTGAATAACAATCTAGCAAACTCATGAGCTTTGACGAAGCTGCTGCATCTACTAGAGAATCTATGCTTGGTAATGGAAATTCATCCTTCGGACAAGCCTTGTTGGGATCAGTAAAATCAATGCACATTCTCCATTTACCATTGGCCTTCTTCACCATAACAGTGTTGGCTAGCCATTCTGGGTATTTCACTTCTCCGATGACACCGGCACTAAGAAGTCTTTTTACTTCGTTCCGAGCACCTTCGGCTTTATCGTCAGACATTTTCCGAAGCTTTTGTTTCCTGGGTCGGAAGGATGAATCGACATTGAGTGAATGTTCAATGACGTCCCTGTTGACACCACAGAGATCGTTGGCTGACCATGCAAAAACATCTTTGTTGTTGAATAAAAACCTTATCAAGGTTTTCTCCTGCTCTTCAGATAATTGGGATCCCAACAATACTTTCTACTCTGCTATGTCTTCACATAGAAGCATGGGCTTCGGTTAATCAGTCGAAGCAACCTTCTCTCTTCTGTACTTATACTGTTCACAAGCTTCGTCTCCATCTATATTGTGGATTGCTTTTGAGTCTGTCCAATTTCCTTCAGCCTTTCTGGCAGCTTCCTGACTTCCATGAATAGCAATGGGCCCTTGATCCGAAGGTATCTTCATGCATAGATATGCTGGATGAAGAATTGCTTCGATTGCATTGAGTGTTCCATGACCAATAATTGCATTGTAGGGGTATTCCATGTCAACAATATCAAACACAACCTGCTCAGTTATTGTATTGTGGACAAATCCGAAGGTCACTGGAATTGTGATCTTGCCAAGTGCTACAATCTGTCTACCTCTGAAACCACAGAGAGGGTGTGTAGCATCATGGATCTTATCCTCTGGCTCTTGCATCTGTCTGAAGGCCTTAGCAAATATGATATCTGCTACACTGCCTATATCAACCAGAACATTGTGAACTAGAAATCCCTTGATGACACAAGATATGACCATAGCATCATTGTGAGGGTAATCCTTGAGCTGAAGGTCCTCTTGGGAGAAGGTAATTGGGATGTGAGACCATTTTGACTTGATGAAGGGTCCTTGCACCCCAACATGTTGTACCCTTCTTGGGCCTCCTTCTTCTGCTTCTTGTTGGCCGGCTCTGAGCATGAACCGCCTGTTATCGGGAGCACCATCTTTGTAGCCGAAGCAGCTTCGTCTTGGTTATTGAACGAAGCCATTAGCTCAAAAAGTGGAAGTGAATTCACCGGAGGTGGGCGCCAATGTTGGGAACTTGTTCTCAAATGCTTCGAATTAAGAACAAGGCAACACAAAATGTTAAATGTTAATGCCCTTCGTCCATTGAAGCATTATTTCCTCGAGGATATAACGATCTTCGGACGAAGGTCATGAACAAAGGTCACGAAGGTCATATCTTCGTGACCAGAATTATGAAATAATGAAAGATAAAACATAAAATATGAAATATGAGAGAATGATATATCAAAACACATAAACTTATTCATATATTTCATCATACAAACTTAAATATTAAAATATAACATATAATTACATTTATACCTTCGTCTTGACAGAAGGCAATAATCCGAGTGTCGCGTGCAAGCGATTACAAGATTGCGTGAACAGTACAGGGGTACTGTTCATCTATTTATAGGCACAGGACGCAGCCTGTGGGAAATTACATTCATGCCTTTACAAATGCTTACAATCATAATACAAGCTATCATGGGTCGATTGGTCATTTCATCTTTATGTCGGTTCACTCCTTCGTCTTGAGACATGCCACTATGTCAAAGCTTTATGGGTGATAGCTTCGGCGCTGCTTTTGAGAGGATCTGCCGAAGGTGTTTCTTCTTTCAGGATCTTCGGCAACGAAGCATACCCCCAACAATTGGCCTTCCCGGGGTGGTAGTGGATCTCAAGGTCATAATCTTTGATCATTTCTAGCCATCTTCGCTGGCAGAGGTTGAGGTCTAGCTGAGTGAAGATATACTTTAGACTCTTATGATCAGTGAAGACATGACATTTGTTCCCAATCAGGTAGTGCCTCCATATCTTTACGGCATGCACTACGGCTGCCAATTCCAAATCGTGTGTGGGATAATTCTGCTCATGCGGCTTGAGTAAGTGTGATGCATAAGCAATGACTTTCTCATTTTGCATCAGAACACACCCTAAGCCTTGCCCTGAAGCATCACAGAAGACGATGAAATACTGATAGATGTCTGGCAGTGTCAAAACGGGTGTCGTCGTGAGCTTCTTCTTTATGATCTGGAAACTCTCCTCACACTTCGAGGTCCACACAAACTTATTGTCCTTCTTGAGGAGCTCGGTCATAGGCCTGGCTATGCTGGAGAACCCTTTGATAAAACGACGGTAATATCCCGCCATTCTTAGAAAGCTTCGAACTTCACTGACGTTGGATGACTGCTTCCATTTGGATACTGCTTCTACCTTGGACGGGTCAACCTCTATTCCTTCCGCCGTCAAGATATGCCCAAGGAAGGCTATCTTTTCTAACCAGAATTCACATTTGCTGAGCTTCACATAGAGTTGATGTGCTCTGAGTCTTCCAAGGACAATCCGGAGATGATGCTCATGATCCTCGCGACTCTTGGAGTAGATGAGGATGTCATCAATGAAGACTACGACAAACTTATCCAGCTCTTTCATAAATACCTTATTCATGAGGTTCATGAAAAAGGCGGGTGTGTTGGTTAGTCCGAAAGGCATTACTGTGAACTCATATTGTCCATATCGGGTGACAAATGCAGTCTTCCGAATATCTGCTTCCTTGATTCTCAGCTGGTGATATCTAGACCTTAGGTCTATCTTGGATAAATATTTGGCTCCTTGTAGCTGGTCGAAGAGATCGTCGATCCAAGGGAGTGGATACTTGTTTTTTATTGTAACTTCATTCAAGGATCGGTAATCAATACACATCCTCATATTTCCATCCTTTTTTGTGACGAAAAGGACGGGTGCTCCCCAAGGAGACGAGTTGGGATGAATGTATCCTTTTTGTTGCAACTCTGCGATCTGGAGTTTTAATTCTGCTAACTCTGTGGGAGCCATGCGGTATGGTCTCTTTGCGATGGGCGCAGTGCCAGGGATTAGATCTATGTAGAACTCCACTCCTCTTTCAGGCGGCATTCCTGGCAACTCTTCTGGGAATACATCCATGAATTCTTCTATTACGGATATACTTTCTGCTGCTAGATTAAACACCATTGGATCATTGGCAGGTGGTTGAGCCTGACAAGAAACTAATTTTCCTTGGCGGTCAGTGAGAAGGACGGTCTTGCTTGCACAACTTATGATGCCCTTGTGCTTAGTTAGCCAATCCATTCCTAAGATCACATCAATTCCTTGGGATGACAAGATGGTAAAGTCTGCCAAGAACACTACCCCACTTAAAAGAATTCTGACTTGGGAGCATTTGAGCTGGCATAGAAGGTCTGACCCTGGGGTTCGGGTGACCAATGAGATTTCTAGGTGTGTAGAGGGGATGCCATGCTTTTCCACAAATCTAGTGGCTATAAAAGAATGGGATGCTCCTAAATCAAAAAGTACAGTAGCGGGAGTAAATTCAACAAGGAACTCACCGAGCACTACTCTTGGAGCTTGCTGAGAATCTTGAGCATCGACGTGGTTAACTCGTGCTCTGCCCTGATACTGGGTCTTGCTCTGCTGACTGTTGGAGGAGGGTGAATTGGAGGCGGGTGCCGAGGTATTCTTGGGGCCATTCACCGAGTTGGAGTAAGTAGGTCCTGGTGCCTTCAAGTGGGGGCAGTTATTCTTGAAGTGACTGGGGTCTCCGCAGTGCCAACAGGCATTTGCTGGTGGTTGGTTGCTTGTGACCGAGGGGGCCTGAAAGGAGCTGTGACTCTGTTGGCTGAAACGTGACAGAGTGGGTCCAGCTGGTCTATTGAAGCTTGGTCCCTTGGGTGGAAGCCCAAAGGATCGAGCTCTCTGGTGCCGGTCTTGCTGCTGAGCTCGGAGAACTTGGAATTTCCTCTTGAGGTGACCTTTTTCTTCTTCCTTTGCCCTTTCCGCTTGTATGGCTTTGTTGGAGAGGTGCGAGAAGCTGAGGAAATCATGGCTGGCAAGGATGGTCTTAAGTTCTGGTCTTAGCCCTTTCAGGAAACGGGCCATCTTCTTAGCTTCTATGATGACATCGTCAGGCGCGTAGCGAGCCAATTCTATGAATTTGTGCACGTACTCACTGACAGATCTTCCGCCTTGAGTTAGTTCCCAAAATTCATCTTCCTTGAGCTGAACGATCCCCTAGGGTACATGGTGCTCTCGGAAAGCAGTTTCAAATTCTACCCAGGTAGCATCTCTAACGGTAGTGCTGAAGGTATCCCACCATGTTAGGGCCATCCCGGAAAGTTGATGAGCAGCCAATTGAACACGCTGATTTTCTGGGCATCCGATGGCTTCTAATTTCCTTTTTATCGTGCGCAGCCAGTCTTCGGCATCGAGGGGATTGCTAGATCCAGCGAACGTGGGAGGCTTGAGCCTCAGAAAATCTCCTATCCTGTCCTGTGGTCTTCCACCATTCAGGCGCTGATTATCCAGACTTCTAGTGAGGACTTCAATGAGTCGGGTTTGGTTGGCTAGAATTTGGGCTAAATCTAATGGCAGCTCCGGAGGTGCAGGGAGGTGGGTCTCACTCCCTTCTCCACTGGCTTCTTCTTCAGCTCCTAGGGGAAACCCTGGTCCAATCCCGAAGGCGGTAGGCGTGGTTTTATCCGAAGCCATCCGCCAGGAGAAAAAAGTTACTACTATGCATATGCCAATTTTTTTCAACCAAGTTATTTTATTCATTACACAAGTTCATTACAAGCATACAGTTACAACAAGTCGCACTACATGCGAGTGCTATCTAAGGTACTTCCGAACTCCTTTTCTAAAGTGTCCCAAATTCCTTGAGAAGGTCATCAAGGCTAGCTAGGGACATATCCTCGGTGTTGGACGAGTTCTCTATCCTGGTAGGAGGTAGGGCTGGAGGGGCTTCCTTCTTCTGCTCAGTCTGGCATCCTTGGCTCCTGGTCTTCTTTAGGATTTTCTTCGTGGGGGCGAGCTTCTTTAGCTTCTTGTCGTAATCCATCTTCAGGGTTCGGTAGGCTTCACGAGTGTTGGTTTCCTCGCCTTCCGCTATTTCGAGACTCTCTTGGAGAGATGCCTTTTCCTTTTTAAGTTCCTTGACTTGTTGCTCCAAGCTTTCCACCCGGGAGTTTAGGTGAGTGCAGTGGGAGGAAAGGTCATCATATTGGTTATCGAGAGTGTGGAGGTATCCGGCCATGTAGACGATGGTGGGGTCATCCTCGGTAGGATCTCTCCCTGACAGGGCCTGAAGTCTTTTCCTCCAGGCAGGGGTATTTTTGTTGCTGGATGGAAAGTAACGAAGGGGGGTTTCAAAGACCTCTCTGCTGTAGTTTTGGCATAGCTGTCGGAGGGCTTTTCGGGCAACATTTTGGCAGGTGTCTGGGAAGCGGTGTCCGGTGAAAGTGACTTGGAAAGGAGGGTGGTTTGGGTAGTTTCGACTTTCTCCCAGGTAGACTGCCATAGAGCACTTATCCATTCCATTCTCGAGATATTCCTTCCAGACATATTATGGCTTCTTGTGGATCCCCATGCGAAGCGCGCAACTTCGCAACAGATGTGGGAACCCTTCCACCTCTGAGCAGTAGGATGTCCTAATGACCAGAGAGTCTTCCATCTGGAATAGGAAAAGAAGGGTCTGTTAATATCGGGGGAAAAGGAGAGAAGATTTTTCTTGGGGTAAGAGGTATTTTCTTTTAAGACAAACTTTTAAGGTCAGGGCTGCGACCTACGGCCAGTCCTATGGCTCTGATACCACCTGAAATGTCCTGATCCTTTGGGACTCAAATGTGATACAATTACTAGTCCTAGGAGGCTAGTAACCACATTCCTTACTTCAAATAGTACAGAGTTTAAATAAATGTTATTACAATACCAGGGTACAAGCCCGAGAGAGCCGGAAATACAAAGCGCAGTAGGAGATAAACTAGCCCAGGCCATAGGCAGAACTGGGTGCAGACACAGCCCCCTCAATCAAGCATAGCAGAAAAGAAGTCTTCAGCTGCTGAAAAACATAAATAAATCTGGGTGAATACACTAGGTGTTCCGCAAGCCCATCCCGCTCCCGTAAAGAGAAAGGGACCTATATCATACATGCTTTATATGGTGGAGTTGAAGTCACTCTTCTTTTTCTCAGAGAAAGGCAGTACTTTTAGGGTTTTTCCCAAAGAAATAGAAATAACACAATACTCAACCACCACTGAGCTTCTCGCTCCCGTGGCATCGTTTTCACTTCCAAAGACACCCTCACACACACATTTCCCTGTTCACGGAGGTTGTAAAACACTAATTGTCATACCACACCAGACTTGTCCATACCAGTGGACACGGACTATTCGAATAGGTTTGAACTCTGCGAAGAGGGGTACACTTTACCCACTAGTCCGGCTCTATGATCCCATGGCAAATGAGATCCGAATCCGAATCTCTTTCCTCTCTCGCACGTCCTAACCTTAACGGTTATACCGGAAGGAGTCAGGCCACCGCCATGTCCAAACCGGACAAAACATTCCCCCTCATCCTCCCAGTGCTCCACAGCCTTCATAACCCTGGGGTTGGACCGTACGAGTTCAGATTGAGTGACTGCCCATACAGTCTCGAGTGGTTGTACTTATCATGAGTACTGGTAGTGAAGGATGACAAATCGGTCCTTATATGAGGGGATGATTCTTTTGCTCACACCTAAACCAATTGAGCCATCACCTTAGGCCCTCCCCTAAACTAGGGAGTCCCTGATCATCCCACTCACAAGGTGATGAGGGTGAATACCCTTCATTGCACACTTTTTTGAAAACATCGCACATTTTGTACTCAAAAGATGTTTGTTAATGCGGGCTATCTCTCTGCTCACAATGCAAATATTCCATCCCTTAATCCCGGCTTAGGTAGTGGTAGAAAGAATAGGTAAATTATGCATCAAGGGAAGGATGGACTTGCCTTCGTCGAAGCTTTCCTGGCACAAAAGATTTATCTCGGAGGGGTCGGGTTCCTGCCCTTGTTCTGGAGCTACGGGTTCCGGATCGACGGTCCCCGCTTCTTCTAGCAAAACAGGCAATAAACAATACATCAAATAGTGGTTTACTGAGTGGAGTGTGTCAAGATCCTAACATTATCATTCTATGTGGCTTAGAAAGTGCTTGGATAATTTTTTTGGTACATAAAATATCAAGATATATGTACATAACTAAATGGGAAAAAGAAAAGGAAAAGGAAAAGGATTTTCGGCTCTGGTGGGCTGGGGGGAGAATTCCGGCCCAGCCGGGTGCGAGCGCGCACGCGGGCGCGAGAGAGCTGGCCCAGCACGGCCCAAGGGCGAGAGACGACATCGTGGTTACAGGCCCACACACCAGGGAGAGCGGGAGGGGAGACAGCGTCAGCGCAGACGGGGAAGGGGGTGAACCGGCCGTCCCGCGGGGAAAACCCGGCCGCCGGCGGGTTCAACGGCAATTCTCCACCCCGGTTCCTGGGGAACAGGCAGGTACCATAGCATGAGAAGAGGCTAGCGAGCTTAAGGGTGGGTCCAATTTTGCCAGATGTGACTGAGAGGGGGCTGACCACGGTGGGGTGGTGGAGCTCCGCGGCGGGAGTCATTGCCGGTGAGGTTCGGTTGGTGATCGAGGGCAGGGGAGCGGTGTTTTGAGTCTGCGGTGATGTGGCGAAGCTGCTGAGCCTAGTAAATTGCTCGCTGAACAACCAGAGAGGGGGGAGGAGGAGAAGGAGCTCACCGGAGCGGAGGGAGGGGCGGCGGAGCTGGTGCGGTTGAGCTCGGGGAGGGGGAGAAGAGTGGCCGAGGCTGGTGCAGGGCATAGAGGAGCTCGGGGCGGCTTTTTATAGGCGCTCGAGGGGAGGGGAGCAGCAGTGTTAGGTGGACGCCGGTGAGGTGCACAACAACGGCGTAAATGGTGCACAACGGCGACGACGGGACCGCTCGGCGGGGTGGTGCCATGCAAGGACGCGACCACAACAAGCGAGGACGAAGCGGTGCCGAACTTCTCTATGCGGCGAGTGCAGGCGGAGAGGAGAAGAGGACGGTGGTCGGCGGTGATCGCGTTGAAGTCGTGCGCGGCGAGGGAGATAGGGTGGCTGATTGGCGGGGCCGGCTTGTCAGCGATGCGCGGGCGCGAGAGAGCGAGGGTGAGTGCGGCTGGCCTGTGGGGTCGGGCAGCAGCGAGAGAGAGAGCACGTGGGGCGGGCTGGTGCGCGCGGTGAAGCAGGCCGGAGGTGGACCGAGAGGGGAGGGAGATCGTGCGCGCGGGGAGGGAGAGGCTGCGGGTATGGGCCGGAAATTGGGCTAGCCAGGGGAGGAAAGGTTTCTTTTTTTCATTTTCTATTTCTATTTCTTTTTTCTCCTTTCCTCTTGAACAATTAATTAACTAGATAATCTTAGGTGCTAAAAAATGTAATCTATGTGAGGTGCTTTTAATCAATCAAAGTGTATGCATATGATGAGAAGACCTATGGGGTGGAGTTTAGGGAGAGATAAATAGGGGGTAGGGGATTAGGGTTCCAAACCTCGGGTTGAAATTTTGGGATGTTACATGCTGAGATCGCCTAGCTGCGGGCTGAGCGCGCGGAGCATCGTCACCTGGAGGATGGCTCCCCCGCTCCCGTCGAGACTCAGCACCCGTACCGCTCACCTCAGCGTGGACACCAGACTTGTGGCGACCCCGACTGCAGGACCAAGATAAATTTAGAACCATAGATCGTCAGCGTCAGGTCTTGTAATTAATACGAAAATATATACATAGAAGCTATAGTCTTAGCATCAGTCTTACTCTTAGCTAGTCTTGGTTAGACAGGGTAGTTTGCTTATCATGTGCCTTTATGTTTGTCATGATGAACTATGTTGGATTTAGATCTTTGTAATGACTATCGCCAGGGTGTGGGTATCCCCTGCACTTTGGTTTACCTGCTAAATGTTAATAAAAATTAGTCACCTAGTTGGGAAGCTCTTTTGTTCTACTTTCCTCTTTATCTAAGAAGTTGTGTTGGTTTGTGTTGGAGATCAATGAAGATGTTCATCTGTTCAGTATGGTGGAAGAATTCTATACTATTTTCTTATGTTGCAAGATTTGCAAGATCAGTTCTGATGTCTGATTGCATTCTGCAGATGTCAGAAAACAACAACAGAGGAGGAAGGCGTGCTCAGCAGGAGCGGCCAGCTCAGCAGGATGAGGCACCCCAGCAACAGCAACTGCCACCACCACCCCCGATGACGATCGAGCAGATGTTCTTGATGCAGACTCAGGCAGTTCAAGCCATTGGTCATACTCTGGCCGCCATTCAGCAGCAGCAGCAGCAACCACCACCTCAGCTTCAGATGCCTCAGATGCCCAGGGACAAGCGTGCTGAATTCATGAGAGGTCATCCCCCAACGTTCTCTCATTCTTCTGACCCTATGGATGCTGAAGATTGGCTGTGCACTGTGGAGCGGGAGCTGCACACCGCTCAGTGTGACGACAGGGAGAAAGTCATGTATGGTCCCCGTCTGTTGAGAGGAGCAGCCCAGTCTTGGTGGGAGTCTTACCTCGCCACCCACGCCAACCCCGACACAATTACCTGGGAGGAATTCAGAAACAATTTCCGCCAGTACCATGTTCCCGTAGGCCTGATGACAGTGAAGAAGGAGGAGTTCCAAGTGCTCAAGCAAGGGCCTATGTCCGTCAGTGAGTACCGAGACAAGTTTCTGCAGCTGTCTCGCTATGCTCCTGAGGATGTCAACACAGATGCTAAGAGACAGTATCCCTTCCTGAGAGGCTTAGTTGACCCTCTGTAGTATCATCTGATGCATCATACCTTCCCCACATTTCAGCACCTGATCGACAGCTCGATCATGACAGAGAAGAAGCGCAAGGAGATGGAGGATCGAAGCGCAAGATTGGTGGACCTCAACCTGGAAGCAGCAATCGCCCTCGTTTCTCAGGCAATCCACCTCAGCAGTTCAGGCAGAACTAGCGCCCACCTCAATAGCAGCAGTTTTAGAGGTAGTACCCCTAGCACCAGCAGCAGAATCGCCAGAACAACCAGTCAGGAGGAGGTCAGTTCCAGAGGCAGAATCAACAGACACCTCGTCTTCCCGCCCCAGCAACCAACCAGAGCAGTCAGGCAGCACCAGTTTAGGGTGGAAACAGAGCATGTTTCCACTATGGAGAACAAGGCCATTGGGTGATGCAATGTCCGAAGAAGGCAGCCCAGCAGCAGTCAGGCCCCAGTGCCCTAGCAAAGCAGAATGTGTCCCAGCCTGGAGCAGGCAACCGCTCTCAGCCACGCTACAACCATGGGAGACTGAATCACTTGGAGGCTGAAGCAGTTCAGGAAACCCCCGGCATGACAGTAGGTATGTTCTCAGTCGACTCCCATATTGCAGAAGTGTTATTTGATACTGGAGCAACGTATTTATTTATTACTGCATCATGGGTAGAAGCACATAATCATCCAATCACTACCATGTCAACCCTCATCCAAATTGACTCAGCCGATGGTAGAATTCGAGCCGATAGCATTTGCTTGAATGTAAGTGTGGAAATAAGGGGATAGCGTTTCTCGCTAATCTCATAGTAATGGGTACTCAGGGAATAGATGTCATCCTAGGGAAGAATTGGCTAGATAAGTACCAAGCAATTATCAGCTGTGATAAGAGGACAATTAAGTTGATGTCCCCACTAAGAGAAGAAGTGGTAGCTGAGTTAATCTCACCTGAGCCAAGGAAAGGAAGTTGTCATCAGATGACTATTGATAGCAAAGAGCCAGATTCACTCGAGATTATCAAGGTTGTGTCAGAATTCCCAGATGTGTTCCCGGAAGACTTACCAGGCATGCCACCTGAGCGGAAAGTTGAGTTTGCTATAGAGCTTCTTCCTAGCACCGCCCCCATTTCTAAAAGAGCCTACAGAGTATCTGGACTAGAGTTAGTTAAACTTAAGAAGCAGATTGATGAGCTATCAGAGAAAGGTTACATCCGGCCAAACACCTCGCCTTGGACCGCCCCTGTCCTGTTCGTGGAGAAGAAATATGGCACCAGAAGGATGTGTATCGATTATCGAGCTCTGAATGAAGTCACAATCAAGAACAAGTACCCCTTGCCCAGAATAGAAGATCTGTTCAACTAGTTGAGAGGAGCCAGCGTGTTTTCAAAGATAGATCTAAGGTCAGGTTATCATCAACTCAGGATTTGACCTTCAGATATTCCGAAGACGGCATTCATTACCAAGTATGGGTTGTATGAGTTCACTGTGATGTCTTTTGGCCTAACGAGTGCACCAGCCTTCTTCATGAATCTGATGAACAGTGTATTCATGGATTATCTCGACAAATTTGTGGTGGTATTTATTGATGACATTCTTATATATTCTCAAAGTGAAGAAGAGCATGCAGATCATTTGAAGATGGTATTGCAGAGATTGCGAGAGCATCAGTTGTATGCAAAGTTGAGCAAGTGCGAGTTCTGGATTGATGAAGTCCTGTTCTTGGGTCACATAATCAACAAAGAAGGATTAGTTGTGGATCCGAAGAAAGTGGCAGACATTCTGAATTGGAAAGCGCCAACCGATGCTCGAGGAATCAAGAGTTTCATTGGAATGGCCGGATATTATCGGTGATTCATTGAAGGGTTTTCGAAGATCGCGAAACCAATGACAGCTTTGCTAGGCAACAAGGTTGAGTTCAAGTGGACCCAGAAATGCCAAGAAGCCTTTGAAGCGCTGAAAGAGAAGTTGACTACAACACCTGTCTTAGTCTTACCTGATGTGCATAAGCCCTTCTCGGTGTATTGCGACGCTTGTTACACTGGTTTGGGATGTGTGTTGATGCAAGAGGGAAGAGTTGTGGCTTACTCGTCCCGACAGCTGAAGGTTCATGAGAAGAATTACCCAATACATGACCTAGAATTAGCAGAAGTGGTTCATGCACTGAAGACAGGGAGGCACTATCTGTATGGGCAGAAATGTGATGTTTACACAGACCACAAGAGTCTGAAGTACATATTCACTCAGTCGGAGCTGAATATGAGGCAACAAAGATGGTTAGAGTTGATCAAGGACTATGAATTGGAGATTCATTACCATCCAGGCAAAGCGAACATAGTGGCAGATGCATTGAGCAGGAAAAGTCAAGTCAACCTGATGGTCGCTCATCCGATGCCTTATGAGTTGGCCAAAGAGTTTGACAGTTTGAACCTTGGATTTCTGAACAGTATGCCAGGAGTGACAGTCGAGTTAGAGCCCACCCTAGAGCGGGAAATCAAAGAAGCACAAAAGAATGATGAGAAGATCAGTGAAATCCGGCATCTGATTCTGGAAGGCAGAGGTAAAGATTTTTGAGAAGATGCAGATGGTGTGATATGGTTCAAGGACCGCTTGTGTGTTCTCAATGTCCAGTCCATTCGGGAGTTGATCCTCAAGGAAGCTCATGAGTCAGCTTATTCTATACACCCTGAAAGTGAGAAGATGTATCAGGATCTGAAGAAGAAATTTTGGTGGTACGGAATGAAAAGGGAGATCGCAGAGCATGTGGCTATATGTGACAGTTGTCAAAGGATCAAGACAGAGCATCAGAGGCCAGCTAGATTGTTGCAACCATTGTGAATTCCTCAGTGGAAATGGGATGAAATCAGGATGGATTTTGTCGTCATTTCGACCCCGGGGGGTCCCTGGACCGACGAGTAAATTGTCGCCGCGTGCCCCAGCCCAGATGGGTCAGCGCGAGACGGAGCACGAAGGGGGGGGGGAAGAAAGGAGACAGGCAAAAGGGGAAACCCGCGGCCTTCATGTTGCCCCGCGCCCAGGTCGGGTGCGCTTGCAGTAGGGGGTTACAAGCGTCCGCGTGGGAGGGAGCGAGAGGCTTATACGCGTCGTCTCGTTCTCCCGCGCGGCCAACCTTCTCGTACGAGAGCCCTGGACCTTCCTTTTATAGGCGTAAGGAGAGGGCCCAGGTGTATAATAGGAGATGTAGCAGTGTGCTAACGTGTCTAGCAGAGAGGAGCTAGTGCCCTAAGTACATGTCGTCGTGGCAGCTGGAGAGGTTTTGGCACCCTGTTCATGTGATGTCGTGGCCGTCAGAGGAGCGCTGGTGCCTTGCGGAAGGACAGCTGTCGGGGCTGTCGAGTCCTTACTGACGTCTCCTTGCTTCCGTAAGGGGCTGAGAGCCACCGTCTTCATGGAGCACGCGGGGCGCCATCATTATTTGTTTACCGGGGCGAGCCAGATGGGATGCCGGTCTTGTTCCTCGTAGCCTGAGCTAGCTAGGGGTAGGGTAATGATGCCCCCCCTATGACGTGGTCGGTCCGAGCCCTGGGTCAGGCGAGGCGGAGGCTCCTCCGAGGTCGAGGTCGAATCTGTCTTCCGAGGTCGAGGTCAAGTCCGAGCCCCGGGTCGGGCGAGGCGGAGACCATCGTCTGAGGCCGAGGCTAAGTCCGAGCCCTGGGGTCGGGCGAGGCGGAGTTTGTCGTCTTTCGGAGCCGAGGCCGAGTCCGAGCCCTAGGGTCGGGCGAGGCGGAGTTCGTCGTCTTCCGGAGCTGAGGCTGAGTCCGAGCCCTGGGGTCGGGCGAAGCGGAGTTCGTCGTCTGAGGCCGAGACGGGGGCCGAGCCCTGGGGTCGGGCGAGGTGGAGCTTCCTATGGCGCCCGAGGCCGGACTTGGCTGCTGTCAGCCTCACTCTGTCGAGTGGCACAGCAGTCGGAGCGACGCAGGCGGCGCTGTCTTCTTGTCAGGCCGGTCAGTGGAGCGGCGAAGTGACTACGGTCACTTCGACTCTGTCGACTGAAGGGCGCGCGTCAGGATAAGGTGTCAGGCCATCCTCGCATTAAATGCTCCTACGATACGGTCGGTCGGTGTGGCGATCTGGCCAAGGTTGCTTCTCGGCGAAGACTGGGCCTCGGGCGAGCCGAAGGTGTGTCTGTTGCTTGAGGGGGCCCTCGGGCGAGACGTGAATCCTCCGGGGTCGGCTGCCCTTGCCCGAGGCTGGGCTCGGGCGAGGCGAGATCGTGTCCCTTGAGTGGACCAAGCCTTGACTTAATCGCACCCATCAGGCCTTCGCAGCTTTGTGCTGATGGGGGTTACCAGCTGAGATTAGGAGTCTTGGGGGTACCCCTAATTATGGTCCCCGACAGTAGCCCCCGAGCCTCGAAGGGAGTGTTGATACTCGCTTGGAGGCTTTTGTCGCTCTTTTTTGCAAGGGGACCGGCCTTTCTCGGTTACGTTTCGTTCCGGTGGGTGCGCGCGAGCGCACCCGCCGGGTGTAGCCCCCGAGGCCTCAGAGGAGTCATTTGACCTGAATGTCCTTCATAACCTTCGCCTGAAGATCATTATATCCTAAGGGAAATAATGTTTCGAAGGGCGAAGGGCGGTAACATCTAACATTTTATGTTGCCTTGTTCTTGATTCATAGTATTTGAGAACAAGTCCCCAACAAATCCACTCCACCCAGAATGACGACAGAGGAAGTCAGCAACAGAGGCCACAATATTCCTCACAAGCTTCGGGGCAGCAACAAAGCTATCTTTGGCCGCCAGCTCCAAGAGGCAGAGGCGCCAGGGGCTTCGGAGGAAGGTTTGGGGATCAGCCTAGAAAAATTTATTGCCTATTTTGTGGTGAGGACAAGGGCCATACTACAAGGATGTTCCACGTCACCATTCAGAAACAGAAGGAAATAGCAGAAGCTGCAGCTCAACAGAACCAGCCGAAGAAGGTCATGCACACTGCTTCGTATCACTCACCCTACATACCAGAGTATGTGGGTAACCATCCTGCAGCTTCTGTTGCTTTGGCTAGCCAGCCACAGGCATCATGGCAACAGCCTCCACCTCCGCCACCACTACAACCTGTGTATTCACGAAGCCAACAGCCAGAAGGGAGCCAACAGACCCATCAGCAGTGAGACTTCACGGAGGAGTCCGAAGCTCGTACAGTCAACAGTATTGTGCTAGAATCGAAGCATATCTACTGAGAGATATTCTACTCCTGAAACAGTTTTTACATTCATTACCATTTTCTTTTTAATAAGGAACAATTATTGAAAACTTAGTTCTCTTGTCATTTTCCATTTTTTGTAATAGCTTCGTTTTTGCCATAGTGGAATATATCTTCTACACAGACTCGCCGAAGCTACAAAAATCGTTCTAAGGAATGCGGCATAAGTATCATCGAAGCTACAAAAAGTCGTTCTACGGAACGCAGCGTAAGTTACCAAAGCTACAAAAAGTCGCTCCTAAGGGAGCACAGTGTAAGTTTTATGCTCAAAAGTCGTTCCAAAGGGAATGCAGAGCCAAATACCGCCAAAATATAAGGCGAAGCGCGAAAAGTCAACGTGAATACCGCCGAAATAGAAGGCGAAGAAGTTCAAAAGACGTTCCTAAGGGAATGCAGAACTTAGAGCGAAAAGTCAGCGCTGATACACCGAAAAATAAGCGGTGAAGCCGAAAAATAAACGACAAAGAGATTGTGTATTCCACTATGGGGATGTGTGTGTGTCTTCGGCACAAATATCATTTTGCATAGCATGACATCATCACATCATTTCGCATAACATAACATCATACATCATGTTGCATCAATGGCACAAGAAAGGGATACAATGTTGATCTTCGGAGAATGCTTTGAAAAAATGAAATTGTGCTAAGGCACAAAATAAGTTTTGAAGAAATACAGCTTCATCAGCTCTGATGTGGAGGAAAAAACCCATTGTTGACAAAGCATTAATGTTTTTGCGACAATTGGAGGATTTTTCACGAAGCATAAAAGCTCTTCTTTACGAAGCATGAAAAGAAGGGAAGGTGTTTTTTCGCCGAAGGCTCAAAAATGGTATGTACATAAAAATTTCATGCATCGCAAAGAAAGGAATTACAAAACCATTTATATATTACATTCAAAACCCATGAGCACCAAATATTACAAACATAGTCCAGCAAATGTTACATTCATATTTTGGCAATGTTTTTACAAATAGCTATTCTTCTTCTTTCAAAACTTTATCTGCAGCCTCGGTCAGCAGTTGGGTAACAACTTCGTCCATAATAGTTTTGGCCATGCTAATAATTTCTGTTGATTCCTTTGCCTCTGGGTCAGCCAATGACTCGAAGGGCTATGGGGGAGGAGATAGTTCGGCTGCGGTAGAAAACGTAAATAAGTTCGAAGTCACAAAAATAAAAAATAAAGTTAAAAGCTATTAAGCAATACCTATCCGCCTTGCGAGTTCTGCAGCTTTTTCAGCTGTCTTCATTGCTTCCCTAGCATCATGAGTATCTTTTTCACTCTTCTTTATTATTTTGTGGGCCATCTCTCGACCGCCATTTTCCCAGATGTCAGTGAAGAATTTTCCACCAACTAAGCTTGCTTTGGCCGAGGGGTCCTTCGTATCATCAATAGATAAAGCAGCTTCGGCTTGCGCCAAAGATTTCACATGTTCGCAACCCGCCTTCTCCAAAATAGCTGCAATTCCCCTCACGCCAGAGAAGGCACAAACGTCCCCACGGTCATTTAAAATCTCATCAAAGGCTTCGGCCTCGCTGCTGATCCATTCAATTGGGCCTTCGGGATCGCCCCGTACGAAGTTGTCTTCACTTGAATATGCGCCAACATTGGCGAAGCTAGTTTTTATCTTTTTCACACATTCTACAGATTTTTCATAACATCTTTCTTTTGAAGAGCGAAGTTCTACAACTGTTTTTTCCCAATAATTTTTCCAGTAATCACTGGCGTCTCGGTCAGCTTTGGCAATAGCACATTTCAACTTTGCTTCAGCCAGCTGTTTCCGAAGGTCCTCAATTTCGCATTTCTGAGCTTCAGCTTGGGCTTTGGAAGTAGCTTCGTCTTATTTTATTTTGTTCACCAATGAATTTAATATTTTATCTTTTTCAAGACCTTCGTTCCTTAGTTCAATTACTTCAGAATGAAGGTTGTTCAGAGCTATAGTGCATCCTTCGTCCTCAGCATTTTTCTGCGCCCTGAGGGCATTGCTAAGAATTAGGCCCTGTAAAAGAAGTGTGTTATTAAGTATAAGAAAACAAAACAAATTTTCATTTTTAAGTACAAAAAATTCATTCTCACACCTTTAAACTATTATATGCTAAACTGTCGGCCAATTCATCTTTCGATAGCACCGATAGTCTGTCTTCTAGTGTCGGGAATCCGAAGCTTCTGCTCATCTTCCGGTAGAAAGAAATCTCCTTGCTGTCTGGGAGACAATACAAGAAATCTTCTTCTCTGCTGCCGTTGAATACCAATGCCCCCTTTGGATATTTCAGTTTCTGGGCATAGTATTGAGCTTCTCGTTTTTCTTCTTTAGAGAGATTTTTTCCCGAAGCATGACAGATAATATACTCAGTATTTTCTTTCAAAGCTTCGGGAGTAGGAGCGGCAGATTTTTAAGGCAAAATTTGTTCTATAGCTTCTTCCTCCGCTGCCTTTTATCCAATTTTCGAGGATTTCTCTTTGATGGGCTTTGAAGGCCCAGTTTCAGCCTCGGCCCGGCTCATTGTAGCTTCGGCTTCGGTCAGCTTTGTCTCGGTTTCAATTTGTGCTTCTGAAGCCTTGGCAATTTTTCCTGGAGTAGAGCTTGAAGTTTTTATCGTCTCCAGCACATCTAACACACTAGCCATCCTTTTTCTCTTCGGCGCCTCCACTCCTACCGAAGGGCTTAGAATTTCTGATGTTTTTGTCTCTTCGGGTCTTGGTTCTTCAATTTTGTCAGCCTTCGGCAATGCAGCCGACTCTTCAATTCTCTGCATAAGGGCAGGTCTTTCGGCTTCAGTGGCCGAAGAGGTCTCACCGCCAAAGTCAGGCACTGTGGCCGGTTCAATGTAGCGCGGTCGGTGAGTAAGAACCTTCACCTTTTTCTTCTTCAGCGCGGGCTCGCTTGAGGCGGCTGAAGCAACATCCTTCCCAGAAGTTCCACTCTTTCTCTTCTGCCCCCGTGGCGGGTAGCGGTAGTCAGGATACATAAATCCAATAGCATCAAAAACTCTATTTAGCCTCTTCTTTTTTCGGCTCCCGAAGGCCGCAGATAGTGTGTTGTCTTCAGACTTGGAGTAGGCCCCAAGTAGTTCATCACTGGTATTTTCAACACATTTCAGCCAGTCATCGTCTGGTTCGATAAATTGGTCTCTAAACCTGAAGGTATATTTCAATCGAACCAAACCACCTTCGTTAGGGTTGCTGATGGTCTCTTTTGGCATCTCCCAGTTGTCTACCAATGGCCATATCCTGTAGGCCACATGTTCTTGGACTAAATCCCTTGTCCCGATGAAAGAGCAAACTATGCCGAAGGCCCTTCGGCATCCTTCGGTTGCTTCATCAATTTCTACCTTTGGTTTCCGAAGGCCGAAGCGGGATCAAATGGGGCGCATGATGATCTCTGTAATGTCTTCCCTCGCCTTTAAATCATTTTTCACATAAAACCATTCTTTCATCCAGTCTCCAGGCCATCTCTTCCGGAAGGTTGGCACTGGGCAGCTTCAGCCTGAACGAGCAACGAAGTTGTAGCAACCAAAATATTTATGATATTGTTCCTTACCCTAGGGCTTCGTCTCATATAAAAGTTCGTGCATGCTGCAGAAACATTTTGCACTTGGCTCCAAACCTTGACTCCTCACGACCCAGACGAAGATCCCCATTCTGATAATTGCTTCGGGGGTAATCTGGTGAAGGAAAATCTCATATATCTTTAGAACTTCAACCACAAATCTGCTTAAGGGGAACCGAAGCCCAGCCTTGAAGAAGCTTCGGTAGATTACGACTTCATTCTCTTCAGGAACAGGAACAGTCTTGTCTCCGTTGTCAGCCCTCACAATAGATATGTCTCGAAAATACCTTCCTCTCATGTTATCAAGATGACTCTGTCTGATAGTCGATTTCCCGAAGACTGCGTGACTTGGTCGCCAGGGCCGATCTTCGGAGTCTTCGCCCCCACTTTCCGCATCATAACTATCATTGTCATCGGTATCTTCAGATAAGCCTTCTAGAATATCTTTTGTAATCTTTTCTGTATTGGTCTTTGCAATTGACTCGATGAATCCAACAGTCTTTTCCTCAAGAAGCTTCTCCTCTTCGGTTAGCTTCGTTTCAGCAACTGTCTTCTTATCTTGAGACATCTTATCTTCGGAACTGACGAAAATATGTCCTTAAATCCGAAGCTTAGAAAATTTAAGAAACTAAGCAACTGTTGGAAAGCAAGAGCTAAGAAATCAAACAAAGCAGGCGTACCAAATGTGCTCGGGGTGAGTTCTTATTTATACGCCCAGCGCGCTCCAAGTTGGAGGGCCCCGTCTGTCATTGACTGTTGCTATTCTAGCAAAGGGAAGGTGTTTTTTCGGACCTTCGGCTTAGGGCCTTCGTCCATATCGCAATCTGAATTCGTTATTCTAACAAATTAACCTTGCGAGGGGCTACTGTTGGGGGCCTTCGTCTTCCGAAGGTCCTTAAAAACATGATTTAACAATGTTTCTGGAGTATAATACATAAATAGGTACCTTCGGACTCGGATCAGAACCACAATGTGAAGAATTACGAAGAATACAAAGGTTGGCGCAGAGCCGAAGCTGTGCGCAGGGGAGCTTCGGCATGGTAGCAGAAAGGGGAACCGACTTAAAAGGGAAAAAGTTATTTAGACCTCGATGGATTACTATAGAGTCATTAGCAAATGTAAAGGGCATGAGTGTAATTATACATGGGCTGCGTCCCGTGCCTATAAATAGATGAATAGTGTTCCCGTACTGTTCAGACTGACTTGACATTTGCTTTTGCGTCACGCTTGTACTTTTGCCTTCTTTCAAGCCGAAGGTACATTTGTAACTTGATATCATTTCTATTTTTCCATGATAATAAAATAGAAATGAGCTGATAATGATACATAAATGTTCATGTTATCTTTTACATTTCATGTGATTCGCTTTTTTCACTATTATGTGCCGTAATGATGAAGGTATGTCCTTCATGACATTCGTCCGAAGATCGTTATATCCCAAGGGAAATAATGCTTCGAAGGACGAAGGACATTAACCATTTAACCTCTTTTTGTGTTGCCTTGTTCTTAATTCATAGCATTTGAGAACAAGTCCCCAACAGGGATAATCTATCGAGGACTAGACAACCTTTTCCCCTTTAAGTCGGTTTCATTTTTCCACCGTTAAGCCGAAGCTTCTCCATAGGTAGCTTCGGAACTGGTTCATCCTTTTCCCGAACCGCGCTTTTCATATCGTGTACAGCTTCATCCCAAGGCCGAAGGTCCCTGTATATATATTATACTTGGAAAACATGTTAGCCATGTTTTTTTAGGACCTTCGAAAGATGAAGGCCCCCAACAGTAGCCCCTCGCAGTATTAATTTGTTTAATCAATAAATTCAGACTGCGACGTGAACGAAGGCCTTAAGCCGAAGCTCCAAAAAACACCTTCCCTTCGCTAGAATAGTGAAAGTCAATGACAAACGGGGCCCGCCAAGTCGCAAAGGACTAGGCGTATAAATAGGAACCCACAGCGGCAGCATTTGATGCGCCATTTCTGCTGTTTGCGTTATTTTCTCAAATTTTTAACTCTTGCTTACCAGCTCTTGCTTGATTTTCGAGCTTCGGTTTAAAGACGTGCTTGCTCCATGTCTGAGGAGAAGAAGATGACCGTGCAAAAGATGACGGAGGAGAAGAAGCTCACTGAGGAGAAGAAGCTATATGAAGAGAAGAAAGTTGCGGATCCTTTTATCGTTAGGTTTTATGAGTCTATGGCAAAAACTAATACAGAGAAAATTACTAAGGAGATAATGGAGGGTTTGTCTGAAGATTCTAATGACAGTGATAGTTATGATGTGGAGAGTGGAGATGAAGATTCTGAGGATCGGCCCTAGCGGCCAAGCCATACCATCTTCAGGAAATCAAGCGTTAAGCAAAGTCATATTGACGCAATGAGAGGGAGATATTTTTGCGACATGTCTCCTGAGGAAAATGAAGTTGTTATTTACCGAAGCTTCATGAAGGCAGGCCTTCGGTTTTCGCTGAGAAAATTTGTGGTTGAGGTATTAAAGATATTTCAGATCTTTCTTCATCAGATTACCCCCGAAGCTATAATTGGGATGGGGATGTTTGTCTGGGTTGTAAGAAGCCAGGGGCTGGAGCCGAGTGCGAAGTGCTTCTGCAATATGCACGAGCTATTATACGAGACGAAGGCTACCGGCAAAGAGCAATACCACAACAACTTCGGTTGCTATGGGTTTATTGCCCGCTCTAATGCAAGTTACCCGGTGCCAACATACCGGAAAAGGTGGCCCGGGGCCTGGATGGAAGATGGTTTTATGTTAAAAATGATCTGATTAAAAGGGAAGACATTAAAGAAATTACCGAGCGCCCCATCTGGTCTCGCTTCGGCCTTCGAAGGCCGAAGGTCACTATTGAAAGTGACGTCGAAGCATGCTAGAAGGCTTTTAGCAATGTTTGCGCCTTCATTGGAACAAGAGATATAATTCAAGAGCACATTGCCTACAGAGTGTGGCCACTTGTGGAGAGCTGGGATATGCCGAAAGAGACTACTGCTGAATCCAGTGAAGGTGGCCTAGTTCGATTGAAATATACCTTTAGATTTAGAGAAAAGTTTGACGAACCAAATGATGACTGGTTGAAATGTATTGAAGCTACCAGCGACGAGCTCCTTGGGACAAATTCCAAGGCCGAAGATGATGCCTTGTCCGCATCTTTCGGGGGTCGGGGGAAGAAAAGATTGAATAGGGTGTTTGATGCAATTGGCTTCGTATACCCTGATTATCACTACCCACTGCGAAGGCAAGGAAAGAAGAGAAAAATTGCTGCTTCGGCCACCACTATTGTGCCAAAGGGTAAGAAAATAAAGGTTCTGACCCACCGGCCACGATATATTGAATCGGCTGTAGTGCCTGAATTTGGTGAAGGGATCTCTTCAACTGCCGAAGCAAAACAAGCGGCCCCCACCGTGCAGAGCGCTGAAGAATCGATTGTAGTGTCAAAGGTAACTACAGTCGGGCCAGCCGAAGCCAAAGACGATGCGGCCAAAGAACCAAAATTTGAAAAAATAGTGAAAATGCCAGAAATTCTGAGCCCACCAGCAAAGGTAGAATTACCAAAAGTGCAAAAGGCTCCTGTCGTAACTCCCAAGAGAAGGAGGATGGCCAGCGTGCTAGATGCTATTATGGAGATCACAAAGGCCTTGAGCCCTGCTCCTACAAAGAAAATTGTCGAAGCTGTTAAAGTCTAGGCCGAAGCCGAAGCTGGGCCTCTAGCGCCCATTGAGGCGAAGGCTGTCGCGCCTGAAGATAAAGCTGATCAACAAACTTCAGATACAGGCATGGCAGCAGGGCAAGATATGACAGAAAAAGCAAAATCTCCTTCCCCCGAAGCTCCATCCGAAGATGTTGACTACATTGTTCGATATGCTTCGAGGAAAAAATTATCCGAAGAAGAAATCCTAGAAACCAGACACTACACCCAGAAACTAAAATATCTGAAAGGGGCCTTAGTGTTCAATGGCACTAACGAAGATGATTTCCTATACTGTCTCCTAGACAACAAATAAATATCTGTTTGCCGAGAGATAGCTAAAAGTATGGGATTTCCGAAGCTCGAGGAAGGCCTTTCAGCTATGTCGAAGGATGATCTTGCTTATAGCCTTGCGTACAACAGTATAAAGGTATAGAAATCGACTTTAAAGTTGGAAATGAAGTATTTCATTTTCATGCTTAATTCTTTCTTTTTCTTTGTAGGGCTTGATTCTTAGCAATGCCTTGATGGCACAAAAGAGCGACGAAGACGAAAGTTGTACAATAGCTCTCAGCAACCTTCGCTCAGAGGTAATTGAGCTGAGAAACGAAGGTTTAGAGAAAGACAAAATTTTAATTTCATTGGTGAATAAAATGAAAGAAGACGAAGTTAAGTATAATGCTCAGACCGAAGCCCAAAAAGCTGAGGTTAATAACCTTCGGAAACAACTGGCCGAAGCCAAAGAAAATTGTGAAGTCGCGAAGGCTAGCCAAGAAATAAGTGAATGGTGGAAGGCCAGGCTGGAGAAGAATATTAAGGAGCTTCACGAGTCCAAGGCAAGATGCTTCGAAAAATCCTTGGTCTGCGTGAAAATTTTGAAAGACAGCTTTGCAAAAGTTGGTGCCTACTCCTCTGAGGAGAACTTCATTTGAGGCGACCCCGAAGGCGTCATTGAGTGGATAAGCGGGGAAGCCAAAGCTTTTGAGGAGATTTTGAATGATCGTGGAGATATTTGTGCTTTCTCCGGCGCCCGGGGAGTCGCAGCTATTCTGGAGAAAGCTGGATGTGAACACATGAAAGTTGCAGCAAGTGTCGAAGCTGCCTTCTCCATTAATACAAAAGATCCTTCAGCCGAAGCGACTTCGATGGGCAGAAAATTTTATTCTCATGTCTGGATGAACGGTGGCCGAGAATTGGCCCATGAAATTATAAAAACGAATGAAAAAGATACCCACGACGCCCAAGAAGAAGCTAGGCAAACTAAAGAGGTTGCTGAGCGCGAAAGGCGCGTAGGTATTTTTTTAATTTTAACTTCGGTACTTGCTTTATGGCTTCGAACTGATAGTTTA
The DNA here is from genome assembly GCF_902167145.1 of Zea mays. Classification (NCBI taxonomy): domain Eukaryota; kingdom Viridiplantae; phylum Streptophyta; class Magnoliopsida; order Poales; family Poaceae; genus Zea; species Zea mays. The sequence goes on from NC_050101.1 coordinate 102,786,899, forward strand.
TCTATTACAGCTGAGGTATCATCGCTGCCAGAGCCGTACAATCCCCTGGCTGATCCGGAGATGAAAGAAGCACTAGACGTTATAAGCATTACAAATTCTATTATCGACGAAGTTGTCGATAAATTATTAAACGAAGCTGCAGAAAAGATCCTTAGAGAAGAGTAGACTATTGTGATAATACCTTGTAACTTTATTGTAAGAATATCTTGTAATATTTGATGTATGGAACAATTGATGGGACATGTAAATTATTGTAATATATTTCTTTACGATGCGTGAAACTTTGCACACATACTGTTTTTGAGCCTTCGACGAAAAAACACCTTCCCTTCTTTTCATGCTTCGTAAAGAAAGAGATCCCTTCTATAGCAAGTCTGATAAAACTGTATTTCCCGAAGCTTACTTCGTGCCTCAGTACATTTTCATTTTAGCAAAGCATTTTCCAAAGATTGGCTTCGTATTCAATTCTTGTGTCGTCAATGCAATATGATGTGTGATGTAATGTTATGCGAAATGATGTGATGATATGATACAAAATGATGAGAATGTCGAAGACACACCCACACGCCCACACTGGAATACACAAGACTCTGCATCCCCTTAGGAACGCCTTTTGAGTCTTTAAGCTCTGCATCACTGTCAGCGTTTCGACCCCGGGGGGTCCCTGGACCGATGAGTAAATTGTTGCCGCGTGCCCCAGCCCAGATGGGTCGGCGCGAGACGGAGCGCGAAGGGGGGAGGAAGCCGGAGGGAGACAGGCGTAAAAGGGGAAACCCGCGGCCTTCGTGTTTGTCCCGCGCCCAGGTCAGGTGCGCTTGCAGTAGGGGGTTACAAGCGTCCATGCGGGAGGGAGCGAGCGGCTTACGCGAGCGCCGTCCCGTCCTTCCCCACGCGGCCAACCCTTTGTAAGAGGGCCCTGGACCTTCCTTTTATAGGCGTAAGGAAAGGATCTAGGTGTACAATGGGGGGTGTAGCAGTGTGCTAACATGTCTAGCGGAGGAGAGCTAGTGCCCTAAATACATGCCACCGTGGCAGCCGGAGAGGTTTTGGCGCCCGGTTCGTATGGTGTTGTGGCCGTCGGAGGAGCGCTGGAGCCTGGCGGAAGGATAGCTGTCGGGGCTGTCGAGTCCTTGCTGACGTCTCCTTGCTTCCGTAAGGGGGCTGAGAGCCGCCGTCGTCATAGAGCATGCGGGGCGCCATCATTACTTGTTTACCGGGACGAGCCAGATGGGACGCCGGTCTTGTTCCCCGTAGACTGAGTTAGCTTGGGGTAGGGTAATGATGGTGCCTCCTGTGATGTGGTCGGTCCGAGCCCTGGGTTGGGCGAGGTGGAGGCCCCTCCGAGGTTGAGGTCGAGTCTGTCTTCCGAGGCCGAGGTCGAGTCCGAGCCCCTGGGTCGGGCGAGGCGGAGACCGTCGGCTGAGGCCAGGGCTGAGTCCGAGCCCTGGGGTCGGGCGATGCGGAGTTCGTCGTCTTCCAGGGCTGAGCCCGAGTCCGAGCCCTGGGGTCGGGCGAAGCGGAGTTCGTCGTCTTCCGGGGCTGAGCCTGAGTCCGAGCCCTGGGGTCAGGTGAAGCGGAGTTTGTCATCTTCCGGGGCTGAGCCCGAGTCCGAGCCCTGGGGTCAGGCGAAGCGGAGTTCGTCGTCTTCTAGGGCTGAGCCCGAGTCCGAGCCCTGGGGTCGGGCGAAGCGGAGTTCGTCGTCTTCCGGGGCTGTGCCCGAATCCGAGCCCTGGGGTCGGGCGAAGCGGAGTTCGTCGTCTTCCAGGGCTGAGCCCGAGTCTGAGCCCTGGGGTCAGGCGATGCGGAGCTTCCTATGGCGCCTGAGGCCGGACTTGGCTGCTGCCAGCCTCGCTCTGTCAAGCAGCACAGCAGTCGGAGCGGCGCAGGCGGCGCTGTCCTCTTGTCAGGCCGGTCAGTGGAGCGGCGAAGTGACTGCGGTCACTTCGGCTCTATCGACAGAAGGGCGCGCGTCAGGATAAGGTGTCAGGCCACCTTTGCATTAAATGTTTGCGTTAAATGCTCCTGCGATACGGTCGGTCGATGTGGCGACTTGGCCAAGGTTGCTTCTTGGCGAAGACTGGGCCTCGGGAGAGCCAAAGGTGCGCCCGTTGCTTGAGGGGGTCCTCGGGCGAGACGTGAATCCTCCGGGGTCGGCTGCCCTTGCCCGAGGCTGGGCTCGGGCGAGGCGAGATCGTGTCCCTTGAGTGGACCGAGCCTTGACTTAATTGTACCCATCAGGCCTTTGCAGCTTTGTGCTGATGGGGGTTACCAGCTGAGATTAGGAGTCTTGAGGGTACCCCTAATTATGGTCCCCGACAGTAGCCCCCGAGCCTCTAAGGGAGTGTTAATACTCGCTTGGAGGCTTTTGTCGCACTTTTTTGCAAGGGGACCGGCCTTTCTCGGTTGCGTTTTGTTCCGGTGGGTGCGCGCGAGCGCACCCGCCGGGTGTAGCCCCCGAGGCCTCGGAGGAGTGGTTAGACTCCTTCGAGGTCTTAATGCGTTTCACGATGCTTCGGTCGGTCTGGTTGTTCCCTCATGCGAGCTGGCCGTAGCCCGGGTGCACGGTCGGGTCCCAAGTTCTCGGGTTGGTATGTTGACGCTGGCAATGGTTTGGCCGGAGCCGGGTTTTCAAGAGCAACCCCCGAGCCTCCGCACAGAGCGAGAGGACGGTCAAGGACAGACTCGACTTTTTTTTACATATGCCCCTGCGTCGCCTTTCCGCAAGGAGGGGGGGAAAGCGACATGTTGCCCTTGGAGGGCGCCGAACATGGTGTCTCCAGTGAGCTGCTGACGGGTAATCCGAGTGGACGCCCGTGCCCCATTTGTTAGGGGTCGACTAGAGGCCCGGAGGCGCGCTCCAAAAGTACCTGCGGGTGATCTGCCGGACCCGGTCCCCCTTTTGACGGGGTCTGAGGGCTCGATGCCTCCCTCTGATGGGATTCCGTTACAAGATCGTTCCCGCTGGTCTTGGAAATGTCCTAGGGTACCTCAGGAGCGTAGCCCGAGCCTTGGTTATGTATCGAACGTACCCAGGGTCATCCCTCGCTCTGCGTCTGAGGCGGCTGTGAACCCTTCGAGGGCCAGCCTACGAACCCCTGATCAGTAGTGGGTGCGGAGCCCGAGTGGCCTGAGGCGGCCGTTGAACCCTTCCGGGGGACCGGCCTTCGAACCTCTGACCAGTAGTGGGCGCGGAGCCCGAGCGCTCTGAGGCGGCTGTTGAACCCCTCCGAGGGGCCAGCCTTCGAACCTCTGATCAGTCGGGGGGCTCGGGGCCCGTTTCCTTCGCGGAGAAGAATCCCTTTCGGGGTATCCCCTTTCCCGGTCCCTGTTGTAAGAGAGAGAGAAAGAGGAAAAGGAAAAGGTTACGAAATCGAAACGACGTGGCACACCTTTTTTGACATGGTCGTTATGGCGAAGGCGAAGCGTCGCCCGCTTCTCCTGCCAAAGGTGCCGCATGTCCCGCCGCGGAGTTAATGCGACGGGGCGAGTGGTTCGCGGGGCAGCCGTTGCGCGTGCGCGAGCCGTTCAAGGGACGGATCACGGGCGCGCCGTCTTCACGCCGTGGGAGAGGGTTCTCTCGCTGTCCCATGAGGGGACGTGAGCTTGGCTGACGACGTGACCGCTGCTTCCGCCCGCCTGCCACCGCCATTACTGCCGGCCCATTTTTGGCCGCATCGACCGTCGCGCCTTCTCCCGCGGCTGACTGGCCCATGACCGATGCGCGTGGCTGGCACTGTTGGGCCATATGCAGGGTTGCCTCGAGTCTGGTACTGGTTCCGCAGTCGAGGAGGCACGGTAGTGGCGCGAGGGGTGGTGCAGTTGCTCGCACGTAGCAACCGGCGCGCCGGTTGCATGACGTGTGGGCCTGGGCCTCCATGCTGGGCGCGTTGGAGTTGAGGGGGTGCGCCCACTTGGCGCGGTTGCATGCCGACTGCATGGCTGTCCGCCCTTTCACCCGCTGGTCTGGGCGAAAGTGGAGGAATGCTTGTAACCGCTAGGCAGTTGCATGCACCGCGCGCGGCGGTTTGGCTTCTTTTGCCTTGGGCCAGCTTGCATGACGCGTGGGACCCAATCCCCGTGTCATAGAGGGAGGCCCTTGGAGCGTGTTGGAGAAGACTCAGCCCGCGATGGCTGAGGGCGCAAGTGGGGAGAGTTGCCTTTAAAAGGAGGGTGACCCCCTTGAAAGGCGACCATGTTTTCGCGCTCCCCTATGCATCGCGTCTTTCCACCTTCCAAGCCCCCGGATGGGGAACACTCGCAATCCTTCCGCCTTGTCGTTGGAGGAACACAACTTCGTGGAAGTTGGTACCTTTC